>NC_081387.1:6408746-7026496 GCF_030684315.1 Stegostoma tigrinum
TTACATCCAGCATGGCTTTATGCAGTGGCAGTCTTGTCTCACAAATTCGATTGGGTTTTTTGAGGAAGAAATAAAAATGGTTGTTGAGGGTAGAGCAGTGGATATTGTCTGCATAGACTTCACAAAAGCATTTGACAAGATCACAAGTGGTAGACTGGTCCAAAAGATTTTAACACTTGGGATCCATGGTGAGGCAGGGGTTGAATGAGACAAAATTTGATTGATTGATTTATTGCTGTCACATGTACTAAGATACAGTGAACAATGTTGTTTTGCAGGAAGTCAACAGATGGAAGGCTGGTTTGCATCATGAACTGGGCTGTGTTCATGACATTCTGTGATTTCTTGTGATCTTGGGCAGAGCAGTTGCCATACCAAGCTGTTATGCATCCAGATTAGATGCTTTCTATGGTACATCCATAAAAATTTCCTTAGCCTCACCGAGGAAGCAGAGATGTTGTGCTTTCATGACCGTCCTATCGATATGTGTGGACCAGGACAGGTTGTTAGTGACCATCACTCCTAGGAACATGACACTGTCGACCATCTCTACCTCAGTGCCATTGATGTAGACAGGGGTGTGCCCTCCACTCTGCTTCTTGGAGTCAGTGACCAGCTCTTTCGTTTTGCTGATGTTGATGAAGAGTTTATTGTCTTTACATCATTCCTCTAAACACTCCAATCTCTTTCCCATATTCAGTCTCATCATTGTTTGTGATCTGACCTACAACAGTGGTGTTGTCAGCAAACCTGTAAATGGAGTTGCATCAGAAGTATAAGGACTATCATAGGGGGCCGAGTACCCAGCCTTGCAGGGCGCCTGTGTTGAGGATGATGGTGGAGGAAGTGTTATCCCTTATTCTTATTGATTGCAGTTCATGTATTAGGAAGTTGAGGATCCAGTTATAGAGAGGTGGGACAAGACCTAGGTCTCACAGTTTAGAGATGTGTTTGTTAGGAATTGTGACATTGAAGGTGGAATTGTAGTCAATAAATAGGAGCCTGATATAGGTATCCTTGTTATCCGATGTTCCAGGGATGAGTGTAGGGACAAGGAGATGGCATTTGCTGTGGGCCTGTTGCATCGAAAGGTGAATTACAAATGAACAAGTCAGTTTGGGAGTCTGGAGATAATGTGAACCATGTCTAACCTCTTGTAGTACTTCATAATCACGGAGGTCAGTGCTGGTGGGCAGTAGTCATTGCGGCATGTTGCATGATTTTTTTTTGACACCGGCACATTTGTTCGATACATCCAGGAGGGTTTCTTGAAATGATATGTAGGTAGTCCAACTGGGAAAGGCTGTGCTAAATTTTTTATTGAGGAGTGGGCTGAGATAAGTGATCACATTCTTTGTGGTGAAGCATTTTAGGAACAGTGTTCACAATTCCATAAGTTTTAAGATCGTTTTAGATAAGGGTAAAACTGGTCCTCGGATGAAATATATTGAGGGAGGTTAGGCAGGAACTAGAGAAATTAAATTGGGTGTGGCTGTTGAACGATAAATTCCCATCTGAAATGAGGGAGCCTTTTAAAGGCAAGTTGATCAGCGTTTAGGACGAGCTTGTACCTGTGACATTGAAAGATAAGGATGGCACGATTCAGGAACCCTAGATGACAAGAGATATTAGAAGTTTTGTGAGAAAGAAATAAGAAGCATAGGTAAGGCTTAGGAATATAAAAGAAGCAGGAAAGAACTTAAACAAGAAATTAGGAGGGCTAGAAGGGGCCAAGAAAGGTCCTTGAGAAGTAGGATTAAGGACTGACCCAAGGCACACATAAAGATGCATCAAGAGCGTAACTATGGAAAGAGTAGGTTCACTGACAGACAAAGAGAGAATCTCTGCATGGAGCCAGGGCAAGTGGATGAGGTCCTTACAGAGTACTGTTTAAATGTATTTGCCAAGGAGAAGGGCTAATGGATGATGCTAAGTTTAGGGAGGCGTATATGATTGAGGAGGGTTAGGTTGATATTCTGAGTCATATCGATATCAAGAAGGAGGAGGTGTTGGGTGGCTTGAAAAACATTAATGTACATAGGTTCCCAGAGCCTGATGGGATCTACCCATGGAATACTGAGGGAGGCAAGGGAGGAGATTGCTGGGGCCTTGACAGAGATCTTTGTATGCTCTTTAGCCACGGGCAAGGTCCCAGAAGACTGGAAGAGACAGTGTCTTTTTTGTTAAGAAGGGCAAAGGAATTGCCCAGGAAATTATAGGCTGCTGAGCTTTACGTCAGTGATAGCGAAATCATTGGAGAAGATTCTAAGGGGTCAGAATAGGAATGGACTTAGAAGGGATAGTCAACATGGCTTTGTGTGTGGGAGGTCTTGTCTCACAAATTCAACTGAAGTCTCAAGAAAGTGACAGAGATGATTGTTGAGGGTAGGGCAGTGGATATTGTTTGCATGGACTTCACTAAAGAATGTGACAAGGTTGCACGTGATCCAGAATTATGATCCAGAAGATTAAGTTGCTTGGGATCCATAGTGTGTTGGCAAGTAGCGTGCAAAATTGACTTAACCATAGAGAACAGAGAGTTGTTATGGAGCAGTATTTTTCTGACCGTAGACCTGTGACCAGTGCTGCTCTGCAAGGATCCATGCTGAGACCTGTTTCTAGTATTGGATGAAGGATAGGTCGTCTGATTAGTAACTCCTCAGATGACTCAAAACTTGGTGGAGTTATGGATAATGAGGAAGGTTGTCATGGGATACAGTTAGGATATAGATCGTTTGGAAAGTTGGACAGAGAAATGGCAGATGGAGTGTAATCTGGACAAGTATGAGGTGATACATTTTAGGAGGTCAAGTGCAAGAGAAAAGTGTACAGTAAAAGCTTGGGAGCATTGATATCCAAAGGATCTTGGGGTGCAAGCCCTTAGCTTCCTGAAGGTGGAACGCAAGTGGATGAGGTGGTAAGGAAGATACAAGGCATGCTTGCTTTCATCTGTCAGGACATTGAGTATAAAAGTTGGCAGTCCATGTTGCAGCTGTTTAAGCCTTTGGTCAGACGGCATTTGGAGTATTGCATGCATTTCTGGTGACCACACTGCAGGAAGGATATGAAAGCTTTGGAGAGGGTATAAAAGAGGTTTTACCAAGATGTTGCCTGGATTAGAGTGTGTTAGCAATAAGAAGTTGGATAAACAGATTGCTTTTGCTAGAGCATCAGAGGCTTGTGACAATCTGACAGAAGTATATAAATGTATGAGAGGTGTGGATAGTTGCAATCTCTTTCCCATGGTGAAAATGCCAAATACTAGGGGACATAGAGTTAAGGTGAGAGGGAATAAGTTTAAAGAAGGTGAACGAGGCTAGTTTTTTAATGCCAAGGATGGTAGGTGTCGGGGTTGGGGAAGGGGGGAACGGGGTGAGGGAGGTGGAGTGTTGGTAGAAGCAGATACAACAACAAAATTTAAGAGGCTTTTACACAGACATAGGGAAGGAATAGAGGAATATAGACCATATGCATGCATATGGGTTTAGTTTAGAATGGCATCGTAGAATCCCTACAGTGCAGATCGCAGCCATTTGATCCACTGAGTCTACACCAACCCTCTGAAAAGCATCCTTCCCCAGCCCCACCCCAGCCCCCCTAACCGTACAATTCCCACGGCTAATCCAATTAGCGTGCACGGCTGGGGACTCTGCAGGACAATTTAACATGACCAATCTGTCAAACCTGCACGTCTTTGGACTGTGGGAGGAAACCAGAGCGCCCAGCGGAAACCCACACAGGCATGTCAGCCAAGGCTGGAATCAAAACAGAGTCGCTGGTGCTGTGGAGCCACTGAGCTACTGTGTCACCCTATTGGCTCTCATCTGTGACAGTGGTTAGCACATTCAATTGATAGCCCTTATGGTCAGCACCAAAAGGGTAGACCAAAGGGCTTGTTCCTGTGCTCTACTGTTTTTACAATCTGACTGTAATGGTGAATGAATATTTGTGTTAGAATATCAATCAGGGTTTGAGGTATGGTCGCGCATGATAGAGAAAATGTGTTTAACCTTGTGTCCATCATCTCCGTTGGGTTCTGGCTGTGGTTAGGTTTGAACTACCTGCAGTACACCTCGGGCTGTGAGCTGCTGGAGGATGGGACTGTCACTGGAAAACGGCATTACGCCTTCAACGGGCGAGAGCTGATCAGCTTCGACCTTGAGCACAGCACCTGGGTTGCCATCTCACCTTATGCGGAGTCCACCCAGAGGAAGTGGAACAGCAATGCAGGTGACAATGAGTACAAGCGATACTACACAAAGAAGATTTGCATCGAGTGGTTAAACACATACCTTCGTAACGGTGCTGCAGTACTGAATCGCAAAGGTAGGTCAGACTCGAACTATGCTGTCACAAGGCAGCCATAAAATCCATGAAAATCACTCTCCTGCATGTGCACGCCTTGCAAAGACAAACCTTGCTCAGGCACAGTGCAGACATCGTTGCAACTGGGTCAATACAATATCCACACACACAGGGCAGAGAGTTCAGGGAACAGAGGCCATCCCCCCAGGTCAAAATACAGCGCATGACACATAACAGTGTACACAGTGCACAGCACAAAACAGTCTACACAGGGCACAATAAATGTGTAGATAATAAAATGTGAGGCTGGATGAACACAGCAGGGCAAGCAGCATCTCAGGAGCACAAAAGCTGACGTTTCGGGCCTAGACCCTTCATCAGAGAGGGGGATGGGGGGAGGGAACTGGAATAAATAGGGAGAGAGGGGGAGGCGGACCGAAGATGGAGAGTAAAGAAGATAGGTGGAGAGAGTGTAGGTGGGGAGGTAGGGAGGGGATAGGTCAGTCCAGGGAAGACGGACAGGTCAAGGAGGTGGGATGAGTTTAGTAGGTAGCTGGGGGTGCGGCTTGGGGTGGGAGGAAGGGATGGGTGAGAGGAAGAACCGGTTAGGGAGGCAGAGACAGGTTGGACTGGTTTTGGGATGCAGTGGGTGGGGGGGAAGAGCTGGGCTGGTTGTGTGGTGCAGTGGGGGGAGGGGATGAACTGGGCTGGTTTAGGGATGCAGTAGGGGAAGGGGAGATTTTGAAACTGGTGAAAATCTCCCCTTCCCCTACTGCATCCCTAAACCAGCCCAGTTCATCCCCTCCCCCCACTGCACCACACAACCAGCCCAGCTCTTCCCCCCCACCCACTGCATCCCAAAACCAGTCCAACCTGTCTCTGCCTCCCTAACCGGTTCTTCCTCTCACCCATCCCTTCTTCCCACCCCAAGCCGCACCCCCAGCTACCTACTAACCTCATCCCACCTCCTTGACCTGTCCGTCTTCCCTGGACTGACCTATCCCCTCCCTACCTCCCCACCTACACTCTCTCCACCTATCTTCTTTACTCTCCATCTTCGGTCCGCCTCCCCCTCTCTCCCTATTTATTCCAGTTCCCTCCCCCCATTCCCCCTCTCTGATGAAGGATCTAGGCCCAAAACGTCAGTTTTTGTGCTCCTGAGATGCTGCTTGGCCTGCTGTGTTCATCCAGCCTCACATTTTATTATCTTGGAATCTCCAGCATCTGCAGTTCCCATTATCTCTGACAATAAATGTGTACATGGCATAGAGCACAGTAAATGTGTACAGAGGGCATGGAGCACTGGACACAGCACAGTACACAGGCTATGGTGCACAGTGCACAATACACAGCACAGTATATAGGGCACGGTGCACAATACATGGGACACAGGACACAGGGCAACAAGATCTGTGCACGGCACAATACACAGGGCATGATGCACAATACACAGCCCAGTACACAGAGCACAGTACACGGGCTACTGTGCAAAATACACAGGGCATGGAGTGCAATACACAGCACAGTACACAAAGTATGGAGCACTGCACACAGCACAGTACACATGTCACATCGCACAATACTGTACACAGGTCACAGAAAATGAGACACAGGCAACAGTGTACCATGCACAGCCCATAGCACAGTACACTGAGCTTAACTCAGGTTTCTCTCAAGGCTGGCTTCGTCAGGGAGGAGCATGAATATCCCGAAGCTGTTAGTAAGCTCGAAACAGGCAAACACTGCCAAATTGCATCAAGGTGAAACCAGCACTGAGGATGGCTACAGGTCTGGTGGTAAATTTACTGATTTGCCAAGAGTACGGGACTTGATTAAGGCTCTCACGTAGACTGATCCCCGAGACTGTACTCTTCATTACACCATAGTTGCAGGGAATACTAGAAATTAAAACCAGTCAGAGGGAGCCATGACAGTTAAAGTGAATGTCTCTCTCTCTTTCTCTCTCTCTCTCTCTCTCTCTTCCTCTCTCATTCTCTGCCTCCTCCTCTCTTCTTCAGATGTCCCGGAGGCAAACGTCTACTACACGAATGGACATAATGTCAACCTGCACTGCCTGGTCACTGGATTTTACCCACAATCAATCAATGTGACCTGGCTTGCAGATGGAAAGCCAGTCCCTGACACCCATAGCACAGGCATTCTACCCAACCACGATGGCACCTACCAAATAAGGGTAGCTTTCCAGATGAAACATGACGATGGCCGTAACTACGTGTGCCATATTGAACACAGCAGCCTGCCTGCACCGAAGGAGATATTGTGGGGTAAGAGATGGGACTGATCCGTGGGCTCCGAATGGGAATACACTGGGGAGCAGATGGGGATAACCCAGTATCAAAAACGAGAATGAAGTCAGGATCAGAAATTGGTGCAAGTGGATGTAAAGCATGAGAGTAAGTTGGAATAAGTGATCAGAATGCGATTGGGTGAAGAATGGTGGGATTCCGGGGAAGGAATGGGAATGTAATAGAATAGGAACGTAGATCATCAAGAATAAAAAATGGAGTGATGTAGCGGATAGTCTCCCTGTCTTTGAACCAGAAACCCCAGGTTTAATTCTCACTCTGGGAGATGACAGTCCTGGAAGATGTTCATTTTTAAACAATTATTTATTCATTTACATGATGTGGGCATCACTGGCTAGTGTCACAGCATTTACTGTCCATTTCTGGTTGTCCAAACCCATCTCCGATTGTCCAAATGGGTAGATAAGAGTCATTGCTGCGGCTCTGGAGTCGTATGTAGGCCAGACTGGAATAGGATGACATTTTCTCTCCCTCAAGGAGCATTGTTGAACCAGATGGCTTTTCCCCTGACAACAGTTTCATGGTCATCATTAGACTCTTCATGCCAGATATATATTGAATTCAAAGTCCACCGTCTGCCATAGTGGAATTCAAACCTGGGTTCTCTGGTCATTAGTTGAGTGTCCTGGACTAACAACCTAGCAATAATACCACTAAGCCCTTGCCTCCTCTCATGACTCAGTGTGCAGCCTTTGTGAGGAACACTTTGGTGCCAACAATGTAGAGTTTGGTCTTTGTCCCAGCTCAGCAATCTCCTTGGAAGGATATGGACAGGCTGCAGGCAGGTGGGACTAGTTTAGCTTGGGATGATGTTCAGCATGGACTAGTAGAAGTGAAGGGTTTGTTCCTGTGCTGTGCGACTCTATGACTCGAACAAGGAATGGGAATAGCTCAGGAGGAGAAGAATTAGAAATAGCCAGGGATTAGGAATGCCAGGATGCAATGGGAGTAAGATTGCATTAGGAGCAACCTGAATGGAAAGATTGGTTTCCATGATGAGGAGATTAGGAGTGATGTTCCTGGCTCATAGTCAGATTAAACTGAAGGGATCCTTGCATGCGCTGGGAGAAGAAAAACATAGCTTTATTGTTCACTTTTCCTGCAGTTTTCTGACTGCTAAGAGTCTGAACGTTCTCAGCAGTTAATGTCCTTGTCGTTGTCTGAACTGCAGAAATATTTACCCGCTGTGGACACACCCCTGCCTCAGCTGCCCTTTGATCTCTCTGTAACTCTCCCACTCTTTTGCATCGGGACGCTGATCCTTCTGCATCACTGTCCCATTCAGTGTCATCCCCATCCCTTGGAATAGCCTTAGGCTCCCTCAGAGCCTACTCCTGGTGTGTGCTGGGTGACTTTGAGGACTCCTATGGCTCAAGAACATTTGACCCATCACTTCTCTCCTGGATAGCTGCGATGATGACGAGAGCTGCGAAGGCCAGAGGGAGAAGAGAGTTTAGCCATTCCATTGGGTTGGGACATTTCAGGCTGGGATGAGGGCATCAGGGGCTCAGACTCAATGTGTTCCTTTGTTATTTCAGAGAAAGATGGCAGTGTGGTAGCAGTGATGATTGGCTGTATCATTCTACTTTTGCTGTTAATTTTATGCATCGGAGCTGGCGTTTACTGCTGGAAGCACAAGGATGAAGTGAATAAAAGAATCACAAGCTGCTTGGGTCGTGGTGAGAGTTATGATTTAGTGATCTTCATTCATCCATCACAGTCATCACACAGCATTTTGCAATTGGTTGAACGGGATCCAGTTTACAGCAAAGCCTCGCTGTTTCAGGACACTTTTAAAACCCTTTCCAATGGGAATAATGTGGTTACGCAGAAATCAGAGCAGTGAGTTGATACACAGCAAGATCCAATTAACAACAATTGACCAAACAATCAGCTGTCATACGCACTGTTGTGGTATCAATACTACCCACAATGCATAGTGACATGTGCCCGCTCTCCCTATTTGGAGTGCACCTCAGGCTAATGACTCATCCAAAAAATGGCCTCTTTCGAAAATATACCTCTATCTTGCTGTGGCCGTACAAATACTCCTCCACTGCCACAGTTCGACACATCTAGCAAAGAAGCGTTCCCTCAGCACTGACCCTCCCACAGTGCGGCACTCCCTCCGCACAGGCCCTCCGACAGCGCGGCACTCCCTCCGCACTGGCCCTCCAACAGCGCGGCACTCCCTCTGCACTGGCCCTCCGATAACGTGGCACTCCCTCCGCACTGACCCTCCGACAGCGCGGCACTCCCTCTGCACTGGCCCTCCGACAGCGCGGCACTCCCTCCGCACTGGCCCTCCGACAGCGCGGCACTTCCTCCACACTGGCCCTCCGACAGCGCAGCACTCCCTTTGCACTGGCCCTCCGACAGCGCAACACTCCCTCCGCACTGGCCCTCCGATAACGTGGCACTCCCTCCGCACTGGCCCTCCGACAGCGCAGCACTCCCTCCACACTGGCCCTCCGATAACGTGGCACTCCCTCCGCACTGGCCCTCCGACAGCGCGGCACTCCCTCCGCACTGGCCCTCCGACAGCGCGGCACTCCCTCTGCACTGGCCCTCCGACAGTGCGGCACTCCCTCCGCACTGGCCCTCCGACAGCGCGGCACTCCCTCTGCACTGGCCTTCCGATAACGTGGCACTCCCTCCGCACTGGCCCTCCGACAGCGCGGCACTCCCTCCGCACTGGCCCTCCGACAGCGCGGCACTCCCTCTGCACTGGCCCTCCGATAACGTGGCACTCCCTCCGTACTGGCCCTCCGACAGCATGGCACTCCCTCCGCACTGGCCCTCTGTCAGCGCGGCACTCCCTCCGCACTGGCCCTCCGATAATGTGGCACTCCCTCCGCACTGGCCCTCCGATAACGTGGCACTCCCTACGCACTGGCCCTCCGACAGCGCGGCACTCCCTCTGCACTGGCCCTCCGACAGCGCGGCACTCCCCCCGCTCTGGCCCTCCGACAGCGCAGCACTCCCTCCGCACTGGCCCTCCGACAGCGCGGCACTCCCCCCGCACTGGTCCTCCGACAGCGCAGCACTCCCACTGCACTGGCCCTCTGATAACGTGGCACTCCCTCTGCACTGGCCCTCCGATAACCTGGCACTCCCTCCGCACTGGCCCTCCGACAGCGCGGCACTCCCTCCGCACTGGCCATCCGACAGCGCGGCACTCCCTCTGCACTGGCCCTCCGACAGTGCGGCACTCCCTCCGCACTGGCCCTCCGACAGCGCGGCACTCCCTCTGCACTGGCCCTCCGATAACGTGGCACTCCCTCCGCTCTGGCCCTCCGACAGCGCGGCACTCCCTCCGCACTGGCCCTCCGACAGCGCGGCACTCCCTCCGCACTGGCCCTCCGACAGCGCGGCACTCCCTCCGCACTGGCCCTCCGATAACGTGGCACTCCCTCCGTACTGGCCCTCCGACAGCATGGCACTCCCTCCGCACTGGCCCTCTGTCAGCGCGGCACTCCCTCCGCACTGGTCCTCCGACAGCGCAGCACTCCCACTGCACTGGCCCTCTGATAACGTGGCACTCCCTCTGCACTGGCCCTCCGATAACTTGGCACTCCCTCCGCACTGGCCCTCCGACAGCGCGGCACTCCCTCCGCACTGGCCATCCGACAGCGCGGCACTCCCTCTGCACTGGCCCTCCGACAGTGCGGCACTCCCTCCGCACTGGCCCTCCGACAGCGCGGCACTCCCTCTGCATTAGCCCTCCGATAACGTGGCACTCCCTCCGCACTGGCCCTCCGACAGCGCGGCACTCCCTCCGCACTGGCCCTCCGACAGCGCGGCACTCCCTCCGCACTGGCCCTCCGACAGCGCGGCACTCCCTCCGCACTGGCCCTCCGATAACGTGGCACTCCCTCCGTACTGGCCCTCCGACAGCATGGCACTCCCTCCGCACTGGCCCTCTGTCAGCGCGGCACTCCCTCCGCACTGGCCCTCCGACAGCGCGGCACTCCCTCCGCACTGGTCCTCCGACAGCGCAGCACTCCCACTGCACTGGCCCTCTGATAACATGGCACTCCCTCTGCACTGGCCCTCCGATAACGTGGCACTCCCTCCGCACTGGCCCTCCGACAGCGCGGCACTCCCTCCGCACTGGCCATCCGACAGCGCGGCACTCCCTCTGCACTGGCCCTCCGACAGTGCGGCACTCCCTCCGCACTGGCCCTCCGACAGCGCGGCACTCCCTCTGCACTGGCCCTCCGATAACGTGGCACTCCCTCCGCACTGGCCCTCCGACAGCGCGGCACTCCCTCCGCACTGGCCCTCCGACAGCGCGGCACTCCCTCCGCACTGGCCCTCCGACAGCACGGCACTCCCTCCGCACTGGCCCTCCGACAGCGCGGCACTCCCTCCGCACTGGCCCTCCGATAACGTGGCACTCCCTCCGTACTGGCCCTCCGACAGCATGGCACTCCCTCCGCACTGGCCCTCTGTCAGTGCGGCATTCCCTCCGCACTGGATATCCTCACTCTCCAAATCCCTGTTTGTTTCAGTCATTTCCATTGCCTGTGTTCGCAACTCCGACGAAAGCAATCCCTAAACAATTTCCTCCAGTCATTTGAAAACAAAGAATTCTGGAAATCACAGTGGGTCAGGCAGCAAGCTGATGTGTCGATTCGAGATGACTCGGATGAAGAGCTATTTAGCCTCGAAATGTTCACTTTCTCTCTCTTCATGGATACTGCCAGACCTGCTGTGATTTCCAGCGTTTTTTTGTTTTTAGTAAGTTGCAGCATCTGCAGTAATTTGCTTCTTCACCCAGCCGTTACTCTGACTTAGCACATGACAAATCTAATTGCTCATGAAGCTTGTCAATGATTGCATGAACCATGCACAAATATCTTGATGACTGAGGCTATGTGTTTTTTATTTCTGTAGGATACATGGCAAGTAACTCTTCAGCAAACAGTGAGTACATTTGGAATGGATTGAATTCTAGTTCCGTTATTTGTAAAGTCTGTTCTGGGGAATGATGGCAATGCCAGTCTGATTCATCGTGGTACATCTCAAATCTAAGGGAGCATTAGGAAGTTTCTGGGGATTGCTGGAAGAGAAGTGACTGAGAAGAGACAGACAGATAAGAGAATGAGGAGCTTTTGCCATGTCCAGTTTGCTGACTGAAGATGCACTGACAGTGAATGCAGAATTCCACAATGAGTTTCTGTGTTGCTCAGGGAATGTACTGAGTTGGTTGGCTTTCTCCCAAAATCACTGCAATGGCAGGATGGTGGTTGGGACACCTTCCCCGTGATGGACAAGTATCTTTTCTCAATGCTTTGGTGTGGCCTGAAGAGCTTCCCATGGTGGACAGATATCTGCACATTGCCTAGATCAATGGACTGGCATGGTCTACACAGCTCCCTATGCCAGACAGATATCTGGACCGGGTTTAAAGATCAATGCACGAGTGTGGTCTGCACAGCTTCCCACAGTGCCTAGAGATCTTAGAAACACAGAAACAGCAAAATGAGATGCAGGAGTTGGGCATTTGGCCCTTTGAGCCTGCATCACCATTCAATATGCCTTCTCACTATATCCGCTGATCCCCATAGCCACAAGGGTCCTGTCCAGCTCCCTCTTGCATTTATCTAATAAACTAACCTCAACAGCTTTCTGTTGCAGAGCATTCCACAGGTTCACAACTCTCTGAGTGAAGAAATTCTTCCTCCTCTCAGTCTTGAATGGCTTATCCCTTATTTTTAGACTGTGACCCGTGGTTCTGGACTTCCCCAATATCAGAAACATTCCTCCTGCTTGTAGCCTGTCCAGTCCCATGAGGATTTCATATGTTACCATGAGATACACCCTCATTCTTCTAAATTTCAGTGAATACAAGCACAGTGGATCCAGTCTTTCCTCATGTGTTTCTAGATCAGTGCAGTGTTGTGGTCCTCAGAGCTTCCAGCCATGGAAGGTGTGTGGATGTGAGTTTGCTCGCTGAGCTGGAAGATTAGTTTTCAGACGTTTCGTCACCATTCTAGGTAACATCATCAGTGAGCCTCCGTCAAAGCGCTGGTGTTATGTCCCGCTTTCTATTTATCTGGTTAGGTTTCCTTGGGTTGGTGATGTCATTTCCTGTTCTTTTTCTCAGGGGATGGTAGGTGTGTATTCCAGGCTTACGGATCAATATAATGTTATGGTCTTCACAACTCCTCATGCTGGACAGATATCCCAGAGATTCTCAGCTGCTGATGCTTTTGAGAATGATCTGGGAGAAGGCCATCTTGGAATTCCTGTTTTTCTCTCCCCATTGTTCTGTTGCCTGGTTATTGGAGCACAGGCAAGCAACTGGAGAAAGTGTGGCCTCCATAGGGGTCACATGACTCAGCACGGGTCACCTCGACCCATCGCTGGCCACAGTGACATGGCAGAGACTGTGAACCATGTAGCCATCACTGGGGGCTGTGCACCGAGCACAGTAAGACAGCTGGTTATAAATGACTCTCCGTCAACTTGACTCACTGACATTTCGCCATTTCTCTCTTCATTAGGTACTGACGGCAGCCAGACACTGAATGGCAACAATTCAGACAGCAGTGATGGTGAAAAGCCCCTTATCTCAGGTCCGCTAAGCAACCCCAGTATGCAAGGCAATAAGCAAAGTGTGCAAACACCACTGGTTCAAAACCCAGATGGCCCACCCCAAACACATGCTGAAACTTCACTCGAACAAATGACAGTGGAAATTGAAACATAGCCTTTTGCACTTCTTCTACATCCTCCTTGATTCTCTGTGACATTTTCTCAGCTCTGTTTTCATGATTTAAATTGGATATTAATCCTTTTAAATGTGAACTTTCAGCTCTCAGACCGGGTAAGGATGGCAGTTTGCTTCCCTAAAGGGCATTAGTGAACCAGATGGGATTTTCCTGACCATTAATGGTGGATTCATGGTCATCATTAGATTCTTAATTCCAGATTTTTTTTATTGAATTCAAATTCCACCATCTGTCGTTATCTGGGTCTCTGATTTAACAGTCCAACTATAATCCTACTGGGCTATTGCCTCCCCTTTGTCTGATAATTACTACGAATTGTTGTTCTGAACCGTTTTGGTTGACTTCTGCCAATTCAGCATGGAATTCTGTCATCTTTTCCCCTACATGTGACTCCAGACCCATAGCCGTATGGTTGATTCTTGGGACCGGTCTATCCAGTCACACCCAAAAAGAGACCTCATACAAGCTCTGTGATCAGCTGATCCACTCAATGCTCTTTCATGAGTCTTATCGGACTAGCCAAAGGTGCCCCCTGAGCCTTTCAGGATCCAGTGGATGGGTAAGTCCTGTCCATACTCTCCCAGCCCTGTGTATTCTTGCTTCATTGGCTGCAGATGCTCAAGAGCTGTGAGAAGAAGCAATAAAGAGCGAGAGAACCCAACATCAACAGAGTGGGTGGGCACTGCTCTCTCAGCTGGGTCTGACATGGGTCAGTAACATGCCATTGAATACAAGTCCTGTCTCATGCCTCATGTAAAACTGAGATACCAAACACAAGTGGGAAATTGGCACAGAATGGCCTTATAAGAACATAAGAACTAGGAGCAGGAGTAGGCCATCTGGCCCGTCAAGCCTGCCCCGCCATTTAATAAGATCATGGCTGATCTTTTGAGATTCAGCTCCACTTACCCACCCACTCACCATAACCCTTAATTCCTTCACTGTTCAAAAATTTATCTAGCCTTGCCTTAAAAACATTCCACAAGGTAATTTCAACCGCTTCACTGGGCAAGGAATTCCACAGATTCACAACCCCTTGGGTGAAGAAGTTCCTCCCGACCTCAGTCCTACATCTGCTTCCCTTTATTTTGAGGTGATGCCCTCTAGTCCTAGTTTCACCTGCTACTGGAAACAACCAGCCTGCCTCCACCTTATCTATTCCCTTCATAATCTTATATGTTTCTATAAGATCTGCCCTCATTCTTCTGAATTCCAATGAGTATAATCCCAGTCTACTCAGTCTCTCCTCATAATCCAACCTCTCTCAACTCTGGAATCAACCGAGTGATTCTCCTCTGCACCCCCTCCAGTGCTAGTATATCTCTTCTCAAGTAAGGAGACCAAAACTGCACACAGTACTCCATGCGTAGCCTCACCAGGGCCCGATACAGCTGCAGCATAGCCTCCCTGTTTTTAAACTCCATCCCTCTAGCAATGGCAGACAAAATTCCTTTTGCCTTTTGAATTAACTGCTGCACCTGCAATCCTACTTTTGGCGATTCATGCACAAGGGCACCCAAGTTCCTCTGCACAGCAGCATGTTGCAATTTTTTACCATTTAAAATGTAGCCCATTTTGCTGTTTTTCCAACCGAAATGGATGACCTCCCACTTATTATGCTCTTATAACAGAATCGGGACTGTTCATGAGGCTTTCAACATAATTATCAATAATATATTTGTAAATCGATATTGTACTTTAATCTATAAAGTAGTCTGAGGCACGTTAGTCTACTCCCAAAGGCTGATGCTGTTTGTTCAAGGTTGGCAGAATGTGTTAGTGCTTGAGCATGTGAGGATAGGTGGGCTTTTAATGCTCAGAACAAGATAATCCTCAGTGGAGTTGGGATGGGGGGATAAGATTAATGCTCCAGATGCATTAATCCTCTGAAGGATAAAGCTCAAAAAGAGGATTTAATACTCTGAGGAAGCTTCCTAAGCCTACAGTGTATTAAGGCTTAGACTGGTTGTTGCTTAGCGGGAGTTAATGATCAAGAGTGAGGGTTAATACTTGGTGAATTTTAATGCTTGTGTGGGCATCTTTGAAGTGGACCTTAATGCTCATGGAGATTAATAATCGGAGGGACATTTAATTCTTGGATGATGGGAGATTTGATGGGAGAATTAACATTCCAAATTGATTAATTCTTGGAAGCAGATTAATGCTTGCCTGGGAGGGTTATTGCTGTAGTTAGATTAATCCTTGGAAGGGAATTAATGCTCAGATGCAAGAGTTAAGGCTCTGGTAAGAAGGATAGAGGTGAGGTGTTAAGACTTGTTTGACATATGAAGAAAGAAACATAGATAATAGGTGCAAGTATAGGCCGTTCAGCTGTTCGATGCTTCACCATCATTCAATATGGTCCAGGTTGATTGTGCAATCTCAGTATCCCATCCCTTCCTTCTCCCCATATCCCTTCATCCCTTTAGCCATAAGGGTCACATCCAGTTTCCTCTCAAATATATCTAATAAATTGGCCTCAACGGTTTCCTGTGGGAGAGAATTCCATAGGTTCATAACTCATTGAGTGAAATTTTTTTTCCTCACCTCAATCCTGAATGGTTTGCCCCTTATTGTTAGACTGTGAGTCCTAGTTCTGGACTTCCCCAACAGCAGGAGCATTTTCCAGCATCTCATCAGGGTTTTAAGTACTTCTGTGAGATCCCCTGCCATTCTTGGAAGAGATGTGGAAGATTTAATGATTGAGTGGGTTAATGAACTGAGGGCATAATTGCTTGAAGCTGAAAATTACAATATGTTAAGATTTGTCAAGAATGTCAGTCATAATTTTCAGTTTTATGCTCACCTCTGTACATTGCCTCTTTTGTGTAAATTCTCTTTGCTAGTTTTTTTTGACTTGTGATTTTGCAACATCAAATAAAGAATAAAGAAACCATGTGTGCAGGTGTGTCTGACACCAAATTCTCATCCTCCACTTCAACAGAGAACCTCTGTTATCCCTGGGAACACTGCCACTCTCTGGAATGAGAGCAAAGCCCTGTGGGAAATCCATCAGTGTCTTCATTCTGATCCCATTGTATGTGCAGCTGGGAAGGACATAGGAGAGAATGGGGAGGGGAGATTAGGTGTGGGTAGCAGATGGAGGGAGTGTAGAGTGAGAGGGACCAGGGAGGAAAATTGAGCGTGAGAATGATATGAGGGGAAAGGAGGAGGTGGGAGAGGACACCTTTCCCAGATTGCTTTACTGTGATGCCAACTGCGAGGTCACAATTCCCAGAAATGGCTACTTCCTATCCCACATTTCTTATATGAGCAGAAGTAGTTTATTTGATTGCCTGAGCCTGATCTACCATTTAATGAAGCCATGGCTGATTTGCCTGTATTACAAATTCCATGCCCCCATCTATGCCCAATCACTTTTCATTCTTCTATCTGTCAGGAAACTTATCTGCCTCTGTCTTAAAAATATTCAATAACCCCACCTTTTGCACCTTCTGAGACACAGAATGCCAAAGTCACAAAACCACTGAATAGAAAGACAAGACTTAATCTCTTATCCAAAGGGTGGCCCTAATTTTAAAACCGGACCCTGGTTTTGACTGATCCACACTGTCAAGAGCATTCAGGATCTTATGAACCTCAAGAAATTCACTCTGATTTCTTCTAAGCTCCATTAGAACAAGCAAAACCTTGTCCAATGCCACCTCAAAAGACAATCCACTCATCCCAGGTATCAAGCTGGTTCTTTGAATGAGCCTCCAATACATTGACATCTTTCCTTAAAAGTGGGGACCAAACCTGCACACAAAATTCAAGATGTGGTCTCACCAGTTCCTTTTACAGTTAAAGAACAACATCATTACTTTTATGTTCAATTGTTTTTGTAATAGAGACAGTATTCCATTAGACTTCTCAATTGCCTGCTGTGACTGCATGCTAAGGTTTTGTGACTTGTGCACTAGACCACTTAAATCTCCCTGCCCCTCAGAACTCTACAGTACTTCACCATTTAAGCAATATTTTGCTTTTTAATTCTTCCTATCAAAGCGAACCACATCACACTTTTCGACATTACTCCATCTGCCAGATTTTTGCCCATTCCTTCATTCCATCTATATTCATCTGCAACTTCTTGACATCTCAACTTAACTATCCTCAGTGCCATCTGCAAATTTAGCTGCCATACCTTTGTGTATGGTTTGTAGGATATTGATGTAGAATGTACAATGTTGACGCCCCAGCACAGGCCTCTGCACCATCCATCCACTCTATACTCAGGCAATGATTCATTGTGGGTACTCTCCAGTTTCTGTTAGCCAATCTTCTCTCCATGCTAATAGTTTTTTTTATATTCATTAATGGGATGTGGGCAAGACTGGCTAGGCAGCATTTATTGCCCATCCCTAATTCCCCAGAGGGCAATTCAGAGTCAACATTGCTGTGGGCCTGGAGTCACATGTAGGCCAGGCCAGGTAAGGATGGCAGTTCCCTTCCCTAAAGGTCATTGGTGAACCAGATTAGTTTTTTCCCAACAATCAACAATGGATTCACAGTCACCATTAGATTCTTAATTCCAGATATTTTTATTTAATTCATATTCCACCATCTGCCAATATGGGATTTGAACCTGGGTCCCCAGAATATTGTCGGGTTTCTGGATTAACGGTCTGGCAATAATATTACCAGGCTATTACCTTCAACGGGAGCTTTTATTTTCTGAAGATACCTTCAGTGTGGCACTTATTCAAATTCCTTCTGGAAATCAAATACAGTACATCTGCAGGTTCCCCTTTATCTACAGTACACATTATGCCTTCAAAGAACTCCAATCAAGTAGGTAAGCATGATTTCCTTTTAATAAACTATGCCAACTTTTCCTGACGATCACAAGATTTTCTTCTGCGTATAGCTGTGATCTCTTTAATGTTTGATTCTAACATCTAATTTTTTTTAGTGGAAGTGACTGATGATGCTACAAACTTTCTACATTGGCCCACAATAAATACAATGTGGAAATTTCCCCTCTCCCTCTCTACATTATAGCTTACACTTCCTTTGCATCCTTCTTGAACTGCACCATCCCACTATCCCCTCCCCCCTTCCAAATCACCACTATAGTGCTACACATTAGACATGAGACCCCGCTTTCTCTCCATCCCTCAGTTCAGGGTTTATGGTGTAAACTTTAGGACTTTAATAACCGTTCATAGATCAAAAGAAGCAGCATTAACTTCATCTGGAATAAACCGTTAAGGGGCAAAGAAAGGCTGTTATCTAGGAATTGGAAGCGATTAGCCATGTCTGGGTGTAGCAGGAGTCAAAGCTAGATAAACAAAGCTGTTTTTCTCATCTGCTTGATGGCTGGTTGCTTTATACCACAAGGACAACTGACTGCCCTGCAGAAGAATTTGAGAAGTTAATGATAGGAAAGCTGTGTTTTCAAACAGACAATCAATGCTAAATGTAACAAGGAACAAAGATGTCACTTCTGATAAGATGGCAAGCTGGAGACTCGATGGTTTCATAGGAGTGGCCAATATTGTGGATAAAAGAACTGAAAGGATCATTAATAATGTCGCACCAGAAACTTGAAGTATGGAAAATTGTATAAGAATTTATCTCCCGGACTCCTCAGGAGTAGAACTCCAGAGAACAACACTGCACAAAGTTTGAGACCTGGATACATCCAGAGGTAGGCACTGTTGATTAGAATTGTAACTGAACTCCACCATTAATTGGGTAAAACCAAGTTGGGTTGTGAGCTTAAGGTATCTTATTTTGGTTACTAAGTTGAAATAATGTCTAAATAATTGTTTCAGTATTTTGAGAATTCCTGATAAATCGCCTGCTTAAAGATAACCTATGATGATTTACTCTCAACCAGGGGTACAAATTAGAGGTGTAATGAAATGAAGCAGATAGGCATGAGAGGTCTCACTCAGATGGCAGTAAAGTGAAAGCTGCATAGGAACAGAAGTAGGCCATTCAGCTGTTCAAGCCTGCTCTACCATTCAATACACCCACAGCTGATCTTGCTCTTAAATCTTTCATGGGATATGAGTTAGACCAGCATTTCTGGCTCATCCCAGGTGCCCAGTGGACAGTTAAGAGTTGAACACATTGCTTTGGGGTCAGATACAAAGGGGCCAGACGACCTGGGTTGGTAGATTTCCTTCCTTAGAGAGGTTTTAGTGAACCAGATGAATGCGGGAATCATTGTCTCATCATCTACTATGACAAGACCTGGGTTTTGGAAATACCACTTCTTAAGATGGTGTATGCAACCAGTTCTGCTATAAGGTAAGAGTTGTGTTCCTGTGCAACGTCGCCTTATAGAAAATTGTGCTATAGAAATACCAGGCCCTATGGGAATAGTGGGGTTAGGGGCAGACCACCAAGAAAACACTGCTCAAAATTGCTCAAAAATCACTCAGAAGTCCAACACAAAGGATGGCACAATTTGAATAAAGGTTTAATTCATATCTAATAATGAAATAAAAGTAAATTTAACACTTTACCCTAAAAAATTGTCAAGATGACTTGATGGGGGAGGACCACCACAGCAAGCACTTCATGACAAAGCCCGTGAAACAATCATGTGATCCACTCCTCTGTGCACCAATGGAATTGCATTTCCCTATTCGCCAATGGCGTTACAGCCAATTTGGGTTGCTGGAACACACATTTTAGCAAAACCAACTGTGGAATAAATGCATAAATTGCTGAAGGTGATGGTGCATTTTGAAATGCCTTCTAGGATCCTGGAGTTTTAAGAGGAGGATTAGTGTGTAAAAACAGTGAAGTTATAATAGAGGTAAAATCGCTACAGTTTTAGAAGACAATAGGGCTGCTCTCTCATCAGAGATAGATGATTGGTCGTGGTTTAACCTAAAGATCACCACATCTCAAGTGAGGAGACGGATTGAGAAGGAGAGTCTTTTATGGTCACCTCAGCCAGCGCAGGAATTCAGTGCATTATATTGGCATCATCTGCATCACAGACCAGCCATATAGCCAACTGAGCTAACCAGATCCCTTCCATAAAGCACTATTGTGATCTGAACTGAAGCAATAAGTACAATTCTGGATATCACACTCCAGGCCAGCTGTGAAGGTTTGAAAGAAGGTACAGAAAAGATTTAGTCAGGGTGGTGTTGGGACTGAGTGATTCAGTTATGTAGACAGTATGGTGAAGGAAGGGCTGATAACCTGAGAGGAGATAGAATGGAAGGGTTCAGAACCAAGAGGGGCTTGGACAGAGCAGTGTAAAAGAAGCCTGATGAACTGGGAACCAGAGGACACCGAGTCAAGGTAATTGATAGATAAGCAAAAGGCAGCATGAGCAGTGAGGGTCTGGAATGCAGTGCCTCAAACTGTGATAGGGGAGTTTTCAGTCACAGCTTTCAAAAGGTTAAGCATTTGTAGAGCAAACATTTGCAGGGCTAGAGCACAGGCAAGTGGGACAAAGAGCCGGTCTCCTATGATGTAACCACTCTATCATTTTACGTCTTGATCAATCCCACCAAGATTGAACAGGATGGAAATTGGGAAGCCAGCATTGGTACTTCTTATATGTTATGGATAGAAGAGAAACTTAACACTGGCAGACCACTGTAATTTATGCATCTAGCCTGTTATGACACAAATGTGATTTCAACTTCGATCCAATGTAATGATGTGAGAGTAATTAACCACAAGACCGCAAAATTGCAAATGTATTTATTTCATTCCCATCTGAAGATGTGCGTTACTGCTCAGTGCAGACTGTCAGCCAGGATGTGAAAGCATTGCACAACAGGCCACAGTTTAACCTCAGAAGGGAGCACCATTCTACTGCGGGACCACTTTGAAGAAGCCCTATTGTGCCCTCAGCTTAGTCCCATGTGTTTGTTGCCCAGAACACAAAGCTTCGCTTCATTTAGTCTTCAGTCTATCCTGCAGCTCAGAACCTTATTGCAGTGATCCTACTCCTGATCCATGCTAAGGTCAGCTTTTGACATTTTTATCAATAAAGAAAGAATTAACATTATTTATGTGACATCTTTCACAGCCTCTGGATGTGTTCGAGTATTTTGCACTTAACAAAATGCTTTTTTGAAGAGTAGTTAGTTGCAGGGAACCACAGGAGCCAATTTAGACACAGCAAGATCATACATCCAGCAGTCTGGTGAATAACTAGATCTGTTTCAACAGTCATAAACAGGATTGTGCATTAAAAGATCCAATCTGAAAGGTTGGGATAAAATATGGAACCGGTATTGGGTTTTTGGAAGCAGCATCTGGTTTCTGGACTGTTCACATTGTAGTTCCAGGAGCATCTATCTTTGGTCAGTTCCTATTTCTCAACTACATGCTGTCCCTTGGCAACATCATCTGAAAATACAATATTCCATAATGTCTGCTGATAAGTCCCAACTCTGCTTCATCATTACCTATCTTGACTTGTTTAGTATCCAGTACTAGAGATAAGTGGAAATTGGGAACCATCTGAGCTTTACAACTTGAGCTTGAGATGAACTTCCAACCATATTGCCTCTGGTATGAAGATTGTCATCTCTGCAACACTTTTAGCTGGAATGGAAATTGATTAAAACCACTGGAAAAGGAGAGAGAGAGTTTGATGTTGGCAACAATGGTCGTTCAAGATTCAGATGCTTCAGAAAATAACAGGCCAGGTCAAGAAGGGCCTGAATGGGCAGTATCAGAACATGGACAGAGAGAGAAATGACAACAGTGTACTGCCTGCAGTGAACAGAGAGAGAGAGGCTTACAACTCCCCGTACAATCTGGATGAATGGGTGGATTATTTTTCAATAAATAAAAACAGCCAATACAGTGAAATTGTTGAGTCAAAAGACTATGCAAGAACAAGGAAACTTGAGGGTATTTGTATACCAACTTGACAGAGCAGGCTGACAAAAGTTAGTTAAATATTTCTGATCCTGAGCTTTACGAGTAGAGAAATAAATTATAATAGATACAAAGCTTTGCTAAACTTACCTAAAATGCTCAAAGAACTGCCTTTAATTCAAGACGCTACAGCACATGAACTGCAGCAGTTCAAGAAGAGAGCTCATTACCAGCTACTCAAGGCCAGCTAGGGATGGGCAACAAGTGCTAGCCCAGCCAGAAAAGACCATATTCCATGAATGAATAAAAATGAAGCTTATTCATTAGAAAGGACATGAACAGTTGCCAAAAAGTACAGGCAGAATTCATACGAATGGTTGCAGGATTGAGGGATTTTAGTTGTAGTCTATTGATTGTTGAACTGTAAAAGGAAGGTTATCATTAACCCTGGAGACGGTTCAAAGAGATTTACCAGGATGTTGCTGGGGGTGGAAGGTTTGAGTTATAAGGAGAGGCTGGATAGACTGGGAATGGAGTGTAAGAGTTTGAGGGGTGACATTCTAGAGGTTTATAAAGCCCATGAAAGGTGTAGGTAAGGTGAACAACAGGTGTCTTTTCCTTAGAGTGAGGCTTTCAAGATCAGGAGGCATATTTTTAGGGTGAGAGTAGAAAGATTTTAAGAAAGACATGGGGGAAATTTTCTTATTCAGAGTGATTTACGTGTGGAATGAACTTCCAGAGGAAATGTTGAATGTAGGTACAGTTACAACGTTTAAAATATTTTAGGTTACGACATGAATAAGAAATATTTGGAAGGATATGAGTCAAGCACAGGCAGGTGGGAATAGTTTAATTTTGGGATTATGCTCAGTGTGGACTGTTTGGACCGAAGAATCTGTTTTTGTGCTGTATTGCTCTTTGCTGAATGACCTCAAATATTCAGTTCCCATTCTCAGTCACTATGCAGCCACATTTCCGCAATAGCAATTAGATCATATGCACTTACCTCTAGATGTGCATTTAAATCATTTCTCTGATTGTGAGTGCAGAGTGCATTGATGTGGCGTGACATTAACCTTTTTACATTATTTTGCATTCGGAGCTCAGTTAATGCTGGATTGTAAATCACCTCCCTTTAATTTCACTTGCCACTTGACTATATCCTGTTACTAATGTTGCCTCCTTTCAATTTGAGTTATTCCTTAGGTTTTGTGAGTGAGATTAAAACATTTTCAGCTGTAGCAAATCTCCTTTCAAGACAAACAGTCTCAGTCCTGTTCCAACTCATCCAGTTTCACAAAATTTCAATTTCACACAATTTCACAAAAATTCCTGGAAATCACAGCTGCTCCTGCAGCATCCATGGAGAGAAATTAAGCTTACGCTTTAAGTCTAGATGAGAGCTCATCAGAGCTGTCTTGTTCTCTCCCTCCTACCTTAATTCTCTGGCCATGTGTTCAATTAATCCACCTTTCTAATCCAATGCTTGTGACAATGGGAGTAATTGTGAGATTACTGCTCCTGATGTCCTCTTTTTAGTGAAAAAATTCCTTCCTAACTCTCTAAAATCTTCTGTCAGGACCTTATCTCTGTTCCTACCTATCTCGTTAGTACCAATGTAGAGCCTAATATCTAGATGTTTGCCATCTATCAGAAGGATGCCTAGCAGCTGTTCTGGGACACTCTTGAGCCTGGAAACTGGATTGGGGGTTGGGGGGTGGGATGGACAGGGGGTGTGGGAACCATCCTGGAGTCTCATTTACCGCTTCAGAAATGCCTGTTTGATCCCCTGAACATGGAAGTCTTTATCACCATCACTCTTGCCCACTTTTCCAGCCTCTTGCAAACAGCAGAGTGACAAGTGGTGCCATGGATGTGACTACAGTTGCACTCTCCTGAGGTACAAATGCCTTCACCAGCATCCAAAAGCAATTAGCAAACAAGGTCAACTCAGGGAACTTAACCACTGCCTGCTAATCAGTTTTCCATTTTGAATACTCGTGAGGGTGATTCCCACTTGACCACACTTCACCAACATGTGGTGTGACCACCTCCATATCCATGTCATGCAAATGGTTCGCTGCCTCAAGATGCAGTGAGCCTCACCACTACTGGAGTTGCAAAGTTCAGACATCAAGGTTATGCAGCTGGTTACATTTCTGGGGACACATTTGTCTGGGACATATGGTACACCCATGATTTCCCACATATTACAGTATATCCATTCCCTTTGGCTGAGTTGGCCTGCCATACTGTAAACTTTTAAAAAATAATTTGATTTAATCAGAATAAGCATGATAAATTCAGTTACCCACCAATCAATCTTTTTCCCTTGTACCAAAGTAACAGACAATTGTTAGAGGCTGCAAAATAGAAGGAAAGGGAAAGAAAGAAAAGACAATGAGTACTTCTTTCTTGTCCCCATCACACTATATTACTGCCAAGTTCCCACTTGACAATCTGTGAGCTTCCAAGGCCACACTGAGTACAGGAGTGAGATATTCAGGAGTGAGTGCAATGGAGTGAAAGGTGCAGGAATCCTGGTTTGTTGAATGAAGTTTGGAGGAGTGAGAGATGAAGTGTGAGAGTTGGAGGAAGGAGGAGTGGAGGTGAGGTATACAGCATTGAGTGGTGAGCGTTTGAGAAGTGAGTATTGCAAGAGTGAAGGATCGAAGATTGAGGATATGACTACTCAAGGGAAACACAGGGGCACAGTGGGTATCAGGTTTGATTCCACCCTCTGGCAACTATCCTGTGGAATTTACACATTCTCCTTGTGTATGCATGGGTTTCCTCAGGGTGCTCTGGTTTCCTCCAACAGTCCAAAGCTGTACGGTTTAGGTGGATTGGCCATACTAAATTGCTGATAGTGCCCAGAGATGTGTAGCTGAAGTGGATTAGCAATGGGAAATGCAAGGTCATAGGAATTAGGTGGGGGAAGGGAGTTTGGGTGAGATGCTTTCAGTGTGGACTCCATGGGACAAATGACCTGTTTCCACACTGTTGGGATTCTATGACTGAAAGATGGGCAAGTGAATGGTTCAGAAGTGAAGGCTACAGGTCCAAAGGGAGGGGTGTAGGAATGAAAGGTGGAGATAATGAAGTGTGCAGTGAAGGTGTAATACTGCAGGGGTGTGTGTGGTGTTGGGGAGCTGCAGAAGTGAGGATGGAGGACTGAGTGGTGGAATGAGATGAAAGAATGAGAGGTGCAGAAGTGAGAGATTCAGGAGTGAACAGTGAAGCATTGAGTGGTACGGGAATGAGGGATGAAGCGGTGACCATCATAGTGTTGTGGAGATCCACAGCTTAGAAACATGGCCCAACTTGCCCATGCTGCCTAGTTTTCACAATGAAAGTAGACTCTTTTGCCTGAATTTGGTCCTTATCCATCCATAGCCATCCTATCCATGTACCTGTCCAAATGTGAGGGGTGCAGGGGAGAGCAGTGCAGCAGTCAATGGTTCAGTAATGAGGGATATGGTTGTGAATGGTACAGGATTGACAGATGTAAGAGTGAAGAATATGAAGGAGGAGGTGTGACAGCGATGGGTATATGGAGTTAAGGGTGCAGCTGTGAAGGGTGTGGAGTAGAGAGGTACAGCATTGAGGGGTATGGATTCAAGGGTGCAGGAATGGGGAGAGCAGGAGCAAGGGGTTCAGGTCTGAGAAATTGAGGAATGAGGGGTGCAGGAGTAACTGAGTAAGGAGTAGTGATAAAGATATAACAATTACAGGAAGTTGTGCAACTGAACATTAATATTGGAACACGCTCCCAGGAGTGACAGACAGAGTTAGTTGAGGGATTACCCAGCTTTTATACCTGAATGACCTTGCACCTAAAGTAAACACAACTGGGTGCCACATTTGCAAAACAAATACTTGACAAATTGCCAGATATCTCTGTTAGAATACATTATAAACAAAACACATGAAATATATCTATATATTAATAGCAAAAAATACAATCTTCAAAATAAATATCCTGACTTTTTAAAACCATAATTTTATACCATAAAGTTATGCAAAAATGCACACATTCCATTCATCAAAAAAAACCAAAAACTTATGGATGCTTGAAATCTAAAAACAAGACAGAAATTGCTGGAGAAACTCAGCAGTATCTATGGAGAAAAGGTTTGGAATCCAATCACCCTTCTTCAGAACTAGGAAAAAGGTAGGATTAGCGCTGATTATGTGGTGCAGGAGAATAGGTGTAGACAGAGTGCAGAGAGAGAGAGAAAGTTTGGCCCGGAATGAAGAAAAAAATGACCATGGGGACTAGAAATGAGTGAAAGTTCATTGGCCGTGCATGACATGACAGGGTGCTAGTAGCTAACGGACTTAGAAGGTGGCGATGTTCAGGCCCTAAAATTATTGAACTCGATACTGAGTCCCGAAGGCTCCGAGCAGAAAACGAAACCTTATTTCTTCCAAAATTGTTCTCAGCCTCGCTCGGGCACTGCTGAGCTTCCCTTGTCATTTCTGTTTTCGTTAAAGGTCTTCAGCATCCGCAGTTGTTTGCTTTATTTTTAGAATTTAAACACAAAACACTTTATTTTCGGAATGAATTCTTTCAGGCGAACAGTGCCAGACTCGGTGATGGGGACAGACACGAAAGCGCTCTCCAGTAAAAGCACTGAGGCTTTGATGAGTGAACGAGGGCCCGTTGTTGTCGTTCCTTGGGCATGTAGCAATCCTTTGTCGGTATCCCTATCGGCAAGCTACTACCATTGGCTCCGGTCTCCCTTCTCCGGCCAGATGCTCACGTTGCATACATCTCTCGGCGGACTGACGCCTCCCGCCGATGGGGAAGCCACCGAGAACTGATGTTCTGATGGGCTTTTGGTCAGGATGAGTCGTTTCCCCTCCCTGTTTCCTGTGCTGGTGAAGTCTCCACTCGGACTTGGAGGGAGTGAGTTGCCTTGAGGCTGGCGACTTCAGAGACACTGACGCCCCGGAAGAGTTTCCCTAGGGCTGCTGCTCACGACCAGGAGGTCGGCAGCAGGTATTCAGGTGCACGGCTCGTCACTGTAGGACTCCCGGTGTCGATCCTGGTGGAGCAGCAGATATAGTTTCCAGTGTGTCTCCTGGCGTAGTTCCCTGGTGCTGCTGTCCCACTTGTAGATCTTGCCGTAGTAATAGGTTTTGGTTTGCCGTGCGATTTCTAGCGTTCGTTTCCAGTGCAGCTCCTGGTATATCTCCTAGTGGCTAAGTCCTGGTGTACTTCGCTCTGGGGAATTCCTGGTATTCCCGTACCGCTACTGTAGCTCCAAGTGTTTCTCCTGGTGGAAGTTCCCAGTGTCGCTCCTGGTACTGCTGGCCACAGTTTGGAGAATGGAGAGCTCGAAGAGAGGCACGATGATTCTGCATTTGACTGCGTTGACTCTCCTGACTGCGGCTGGAGCCCATGCTGGTAAGGACGGAAGGGGATCTGGGGAATGAATGAGCTGGTGCTGGTCGTGGTCACTCACCCACAGACCAAATGAAATACCTTTGCCGCTCTGCGAAGTCTGCGTGACGAACTGAGGGACTGAAAATCCTGTCTCACAAGCCTGTCGCAAGAGTTCTGGGTAAACACAAGCAGACTCTCGACTCGTAAGTTGTGAGCAAACTGCTCAATTCGAGCCCACGGGCTCAATTTCACAAACAAAACTCCAGCGAAGATGCCCCCGCAGAGTCCTGCAGTGTGAGTCGATATGGATTGACAGAGTGAGAGTCAGAGAAAATACAGTGTGGAGCTGGATGAACAGAGCAGGCCAGGCAGCATCAGAGGAGCAGGAAAGTTGACGTTTCGGGACGGGACCCTTCTTCAGAAGTTCACGACTGACAGCGTGACGCACTGTCAGAGACTGAGTAAAACGGGAGTACCTGAACTGTCAGAGGGTCAGGACTGAGGGAGTGTCACACTGTCACAGGGTCAGTACTGAGGGAGTGTCACACTGTCACAGGGTCAGTACTGAGGGAGTGCCGCACTGTCACAGGGTCAGTACTGAGGGAGTGTCACACTGTCAGAGGGTCAGTACTGAGGGAGTGTCACACTGTCAGAGGGTCAGTACTGAGGGAGTGCTGCACTGTCAGAGGGTCAGTACTGAGGGAGTGTCACACTGTCAGAGGGTCAGTACTGAGGGAGTGCTGCACTGTCAGAGGGTCAGTACTGAGGGAGTGTCACACTGCCAGAGGGTCAGTACTGAGGGAGTGTCACACTGTCAGAGGGTCAGTACTGAGGGAGTGCCGCACTGTCACAGGGTCAGTACTGAGGGAGTGCAGCACTGTCACAGGGTCAGTACTGAGGGAGTGCCGCACTGTCACAGGGTCAGTACTGAGGGAGTGCCACACTGTCAGAGGGTCATTACTGAGGGAGCACTGCACCGCCAGAGGGTCATTACTGAGGGACTGCTGCAAATTCAGAGGGTCAGTACTGAGGGAGTGTCACACTGTCAGAGGGTCAGTACTGACGGTGTGCCACACAGTTAGAGGGTCAGTACTGAGGGAGTGCAGCACTGTCAGAGGGTCAGTACTGAGGGAGTGTCACACTATCAGAGGGTCAGTACTGAGGGAGTGTCACACTGTCAGAGGGTCAGTACTGAGGGAGTGCTGCACTGTCAGGGGGTCAGTACTGAGGGAGTGTGCACTGTCAGAGGGTCAGTACTGAGGGAATGCCACACTGCTAAAGGGTCAGTAGTGAGGGAGTGCCACACTGCCAGAGGGTCACTACTGAGGGATCGCTGCACTGCCAGAGGGTAAGTACTGAGGGAGTGCTGCACTGTCAGAGGGTCAGTACTGAGGGAGTGCCGCAAAGTCAGAGGATCAGTACTGAGGGAGTGCCACACTGCCAGAGGGTCAGTACTGCGGGAGTTCCGCACTGTCAGAGGGTCACTACTGAGGGACGCTGCACTGCCAGAGGGTCAGTACTGAGGGAGTGTTGCAAAGTCAGAGGGTCAGTACTGAGGGTGTGCCACACTGTCAGAGCGTCAGTACTGAGGGAGTGCTGCACCGTCAGAGGGTCAGTACTGAGGGAGTGTGCACTGTCAGAGGGACAGTCCTGAAGGAGCTCTGTACTGTCAGCGAGTCAGTATTGAGGCAGTGCTGCACTGTTAGAAAGGCTTTACCCAGGGACTTCTGCCCTGTCAGATGCCCTGTGCTGTGGGAGCACTGCAGAGACACATAGAAAGTACTGATGAGGTACTGCTCTGTCAAAGGTTCAGTACTGAGGGAGTGCTACACTGTCAGAGGGTCAGTGCTAAGGGAGTGCCACACTGTCAGAGTGCCAGTGCTGAGCTAGAGAGGCACTGTCAGAGGGTCAGTACTGAGGGAGTGCAGCACTGTCCGAGGGTCAGTACTGAGGGAGTGCTGCACTGTCAGAAGGTCAGTACTGAGGGAGTGCAGCACTGTCCGAGGGTCAGTACTGAGGGAGTGCCGCACTGTCAGAGGGTCAGTACTGAGGGAGTGCCACACTGTCAGAGTGTCAGTCATGAGGCAGCAATTCCTGTCTGAGAAATGAAGAATGGAGTAAGGATGAAACAGAGAGATTAACAGGATTAAGGGGATGAACTGTGACTCATTTATTGAAAATGGTGGTGGAATGAGTAATTGAGGATTGAAGGATAAAGGTGGACATCTGCTGTGGCGAATGTAAACATGTGAACAGCCTCCATAGATGAGGATACCATCAGCATTGGACACATGTTGGGAAAGGTGACTGGGACAGGCTCTGGCTTTAAGAAGGCACTATTGAATGAGTTCCCTGGTCTTCCTGTTCCTCCACTTTCTACTTTACCACAAGCTTTTACTGGAAGCTGCTCTCATTGACTCAGTCCCCTCCTCAAGCAGCAGCTCGATATTGGTTTTATGCTGACAAAACTGGGAACTGATGTAATGACTAAAGGGGAAGTGAACGTGAAACTAAGCATGTGTGTTCAGCTCTTGTGCCCGCTGAGGTCACTGCTGCCTAACTGCACCCCTTCTCTCTCAATTTATTTCAGAGCTCCTTTCCCCCTGCCCCCATTTCTGATGAAGGGCCCCGACCCGAGACATCAGCTTTCCAAATGATGCCTGGTCGGCTGTGTTCCTCCAGCTCCGCGCTGTGCTATATCTTACTTCACCCCATGCGTGAGGCATGGTGACTGTCAGGTTAAAACACTACCAATTGTCTCTCTGATGAGAGAGTAGTTCTCTGTGACTTTATTGTACTTTATTAGTCAGACAGATGATGAGTCTCTTTCTACCTCATTGCTGATTGTGTGTGTTTGGTGAATGGGATTTGGCTATCTCTTTCCAATATTACAAACATGAAGGCACCACAAATTCTTTGAATAATACTTAGGAATGTCCTGAAGTGCTGGGAAAGAGGCATAATGGAGTTTAGAAATGCTGACATTTCAATCATAAGCATCACAGGGTTAAATTCTCATGATTCATACATTCGGATTAAATGCCTCAGGTCAAATGCTCAGGCCTAGCTACTGGATCAAAGGCCTCAAACTCAGGCCTCTCTGATGCACCATTCAGCTGCACTTAAAGTTTCACCCAATCTCGCTGCTTCAATGTGCTTCTGACCCAAGGCCCATTCTTCATTCTCTCCTTTGGAGGGGAACAGAGTCTAGACAGCCCCAAGCTTATTTGCTTCAGGATGATGACAGTGTTTTATGTGTGTGTGTGTCTGTTTGTGTGTGTGCCTCTGTGTGTATGTGTATGAATGTTCATGTTAGTGTGTGTGTGCCTGTTTGTGTGCGTGTGTGTGTGTGTGTGTGAGCGTATCTCTGTGTGTGTGTGTGTGTGTGTGTGTGTGTGTGTGTGTGTGTGAGCATATCTGTGTGTGTGTGTGTGTGTGTGTGTGTGTGAGTGTTTCTCTGTGTGTGTGTGTGTGTGTGTGTGTGTGTGTGTGTGTATGTGTGTTGCAGTGTCCATTCTGATTTCTGTACTCTGCCCCCACCCCCCAGGCATTCCTATAGGCATCCAGGGGCATCAACTTCAAATTGAACCTCCACCCAGAGAGGTCCCTCTCTCAACATCCTGCCTGTAGGGGACATTCAGAACCCAGACTCAAACTGCACCCATAACCACCTCTCCATCTCCTGTTTCAACTGGAGAGACAATCGTAGGCATTTGGTGAGACCATGCCTGGAAAACAGTCAGCTCTTTTAGTCTCCCTGTCTCAGGCATCATTGCAAGGATGATCCCAGAGGATTGGCCTAGGATAAGAAATTGAGTGAATTGGGATCATATTCTCTGCAGTTCCAAAGAATTAGAGGTGATAGTAGTGTCCCATCAGGATACTGCTGACAGCCATGCTTGGGGAAACTAAAGCACTTGGTCAAGGATAAAGGGGTTCATTGTTTATGACTGAAATAAGGAGAAATGTGTTTTCTTCAGAGAGGGTGGTGAATTTTTGGAATTCTCTGGCCCAGACAGTTGCAGGTGCTCCAGTCTCTTTGATGCCTGAAGCAAACAGAGTTTTGAGCTTTCAGGAAATTGAAGGTGAAGGGGATAGGCTGAATGGGCAGGAAGGCTGTCTCCAGTTCTTATTTCATGACCATTCATTTCTTGCCCATTTCCTTGAAGGTGAGGGTGTCAAAGGCAGATCAGGTCCTGAGGCCGGCAGGTAGGGGCTACGGGGGTGCTCTGTCCCTCATTCATGATCCTTGTGTGTGACCTTCCCTCAGGCTCCCACAGCTTGCAGTATCTCTTCATTTACGCCCCCCTGCATCGGGACCTCCCGCAGCTCTCTATGATTGGAATGTTGGATGATCTTCAGATCGAGTACTATGACAGCTCCCTCAATAGGATTCAGCCCAGACAGCAATGGATGGCCAGCAAGATCTCGGACGATTACTGGCAGGAGCAGACCATGGCTGTAGATGCACTTCAAAACCACATCTTCAGGAAAACTGCTCCAGTTGTCACAATGCTTGGTACGTCACATTGGTCCTAGTGCACCCTTGTAAGTCAAAATGGAATTCGGGTAACACTAATGTATCATGGGTATAAACTGACATGGGGCAGTGACCGATGGTTCTTCACCTTTCCAGTTATCTAATTACAAAAGGAAATATGGTAACAACAGCTTGTGATTATGTAACAGCCCTAATTTGATTTGATTGAATCTATTATTGTCACATGTACCCAGTACTGTGAAAAGTTTTGTTTTGCATGCAGTGCGTTCTTACCATAAAAGAGAGCAAGGGATACAATGTTACACCTGCAGACAATGTGCGCAAACAGTGAGGTCAATGTTAAATTCAGAAGTCTAACAACGGCCTTTAATATACTAAATGTCCTAAGGTGCTTCATAGAATCCCTACAGCACAGAAAGAGGCTATTCAGCCCATCAAGTCTGCACTGATCCTCCGAGAAGCATCTCACCCATGTACTCATAACCACACATTTCCAATACCTAACCCACTTAGCCTGCATACCTCTGGAAACTACAGGGCATTTTGCACAGTCAATCCACCTAACCGGCATATCTTTAGGCTGTGGGAGGAAACCTACACCTACATGGGGAGCATGTGCAGACTTCATCACAGCGAATCACCCCAACCTAGAGTTAGGCTTGGGTCCCTGGTGCCATGTCGCACCAGTGCTAACCATTGAGCCACCATGCTTCACAGGAGGGGCAGCAAAGAAAACTTGACAATGAGTTGTCATACCTTTGTCAAAGCATCACTTTGAGGAAGAATCTTAAAGGAGAAAACTGAGGTAGAGAGGCAGGGAAAGAGATGGAAGGAATTTCAGAACTTGGGCTCATGGTCCATTGAAGGTGCTGTCACCAGTAATGGAGCGATTATGATCAGACATGCTCAAAACCCCAGAAAGGTCTGAATCTAGTACCAGAGCATTGGAGATAAAAATGAGAGGTTGGCTATTTAGACAGATATGAGGAAACAATGTTTTCTTTCCGAGGGTTGTGAGTCTTTGGTATTCTCTTCCACAAAATAGTTCCGTTAGAAATGTGGGTGTTAAGCAAGATAGGTAAAGAAAAGGTGCGAAAACGGTTGACAGCACTCCAGGTTGAAAAGATGCCAGCCCCCAAAATAGCTGAGAGAGGTAAGAGAGCAAATTGTGGTGTCAATGTCAGAAATTTTCCAGGCCTCGCTGAACACAAAATTCGACCTGGGGACTGAAGGATTGCAAATGTGACACCGTTGTTTCAGAAAGGGTCAAAGAATAACCAAGGAAACGACAGGCCTGTCAATTTGACATCGATAGCAGGAAAAATAACAGAAGCCATTGTATAGGGTAAAATAATTATACACTTAGAAAAAATTAACTCAATACTAGACTAACTTAATACTACTTTGCCAAGGGCAATTCATGTCTGGCAAATGAATTGAGTTCTTTGATGAGGTGACACAGGCAGTGGGTGAGGGTAGTGCTGTGGATGTTGTGCGTTTGGACTTTCAGAAAGCATTTGATAAGATATCACATGCAGGTTAGAAGGAAAATTAGATACGTTTGGGATTGATGGGTTCTGGGCAGAATGGATTAGAAATTGGCTAAAAGGCAGCAAACAGAGGATTGGTATAGATAGGCATTTTTCAGATGAGTTGAAAATGGTGTTCCCCAGAGAATGATGTAGGGGAACTTGCATTTTTCGATTTACGTAAATGATTTGAAGATGCGTGTTGAAGACAAAGTCACTCGGTTTGATGAAACTAAGCTAGGTAGAATAGTGAATTGCGAGGATAATGCTGTGTGACTTTGTAGAGACATTGACAAGTTGGGCAAATGGGCAAACACCTGACAGAAGAATTTCAATGCAGACAGTTTTGAAATAATGCATTTTGGTAGAAGAAACACGGAGAGACAATACAGACTCAATGGTACAACTTTGTGGGGAGTACAGGAGTAAAGGGACCTCAGGGTCCACATGCGTAATTCCCTGAAGCTGACCAGGCAAGTAGAAACAGATGCTAAGAAGGCTTATAGGATCCTTGTGTTTATTATTGGAGGCATAGAGTACAGAAGCAAAGGAGTAATGCTCCATCTCTACAAATCATTCGTCAGACTACATTTTGAGTGTTGAGTTCAATTCTGGACATCTTATTTAATGAAGTGTATTAAAGCTCTCAAGATAGTGTGCGAAGGAGATTTATTAGAATGATAACAGGATTGAGGGATTTTAGAGACAAAGAAATATCAGAGAGATAGGGCTTATTTTCCTTGGAGTAGAGAAGATAAAAATGCAATTTTATTGAGGTATTCAAAATCATGACCAATTTAAGAAGGATATTCTGTTTTCAATAGTCACACCAATAATTCAAGATTGTCAGCAGGGGAGCCAGGAGTAAGATGTGGAGAAATTTCTTTATGCAGAGAGTTCTTAGGATTTGGAATGCACTGCTGGGAGAGTGGTGGAAGTGGATTCCTTCAGCGGTTTCAAAACAGAGCTGGACCTATGTTTGAAAGTGACAAATTTATGGAATCATAGAATCCCTACAGTGTGGAAGAAGGCTCTTCAGCCCTTTGAGTCCACATCAATCCTCCGAGGAGCATTCCACCCAGACTCAATACCCTAACCCAGCCCGCAACCCTGCATTTGCCATGGCCAATCCACCTAACCTGTGCATCTTTGGACTGTGGGAAGAAACCGGAGCACTCAGAGGAGACCCATGCAGACTCAGGGAGAATGTGCAAACTGTATGCGGACAGTTGCCCAAGGGTGGAATTGAACCTGAACCCATGGCACTGTGAGGCAGTCATGCTAACTATAATTTAGAGGGCTAGGACTAAAGAATAGACTAGCTGGGTAACTTTTTTCATTCAGTTGAATGGTCTCCTTTTGTACACTGTAAAATTTTATGACAGTAAAAGTCAATGGATGAAAAATCCTTCCATATTTTTTAAGGCAGAGATCGACAGATTCTTGAGTACCAAGGGAATCGGGGTGTGTGGGAATGTAGAGCTGAGGTTAAAACCAGATTGGCCATGATCTTATTGAATGGTGGAGTGGGCTTGAAAGGGCCCAAGTGGTCTATTGTTGTTCCTTCCTCATATGTTTGTAATAAGTGAGGTATGATTTCTCTGAAATGAGACCAGAGGAGATTACAGAAACAGACAAACACCACTTGAGAACAAAAGAGAAATTTTAACAACAAGCAATTGCCTGACCAGGAGCCAGAGTGTATCAGCATGGAATAAGGTGGTGAATAGAGGCAGGAATCCCTGCCCTTCAGGACATACTTGCCTCTTCAGGAGTCCTCTTAAAATTCACGACTTTGATCATTCTGATCTAATATCTCCCATTGTGTTTCAACGCTAATCTTTGTGTAGTAATTCCCCTGCGCAGCTCCTATGTCGTATGAAAGATGTTCAGCACCTCAATGGGAATAGGATATATCGAGTAGGAGCTTGGTCTGCTGGATAAGGTGAACTCTGAGACAGCGTTAAGAAACCATAGAGAAACAGTACATCCGCAGCCTCCCGTCAGGATCTCCAAATCTGCATTGAACATTGCCGCATACCATACACCATACATTTCCACATGATGGGCCAGGGGCTCCACCTAATAGAGACGTGATTGGACAGATCTATCGTTAATGCCTGATTGATCTTCATTTGCAGGTATCCAATACATCCAGGTCCTCTGGGAATGCACGGTGGAAAATAGCCAAAACACCACAGCGTTTGTAAAGATAAATGTCAATGGGTTTGGAGATGTTGAATGTGACTTGTTCACAGTGCGTTGCAGGGGGCTTGGTGTGTTTTCTTCTCTGTCTGGAATGTTTGAAGATATCCTCAAACATGATCCCACTTTTATCCAGTTGCTGAACCCCAGATGTGTTGAAAGCCTCCAGACAGTACTTCGAGCTGGTAAAACAGCCCTGGAAAGAAAAGGCAAGTGGAAGAGTACAGTTAGATGCTGAGACTGACCTAGACCTGGATGCTGAGTGTGATCGGGATCAGGGTTCCGATTGTGATCCAAAACTGGTTTCCAAGTGTGATCCAATTTCTGGGTGTGGTACAAATTTGATTTCCCAATGTGATCTGGATTATGATCACCATCCAAATCTGATTTCCGGGTGTGGTCCGGATTCTGACTTTGAACCAATCCAGTTTCCTATGTTATCCCTGGATCTGGATTCTGAGTGTGTTCCTTGTCCAGAATTCTGGCTGCAAACCAAATCCCAGTTCCGAGTGTGATCTGGAGCTGGATTCTGAATGTGATCAGAGATAATGGGAACTGCAGATGCTGGAGAATCCAAGATAACAAAGTGTGGAGCTGGATGAACACAGCAGGCCAAGCAGCATCTTAGGAGCAGAAAAGCTGACGTTTCAGGCTTAGATGCTGCTTGGCCTGCTGTGTTCATCCAGCTCCACACCTTGTTATCCTGGATTCTGAATGTGATCCGTTGGGTGAACATTGCATTAACTTTCAAAAGAAAGAGTGCCTTTCACTTTCATTTCTGATTCTTCCTCAGTTGTTCCCCAGGTACTGGTTTTCAAAAGGAGCTCCACTGTGGAGATGTCCACACCTCTCCTGTGCCTCATCACTGCCTTTTATCCCCGCACCATCAATGCCACATGGCTACATAACGGAGAGCCTGTATCAGAGGACCTTACAGTGAGGGTTCTGCCAAACCATGATGCCACATACAGAATGGAGCTCATCATTGACATCAAGAACAACGACCCAAGCAGCTACTGTTGCCAGGTTCAGCATCATAGCTCGTGTGAAACACTGAGAGTAACATCCGGTAAGGTATCACACAACAACATTGCACCAAAGATGGCCCCTTGAGTCATGCTGCCTGTGAACGACTAAACCAACTCGACCAGCTCCTTACTCTTGCTTGTGCATTTTTCCCTTTAAGTATATTTAATTCCTTTTTGAAAGTCACCTGCTTCTTACACAATTTTATTTCTCAACACAGCAACACGTTGTTAAAAAAAAACAAAAAACCCTCTGAGCAGATCATTTATAAGCTGTGTCCTCTGGCCAGCAATTCTCCCGCCAATGCAGGGAGAAATAATCTTTTTTTAAAAAAATTCCTGATAAATTGTCAGTTGATGAAATAGAAGGAGGGAGCTGGAAAAAGCTTGGAAAAATGTATGGATGAGCTAAGAGCTAACTTTCAAGATTAAGCAATGGCAGGCTGGAGAGTCATTGAAATTAAACAACAAACTCAGTAGCTGAGTGGCCAGTGATAGTTCAGAGCTGCTAATGCTGGAGTCACAGATAGCTCGGTGTGGAGCTAAAGGAACACAGCAGGTCCAGCAGCATCAGAGGAGCAGGAAGCTGACATTTTGGTTCAGGACATGTCTTCAGAAACGGGGAGGGGGAGGGAGCTCAGAAATAGAGAGTGGAGGGCCGGGCTGGGGAAGGTAGGTGAGATGGTGATAAGTGAATGCAAGTAGGCAGTGGTGGGGATTAATCCGTGAGGTGGGAGGAGCGGATAGGTGAGAGAGAAGATTGACAGGTTGTGTCAGGTCAAAGAGATGGGGATGAGAGGGAGGAGTGGTCATGGGATGAGGCCAGGGATGGGGAGATTTTGAAACTGGTAAAATTCACATTTAGGCTGCAGGATCCTGAGGCGGAATGCGAGGTGCTGCTCCTCCAGTTTTCGGGTGGCATCACTGTGACACATGAGGAGACCCAGGATGGACATGTCACCCAGGGACTGGGAGGGGCTGTTGAAGTTGTTTGTGACCAGAAGGTATTATCATTCATCACGATCAGAGTGCAGATGCTCTACAAAGTGGTTTCTGAGCCTCCGCTTGGTCTCACTGATGTGGAGGAGGCCACAGCAGGAGCAGTGGATACAGTAGACCAAGTTGACAATGTGCATGTGAACCCCTGTTGTTTGTGGAAAGTTTGTTTGGTGCTTTGAATGGAAGTGAGGGGGGAAGTGATGGGGCTAGCACTGCTGCCTCACATTGCCAGGGACCTGGGTTCAATTCCAGGGTATATGTGTGTGTGGAGTTCGAACATTCTTCCTGTGTCTGCATGGGTTTCCTCTGCACTCTATAGTTTCCTCCCACAGTCCAAAGATGTGCTGGCCAGGTGGATTGGCCATGTCAAATTTCCCCCTATCCAAGGGATGTGCAGGCTGGGTGGGTGAGCCATGGTAAATGCAGGGTTACAGGGATAGGGTAGGGAGGTGGGTCTGGGTGTGATGGTGTTTGGAAGGTTCTTGTGTACTTGATGGGCAGAATGGCCTGTTTCAATGCTGTAGGGATTCTGTCACCCAGTTCTAGTGTTCAAATAGCCCCTTATAGGTTTGCTGCATTCAGGCCTTCATTTGTTCATTTCAAAAGGTATAGAGGGTTGGTTTAATTGAGGCGATGTATTTCAGATTTTACGTTTCAGTTTTCAAAACACATGGCCAATCCACCTGACCTGCACATCTTTGGACTGTGGGAATAAACTGCAGCATGCAGAGGAAACCCATGCAGACAATGGGAGAATGTTCAAACTCCACACAGTCACCCAAGGGTGGAATTGAGCCCAGGTCCCCTGGATCTGTGAGGCAGCAGTGCTAGCCCCTACTCCTCCCCCTCACCTCCATTCAGCCCACACCCTGTGCCTTGTTCCCCTTCTGAGTTCCAAGGAATCAAGAGATCACGGCAGCAGCTGTTGGGTGAGGAACTGGATGGCGTTGCACAAAGAGGAAGGAAGTTGAGGTGTGAGGAGGGTGCAGAAGAGGTTTACCAGGATGCTGCCTGGGTTAGAGGGTATGAGCTATAAGGAGAGGTTTTCAAAAGGAATTGGACAAAAGATCTGTTTCTCTGGTGCATTACTCTATAAATGGGTTTCTTCAACTTAAAACTGCCAGAGAACAAAAGAAATAGAGATAGGGAGTAAAAAATGTGATAACCAGCGAGGTTGGCATAGGTTAGAGTATTGTGGTCAATCCAAGGTGCTTCAAGGAGAATATATAGAATAAGGATACAAAGGAGATTTATTGGGGAAAGGGGACAATGGATTGGAAGAGAAGCTGGGAATGTCAGGATGGTACACCTTGAAACAGTGAAGGTCATATAGGTCGTAGTGTTGGTGATGATTTATGATAAAAGCAAAGTATTGCAGATGCTGGAGATCTGAACTAAAAACTGACAATGCTGGAGAAACTTCACAGGTCTGGCAGCTGCCGTGGCGAGAGACACAAAGTTAGCATTCTGAGCCTGGTATGGCTCTTGTTCAAAGCTTAAAGCTGTTGTAAAATAGATTACATTTTGATACTATTGACAGAGGCAGAGGAGGCCCAAGGGGGTCAGAGGCCTAATGCAAAAGACAGAGGGTTGTTCAGAGTGTATAAAAGAAGAGATGTAAAATGGGGGTAAATTGAGGTGTGAAGGAAGGAGAACGGGTGCTCTCTACTAACTACAAAGTAAACAAAACACAAACACAACTTGGCTGATGGGGAGGAGTTGGGAGAATGTAAGAAAAATGGAAGATACCCACACTGTGGTCAGTTACTGAAGTTGCTGAATTCATTATTGAGATCAGCAACCTTGGATGCAGACATTCTCACCCCCAACCCTTAATTTGATGTCCACTGGGATTTTAATGGCACGGGAGAGTAAAACAGCTGGGTAAAACCCTCACCTCTCTAAAGCTGCTTCCCAACCTGCTTTCAGCCTCCCCCACAACCCAAGGACCCACCTAGCTTTTAGCCAAAGTTTCCCACTACTCAATGGAATTCCATTCGACCCAGGAACTGTGTTCCTTAAAGATGAATCCCATTGGGAGCTAATGGGGAATCCAAGACGAATCACTCACGAACTCACTGGGATGAATCTCATGTCAGGCAGAGTTATGGAAATCGACAAACCCATTGGAAGTTGTCCATTTCAACAGCCCCAAACAATGCAAAAGGAAGTGCAGCCAGGGTGAATAACTGGGAGGCATCGTGAGCAGTCACTCAGCATCTACTGCAGGCAATATCCAAAGCGCTGTGACTTGGGCTGTGGGGAAAGGTATGTGTGTGTGTGTGTGTGTGTGTGTGTGTGTGTGTGTGTGTGTGTGTGTGTGTGTGTGTGTGTGTGTGAGATAGAGATTGTGTGTGTGTGCACCTGTGTGTGTGCGTGCGTGTGCATGTGTGTGTATGTGTGTATTTCATCATCACTCTCCTTTAATGGTCTGTGTGTGTTATATCTGGCATGCAGGAGTTGCTCGTGTCAGCCACAGTATTTGTCCTGGCCCAATGCTGTGCCTATTCATTGTGCTGGCAATAGTGACAGGCGTGGCGTAGGAAGCAATTTCAGTGAAGGCCGTGGGAAAGACGCAAGCACAGGTGAGTAAGGACTTGCATCCAGGTCTCACATCCCGTTCATCATCTAAAAGCAAGTGATAATAAGTGACAATATTCTATCTGTAGTGACCTGCTCCTTCTCTTTCCCAGATGAGCATGAATTCCTGCAAGTCTCTCACCAGCTGCCCAGTACTGAATCAATGATTGAGATGCTGCCAGTTGTTTCATGAAAGCAAACCTGTCTGCAACAGTTTCACTGTCACCTCTAACATGATAATCGGCTGGACTTTATTCTTTTGCATTGTATTATTGCTTTCTAATAAATTTTGAAATGTTTGTTAAATTACACACTGCGCCTCAGTTCAGTAGGAAGCACCATGAACTTTGAATCCTGACTTCTGTACAGCTTCCTTTTCTTTTGACTCCTGATTAATTCAATATAATATCACCACCTCTTGTGGATAGGGCTGTGATATCCAGGAATTGATGACAAAATCATGGCTGTGTGCAGCTGAAATGAAATGAACCTGACAGGGATGTTTTTAAAAAGTGGTTTTTTTTGTCAATTCTCCAACTCCAATTTTCTAACTAAAATTATAGAATCAACAGACACTGGATTGTCAGTCTGGACAATGATCAGACTCAAGAAATAATCTGCTGCCGAACCAAAATAAAATGAATATAGTACATTTAATTTGTGACATTTATTGCTGAGATTTTAGTTGGCCATGTTTCTTTGAGAGGGCTATAGTAACACCTTTCAGCTGAGGTATATTCCAGTACACTTTAGAACCTCTTTTGCAGTGTGGTCACTGTTTGAACAAAGGGACTGAGACAGCCAAATTGTGCACACCAAGCTCCCACAAACAGGAATTTGCCACTGACCGAAAAGTGTTTCTTTTTAGTGTTGACAATGTAAAATGAACTCCCCTGCTGATCATCCAAAAGTGACATGTGTATGTTGCAAAAGTGGGACACACAATCCATCTGTAAATGGAACACTGCTTCAGTACAAGGTAATAAAATGTGAGGCTGGATGAACACAGCAGGCCAAGCAGCATCTCAGGAGCACAAAAGCTGACATTTCGGGCCTAGACCCTTCATCAGAGAGGGGGATGGGGTGAGGGTTCTGGAACAAATAGGGAGAGAGGGGGAGGCGGACCGAAGATGGAGAGAAAAGAATATAGGTGGAGAGAGTATAGGTGGGGAGGTAGGGAGGGGATAGGTCAGTCCAGGGAAGACGGACAGGTCAAGGAGGTGGGATGAAGTTAGTAGGTAGATGGGGGTGCGGCTTGGGGTGGGAGGAAGGGATGGGTGAGAGGAAGAACAGGTTAGGGAGGCAGAGACAGGTTGGACTGGTTTTGGGATGCAGTGGGTGGAGGGGAAGAGCTGGGCCGGTTGTGTGGTGCAGTGGGGGGAGGGGACGAACTGGGCTGGTTTAGGGATGCAGTTGGGGAAGGGGAGATTTTGAAACTGGTGAAGTCCACATTGATACCATTGGGCTGCAGGGTTCCCAGGCGGAATATGAGTTGCTGTTCCTGCAACCTTCGGGTGGCATCATTGTGGCAGTGCAGGAGGCCCATGATGGACATGTCATCTAAAGAATGGGAGGGGGAGTGGAAATGGTTTGCGACTGGGAGGTGCAGTTGTTTGTTGCAAACTGAGCGGAGGTGTTCTGCAAAGCGGTCTCCAAGCCTCCGCTTGGTTTCCCCAATGTAGAGGAAGCCACACCGGGTACAGTGGATGCAGTATACCACATTGGCAGATGTGCAGGTGAACCTCTGCTGAATGTGGAATGTCATCTTGGGGCCTGGGATAGGGGGGAGTGAGGAGGTGTGGGGACAAGTGTAGCATTTCCTGCGGTTGCAGGGGAAGGTGCCGGGTGTGGTGGGGTTGGAGGGCAGTGTGGAGCGAACAAGGGAGTCGCGGAGAGAGTGGTCTCTCCGGAAAGCAGACAGGGGTGGGGATGGAAAAATGTCTTGGGTGGTGGGGTCGGATTGTAGATGGCGGAAGTGTCGGAGGATGATGCGTTGTATCCGGAGGTTGGTGGGGTGGTGTGTGAGAACGAGGGGGATCCTCTTTGGGCGGTTGTGGCGGGGGCGGGGTGTGAGGGATGTGTTGCGGGAAATACGGGAGACGCGGTCAAGGGCGTTCTCGATCACTGTCGGGAGAAAGTTGCGGTCCTTGATGAACTTGGACATCTGGGATGTACGGGAGTGGAATGTCTTATCGTGGGAGCAGATGCAGCGGAGGCGGAGGAATTGGGAATAGGGGATGGAATTTTTGCAGGAGGGTGGGTGGGAGGAGGTGTATTCTAGGTAGCTGTGGGAGTCGGTGGGCTTGAAATAGACATCGGTTACAAGCTGGTTGCCTGAGATGGAGACTGAGAGGTCCAGGAAGGTGAGGGATTTGCTGTAGATGGCCCAGGTGAACTGAAGGTTGGGGTGGAAGGTGTTGGTGAAGTGGATGAACTGTTCGAGCTCCTCTGGGGAGCAAGAGGCGGCGCCGATACAGTCATCAATGTACCAGAGGAAGAGGTGGGGTTTGGGGTCTGTGTAGGTGCGGAAGAGGGACTGTTCCACGTAACCTACAAAGAGGCAGGCATAGCTGGGGCCCATTCGGGTGCCCATGGCCACCCCCTAAGTCTGTAAGAAGTGGGAGGAATCGAAAGAGAAGTTGTTGCGGGTGAGGACGAGTTCGGCTAGGCGGAAGTATGGCGCACTGACCTCTACATCGCCGAGGTAAGACGCCAACTCTCCGACACCACCTCCTACCACCCCCTCGATCATGACCCCACATCCGAGCACCAAACCATCATCTCCAACACCATTCATGACCTCATCACCTCAGGGGACCTCCCACCCACAGCCTCCAACCTCATTGTTCCCCGACTCCGCACGGCCCGTTTCTATCTCGTTCCCAAAATCCACAAACCTGCCTGCCCTGGTCGACCCATCGTCTCAGCCTGCTCCTGCCCCACCGACCTCATCTCCACCTATCTGGACTCCATTTTCTCCCCTTTGGTCCAGGAACTCCCCACCTACGTCCGTGACACCACCCACACCCTCCACCCCCTCCAGGACTTCCAATTCCCTGGCCCCCAACACTTCATATTCACCATGGACGTCCAGTCCCTATACACCTGCATTCCGCATGCAGATGGCCTCAAGGCTCTCCGCTTCTTCCTGTCCCGCAGGCCCGACCAGTTCCCCCTCCACCGAAACCCTCATCCGCCTATTCCCAATTCCTCCGCCTCCGCCGCATCTGCTCCCACGATAAGACATTCCACTCCCGCACATCCCAGATGTCCAAGTTCTTCAAGGACCGCAACTTTCCCCCCACGGTGATCGAGAACGCCCTTGACCGCGTCTCCCGCAACACATCCCTCACACCCCGCCCCTGCCACAACCGCCCAAAGAGGATCCCCCTCGTTCTCACACACCACCCCACCAACCTCCGGATACAATGCATCATCCGCCGACACTTCCGCCATCTACAATCCGACCCCACCACCCAAGACATTTTTCCATCCCCACCCCTGTCTGCTTTCCGGAGAGACCACTCTCTCCGCGACTCCCTTGTTCGCTCCACACTGCCCTCCAACCCCACCACACCCGGCACCTTCCCCTGCAACCGCAGGAAATGCTACACTTGCCCCCACACCTCCTCCCTCACCCTTATCCCAGGCCCCAAGACGACATTCCACATTAAGCAGAGGTTCACCTGCACATCTGCCAATGTGGTATACTGCATCCACTGTACCCGGTGCGGCTTCCTCTACATTGGGGAAACCAAGCGGAGGCTTGGAGACCGCTTTGCAGAACACCTCCGCTCAGTTTGCAACAAACAACTGCACCTCCCAGTCGCAAACCATTTCCACTCCCCCTCCCATTCTTTAGATGACATGTCCATCATGGGCCTCCAGCAGTGCCACAATGATGCCACTCGAAGGTTGCAGGAACAGCAACTCATATTCCGCCTGGGAACCCTGCAGGCTAATGGTATCAATGTGGACTTCACCAGTTTCAAACTCTCCCCTTCCCCAACTGCATCCCTAAACCAGCCCAGTTCGTCCCCTCCCCCCACTGCAACACACAACCGGCCCAGCTCTTCCCCTCCACCCACTGCATCCCAAAACCAGTCCAACCTGTCTCTGCCTCCCTAACCTGTTCTTCCTTTCACCCATCCCTTCCTCACACCCAAAGCCGCACCCCCCATCTACCTACTAACCTCATCCCACCTCTTTGACCTATCCGTCTTCCCTGGACTGACCTATCCCCTCCCTACCTCCCCACCTATACTCTCTCCACCTATCTTCTTTTCTCTCCATCTTCGGTCCGCCTCCCCCTCTCTCCCTGTTTATTCCAGAACACTCACCCGATCCCCCTCTCTGATGAAGGGTCTAGGCCCGAAACGTCAGCTTTTGTGCTCCTGAGATGCTGCTTGGCCTGCTGTGTTCATCCAGCCTCACATTTTATTATCTTGGATTCTCCAACATCTGCAGTTCCCATTATCACTGCTTCAGTACAAACGCCCGAGGACTGGTGCAGTCCCTGAGTACTGGCAATCAGGCTATGCAGCAGTCGCTCAGGTCTGGCCCTCTGACAGTGAAGCATTCCCTCAGTACTGACCCTCTGAGAGTGCAGCACTCCCTCAGTACTGACCCTCTGAGAGTGCAGCACTCCCTCAGTACTGACTCTCTGAGAGTGCAGCAATCCCTCAGTCCTGACTCTCTGACAGCAGTAGCACTCCCTCAGCACTGACCCTCTGACAGTGAAGCATTCGCTCTGTACTGATACCCTGACAGTGCTGCATTCCCTCAGTGCTAGCCCACTGATAGCGCAGCACTTCCTTAGTACTGATCCTCTGACAGTGCGACACTCCGTCATGACTGACCCTCTGACAGTGAAGAATTCCCTACGTATTTATCCTCTGACTGTACAGCACTCCCTCAGTGCTGACCCTCTGACAGTGCAGCTGTCCCTCAGTACTGACCCTCTGACAGTGCAGCAAATCCCTCAGTACTGACCCTCTGACAGTGAAGCACTCCCTCAGTACTGACACTCTTACAGTTCGGATCTCCCTCAGTACTGACCCTTTGACAGTTCAGCACTCCCTCTGCACTGACCCTCCGACAGTTCGGCCTTCCCTCAGTACTGACTCTCTGACAGTGCAGCTGTCCCTCGGTACTGACCCACTGACAGTGCAGCACTCCCTCAGTACTGACCCGCTGACAGTGCTGCACTCCCTCATGACTGACCCTCTGGCAGTGAAGAATTCCCTCAGTACTTATACTGTGACTGTACAGCATTCCCTCAGCACTGAACTTCTGATAGTGCAGCACTTCCTCAGTCCTGACCATTTAACAGTTCGGATCTCCCTCAGCACTGACCCTCTGACGGTGCTGCACTTCCTCTGCACTGACCCTCCGACTGTTCGGCCCTCCCTCAGTACTGACACTCTGACAGTGCAGCACTCCCTCAGCACTGACCCTCTGACAGTGCAGCTGTCCCTCGGTACTGACCCTCTGACAGTGCGGCACTCCCTCAGTACGGACACTCTGACAGTGCGGCACTCCCTCAGTACGGACACTCTGACAGTGCTGCACTCCCTCAGTACTGACCCTCTGACAGTGCAGCACTCCCTCAGTACTGACCATCTGACAGTGCGGCACCCACTCAACACTGACCCTCTGACAGTGCGGCACTCCCTCAGTACTGACCCTCTGACAGTGCAGCACTCCCTCAGTACTGACCCTATGACAGTGCAGCCCTCCCTCACCACTGACCCTCTGACAGTTAAGTTCTCCCTCCGTACTGACCCTGTGACAGTGTGACACTCCCTCAGTACTGATCCTCTGACTGTACAGCACTCCCTCAGCACTGACCCTCTGACAGTTAAGCTCTCCCTCCGTACTGACCCTGTGACAGTGTGACACTCCCTCAGTACTGATCCTCTGACTGTACAGCACTCCCACAGCGCTGGCCCTCTGACAGTGCAGCTCTCCCTCAGCACTGACCATCTAACAGTGTGACACTCCCTCAGTACTGACCATCTGACAGTGCGGCACTCCCTCAGAACTGACCCTCTGACAGTGCTGCAATCCCTCAGCACTGACCCTCTGACAGTTAAGCTCTCCCTCAGTACTGACCATGTGACAGTGTGACACTCCCTCAGTACTGACACTCTGACTGTGCAACACTCCCTCAGTACTGACCCTCTGACAGTGCGGCACTCCCACAGTACTGACCCTCTGAGAGCACATCACTCCCTCAGTACTGACCCTCTGACAATGCAGCTGTCCCTCGGTACTAACCCTCTGACAGTGCGGTACTCCCTCAGTCCGGACCCTCTGACAGTGCAACACTCCCTCAGTACTGACACTCTGACAGTGCGGCACTCCCTCAGTACTGACACTCTGACAGTGCGGCACTCCCTCAGTACTGACCCTCTGACAGTGCGGCACTCCCTCTGCACTGACCCTCTGACAGTGCAGCACTCCCTCAGTACTGACCCTATGACAGAGTGGCACTCCCTCAGTACTGACCCTCTGACAGTGCGGCACTCCCTCAGTACTGACCCTCTGACAGTGCAGCACTCCCTCAGTACTGACCCTATGACAGTGCAGCCCTCCCACAACACTGACATCGAACAGTGCTGCAATCCCTCTGCACTGACCCACTTGGGAGTGCAGCACTCCCTCAGTACTGACCCTCTGACAGTGCAGCACACCCTGAGCACTGACCCTCTGACAGTGAAGCATTCGCTCTGTACTGATCCCCTGACAGTGCGGCACTCCCTCAGTACTGACCATCTGACAGTGCGGCAGTCCCTCAGTACTGGCCCAGTGATAGCGCAGCACTTCCTTAGTACTGACCCTCTGACAGTGCAGCACTCCCTCATGACTGACCCTCTCACAGTGAAGAACTCCCTCAGTACTTATCCTCTGACTGTACAGCATTCCCTCAGTACTGACCGTCTGACAGTGCGGCACTCCCTCAGTACTGACCCTCTGACAGTGCAGGACTCCCTCATGACTGACCCTCTGACAGTGCGGCACTCCCTCAGTACTGACCCTCTGACAGTGCAGGACTCCCTCATGACTGACCCTCTGACAGTGCGGCACTCCCTCAGTACTGACCCTCTGACAGTGCAGCACCCCCTCAACAGTGAACCTCTGACAGTGCAGCAGTCCCTCAGTACTGACCCTCTGACAGTGCGGCACTCCCTCAACACTGACCTCTAACAGTGCTGCACTGCCTCAGTACTGACCCTCTGACAGTGCAGCTCTCCCTCAGTACTGACCCTCTGACAGTGCGGCACTCCCTCAGTACTGACACTCTGATAGTGCGGCATTCCCTCAATACTGACCCTCTGACAGTGCAGCACTCCCTCAGTACTGACCCTCTGACAGTGCAGCACTCCCTCAGTACTGACACTCTGACAGTGCAGCACTCCCTCAGTACTGACCCTCCAACAGTGCAGCTGTCCCTCGGTACTGACCCTTTGACAGTGCGGCCCTCCCTCAACACTGACCTCTAACAGTGCTGCACTGCCTCAGTGCTGACCCTCTGACAGTGCGGCACTCCCTCAGTACTGACCCTCTGACAGTGCAGCACTCCCTCAGTACTGACCCTCTGACAGTGCCGCACTCCCTCATAACTGACCATCTGACAGTGCAGCTGCCCCTCGGTACTGACCCTCTAACAGTGCTGCACTCCCTCAGCACTGACCTTCTGACAGCGAAGCATTCGCTCTGTACTGATCCCCTAACAGTGCTGCTCTCCCTCAGTACTGACCATCTGACAGTGTGGAACTCCCTCATGAGTGACCCTCTGAGAGTTAAGAATTCCCTTCGTACTGATCCTGTGACTGTACAGCACTCCCTCAGCGCAGGTCCTCTGACAGTGCGGCTCTCCCTCTGCACTGACCATCTAACAGTGCTGCAGTCCCTCAGTACTGACTGTCTACCAGTGCTGCATTCCCTCTTCACTGACCCTCTGACAGTGCAGCTCTCCCTCTGTACTGACACTCTGACCGTGCGACAATCTCTCAGTACTGACCCTCTGACAGTGCAGCTGTCCCTCGGTACTAACCCTCTGACAGTGCAGCACTCCCTCAGTACTGACCCTCTGACAGTGCAGCACTCCCTCAGTACTGACCCTCTGACAGTGCAGCACTCCCTCAGTACTGACCCTCTGACAGTGCAGCTGTCCCTCGGTACTAACCCTCTGACAGTGCGGCACTCCCTCAGTACTGACCCTCTGACAGTGCGGCAGTCCCTGTGCACTTACACTCTGGCAGTGCGGCACCTCCTCAACAGTGAACCTCTGACAGTGCTGCTCTCCCTCAGTACTGACCATCTGACAGTGTGGAACTCCCTCATGAGTGACCCTCTGAGAGTTTAGAATTCCCTGATCCTGTGACTGTACAGCACCCCCTCAGCACTGACCATCTAACAGTGCTGCAGTCCCTCAGTATTGACCATCTGACAGTGCGGCACTCCCTCAGTACTGACCCTCTGACAGTGCGGCTCTCCCTCAGTACTGACCCTCTGACAGTGCACAATTCCCTCATGACTGACCCTCTGACAGTGCCGCAGTCCCTGTGCACTGACCCTCTGGCAGTGCGGCACCCCCTCAACAGTGAACCTCTGACAGTGCAGCAGTCCCTCAGTACTGACCCAATGACAGTGCAGCTGTCCCTCGATACTAACCCTCTGACAGTGCCACACTCACTCTGCACTGGCCCTCTGGCAGTGCGGCACTCCCTCAGCACTGATCCTCTGACAGTGCTGCACTCCCTCAGTACTGACCCACTGACAGTGCAGGACTCCCTCAGTACTGGCTCACTGTCAGTGCGGCACTCCCTCTGCACTGACCATCTGACAGTGCAGCATTCCCTCAGTACTGACCCCCTGACAGTGCAGCATTCCCTCAGTACTGACCCCTCTGACAGTGCAGCACTCCCTGAACACTGACCCTCTGACAGTGAAGCAATCGATCTATACTGATCCCCTGACAGTGCTGCACTCCCTCAGTACTGACCATCTGACAGTGCGGCAGTCCCTCATGACTGACCGTCTGACAATGCCGCAGACCCTGTGCACTGACCCTCTGGCAGTGCGGCACCCCCTCAACAGTGAACCTCTGACAGTGCAGCAGTCCATCAGTACTGACCCTCTAACAGTGCGGCACTGCCTCAGTACTGACCCTCTGACAGTGCAACACTCCCTCAGTACTGACACTCTGACAGTGCGGCACTCCCACAGTACTGACCCTCTGACAGAGCTGCACTCCCTCAATACTGACCCTCTGACAGTGCCGCAGTCCCTGTGCACTGACCCTCTGGCAGTGCGGCACCCCCTCAACAGCGAACCTCTGACAGTGCAGAGCTCCCTCAATACTGACCCTATGACAGTGCAGCCCACTATCAACACTGAACTCTAACAGTGCTGCACTGCCTCAGTGCTGACCCTCTGACAGTGTGACACTCCGTCAGTACGGACCCTCTGACAGTGCAGCTGTCCCTCGGTACTGACCCTCTGACAGTGCAGCACTCCCTCAGTACTGACCCTCTGACAGTGCGGCACTCCCTCAGTACTGACCCTCTGACAGTGCAGCACTCCCTCAGTACTGACCCTCTGACAGTGCAGCACTCCCTCAGTACTGACGCTCTGACAGTGCAGCACTCCCTCAGTACTCACCCTCTGATAGTGCGGCAGTCCCTCAGTACTGACCCTCTGACAGTGCGGCACTCCCTCAGTACTTATCCTCTGAGTGTACAGCATTCCCTCGGTACTGACCATCTGACAGTGCAGCACTACCTCAGTACTGACCCTCTGACAGTGCAGCACTCCCTCAGTACTCACCCTCTGATAGTGCGGCAGTCCCTCAGTACTGGCCCAGTGATAGCGCAGCACTTCCTTAGTACTGACCCTCTGACAGTGCAGCACTCCCTCAGTACTGACCCTCTGACAGTGCGGCACTCCCTCAGTACTGACCCTCTGACAGTGCACCATTCCCTCATGACTGACCCTCTGACAGTGCCGCAGTCCCTGTGCACTGACCCTCTGGCAGTGCAGCACTCCCTCAACAGTGACCCTCTGACAGTGCAGCACTCCCTCAGTACTGACCCTATGACAGTGCGGCCCTCCCTCAACACTGACATCTGACAGTGCTGCACTGCCTCAGTGCTGACCATCTGACAGTGCAGCACTCCCTCAATACTGACCCTCTGACAGTGCCGCACTCCTTCTGCACTGACCTTCTGGCAGTGCGACACCAGCTCAACACTGACCGTCTGACAGTGCGGCACTCCCTCTGTACTGACCCTCTCACAGTGATGCACTCCCACAGTACTGACCCTCTGACATTGCAGCTGTCCCTCGGTACTAACCCTCTGACAGTGCCACACTCCCTCAGTACTGAGCCTCTGACAGTGCTGCACTCCCTCTGCACTGGCCCTCTGGCAGTACGGCACTCCCTCAGCAGTGACCCTCTGACAGGGCAGCAATCCCTCAGTACTGACCCACTGTCAGTGCGACACTCCCTCTGCACTGACCCTCTGACAGTGCAGCACTCCCTGAGCACTGACCCTCTCACAGTGAAGCATTCGATCTGTACTGATCCCCTGACAGTGCTGCACTCCCTCAGTACTGACCGTCTGACAGTGCGGCAGTCCCTGTGCACTGACCCTCTGGCAGTGCGGCACCCCCTCAACAGTGAACCTCTGACAGTGCAGCAGTCCCTCAATACTGACCCTCTAACAGTGCGGCACTCCCTCAGTACTGACCCTTTGACAGTGCAACACTCCCTCAGTACTGACACTCTGACAGTGCGGCACACCCACAGTACTGACCCTCTGACAGTGCTGCACTCCCTCAATACTGACCCTCTGACAGTGCCGCAGTCCCTGTGCACTGACCCTCTGGCAGTGCGGCACCCCCTCAACAGCGAACCTCTGACAGTGCAGCACTCCCTCAGTACTGTCCCTCTGACAGTGCAGCACGCCCTGAGCACTGACCCTCTCACAGTGAAGCATTCGCTCTGTACTGATCCCCTGACAGTGCTGCATTCCCTCAGTACTGGCCCACTGACAGAGCAGCACTTCCTTAGTACTGATCCTCTGACAGCGCAGCAATCCCTCATGACAGACCCTCTGACAGTGAAGAATTCCCTCAGTACTGAACTTCTGACATTGAGGCACTCCCTCAGTACTGACCCTCTGACAGTGCAGCACTCCCTCAGTACTGACACTCTGACAGTGCAGCACTCCCTCAGTACTGACACTCTGATAGTGCAGCACTCCCTCAGTACTGACACTCTGACAGTGCGGCACTCCCTCAGTACTGACCCTATGACAGTGCGGCACTCCCTCAGTACTGACCCTCTGACAGTGCAGCACTCCCTCAGTACTGACACTCTGACAGTGCGGCGCTCCCTCAGTACTGACCCTCTGACAGTGCTGCACTCCCTCAGCACTGACCCTCTGACAGTGCAGCACTCCCTCAGTACTGACACTCTGACAGTGCGGCACTCCCTCAGTACTGACCCTATGACAGTGCAGCTGTCCCTTAGTACTGACCCTCTGACATTGAGGCACTCCCTCAGTACTGACCCTCTGACAGTGCTGCACTCCCTCAGTACTGACCCTCTGACAGTGCCACAGTCCCTGTGCACTGACCCTCTGGCAGTGCGGCACCCCAACGACAGTGAACCTCTGATAGTGCAGCACTCCCTCAGTACTGACCCTATGACAGTGCGGCACTCCCTCAACACTGACATCTAACAGTACTGCACTGCCTCTGTGCTGACCCTCTGACAGTGTGACACTCAGTCAGTACTGACCCTCTGACAGTGCAGCACTCCCTCAGTATTGAGACTCTGACAGCGCGGCACTCCCTCAATACTGACCCTCTGACATTGCTGCACTGTCTCAATACTGACCCTCTGACAGTGCTGCACTCCCTCTGCACTGATCCTCTGGCAGTGCGGCACTCCTTCAGTACTGATCCTCTGAAAGTGCAGCATTCACTCAGTTCTGTCCCACTGACAGTGCAGCATTCCCTCAGTACTGACCCACTGACAGTGCGGCACTCCCTCTGCACTGACCCTCTGCCAGTGCAGCACTCCCTCAGTACAGACCCTCTGGCAGTGCAGCACTCCCTCAGTACTGACCCTCGGACAGTGCAGTACTCCCTGAGCACTGACCCTCTCACAGTGAAGCATTCGCTCTGTACTGATTCCCTGACAGTGCTGCACTCTCTCAGTACTGGCCCACTGACAGTGCAGCACTCCCTTAGTACTGACCCTCTGACAGTGCGGCACTCCCTCAGTACTGACTGTCTGACAGTGCAGCACTCCCTCAGTACTGACCCTGTGACAGTGCGGCCCACCCTCAACACTGACCTCTAACAGTGCTGCACTGCCTCAGTGCTGACCATCTGATAGTGTGACACTGCCTCAGTACTGTCCCTCTGACAGTGCAGCACTCCCTCAGTACTGACACTCTGACAGTGCAGCACTCCCTCAATACTGACCCTCTGACAGTGCCTCACTCCCTCAGGACTGACCCTCTGACAGTGAAGCATTCGCTCTGTACTGATCCCCTGACAGTGCTGCACTCCCTCAGTACTGACCATCTGACAGTGCGGCAGTCCCGCATGACTGACCCTCTGAGAGTGAGGAATTCCCTCAGTACTGATCCTCTGACTGTACAGCACTCCCTCAGCACTGACCCTCTGACAGTGCGGCTCTCCCCCAGCACTGACCAGCGAACAGTGCTGCACTCCCTCAGTACTGACCGTCTAACAGGGCTGCGCTCCCTCAGCACTGACCCTCTGACACTGCAGCACTACCCCAGTACTGACCCTCTGACAGTGCAGCACTCCTTCAGTACTGGCACTCTGACAGTGCGGCACTCCCTCAATACTGACCCTCTGACAGCCCCGCACTCCCTCTGCACGGACCTTCTGGCAGTGGGGCACCCGCTCAACACTGACATTCTGACAGTGCAGCTCTCCCTCAGTACTGACCCGCTGACAGTGCGGCACTCCCTCAGGACTGACCCTCTGACAGTGCCGCACTCCCAAAATACAGACCCTCTGACAGTGCAGCACTCCCTCAATACTGACCCTCTGACAGCCCCGCACTCCCTCTGCACGGACCTTCTGGCAGTGGGGCACCCGCTCAACACTGACATTCTGACAGTGCAGCTCTCCCTCAGTACTGACCCGCTGACAGTGCGGCACTCCCTCAGGACTGACCCTCTGACAGTGCAGCACTCCCAAAATACAGACCCTCTGACAGTGCAGCACACCCTCAATACTGACCCTCTGACAGCCCCGCACTCCCTCTGCACGGACCTTCTGGCAGTGGGGCACCCGCTCAACACTGACATTCTGACAGTGCAGCTCTCCCCCAGATCTGACCCGCTGACAATGCGGCACTCCCTCAGGACTGACCCTCTGACAGTGCCGCACTCCCAAAATACAGACCCTCTGACATTGCGGCACTCCCTCAGTACTGACCCTCTGACAGTGCAGCACTGCGTCATTACTGACTCTCTGACAGTGCCGCACTCCCTCGGTACTGACCCTCCGTCAGTGTGACATTCCGTCAGCACTGTCCCTCTGACAGTGCGGCACTCCCTCAGTACTGAACCTCGGACAGTGGGACACTCCCTCAGTACTGACCCTGTGACAGTGCAGCACTCCATCAGTACTGACCCTCTGACAGTGTGACACTCCCTCAGTACTGACACTCTGACAGTGCGGCACTCCCTCAGTACTGACCCTCTGACAGTGCGGCACTCCATCAGTACTGACCCTCTGACAGTGTGACACTCCCTCAGTACTGACACTCCGACAGTGCGGCACTCCCTCAGTACTGACCCTCTGACAGTGCGGCGCTCCCTCAGTACTGACACTCTGACAGTGCGGCGCTCCCTCAGTACTGACGCTCTGACAGTGCAGCAATCCCTCAGTGCTGACACTCTGACAGTGTGAAACTCTCTCAGTACTGACCCCCTGACAGTGCAGCAATCCCTCAGTACTGACACTCTGACAGTGTGAAACTCTCTCAGTACTGACCCCCTGACAGTGCAGCACTCCCTCAGTACTGACACTGTGACAGTGCGAAACTCCCTCAATACTGACCCTCTGACAGTGCAGCACTCCCTCAATACTGACCCTCTGACAGTGCCGCAGTCCCTGTGCACTGACCCTCTGGCAGTGCGGCACGCCCTCAACAGCGAACCTCTGACAGTGCAGCACTCCCTCATGACTGACCCTCTGACAGTGAAGAATTCCCTCAGTACTTATCCTCTGACTGTACAGCACTCCCTCAGTACTGACCATCTGACAGTGAAGCACTCCCTCAGTACTGACCCTCTGACAGTGCGGCACTCCCTCAGTACTGACCCTCTGACAGTGCGGCACTCCCTCAGTACTGACACTCTGACAGTGCGGCGCTCCCTCAGTACTGACGCTCTGACAGTGCAGCAATCCCTCAGTACTGACACTCTGACAGTGTGAAACTCTCTCAGTACTGACCCCCTGACAGTGCAGCACTCCCTCAGTACTGACACTGTGACAGTGCGAAACTCCCTCAATACTGACCCTCTGACAGTGCAGCACTCCCTCAATACTGACCCTCTGACAGTGCCGCAGTCCCTGTGCACTGACCCTCTGGCAGTGCGGCACGCCCTCAACAGCGAACCTCTGACAGTGCAGCACTCCCTCATGACTGACCCTCTGACAGTGAAGAATTCCCTCAGTACTTATCCTCTGACTGTACAGCACTCCCTCAGTACTGACCATCTGACAGTGAAGCACTCCCTCAGTACTGACCCTCTGACAGTGCGGCACTCCCTCAGTACTGACCCTGTGACAGTGCAGCACTACCTCAGTACTGACCCTCTGACAGTGTGGCACTCCCTCAGTACTGACCCTCTGACAGTGCACCATTCCCTCATGACTGACCCTCTGACAGTGCCGCAGTCCCTGTGCACTGACCCTCTGGCAGTGCAGCACTCCCTCAACAGTGACCCTCTGACAGTGCAGCACTCCCTCAGTACTGACCCTCTGACAGTGCAGCACTCCCTCAGTATTGACCCTATGACAGTGCGGCCCTCCCTCAACACTGACATCTGACAGTGCTGCACTGCCTCAGTGCTGACCATCTGACAGTGCCGCACTCCCTCAGTACTGACCCTCTCACAGTGATGCACTCCCACAGTACTGACCATCTGACAGTTTGGCCCTCCCTCAGTCCTGACCCTCTGACATTGCAGCTGTCCCTCGGTACTAACCCTCTGACAGTGCCACACTCCCTCAGTACTGAGCCTCTGATAGTGCTGCACTCCCTCTGCACTGGCCCTCTGGCAGTACGGCACTCCCTCAGCAGTGACCCTCTGACAGGGCAGCAATCCCTCAGTACTGACCCACTGTCAGTGCGGCACTCCCTCTGCACTGACCCTCTGGCAGTGCAGCACTCCCTCAGTACTGACCCTCTGAAAGTGCAGCACTCCCTCAGCACTGACCCTCTCACAGTGAAGCATTCGATCTGTATTGATCCCCTGACAGTGCTGCACTCCCTCAGTACTGACCATCTGACAGTGCGGCAGTCCCTCATGACTGACCGTCTGGCAGTGCCGCAGTCCCTGTGCACTGACCCTCTGGCAGTGCGGCACCCCCTCAACAGTAAACCTCTGACAGTGCAGCAGTCCCTCAGTACTGACCTTCTAACAGTGCGGCACTCCCTCAGTACTGACCCTTTGACAGTGCAACACTCCCTCAACACTGACATCTAACAGTGCTGCACTGCCTCTGTGCTGACCCTCTGACAGTGTGACACTCAGTCAGTACTGACCCTCTGACAGTGCAGCACTCCCTCAGTATTGAGACTCTGACAGTGCGGCACTCCCTCAATACTGACCCTCTGACATTGCTGCACTGTCTCAATACTGATCCTCTGACAGTGCTGCACTCCCTCTGCACTGACCCTCTGGCAGTTCGGCACTCCTTCAGTACTGATCCTCTGAAAGTGCAGCATTCACTCAGTTCTGACCCACTGACAGTGCGGCTCTCCCTCTGCACTGACCCTCTGGCAGTGCAGCACTCCCTCAGTACAGACCCTCTGGCAGTGCAGCACTCCCTCAGTACTGACCCTCGGACAGTGCAGTACTCCCTGAGCACTGACCCTCTCACAGTGAAGCATTCGCTCTGTACTGATTCCCTGACAGTGCTGCACTCTCTCAGTACTGGCCCACTGACAGTGCAGCACTCCCTCAGTACTGACCCTGTGACAGTGTGGCCCACCCTCAACACTGACCTCTAACAGTGCTGCACTGCCTCAGTGCTGACCCTCTGATAGTGTGACACTGCCTCAGTACTGTCCCTCTGACAGTGCGGCACTCCCTCAGTACTGAACCTCTGACAGTGCGTCACTCCCTCAGTACTGACCCTCTGACAGTTCCGCACTCCCTCAGTGCTGACCCTCTGATAGTGTGACACTGCCTCAGTACTGTCCCTCTGACAGTGCAGCCTCCCTCAGTACTGAACCTCTGACAGTGCGTCACTCCCTCAGTACTGACCCTCTGACAGTGCAGCAGTCCCTCAGTACTGACCCTATGACAGTGCGGCCCTCCCTCAACACTGACCTCTAACAGTGCTGCACTGCCTCAGTGCTGACCCTCTGACAGTGCAGCTGTCCCTCGGTACTGACCCTCTGACAGTGCAGCACTCCCTCAGTACTGACCCCCTGACAGTGCTGCACTCCCTTAATACTGACCCTCTGACAGTGCCGCACACACTGTGCACTGACCCTCTTGCAGTGCAGCACTCCCTCAGTACTGAACCTCTGACAGTGCGGCACTCCCTCACCGCTGACCTCTAACAGTGCTGCACTCGCTCAGCACTGACCCTCTGACAGTTAAGCTCTCCCTCAGTACTGACCCTGTGACAGTGTGACACTCCCTCAGTACTGACCCTCTGACAGTGCGGCACTCCCTCAGCACTGACCCTCTGACAGTGCAACACTCCCTCAGAACTGACGCTATGACAGTGCAGCACTCCCTCACCGCTGACCTCTAACAGTGCTGCACTCCCTCAGCACTGACCCTCTGACAGTGCAGCACTCCCTCAGTACTGACCCTCTGACAGTGCAGCACTCCCTCAGTACTGACCCTCTGACAGTGCCTCACTCCCTGAGTACTGACCCTCTGACAGTGCAGCTGTCCCTCAGTACTGACCCTCTGACAGTTCAGCTGTCCCTCAGTACTGACCCTCTGACATTGAGGCACTCCCTCAGTACTGACCCTCTGACAGTGCTGCACTCCCTCAGTACTGACACTCTGACAGTGCGGCACTCCCTCAGTACTGACCCTCTGACAGTGCGGCGCTCCCTCAGTACTGACCCTCTGACAGTGTGACACTCCCTCAGCACTGACCCTCTGACAGTGCGGCACTGCCTCAGTACTGACCCAATAATAGTGCTGCACTCCCGCTGCACTTACCCTCTGACAGTGCAGCACTCCCTCAGTACTGACCCTCTGACAGTGCAGCACTCCCTCAGTACTGACACTCTGATAGTGCAGCACTCCCTCAGTACTGACCCTCTGACAGTGTGGCATTCCGTCAGCACTGTCCCTCTGACAGTGCGGCGCACCCTTTGTACTGACCCTCTGACAGTGTGACACTCCCTCAGTACTGACACTCTGACAGTGCGACACTCCCTCAGCAATGACCCTCTGACAGCGTCGCACTCCCTCAGTACTGACCCCGTGACAGTGCGGCACTCCCTCAGTACTGACACTCTGGCAGTGCGAAACTACCTCAATAGTGACCCTCTGACAATGCCGCACTCACTGTGCACTGACCCTCTGACAGTGCAGCACTCCCTCAGTACTGACCCTCTGACAGTGCAGCACTCCCTCAGTACTGACCCAATAATAGTGCTGCCACTCCCGCTGCACTTACCCTCTGACAGTGCAGCACTCCCTCAGTACTGACCCTCTAACAGTGCAGCACTCCCTCAGTACTGACCCTCTGACAGTGCGGCACTCCCTCAGCACTGACCCTCTGACAGTTAAGCTGTCCCTCAGTACTGACCCTGTGACATTGTGACACTCCCTCAGGACTGACTCTCTGACGTGAAGCATTCGCTCTGTACTGATCCCCTGACAGTGCTGCACTCCCTCAGTACTGACCATCTGACAGTGCGGCAGTCCCGCATGACTGACCCTCTGAGAGTGAGGAATTCCCTCAGTACTGATCCTCTGACTGTACAGCACTCCCTCAGCACTGACCCTCTGACAGTGCGGCTCTCCCCCAGCACTGACCAGCGAACAGTGCTGCACTCCCTCAGTACTGACCCTCTAACAGGGCTGCGCTCCCTCAGCACTGACCCTCTGACACTGCAGCACTACCCCAGTACTGACCCTCTGACAGTGCAGCACTCCTTCAGTACTGACCCTCTGACAGTCCCGCACTCCCTCTGCACTGACCTTCTGGCAGTGGGGCACCCGCTCAACACTGACATTCTGACAGTGCAGCTCTCCCCCAGATCTGACCCGCTGACAATGCGGCACTCCCTCAGGACTGACCCTCTGACAGTGCGGCACTCCCTCAGGACTGACCCTCTGACAGTGTGACACTCCCTCAGGACTGACCCTCTGACAGTGCGGCACTCCCTCAGGACTGACCCTCTGACAGTGTGACACTCCCTCAGTACTGACCCTCTGACATTGCGGCACTCCCTCAGTACTGACCCTCTGACAGTGCAGTGCTGCGTCATTACTGACTCTCTGACAGTGCCGCACTCCCTCGGTACTGACCCTCCGTCAGTGTGACATTCCGTCAGCACTGTCCCTCTGACAGTGCAGCGCTCCCTCAGTACTGAACCTCGGACAGTGGGACACTCCCTCAGTACTGACCCTGTGACAGTGCAGCACTCCATCAGTACTGACCCTCTGACAGTGCGGCACTCCATCAGTACTGACCCTCTGACAGTGTGACACTCCCTCAGTACTGACACTCTGACAGTGCGGCACTCCCTCAGTACTGACCCTCTGACAGTGTGACACTCCATCAGTACTGACCCTCTGACAGTGTGACACTCCCTCAGTACTGACACTCTGACAGTGCCGCACTCCCTCACTACTGACCCTCAGACAGTGCAGCACTCCTTCAGTGCTGACCCTCTGGCAGTGCGGCACTCCCTCTGCACTGACCCTCTGCCAGTGCGGCACTCCCTCAGCACTGACCCTCTGACAGTGCGGCACTCCCTCAGTAATGACCCTCTGACATTTCTGCTCTCCCTCGGTACTGACTCTCTGACAGTGACCCTCCCTCAGTACTGACCCTCTGACAATGCAGCACTCCCTCAGCACTGACTCTCTGACAGTGACCCTCCCTCAGTACTGACCCTCTGACAATGCAGCACTCCCTCAGCACTGGCCCTCTAGCAGTGCTGCACTCCCTCAGTTCTGACCCTCTGACAGTGCGGCACTCCCTCAGTTCTGACCCTCTGACAGTGCGGCACTCCCTCAGTGGTGACCCTCTGACAGTTCAGCACTCGCTCAGAACTGACACTCTGACTGTGCTGCACTGCCTCAGTACTGTCCCTCTGGCAGTTCAGCACTCCCTCAGTACTGACCCTCTGACAGTGCTGCACTCCCTCAGTACTGTCCCTCTGGCAGTTCAGCACTCCCTCAGTACTGACCCTGTGACAGTGCGGCACTCCCTTGGTACTGGCCCTCTGACAGTGCTGCACTCCCTCAGTACTGACCCTCTGACAGTGCGGTACTCCCTCAGTACTGACCCTCTGACAGTGCGGCAGTCCCTCACTACTGACCCTCTGACAGTGCGGCACTCCCTCAGTACTGACCCTCTGACAGTGTGACACTCCCTCAGTACTGTTCCTCTTACAGTGCGGCCCTCCCTCAGTACTGACCCTCTGACAGTGCTGCACTCCCTCAGTACTGACCCTCTGACAGTTCCGCACTCCCTCAGTACTGACCCTCTGACAGTGTGACACTCCCTCAGTACTGATCCTCTTACAGTGCGACACTCCCTCAGTACTGACCCTCTGACAGTGCAGCACTCCCTCAGTACTGACCCGCTGACAGTGCGGCACTCCCTCACCACTGACCTCTAACAGTGCGGCACTCCCTCAGCACTGACCCTCTGACAGTTAAGCTCTCCCTCAGTGCTGACCCTGTGACATTGTGACACTCCCTCATGACTGACCCTCTGAGAGTGAAGAATTCCCTCAGTACTGATCTTCTGACTGTACAGCACTCCCACAGCACTGACCCTCTGACAGTGCGGCTCTCCCCCAGCACTGACCATCGAACAGTGCTGCACTCCCTCAGTACTGACCTTCTAACAGTGCTGCGCTCCCTCTGCACTGACCCTCTGACACTACAGCACTCCCTCAGTACTGACCCTCTGACAGTGCGGCACTCCCTCAGTGCTGACACTCTGACAGTGCAGCACTCCCTCAGTACTGACCCTCTGACAGTGCGACGCTCCCTCAGCACTGACCCTTACACTGAGCGTTTTCCTGGCCTCAGTTTCGTTTTTATCCTTTGGGAGGTGCAATGTTTGACATGACTGAAATGTCACCTAGAGCATTTGAAAAGATTCTGTACTGTTCACTGTTGCCCTTTAAGCAAGGGAGTTGGCCATCTTCACCAGGTCTGTCCTACATGTGACTCCAGATCAATGGCAATGTGACTAATCTGTGTCTGCCCTTTGAAATGTCCCAGTGAGCCACCCAATGCAAGACGCAGTTCGGTATTGAGAATAAATGTTGGCCCAGCTGGTATCACCCACATCTGACAAATTAATGGGGGAAAGAAATGGAAGAACAAATGGTGACTTTCCTCATCAGGTCACTTTCACACAGTGTGAGACTGACAGCCCACTTCCTGTCTCTTGTTCCCCTTCCTCTGAGTTCTTAGGAATCAAGAGATCACGAACGCAGCTGTTGTTTGAGCAACTGGATGGCGTTGTACAAAGAGGAAGGATGTCGAGGTTTGAGGAGGGTGCAGAAGAGGTTTACCAGGATGCTGCCTGGGTTAGAGGGTATGAGCTATAAGGAGAGGCTGTTTTCTGTGGACTGGCAGAGGCTGAAGTGAGACTTGATAGAAGTCTATAAAATTATGAGATGCACAGATAGGGTTGGCAGTCAGAATCTTTTCCCCAGAGTTCAAAGGTCTAGGGGGAGTGCATTTAAGATAAAAGGAACAAAGTTCAAAGGAGACGTGAGGGGCAAGTTTTTTACACAGTACGTGGTAAGGATCTGGAACATCCTGCTTGAGGTGGTGGGGAGGCAGATACCATAGGGGTTTTTAAGGGGCTCTTAGATAACCACCTGAATAAGAAAAGAATGGAGGGATATGGACGATGGGCAGGCAGAAGGGATTAGTTTAATTTGATGTCATGCTCAGCACAACACTGTGGGCGGAAGGTCCTATTCCTGTGCTGCACTCGATTGTAACTGATTGACTTGGTGTAACTTCAAGTGGCAACACATCCATTTTGAATGCAGAACGACGAGAGGTGACAGAACCTAATTTTGAAGTGGATGAGGGTCAGAGACCTGGGGTGTCGGCCAGTGATTCTTTGGAAGTGACAGAGTAGGTGAAAGTTGGTTAAAGACTTGTTCTCGATTAATATTCGTAATATACACATTTCAACAAACAAAGGAGGTTGTAGTGAGCGTTTATAAAACGATGAGATAACATGGTGTGAAGCTGGATGAACACAGCTGGCCAAGCAGCATCTCAGGGGCAGGAAAGCTGACGTTTTGGGTCTGGACCCTTCTTCAGAAATGGGGGACAGGAAAGGGATTCTGAAATAAATAGGGAGAGAGGGAGAGGGAGATTGAAGAAGGGTAAAGGAGAAGATAGGGTGAGAGGAGACAGACAGGTCGAAGAGGCGGGGTTAGAGCCATTGAAGGTGAATGTAGTTGGGGAGTTGGGGGTTATAGATCAGTCCAGGGAGGATGGACAGGGGGCAGTTAGGGGATTGGGGTGGGGCTTGAGGTGGGAGGAGTGGTTAGGGAGGCGGGGACTAGCTGGGCTGGTTTTAGGATGTGATCAGGGGAGGGGAGGTTTTGAAGCTTGTGAAATCCACATTGATACCCTTGGGCTGGAGGGTTCCCAAGCGGAATATGAGTTGCTGTTCCTGCATCTTTCGAGTAGCATCATTGTGGCACTGCAGGAGGCCCAGGATGGACATGTCGTCCGAGGAGTTGGTGCGGGGCAGAATTGAAATGGTTCACGACTGGGAGGTGTAGTTGTTTGTTGCGAACTGAGTATAGGTGTTCCACAAAGCAGTCCCCGAGCTTCCGTTTAGTTTTCCTGATGTAGTGGTGGCCACAACGGGAACAGGAGTTACGGTATATAACATTGACAGATGTGCAGGTGAACATCTGTTTGATGTGAAAAGTCTTCCTCGGGCCTGGGTTGGGGGTGAGGAAGGAGGTGTGGGGCAGGTGTAGCATTTGCTTTAGTTGCAGGGAAAAGTGCTGGGGGTGGCGGGGTTGGAGGGGAGTGTGGAGCGGACAAGGGAGTCACGGACAGAGTGGCCCCTCTGGAAAGCACATAAGGGTGGGGAGGGACAAATGTCTTTGGTGGTAGGATCGGATTGCAGATGGCGGAAATGTCGGAGGATGATACATCTGCTCCTGAGATGAGGCATTCCACTCCCGAATATCCCAGATGTCCTCTTTTTTCAAAAACCTCAACTTCCCCTGCACAGTGATCAAAAAATGCCCTCGACTGTGTGTCCCGCATATCACGCAACTCATCCCTATTCACACTAATAACCAAAACAGAAACCCCCTCGTCCTCACGTACCACCCGACCAACCTCCAAATCCAATGCATCATCCTCTGACATTTCCGCCATCTGCAATGTTACTTTTCTATTTCTCAATTGCTGGAAATAGCTCCATTATCGCCCACTGTCTCCGTTCCATTTCTGTTCTATTAATCCATTCCTAATTGCCCATGAGAAGGTTGTGGTGAGGTGCTTTTTTGGACCACTGCAACCCAATTGCTGTAGGGACACACACAGAGCTGTTAGGAAGCGAGTTCCATGGTTTTGATCCAGCAACAGTGAATGAAGGGTGATATATTTCCAAGTCAGGAAGCTGTGTCACTTGGAGGGGGACGTGTATGTGGTTGTGTTCCCAAGTATCTGCTGGTCTTTTCGTTTTGGGTGACAGAGGTCAGAGGGTCGGCTGTTTAAAGTGCCATTTGAACCTGGGCTTCCTGGTTCAAAGATTCACACTACTGCTGCACTACAGGAGTCCCTCAGTTCCTCAGATGGTATTCTAGCCCCAGCCATCTTCAGCTACTTCATCAATGACCTTTCCTTGATCATAATGTCAGAAGTGGGGATGTTTGCTGCATTCGTGACTCCTGAGATACTGAAGCAGTCCACGTCCAAATGCAACAAGACAGGGAAAATACTCAAGATTGGCCTGATGAGCAGCAAGTGACACTCAGGTCAAACAAATGCCAGGCTACGACTGTCTCTCACAAGACAGGCTCAAACCATGCGTGGAGCTGGATGAACACAGTGATAAAGTGTCAATTTAGAAGCTTTAGCAGATGAAGGCTAATGGAAGTAGAAACAAGTCACTATTGAGACTGCGGAAAAGGCACAAGGTGTATTTCTTAAAACTTCTATAAGGTCAGGAAGAATTTATTAAACTGTAGACAGTCGTGTTCATCCAGGTAAAGAACCCTAAGCCAATAGCACAATTAACAAATTAACAGCATGGATCAGCCATTATTATGAAACTGTTAAATGAATGGGATTCATTGTACAGAACTGCAAAGGCAGTGACTCATTGAGTAAAGCATTTTTACTTCAAAAATATGCTTTATTCATAAAAATATCTTTGTGTATATATATTGTCATGGATGCAGCTCGGTTCAAGTAAACAAACCTTTGAGTTTGATTCTATCCCAAAAAACTAAAGGTTTCTTTTACGCATACAAAACTATATTTACATGTATTGAGGCATAAGGATGGTCCGATAACTGAACAAACCCCCAGTTAACTTCAGTAAGAAGACCTCAGACAGTGGTCGTGCCCCACTGCATTTTGGCCGCAGTTGCCTCAAGCTCATCGAGTAAAGTACTTTCTTTTATTTCAAAAATATACTTTATTTATAATCAAATCTTTTGCATACATACATTGTCACAAATGCAGTTCAATCCTGTACAGTTGCATATCAAGTAAACAAACAAAACACTGGATTTTGACTCTGTCCAAAAAAAAGCTGAAGACGTCTCTTATACATAACAATAATAATATTTATACATATTTGAGGCACGAGGAGGGTCCAAAAACTGAACGGATGCCCAATTATCTTCAGCAGGGCGACCTCAGGCAGTGGGCAGACCTGCAATACTCAATAAGGGTCGTCTCCTTGTTAAGTGACTGGGTGAAGATGAAGAGAGCAATTTGTCTGCTTTCTAGCCATAGTCATACCAACGCTCCTTCATTGTCGTATTGACACAATGGAGATTTTGTCAATCATTGTGAATATCTGAACCCTCAGTGCAGGTTCTAAAAAGAGGTCACTTTTGAAAAGGGTGAAATGTCCCAAAGTTGAAGCGTGACCATTTCTGAATTAGTTTTTGGGCTGCTTTAGCATTCATTCATTTATCCTAGTACTTTTGAGAGGCTACACCCTGAAGAGAGAAGCTGCTGTCCTCCTTAATCCATGCTAATCCATTCTCATCCTTTGACCCTTCCTGTTGTTAATTCCTTAAAAAATAAGGAATAAGTTTTTAAATGTCCAGCTTTACTCCTTATTTTGTGTTGATTACATGGTTGCAAGTTAAGACCTTCACAATAACAGCCTTTTCTGTGACTTTATACATTTCTTAATATATGATCCTCCCCAAAACAGCAAACTGTTCTCTATACCCGAACTACAAATCTAGGACATAATGTGTTTGTGACATATGCTCATGTCTGCTTCAAACCAATTTCAACCAGACTGGCAAGTCCCCTTTTTGCTTTAGCATTTGTACTTCAACCCTTGTTACGCTGTAGTTTAATCACACAATTTTCAATATACTCCACAACTCCCCCCTTTTGATTCTTCCCAAACATGAGCAAAGCAAGCTAGCAATAATATACAGGTTGCCTGGTGTGTTGAATAGCAGTAAAACACCACAATTTCAGGCTTCAGTATTTGCTGAATACAACGTTTAAGCAATATAAACATGAAATGCAGAATAAGAATCACAGCATCAAAAAGTAATACAAGCAACTTCCCCACTTTGGGCTTTAATTTTAACAATTCTTATCCGGCTTCAAGTTCAATCACTGGTTTCTCGTTAACATCATACTTGATCTTAAGATTCCCCAGTTCTCCTTTTTAAAGTATCTGTTTGCCATCATTTGTGGGCCATGCCACTTCAACCCACTATCACTTGTATTGCACCCAAAATTCCTTTTCACTAAAATGCATATTAACTTCAATTGCCCTTTCAACGCACTATTCTAATTTACTTTTCTTCTGTGACTACTCTCCACCCCTAATTACTTCATCTCATCCAATTTTGCTATTTAATCATTGCCACATACCTAATTCCAGAGCTCTGGAGAGATCTGCAGTACATCTTGCAATATTTTATAACAGATGTCCAACATTTCTGTTTGATTCAGGCAAAAGATACTTTGCTTGTTGTTTGTCTAAGATGACTCACATATTTTAAACTTACTTTATCGCTCATTCTAGATATTTGATATAGCTCTACTCAGATTTGTCCAAATACAAAATTCTGTTTACTCCCCCAAATTCATGGACAATTTTTATGCATTGGATTTCTTGAATGTTTTCACAATAGTCCTTTAGTGCTGAGATGTGTTGTTAACGAGTGGCTTGATGGTTTGAGGATGCCTCACCCATCATTGTGTTGCGACACTGAAAGTCTGCAGACAATACAATATACAATACAATATCCTTTTATTGTCATCTGTGCTGCATTGTAGGCGTACAGTGAAAAATCTTTACAATGTCTGCCTTCTTATGGTGACATCTTAGGTACAAATATCTAGGTATAATTCTTGGATACAGTAGAGGGATAAAAGTAGCTATTTATTTACATAGTTGAAAATAAGTTAAAATAGGAATATATTAAGGGGTATATTAAGGGATTAACATTACAGTGTTCTAAGGTAAGGATTGTCGCCTCACATCGGTGGTTCAGAAGTACACACTCTTATCTGATTAAAAGAAAGGTATCCATCCATTCCACTTCAAGCAGAATTGATTAATCCGCAGTGGTATGAGTGGTGGGGTGAAAACCCCTGGACATTATTACACCAACTGTCTATCTTCCTCCTATACAGAAATAATTATAATTGGCAAAACAAAAGCCTACCTCCTTTGTTAGACTGCACTCTCCTTTCTAAAACTCATTGATAGCAGTTTCTCTCATAATTTAGAATATATCATCAGAATTTTGTTCAAAGAGAATTGCATTTCCAAAATTCCAACTTTCCTATTACTTGGATGCTTTCACACCAAAAATACGTTACAATGAGCAAATCTTATCATCCGAAATTAAAAATTCACTTGTGTTGAAACAATACTTGGAAGTTCAGTCTGGCCAGAAAATGAAATTCTGAACATGATAATTTCCAATTCCAAGAGGATAAATTTTGACCAAGTTATACCAACCAATTTTTAAATCAACTTTTTGTCACAGATTTTTGCTATACACAACCACTGATAGTTCCTGAAAAGGACATTTCATTAACTCAACATGGTCTACTCTGATAGGGGCACACAATACTTTTCAAATCACCTAGCTTCCCAAAATGCAAGCTAAATTCAAAGCGTTCCCGGATCTCAAGCTCAAGGGAACAAAAACAAAATATTACACAAGATAACATTTAACCACCAACGAATAAAGATGCATTAAAACCAGAACACAAAGAGTTAACACTTAGTTCAGTGAAACACAGCACCAAAAACGGATGCCTCTCAGTGATAATGGGAACTGCAGATGCTGGAGAATCCAAGATAACAAAGTGTGAAGCTGGATGAACACAGCAGGCCAAGCAGCATCTCAGGAGCACAAAAGCTGACGTTTCGGGCCTAGACCCTTCATGATGAAGGGTCTGGGCCCAAAACGTCAGCTTTTGTGCTCCTGAGATGCTGCTTGGCCTGCTGTGTTCATCCAGCTTCACACTTTATTATCTTGTGCCTCTATGCCCTTGATGCATTCCAGTAGCACCCATTCAGTCACAGGTTCCCCACATAGGCAAGATTCCTGTCTTCGAGCTTGGGGCTATCTGCAGCCTTCTTCTTAATCCTACATGTCTTTGCCCAATGCCCTTCTCATTCGCAGTTGTGACATTTAAACAGGTGTCTATCTGCCAAGATTGCTGGCATTGTTACTCTGGTTTGCATGGTTCTAAGTTTAGATTCCATATTCTTTCCAAGCAATTAGCCTCTTCAATCATTTCGCCATACATTCTGCAAATGGTCTCCCAATTGGAGACTACAACCTTTAATATTTTTGCTCGTGTGTGTTTTAATCCTTCGACAAAGGCAGATTTCAGGGATGCTAGATACTACTCTCAATTTCTTTCACATGTGTGCCCTTTGCCAGGCCAGAATATTCTATTCAGATTGCCACAAACCTTTCTGCTTCGTCCCATAATTCCTCACTGCCTTTCTGCTGACATGTTGTGAAGTTACTCCAATCTATTTTAGGTGGGCCGTAATCCTTCAACTAATCGCTAATAGCTATCCATCCATTGTTGAGGTCTTGTCCATTGTCACCTAAATCTTCCCGAACTTTCTTAACCAGTCTCTTGCTTGCATTATCAACTACCATGATGGACAATGCATGTATCCCATCCATTGGGTGCAGACTATATGTATTGTTAAGCTTTTCCAATTCATTCCAAGTTTTCATGTCTCTCTGTTTTGGTGAGGCAGTTCTTTGGACCATCTTTCCACCATTATGGGATTGGGAGGCTTGTGGACTGCCCATTGTGCATATTCAAAACAATACTCTTGTCATCCCCTGTGTCTTTCTCCTCATAGCTCCTGGTATATATTGGCCAAAAATTAAACGGTTGGTCCTCTTCTTCAGACTCACTAGAGTTGAGTGTTTGCCCTCATATCCCATAAACCACACTTTACCCTGGTCTTGGATCACAGAATAGAATCCCTGCAGTGTGGAAACAGGCACTTTGGCCCAACAAGTCCGCACTAAACTGCACAGCATCTCACCCAGACCCATCGCCCCATTACCCACCTAATCTACACCTCTCTGAACACTATGGGCAATTTAGTGTGGCCAATCCATCTAACCTGCACATCTTTGGTCTGTGGGAGGAAACCCATGCAGACACAGGGAGAATGTGCAAATGCCACACAGACAGTTGCCTGAAGTTGGAATCGAACCCAGATCCCTGGTGCGAACCACTGAGCCACCGTGACACCATGCCCCCGCCATAGCTGGTATACAGGGGGGAACGTGGAAATGATGGGGGTGGAGGAACTTTCATATGTGGAACTTTCTCCTTCTGACCCAATTTTTTTTGGTCATTTTAAGTTCTTCACAACCAGCTTCCAATTATTCCTTTAGGTTATTAATTTCACGATCATGATTAGATTTGTCTATGATTTATTGTTGCTTTCTAATTTGTCACATTACACAATGAAAACCATCAAATCCATTTTTTTATCTTTTAATCAGGTGGCTTTACCCCAAATATGTTTAATATCAGCCGGGGACCATTGTCCCATGGAGGTTTCATACCTCTAATGGATTTCTGTCAAAGTGTCGAGAGGTCAAATTGTTGTATTTGTCTAATCTTTGGAGAACTTCATCTTCAGAAATATCAGGAGGAGCCCGTCATTCTTTCACTGTTGTGGGTAATTTGGAATTGGGCATTATTTAGAATAATTACATGAATTTGGAGCCAATGGGACTCAATGAGCTGTAGGCCGGAGATCGCACTCTTTGCCTGTCAATTACAGACATCGATTAGGGGACCTGGAACCATATTTCTCTCACCAATAGAGGTGGGAGGTCCAGAGCTATTATTTCATCTGCTGGGGAGTGGGGGGCAGAAGTTTTATCTCGTCTGCCAGGAGGGCCGGAGGTTTTATCCCCTCTGTTGAGTTGGACGTCTATAAGTAATACGGGATCAAGTGAGAAATTGCAGATAGGTTATGGATTGCGTCTGACAAAATGGGTCAGAACTTTCACTATGACCTGAGGAATTTTCGAATTGAGGAATCCTTACCTCTCCAATAGGATGCAGGGAGTATTCAGTGCTCCAACATTCGTCTTTGTGATTCTGCAACTACACCAAGTTGTTAGATTCCCTACAAAATAAGGAATGAGTTCACGATCTTTTTGAATATTCAGCTTTATTTCTCATTGTGTGTTGATTACATGGTCGCAAGTTCAGACCCCTGCAGTGCTAGCCTCTTCTGTGCATGTACACATATTATTTTTTCACTTGCTCCTCCCCAAAACTGCAAACCGTTCTCCATACCCTAACAACAAGATCTAGGCCACAGTCTGCTTGTGACATATGCTCATTTCTGCTTCAAACTGATTTCAAATGGACTTGCAAGTTCCCTTTTTGAATTCACGTTTGTAATTTAACCCTTGTTACACTGTAATTTAGTCGCACAATTTTCAACATGATCCACAACATCCTATCTCCTCTCTTCCACTGTCTACATTTCTCTACCTGTAATAGTGAGGACTTTTTAATCGGAATCACAAGTTTCAGGTTAAATACTCCTCATGCCTTCTCCTAACCGAGTTTAAATCTGACCTCCTCTGACCGTACTTCGCTCTCATTTGGAAAGCAAAGCACTAGAAATCTGAAATAATAATTGAAATTGTTCATCAGGTCAGGCAGCAATTGTGGAGACTTGAAGGGAGCCAGTAGATGTCAGGGCTAGGCAGTAAAGTGGAGTTGAGACTGTGTTAGGCGTATTCTTATTGAATGATGGAACAGGCTTGAGGGGCTGAATGGCCTGGCCTTGTTCCTAATTTGTACATTCAAATGTACGCATGGAAGGAAATTACATTTTAGTTTGATGGCCACAATCAGAACAGAGCTGACATTTCAAATTTACATTTCCTGCTGTGCCGACAGAACTTCATAGTGTTAATTCATCAGTTTTATTTTGAACTGATGAATCACTTGGTCACAAGTTGATTTTCCCTCTGCCTTCCTGTCATTTGCGGATCTCTCATCTTCCAGCTTACAAGTCCTGCCAGCTTTTCAAATGTGGTAGGTCTGGCACTCGATGTGTGGTTCCATGCTCACTAACACACTTCCCCCCATCTCTCTTATGGAGCAAGTTGGCCCACCATAGATGGGCAGCTAAGAGGTGCCCAGGGTCTGGGCAAGCTTGGCTGCCTGTGCTCATTTCAGGAGCCACCTGGCAGCATTGTAGTCAGACGGCAGTGAAGAGGCTGTGTCAATGTGGATGGTCTCAGGTCAGAGCTGAGGCGAGGAAACACCAAGGGCAGGAAGGTTGAGAAACAGTGACAGTTGTTTGAGGAATCTAAATTGGGAACTTCAGACCAAATGGATAATAGTTGATGAAAGAGGCTGCTGACACTGTTCTGTATTGCAGTCATATCCTCTGAAATTGCCTGAGGCATTACAATATCTTAAAGGTTTCAGGCAATATCCAGTGAAGCAGATAGATGTAAGGAAAAGAAAGGGAAATTGCATTTACCTTGTGCCTTTTGTGACCCTGTGATAAAAATGTTAGCCATCCACTCCCAATTCAAGCTCTCCCTCTCCTCCACTTGAATCAACCATCACACCAGGAATCCTCTGAATCCAGCCATTTCCCAATATTGTGATCCCCTCTTCTGAAGATGTCCGATGAATTTCATCTCCTGGCGTCAGCATTGGGTTTGGAGTGAGAAAGGTTGACTCCTGAATCAAGCCTCAGAGATTGTGAGAGTTTCCGTGCTGAGATAGGCCAGTCATAAAATAATGCCAGGAACTACAGAAGCTGGAAGTCTGCTCTGAAGAACAGTCACTGGGCATGAAATTTTAAGTATTTATCCTCTCCGTTGATGCTGCTCGATCTGTTGGCTTTCTCCTGTGACTGATCTGACCAAAGCACTTCAAAATGTATCAAGGACATAGCCTAAACCCAAATTTTTATCTTATTTACAGGGAAGTAAAAGGTGCAGTTTTCCAGATTTGATTTGGCTGATTAATCTAGGTTTTAAGCAAAATACACTTTATTCTTAAGCCACAGTTAAAATACAAACAAAAAAGAAGAACTGGCATAGCTGTAACTCTACTGAAATACTTAACAAAATAATACATATTTTAACTGCTACTCATCAACTGCTCCAATTTGGTGGTATCCCATCAACATACCTTTGGCAAAGGCAAATTAGCAAAACAGACTTCTCTGACTTGCTATCCACTCCAGTCCAGGGGAAAAAAAAACACTAATCTAGCAGCAGAGAATTAAAGTTTTTTTTTGCAGCAGAGAGAGCTGTATCCAGCAGCTTCAAATCCAAAACCCCAACTTCAACAATTGAAAGAAAAACTAAAATCCTGAATCTGTATGAGCCTGATTACACCCATTTATGCTTCTTTTGTCTACTTTTTAAAAAACACCCAAAACTATTTACTCTGCTTTCCATAGAGCAGATACCTGGGCACCAGATTTATAACATGCCCTCTTCAAGGGAACCAGATAGACAAACTCCTCTTAAAGGCACATATTGTCATACTCCAGCTATTTCTGCTTTTAATTTGAGCCAGTTATAAGGCCTGCCCCAGTTTGTTGGGATATAGATCAAGTCCTGTTCATGATTTTTATGATTCCTTACATTCCCCTAACCCTGCCCCGCTTCCCCCCCCACCACAATCCCCACCATTCCCATTGTTTTCCTCATGCTCCTTCCCAGTCCACCTATATTGCCCATACTCCATCATTTTGCTATCTGCTCTCCATCCCAACACTTCTCAATTCCTCCATTATTTCCATACTCCGTTCATGCCTCTTGTGTATCCTTTATATGTACATGATCCACATTGTCCAGAGTGAATGAGCCATTGGCAGGTCTCTAAGATTCTCCACAAATTGACAGAACACCTAAAGAGGTTCTGAAAATCTCCTCTGCAAAAAAAATGCACATCTTACAACTTTACAGAACAGTTAATCCACCAGAAGCATCCACAGTATCATTGTATAAAGCTTTAATTCCTTACAATTTTGTCCAAATAAACAAAAAGGCACTGAAAAATCACAAAGAATAGCTTTTATAACTTATTAAACACATCAAAATTAAAAAGTGTGCACTCCCTATCAGGCCGAATAAACTGACTCAAGCTGAGTTGAGTGCATGAGTATTCTGACAAGTGAGCCATAATAAGGCCGACTAGAAAAACATGTCTATTTGTGAAAACAATCTATTTATACGGTCACTTCACAGTAATAAGAGCGCACAATCTGCATAGGATTTATTTTTGAGATGGGGGTTGGAAGATGTGAGGTAGAAGTGCGGGATAAAGGTTGAATTGTTGCTCCTTTCGGCTTACAAGGTGCTGAAAAATGCTTTAAAAAATCTAAAATACAGCAAATGCAGGAAATCTTAAACATGACCTGAAGTCAAAAACATAAGCGGGCATCTTGCCCCTAAATGGCAACTGTGGCTCTTCCCACAGATGCCATATGTTCGTCTAAGCTTGTTTCATTAGTTGAGAAATGCTTTCTGAAGTTCCTGGTGACCTCACCCCCGGGAGATCTGAGTGGGTAGCTTTATATTTGAATTACAATCTCAATTACATACTCAAGGTCAGAAACATGAGAGGAGTTTAATCGAGGTATGTAAGATGCTCAAAGGGATTGACAAAGCAGAAATACAGAGGGAATGCTTTCCCTTGTGGGGAAATCTAGATCAAGTGGCCTTAGTTTTAAGCTGAGTGGTGGCAGATTTAATACAGAGCTGAGGGGGAATTACTTGCCTCAAAATGTCTTGAATCTGTGGAACAAAACCAGAAATTGTGGAAAACCTCTGCAGGACTAGCATCATCTGTGGAGAGAAACCAGAACCCTTCCTCAGAACACAACTTGAAATGTTAACTCTGACTTCTCTCCACAGATGCTGCCAGACCTGCTGAGCTTTTCCAACAATTTCTGGGTTTTTTTTTTTCTGATTTACAGCATCCGCAATTCTTTTGGTTTTTGTGAATCTGTGGAATTTGCTACCCACGAGGATGCTGAGGCACTGAATAATCTAATAAGGGGAAAGAAAGATTTTTAACTGGTAAATGGATTAGAGGGTTGTGGGATGCAAATAGGAAACCCCACAGAGATTGGACACAAAGCTGGGCCGTTTCTTACATAGAGAGATGATTTCTTTCATTTCCTTCCACACTGTGTACAGTAATGGGCCTTGAAATCCTACATAATTCCCTCTTGGAAGTGCCTGTATTTCTTCATCTTCACCTTCTGAGTATGCCATTTCTTCAACCTCCCCTTCCTCCAAATCCTGGATTTTATCATTTTCTTCTTCAAATGTCTTCCATCTGCACTCTTCCTCCCCTTTGTCCAGGCACCTATTTAAATGGGATTGATCTCTTCACTCACTGCAGAGTTAACCATGACCACAGCGTAAAATCATGTGTGAGTTTAAATTAGCTACTCACATTTCTCGCAACCCTTTCGGTTCCTACAGGACAGAAAAGCAAATGGTAGATGGCCTTTTGTTATTAAGTATAATCAATAGTTTAAGTAAAAGGTGTAGGGATCTGATAGAACATTAACTGACGGTTTGCAATGATGTGATACCATGTTTAGTTACCCCAAGCACCCCCAGCAAACCGAGGCATGTAAATAACTAGTGGGACAGAACACCAATGCATCACTGGAGGCGCACTGACAATGTTACCTAGCAGGGTGACCATACATTTGCAACTCGGCGAGCATGTCTACAATCTCATCCACAGCCCGAGCAACAAATCTTCTCCAAACCTTTAGAAGTTTCATTTCTATTCTACTCAGATTCTCCACCATTAGTTGCGGTTCTTCCTCATTTTGTTTTAAATATTTCTCTTTGTCTTCAAGATACTGATGGATTCTGGCAAAGTCTTTCTTCAGGGATGCTGTGAATTCCTAGGATAGCGTCAGCAATGATTTAAACAGAGTGCTGTTAAAGGGTTACAATATTTAAATTGAACTAAGGTCATGCTCACATCCTGTTCCGATGTCCCTCTCCTGCTGCTGCTTTAATTCATTCTAGCATTTCTTTTCTGCCTCCATGGAGTCCAAGGCTGATTTCTGCTGGTTCTGAAAATGAAATCAGATCTCACCATGATCCAATGTCAGCTGTTGTAGCACGATCAGGCTATGGGACAAGCACTGGAAAGTGGGAATAATGTAGAGAGGCAGGTGTCATCTCACTGGGCCGAAGGGTCTCTTCTGCGTTGTAATGACTATGAAACTGTGAGGACAGTTGCTCAGCCTTTTAACCACATAATCGATGTTACATTGCATAACCTGCAAGGTTAATGCAGCTTTACCGAAATTTTATTGGGACTTCCAATGTTATTGGCTTGTCAATGTTGATGCGAAACCACCAGAGATACTGGTATTCTTACACTCAAAATCATTTAAAATATTTTTTGGAAAAATACTTTGTCACTTTTTTCACTTATTAACTGATATCTTTCATTTCCAAATAATATTTTTAAAAGCAATTTTGAAGTAAGCATTGTTCACAAAAGCATGACTAAATTTACCTGTGGTCCCATTAAAGCATTTCATGACTTTTTTTAACGTGAAAGCCTCTGTTTTTTGCAAGAGTCAGAGTTTGCAGTTTTATTTTTCACTGAGTATTTTGACACTGTTTACTGCACATAGACAGTGTGGTCTGAGCTTCGTTATATTTATTTATGGGATGTGGGTGCCAATGGTTATGCAACGACATTTATTGCCCGTTGCCGAATTGCTTCTGTGAAAGTGGTGATGGTGAGCTACCTTCTTGAACAGCTCCATGTTATGAAGTGGTGGGACACCCTCAACGTGGTTAGGGAGGCAAGGCAAGGATATTGGTCTGCGACAGAGAAGGAACACTCAATCCTCGGGAGCTCTGATGAAGGGTCACCAGACCCGAAGTGTTAACTCTGTCTTCTCCTTCACAGATGCTGCCAGACCTGCTGAGTTTTTCCAGCAACTTTGTTTTTGTCCTTGTTAATATGGTGATTACTATTCCTGCGGGAGACCAGGGTTCAATTCCCTGCAGCGGACAGTGATAATTTGGCAGAACAGTGTTTTGCACTGCTGGCCCACAGCACCAGGAACTTGGGTTTGATTCCAGTCTCCAGCGCCTGTCAGTGGAGTTTGCACATTCTCTGTATGTCTGTGAAGGCTTTCTCCTACAGTCCAAGGATGTGCACATTATGTGTGCTAAATTTCCCATTGTGTCTAGGGTGGGAAGTGTAGAGACAGGATAAGGGGTGTGTCTGGGTGGGATGCTCTTCAGAGGCTTGGTGTGGACTCAATAGGTCAAATGGCCTGCTTCCACACTGTAGGGATTCTGTGAACTACAAATAGTTCCACGTTAGGATGGTGCATCCCTTGGAGGGGCTGTAAAAGATATCCCATATATTTGCTGACCTTGCCCTTCTAGGCAATACAGTTTATTGTGTTCTGTTTCACAGTCAGTATGCCATATACCTTTAAGGGACATGCTATCTTGTGGTAATACATGTTTAAGTGGAATCACGGATACCAGAAACCTCAGTGTGGACTGACCTAGATACTGAAGTACTGCCATTCAAACAAGATACTCAATTCTATTTTGGAACAAGTGATCGATGAGCCCAGTAAATGAGCTCTGCAAATCTTGTTCCAAATGGCAAGGAGTGGCCTCACAGAATTAACACTTTCAGTTTTTTTTTCCCATTGATAAGAAAAATCAGAAAACATTGGAAGATTCGTGACACACATTTCAAGATAAAAATTAACTTCAAGATTAAACAGTGTCTACCCCATGCTGTAAAGACAGGAATACCGAGAGTCTCAGAGGACGCAAGTGTGAGCTTTCCGAAGACAAACTGTCGCAGAAGCTCATTGATTCAATCATTGTCTTTATTTAGATGAAGCCTTTAGGACTGGTTTCCGGGGAAAGGAAAAATGCTGTACATTTGTAACTTCATCTTAGGATGGATACATGTATGACCCTATAGTCACAAATCAACAACAATGACATGCTATAGATACATCCAACACCATTGCTATAGTCAGCAAGGTGCACCAAGCCTACAAAATCTTTAACAACTCAGATTGGTCTTACCCCGCCAAATGTTGTCTCTTGGTACTCGTAAAGAATGAAGTACCAAGAGACTTTGGTCATGCAGTTGCAGGAAACCTGACTCCAAAGGCCAAGCCAGACCATGAAACAAAATACAGGTAACCTAACAAGACATTACAACGGCACTATGCCGGCAGGTGGTGAGAAACAGCACAAACACAAACATACGGGGTGGCGTGGGGGCACAATGGTTAGCAATGGTCATAGCGCCAGGGACCCAGGTTCAATTCCACCCTCAGGCAACTGTCCGAGTGGAGTTTGCACATTCTCCCCATGTCTGTGTGGGCCTCCCCCCACTGTCCAAAGATGTGCAGGTTAGATGGATTGGCCATGCTAAATTGCCTGTAGTGTTCAGGGAGGTGTAGATTAGGTGGGTTGTGGGGCAATGGGTCTGGGTGGGATGCTCTGAGGCTCAGTGTGGACTTGTTGGGCCAAAGGGCCTGTTTCCATTCTGTAGGGATTCAATGATCATATCCAGAGTCAACTTGGTGGCAGGCAAATTCCAGAAGAGAGGTATTGCATTTTGATACAAACAAACAAGGGTGGGACTTATACAATTAATGGTAGGGCCTTGGGTAGTGTTGCAGAGGGGCCTATGGGTTCAGGTATATAATTCTTTGAAGTGTGCGTCACATTTAGATAGGTGGTTAAAAAGTTATTTGGCTTGTTAGCCTTCATTACGCAGTCCTTTAAGTATAGGGGTGAGGAGATTGAGATTGTACAGGACATTGGTGAGGCCTTTTCTGGAATATTATGTCCAATTGTGGTCGGCCAGTTATAGGAAAGATGTTATTAAACTGGAGAGGGCTCAGAAGAGATTCACCAGAATGTTGTTGGGTATGGAAGATTTGAGTTATGGGAAAAGGATGGATAGGTTGGAACTTTTTTCACTAGAATGTAGGAAGTTGAGTGGCAACCTTATCAAAGCTTAGAAAACAGTGAGAGGTATAGATAGAGGTAACAGCAGTTGTATTTTTCCGAGGATGGGGGATCTCAAGATGAGGGGGCACATTTTTAAGGTGAGAGGAGAGAGATTAAAAAAAGACATGAGGGGAATTTTTTTTACACACAGGGCAGTTTGCATATGGACTGATCTTGCTGCAGAAGTGGTGGATGTGGGTATAATTACAATGTTAAAAGATATTTGAATAAGTACATGAATAGGAAATTGGAGGGATATGGGCCAGCAGCAGGCAGGTGGGAATAGTTTATAGATAACAAGGTGTAGAGCTGGATGGACACAGCAGGCCAAGCAAAATCAGAGGAGCAGCAATGCTGACGTTTTCTGAAGAAGGGCCTAGGCTCAAAACGTCAGCCTTCCTGCTCCTCTGATGCTGCTTGGCCTGCTGTGTTCATCCAGCTCTACACCTTGTTATCTAAGATTCACCAGCACCGGCAGTTCCCACTATCTCTGGGACTAGTTTAGATTGGGATTATGTCCAGCATAGTTTGGTTGGATCAGAGATAATGGGAACTGCAGATGCTGGTGAATCCGAGACAACAAAGTGTGAGGCTGGATGAACACAGCAGGCCAAGCAGCATCTTCGGAGCATAAAAGCTGATGTTTCAGGCCTAGACCCTTCATCAATGGATGAATGATTGGGTCGATGGGTCTGTTTCTGTGTTTTCTGACTCTATACCAAGCTTTCCATTTTGCTAAACTCACAAAACATGTTGGCAGGATTAGATGATCAAAAGTTTTACAACCATTATTATCATCTGTATTGAAAAGGCAGGATAGCACAAACTAGACTAAAGTCAACACAGGAGCTAGGGATAACATACTACCACTGCATATCCTGAAAAATATGCACCTCAACAAGCAGGGCTCTATGTGCAGCCTCTGAATGACTGTCTCACAGTGCACAATGGAGCGCAGTTGCATGCCTTGGCAGAGTCACACTACAGTGCCAATGCACAAACTCATCTTAGCATCTCAAAATCTCACAACATTAGAAGGAAATCGATCATGACCATGTTATGCCAGTGACACAGGGGTATTGAGCACATAAAATGACAAGTATTTGAATCTGTCAGGGAATGTGTCTGGGTATTGAGAGATGCACAAATGCATGCAAGACAGACTAGCAATATCCACTCCCGCAGCAGACAGAGATTTCATGTCCACACCAAATTCCATCCACGCTATAGATGGAAGCAGCAAAAGACTTATTTGCAGTGCACAGGAAAGAGATATCGTTGTGATGGATTTCTTCTCTGAATTTTCCATTGCTTGACCACTTAGCAAGACAACGCGTGCAACCAGCACTGATCTCTCTCTCACACACATACATACATACATACATGCATGCATGCATACACGCATCCAGGACTTATAAGAACTCAGAGATCCCTTTGAGAGATAAGGTAACAATCATTCAATCAACAATTAGTACTAGAAACAGACCTAGTGATGTGGCCCAATTAGAGTGAAAAATCCAGTAAAACTTGCAAATGACACACGCTGGTCCAACTTGATTAGTAATCTTCAGAACTGTGTTCCAGTATAACCAGTATGTTCATTTTCAAGATTATTGCTTTTTAACTGGTTTTGCCCTCTGTGCAGTCATCAATGAGAGAGGCACCAAGCAGTCCAAAAGAACATGCCAGTGATCTGATTCTGCTCAGGAGCCAACAATCTATTTTCTGCCAATGACTGTGAAATTTGGGTCAAGCCACAGAGTGAGCCTATTCTGAGCAGGAGCAAAGTGATCCTGTGGCCTTGTTCTGTCCAGAAATTCAACAATCCTGAATATTTTTTTCACTATTGCAAGCCAAGAGTCAGTGAACTTCCTTTCTCTATCAGAATCAGAAAAATTTCAGATGCTGGAATCCAAGTTAACACCCACAACTTTGACTTCTCCCTTTCTACAGATGCTGCCGAACTCACTGTGTTCTTCCAGCCTCCTGTTTGTCTTCCTCTCTCTATCGCCCCCTTACCTTGTACTTCTTCATTGCATCTGCAACACGCAGGGAAGTTGTGGCCTGAATGAGTGGGTTTATCTGGACAAATGTGATAGATTGGAGCCTGATCGTCCTTGTAGAACAGTTTCAGCTTCTTACTGTGTTCCCAACAGCAGGAACCCTCCAACCTCTCCTCCTCTTCCAGACCCAGTTCAACTCCAGCTTCCGAGCTGTCTAACAGAGATTGGCTAGCACCCTGGCCTTTTCATAATTTTTCTGCTGCCAAATGATGCGACATTCCGGGCAGGACACCACAGGCCCCTAGTTTTTCCAAAACGCCTGGATACAGGATTTACAAAAGGCATGCTGACAGTCCAATTGCACCAGCTCCATAAACGGAGACCGGTAGATAGAGCAGGTTAAACCTTTGGTCAGGCTGAAAATATGTTTACTGACTGCCATTTCAGCTGCACTGCTTGGTTCCCTCACTCAATTTACTTTCGATTTCACCTCCATTTGAAAGGTGAAACAAAATTCCTAATCTGTCCTCTTAAAGACACATAGTCAGAAGTCACACAACACCAGGTTATATGTCAAATAGTTTATTTGAAATCATAAGCTTTCTGAGGGCAGCCCGTTCATCGGACAGAAGCACACTGGCACAGAACTTGCATACAGAGACCAAAGATCATACAAATGGTGTGAGTGGAGTGTCCAATAATAAAACTCCGCAGGTGTGATTAAATTGTTAGCAGCTGAATAGCAAGTGAAGGGATGACCTACAATCTGATTGAATGAGGCAGAGAGATAATTACAAAAAAAATTTTAAAAAATAAGGTGGTGCTGGAGACAAACTAAATAACTGGAATAACATATAAAAACAGAGAGAACTGCGGAAGCTGTGAAAACCGGAATAACATGTTAGGTATAAGAGTCTCATGCTGAGGGTCGAGCCAAAGTAATAAGTAATCCAAAAGTCTGCAAATTATTTAAAGTAGAGAGATCATAATTTATGCAGGTGATTGTGACAAAACAGGACAGTGAGGAAGATTTTACAGACACAGAAGTGTGGTGGGGTCACATGTAGCATGACATGAACCCGAGATCACAGTTGGGGCAGTCTTCAAGGGTACAGAATTTGGCTACCAGTTTCTGCTCAGCGATTCTGCTTTGTTGCGTATCTCAAAGCTACTTTGGAGGACGCTTACCTCAAGATTGGAGGCTGAATATCCTTGACAATTGGAGTGTTTCCTGACTGGGAGGGAACATTCCTATCTAGCAATTGTTGCGTGGCGTCCATTCATTCATTGTTGTAGCATCTGCATGGTGTCACCAATGTAACATACCTCAGCCACCACACTGCTCTGTATCTGTAAGATCTTCTTTACTGACGCCGTTTCCGCCACCTCCAGCAAGCTGCCACCACCAGACACATATTCCCCTCCCCTCCCTTGTCAGCCTTCCACAGGGACCCTTCCCTCTGCGACACCCTGGTTCACACTTCGTTCAACCCCACCACCTCCTCCACAGCCCTACGGCACCTTCCCCTGTAACCGGCAAAGATGCAACACCTACCAATTTACCTCCTCCTTCCCCAGTATCAAAGGGCATAAACATACCTTCCAGGTGAAGCAATACTTCAGCTGCACTTCCCAGAATCTGCGCTACTGCATTCGCTGCTCACAGTGTGGTCTCCTCTACACTGGGGAAACAAAGGGCTGCACGGTGGCTCAGTGGTTAACACTGCTGCCTCACAGCGCCAGAGACCTGGGTTTGATTCCACCCTCAGGTAACAGTCTGTGCGGAGTTTGCGCATTCTCCCCGTGTCTGCGTGAATTTCCTTTGGGTGCTCCGGTTTCCTCCAACGGTCCAAAGATGTGCAGGCTAGGTGGATTGGCCAAGGTAAATTGCCTGTAGTGTTCAGCAATGTGTAGATTAGGTTGGGTGGGATGCTCTGAGGTTCGGTTTAGACTTGTTGGACTGAAGGACCAGTTTCCACACTTTAGGAGTTTAATGATTCTATGAAGCATAGACTTGGCAACCGCTTTGCCGAACATTTATGTGCTACTCCCAAGAAAGACCCTGAACTACCTGTTGCCTGCCACTTCAATGCACCACCTTGATCCCTGGCTGACATCTCTGTCTCCAGCTTGCGACAGTGTTCCAGTGAAGCCCAACACAAACTGGAGGAACAATTTTCCACTTGGGGACCCTACAGCCCTCCGGACTCAATATTGAGTTCAATAATTTTAGAGCCTAAACTCCCCAATGTCCCAGACCCCCACCCCACACACCAGGCCTTGTAACCACATAGTCTACCATTACACACCCCCCTGTTGTTAGTCACTAACAGTCCCCATTAATAACTACTCACCCTCCCAGCCTGATCGTTGGCAACTCCTTTGTCTGTCCAACTGTCTTTCTCTCTCTTTGGGCTCTATCCTATCGTTTACTCCCTACCCCTCGCACCTCCCTGTTTTCTACATATAAATCGATGTTTTCCCAGCCACCATCAATTCTGGGGGGCCACCAGATCCAAAACGTTAACTTTTTGTTTTCCTTCACAGATGCTGCCATGCCTGCTGAGCTTTTTCCAACAACTTTGATTTTCTTCCTTACTGTGCTGTTTTGTCACCATCACCTTGATAAATTGTTGTGATCTCTCTACCTTAATTAGTTTGCAGTTTTGGCTTACTTCTTACTTTTGTTACTCCTGCGGCATGTGACTCTTATACCTAATATGTTATTCCAGTTATTTCATTTGTCTCCAGCACCACCTTATTTTAAATTTTTTGCAATTACCTCTCTGATTTGATCATCCTTTTGCTTGGTAGTCAGCCATCCACACTTTATTCACACCATTTCACTCTCGGGGTCACCTGAAGGGGCTTATTTTTCGACATTCCACGTTTCCAGTTGTATGAACTTTCGATCTTTCTGCCCTTGATCTCTCTTCCCATAAATTCTGTGTTCTGTGTGCATCTCTCTCACCTCACCTGACGAATGGGCTATGCTCCAAAACCTCGTGGTTTCAAATAAACCTGATTGGACTATAACCTGAAGCTGTGTGACTTGTGCTTTTCTCCACCCTAGTCCAACATCAGCAGCTCCATACTAGAGAGACATGCTATCAGGTAAACAAGTGGTCCAGGCAATGTTTAGTTTGATTTACTAGCTCAATAAGTCAATGTGTATTTACTTGTTTTGTCATATCTGACGAAGAGTCGCTTGACTCAAAACATTAACTCTGTGTTCTCCCCACAGATGCTACCAGACATGCCCAGTTTCTCCAGCAATTTCTATTTTTGTTTTAGAACTTGAGCATCAGCCGTTCTTAGTTTTATCTTTGTAATATCTCCCTCAAATCAGCCACATGCACATGATACTGCCCCCAGAGACAGAAAAGATCAATAGACCAACAAAGAGTGAAACTCCATATTCATCGCCAAGAATAATCAATATGTGAGATTTTTATCTGGGTAGAAGTTTCAGAATTATAATTTCAAATCACAGCAATTGTTGAAATATGGAGATCAGTATTGTTTTCATTTATCAATTACGCTGTGTTTTTTTATTCATTCATTTGCGGGATGTGGGCATCGCTAGTTGGGCCAGCATTTATTGCACATCCCTAGCTGCCCTTGAGAAGGTGCTGGTGAGCTGCCTTCTTGAACTGCTGCAGTCCTCCTGCTGTGGGTTAACCCACAATGCCATTAGGAAGTAACTCTAAGACTTTGGCCCAGTGACAGTGAAGGAACGGTGATATATTTCAAAGCTAGGATGGTGAGTGGCTTGGAGAGGAACTTGAAGGTGGTGGTGTTCCCAAATTTTGTCCTGCACTGGTGAAACCCACATCTCATGAACAATTTGCTTAAAAGTACAACACTGATATCAGAGGGACACAGAGATAGTTGCCTATCACAGGGACAGTAATCATGTGACTATCAGAATGACAGCACTGATATCGCAGGGACAATTACAGTATGAATATCAGAATGACAGTAATGATATCACAGGAACAGTCTCAATGTGAATATCAAAAGACAGCATCAACATCACAGGGTCAGTCACTGTGAATATCAGAACTACAGCACTCACATCACAGGGACAGTCACTGATCAGAACGACAGCACTGATATCACAGGGACAGTCACTGTGTGAATATCAGTACTACAGCACTGATATCACAGGGACAGTCACTGTGTGAATATCAGAACGACAGCACTGACATCACAGGGACAGTCACTGTGTGAATATCAGTACTACAGCACTGATATCACAGGGACAGTCACTGTGTGAATATCAGAACGACAGCACTGATATCACAGGGACAGTCACTGTGTGAATATCAGAACGACAGCACTGATATCACAGGGACAGTCACTGTGTGAATATCAGAACAACACCACTGATATCACAGGGACAGTCACTGTGTGAATATCAGAACGACAGCACTGATATCACAGGGACAGTCACTGTGAATATCAGAACTACAGCACTGATATCACAGGGACAGTCACTGTGTGAATATCAGAACGACAGCACTGATATCACAGGGACAGTCACTGTGTGAATATCAGAACGACAGCACTGATATCACAGGGACAGTCACTGTGTGAATATCAGAACTACAGCACTGATATCACTAAATCCCTCTGTGCTTTAGCTTTCTGCAGTTGTTTGCCACTTCAATTATATTTAGCTTTTCTCTTCTTTCTGCTAAAGTGCATCCATTTTTAACATTATATTCCATCGGGCCTATATCCTGCTGTAGACTCCTTGTGTCATCCCAACTACCTGCCTTCCACCTTATTTTTCTGTCATCCTGGTAATGGTACATTTAATTGTTTCATCCACGTCTATATTGTAAGTAACTGTGGACACTGCCACTGATTCCTGTGGCATTTCACTAGTTGCAGGTTGCCATCCTGAAAATACCACCTTTATCCAACTCTCTGTCTATTAGTTAGCTGATCATCCATCCATGTTAATATATTACCACCAACTCCATGAGCTCTTATCTTATGAAATGGCCCTACGTGTGGTACCTTATGGAATGTCTTTGGAAATTGAAATATGTTATATCCAGCAGTTCACCATCATCAAATTGTGCTTGTTACCACCTCAAAAAGTTTAATAGTATGAGACAAGGTGGACTTCAGTAAGGCATTTGATAAGGTTCCCCATGGAAGGCTCATTCAGAAGGTCAGGAGGAATGGGATACAGGGGAACTTAGCTGCTTGGATACAGAATTGGCTGGCCAACAGAAGACAGCGAGTGGTAGTAGAAGGAAAATATTCTGCCTGGAAGTCAGTGGTGAGTGGGGTTCCACAGGGCTCTGTCCTTGGGCCTCTACTGTTTGTAATTTTTATTAATGACTTGGACGAGGGAATTGAAGGATGGGTCAGCAAGTTTGCAGACGACACAAAGGTCGGAGGTGTCGTTGACAGTGTAGAGGGCTGTTGTAGGCTGCAGCGGGACATTGACAGGATGCAGAGATGGGCTGAGAGGTGGCAGATGGAGTTCAACCTGGATAAATGCGAGGTGATGCATTTTGGAAGGTCGAATTTGAAAGCTGAGTACAGGATTAAGGATAGGATTCTTGGCAGCGTGGAGGAACAGAGGGATCTTGGTGTGCAGATACATAGATCCCTTAAAATGGCCACCCAAGTGGACAGGGTTGTTAAGAAAGCATGTGGTGTTTTGGCTTTCATTAACAGGGGGATTGAGTTTAAGAGTCGTGAGATCTTGTTGCAGCTCTATAAAACTTTGGTTAGACCGCACTTGGAATACTGCGTCCAGTTCTGGGCGCCCTATTATAGGAAAGATGTGGATGCTTTGGAGAGGGTTCAGAGGAGGTTTACCAGGATGCTGCCTGGACTGGAGGGCTTATCTTATGAAGAGAGGTTGACTGAGCTCGGTCTCTTTTCATTGGAGAAAAGGAGGAGGAGAGGGGACCTAATTGAGGTATACAAGATAATGAGAGGCATAGATAGAGTCGATAGCCAGAGACTATTTCCCAGGGCAGAAATGGCTAGCACGAGGGGTCATAGTTTTAAGCTGGTTGGTGGAAAGTATAGAGGGGATGTCAGAGGCAGGTTCTTTACGCAGAGAGTTGTGAGAGCATGGAATGCGTTGCCAGCAGCAGTTGTGGAAGCAAGGTCATTGGGGTCATTTAAGAGACTGCTGGACATGCATATGGTCACAGAAATTTGAGGGTGCATCCATGAGGATCAATGGTCGGCACAACATTGTGGGCTGAAGGGCCTGTTCTGTGCTGTACTGTTCTATGTTCTATGTTCTATGTTCTAAGAGCTTTCAAAAATTTATTGGAGTAGACTGTTCACAGTTAAAGGGGTATCTTGACAAGGGGTCGGGGGTGGGGTGCTTTCCAAAGTGTGATAATGAGAGTTCAGAGTCATTGTGTTCCTGTTAGAGTGAAAAGTATGTTAGTAGGATTAGAAAACAATAAATGAATAAGATATTGAGTTTTGAGTAAAGAATAAAGAAAATAAATTAGATATGGACAACCGGGTTCAAATGAATCTCTTGAGCAGTATAAAGAATGTAGGGGAATTTGTAAAAGGGAGATTGGGAAGGCAAGAGAGGACATGAGATAGCATCGGCAAATAAGGTTAAGGATAATCTAAAAAGATTTTACAAATACATTAAGAGCATGACAGCAACTAGAGAATGAGTAGGGCCCCTTAAAGATCAAAGAAGTTGCACTTGCATTGATACTCCGGAGATGAGAAAGATAGTAAATGAATATTTCATAACAGTTTTACTGTGGAGAAAGAAATGGAGGCTAGGGAACTCAGGGAAATCAATGCCGATGTTTTGAAATCAGTTCACATTACCGAAGAGGAAGTGCTGGAGGTCTTAGAAAATGTAAGAGAAAATTCGTAAAGCAGAAGTACAAAGGGATCTGGGAGTGTTGGTCCAGGGTTCTCTAAAAGTTAACATGCAGGTAGAGAGAGAGATAATGGGAACTGCAGATGCTGGAGAATCCAAGACAACAAAATGTGCGGCTGGATGAACACAGCAGGCCAAGCAGCATCTCAGGACCACAAAAGCTGACGTTTCGGGCCTAGACCCTTCATCAGATGAAGGGTCTAGGCCCGAAACATCAGCTTTTGTGCTCCTGAGATGCTGCTTGGCCTGCTGTGTTCATCCAGCCTCACATTTTGTTGAACTTGCAGGTAGAGTCCGTGATTAAGGAAGCAAATGTAATGTTGTTGTTTATCTCAAGACGGTTGGAATATAAAAGCAGTGATGTGCTTCTGAGGCTTTATAAAGCTCTAGTTAGGCCCCATTTAGAATACTGTGTCCAATTTTGGGCCCCACACCTCAGGAAGGGCATACTAGCCCTGGAGCGTGTCCAGCGGAGATTCACACGGATGATCTCTGGAATGGTAGGTTTAACGTATGATGAACAGCTAAGGATCCTGGGATTGTACTCATTAGAGTTTGGAAGGTTGAGGGGAGATTTAATAGAAACTTACAAGATAATGTGTGGCTTAGAAGGGGTGGATGCTGGGAAGTTGTTTCCGTTAGGCGGGGAGACTAGGACCCGTGTGCGCAGCCTTAAAATTAGACGGGGTAAATTTAAAACAGAAACGAGACGACATTTCTTCAGCCAGAGAGTGGTGGGCTTGTGGAATTCATTGCCGCAGAGTGCAGTGGAGGCCGGGACATTGGATGCCTTCAAGGCAGAGATCGACTCCAACCTTAGTAATAGATGAACATTTTCTGAACATGTAAAGCTAATAGGCCTTCATTTACCTTTTTATTGTCTCCCTGTGACAGCAATCCTGTCATTCTGATATTCACAGTGACTGTCCCTGTGATATTGGTCAGTTCTGACGTTAATCTGACTTGTATTTCAATACATTTCCTAAATGAATTTTAACCGCAGCTCAGTATTGTGCAGGTGTCCTTTTTAAGAGATATGGGTTGTCTGTAACAGTGGATTATACAGGAGCATCAGATTTAATCAGGAGCAGCTATGTTCCATTCGGCCCTGCAATCTGGTTTTGGTTGATTTGCCTGTGGTCGAGACATCTCAGTCCTCCAGCATTATCCCTGAGTCGTTTCTTTGTGAACATCCTATCTCAATCAGACTGGAATAAAACCAGTAAATCAGTCTAAGATAATAAAATGTGAAGCTGGATGAACACAGCAGGCCCAGGATTCTCCAGAGATGCTGCTGGGCCTGCTGTGTTCATCCAGCCTCACATTTTATTATCTTGGATTCCCCAGCATCCGCAGTTCCCATTATCACAGTAAATCAGTCTGCATGGTTTTCTCGGGGATACAATTCCAAACATTAAGGCCCCTGTGTGTGAGAGAGAAATTGTGATCTCATCTCTGTCTCAAGAGGGAGGCTTCTTTCTGTTAAATGGTGATCCTCATAAAATCATCAATTCGGTCGGCATCCCCCAGCCACTGGGGTTCTGCATGTGTTTCAGTGTGAAAACATTGCTCATCTCGGTCTATAGAGGGAGGTGTGTTTCTGTTGGACAGGGCCCTGATGGTTACTCCCACATAGGAGGAAATGAACACCCATCAGCCCTTTTCCTGTATCGTGAAAGTGTTGTGAAGGTTCACTGTCAGATTGGCTTTTTCTTCCGGATGACCGTGAGCCTGTAGCTGGAGACGAGACTGAAGGTGAAGGTGCAACAAGGTGTAGCCACAGAGATGGCCCTCAGCAAACCCGTCTTGAGCCTGATGCAGGATTTAACCTGCTCCATTTGTCTGTCCCTGTTTGTGGAGCCGGTGCGGCTGGATTGCGAGCACAACTTCTGCAAATCCTGCATCCAGAAGTGCTGGGGGAAGCAGCGCAAAGCGGCGTCCTGCCCGGAATGTCGAGTGGTTCTCCCCAGGAATGGTTACAGCAGTAACAGGGTGCTGGCCAATCTATGTGAGAAAGCCCGGAAGATGGAGTTGAACCCCGGTCTGGAGGAAGAGGGCGAGAGGGCCTCGCACTGTACGGAACACGATGAAAAGCTGAAACTGTTCTGCGAGGACGTCCAGGCTCTGATCTGTGTCATTTGCCGAGATTCACCCGCTCATTCAGGCCACAGCTTCCTGCCTGTGGCAAATGCAGTGAGGAAGTACAAGGTCAGGGGGACTTTATTGTTGTTGCAAGAATGCCCTTTGTTACTTCTCTGTGAGTACGTTGCAAAACAGTTGACTTGCTGATGTTGCAGAAAACACAGTAAAAGATATGGCATTCCTCATTTGAACCTATGCACTGCAAGGTGCTGTAATCCCAATGCAAACAATACAGGTGTGGTGTAGGATAACAAAGTGTGGAGCTGGATGAACACAGCAGGCCAAGCAGCATCTCAGGAGCACAAAAGCTGACGTTTCGGGCCTAGACCCTTCATCAGAGAGGGGGATGGGGAGAGGGTTCTGAAATAAATAGGGAGAGAGGGGGAGGTGGACCGAAGATGGAGAGAAAAGAAGATAGGTAGGGAGGAGATAAGTCAGTCCAGGGAAGACGGACAGGTCAAGGAGGTGGGATGAGGTTAGTAGGTAGGAAATGGAGGTGCGGCTTGGGGTGGGAGGAAGGGATGGGTGAGAGGAAGAACAGGTTAGGGAGGCAGAGACAGGCTGGGCTGGTTTTGGGATGCAGTGGGTGGAGGGGAAGAGCTGGGCTGGTTGTGTGATGCAGTGGGGGGAGGGGACGAACTGGGCTGGTTTTGGGATGCAGTAGGGGAAGGGGAGATTTTGAAGCTTGTGAAGTCCACGTTGATACCATTGGGCTGCAGGGTTCCCAAGCAGAATATGAGTTGCTGTTCCTGCAACCTTCGGGTAGCATCATTGTGGCACTGCAGGAGGCCCATGATGGACATGTTGTCTGAGGAATGGGAGGGGGAGTTAAAATGGTTCGTGACTGGGAGGTGCAGTTGCTTATTGTGAACCGAGCAGAGGTGTTCCTCAAAGCGGTCCCCAAGCCTCCGCTTGGTTTACCCAATGTCGAGGAAGCCACACTGGGTGCAACGGATACAATATACTACATTGGCAGATGTGCAGGTGAACATCTGATTTGGAAGGTCATCCTGGGGCTTGGGATGGTGGAGGGAGGAGGTGTGGGGGCAAGTGTAGCACTTCCTCCGGTTGCAGGGGAAGGTGCCAGGTGTGGTGGGGTTGGAGGGGAGTGTGGAGCGGACAAGGGAGTCGCGGAGAGAGTGGTCTCTCTGGAAGGCAGACAAGGGTGGGGATGGAAAAATGTCTTGGGTGGTGGGGTTGGATTGTAGATGGCGGAAGTGTCGGAGAATGATACATTGTATCCGGAGGTTGGTGGGGTGGTATGTGAGGACGAGGGGGATCCTTTGGGGGCGGTTGTGGTGGGGGCAGGGTGTGAGGGATGTGTTGCGGGAAATGCAGGAGACGCGGTCAAGGGCGTTCTCTACCACTGCAGGGGGAAAGTTGCGGTCCTGGATGAACATGGACATCTGGGATGTGCGGGAGTGGAATACCTCGTCCTGGGAGCAGATGCGGCGGAGGCAGAGGAATTGGGAATAGGGGATGGAATTTTTGTAGGAGGGTAGGTGTGAGGAGGTGTATTCTAGGGAGCTGTGGGAGTTGGTGGGCTTGAAGTGGACATCAGTTTCTAGCTGTTTACCTGAGATGGAGACTGAGGGGTCCAGGAAGGTGAGGGATGTGTTGGAGATGGCCCAGCTGAACTTGGGGTTGGGGTGGAAGTTGTTGGTAAAGTGGATGAACTGTTTGAGCTCCTCTGGGGAGCAAGAGGCGTCGCCGATACAGTCATCAATGTAACGGAGGAAGAGGTGGGGTTTGGGGCCTGTGTAGGTGCGGAAGAGGGACTGTCCCACGTAACCTACAAAGAGGCAGGCATAGCTTGGGCCCATGCAGGTACCCATGGCCACCCCCTTTGTCTGTAGGAAGTGGGAGGAATCGAAAGAGAAGTTGTTGAGGGTGAGGATGAATTCGGCTAGGTGGATGAGGGTGTCGGTGGAGGGGGATTGGTTGGGCCTGCAGGACAGGAAGAAGCAGAGGGCCTTGATGCCATCTGCATGAGGAATACAGGTGTATAGGGACTGAATGTCCATGGTGAAAATGAGGTGTTGGGAGCTGGGGAATTGGAAGTCCTAGAAGAGGTGAAGGGCCTGTGTGGTGTCACGGACATAGGTGGGGAGTTCCTGGACCAAAGGGGAGAAAATGGAGTCCAGATAGGTGGAGATGACTTCGGTGGGGCAGGAACAGGCTGAGACAATGGGTCGACCAGGGCAGGCAGGTTTGTGGATTTTGGGAAGGAGATAGAAATGGGCCGTGCGGGTTTGGGGAACAATGAGGTTGGGAGGGAGGTGGGAGGTCCCCTGAGGTAATGAGGTCATGGATGGTGTTGGAGATGATAGTTTGGTGCTCGGGGGTGGGGTCATGATCAAGGGGGCGGTAGGGGGAGGTGTCGGAGAGTTGGCGTTTGGCCTCGGCGATGTAGAGGTCAGTGCGCCATACTACCACTGCGCCACCCTTGTCTGTGGGTTTGATGGTGAGGTTGGGGTTGGAGCGGAGGGCTGCCCGTTCTGTGGGGGAGAGGTTGGAGTGGGTGAGAGGGGTGGAGAGGTTGAGGCGGTTGATGTCTCAACGGCAGTTGGAGATGAAGAGGTCAAGGGAGGGTAGGAGGCCTGGGGGTGTGTCCAGGAAGAGGACTTGTGTTGGAGGAGGGTGAAGGGGTCAGTGGAGGGAGGGTTCGGCTGAAGAAGTAGGCATGGAGGCGAAGGCAGTGGAAAAACTGCTTGATGTCCAAACGTGACTGGTATTTGTTGATGTGTGGGTGGAGGGGGACAAAGGTGAGCCCCTTTGTATTTTGGTGATGAGGCATTCTCCCAATTGACTGATTACCCTGTGCCCAGGGAGCCATCTCTATCGAGTCTGTGGCAGAGGGATTGAAGGTCTGGATTGCTGCGTCTGGTCACGGTCTGGAACCAGATGCCTGTTCGCCCTGAGGATAACTGTGTTTCCTTTGAACAGGAACAAAGTGTGGAGCTGGATGAACACAGCAGGCCAAGCAGCATCTCGGGAGCAAAAAAGCTGATGCTTTACGCCTAGACCCTTCATCAGAGAGGGGGATGGGGAGAGGGTTCTGAAATAAATAGGGAGAGAGGGGGAGGTGGACCGACGATGGATAGAGGTGAGTGGAGGTGGGGAGGGGATAGGTCAGTCTGGGGAGGACGGACAGGTCAAGGAGGTTGGTCAGTGGAAATGAAGGTGCGACCTGAGATGGGAGGAGGGGATAGGTGAGTGGAAGAACAGGTTTGGGAGGTGGGTTGATCTGGGCTGGTTTGGTGATGCAGTGGGGGAGGGGGAGATTTTGATGGTTGTGAAGTCCACATTGAAACCATTGGGCTGCAGGGTTCCCAAGCAGAATGAGTTGCTGTTCCTGCAACCTTCGAGTGGTATCATTGTGGTATTCTGCAAAGTGACCCCCAAGCCCATTGGTTTCCCCAATGTGGAGGAAGCCACACCGCCCTAAGAGAATCCCCCTCGTCCTCACATATCACCCTACCAACCCCCGGATACAATGCGTCATTCTCCGACACTTCCGCCATCTACAATCTAACCTAACCTCACCTCCCAAGACATTTTTCCATCCCCACCCTTGTCTGCCTTCTGGAGAGGCCACTCTCTCCGCGATTCCCTTGTCCGCTCCACACTCCCCTCCAACCCCACCACACTCGGCACCTTCCCCTGCAACTGCAGGAAGTGCTACACTCGTCCCCACACCTCCTCCCTCACCCCCATCCCATGCCCCAAGATGACTTTTCATATTAAGCAGATGTTCACCTGCACATCTGCCAATGTAGTATACTGTATCCATTGTATCCGCTGTGGCTTCCTTTACATTGGGGAAACCAAGCGGAGGCTTGGGGACCGCTTTGCAGAACACCTCCGCTCGGTTCGCAATAAACAACTGCACCTACCAGTCGCGAACCATTTCCACGCCCCCTCCCATTCTTTAGATGACATGTCCATCGTGGGCCTCCTGCAGTGCCACAATGATGCCACCCAAAGGTTGCAGGAACAGCAACTCATATTCCGCTTGGGAACCCTGCAGCCCAATGGTATCAATGTGGACTTCACCAGCTTCAAAATCTCCCCCTCCCCCACCGCATCCCTAAACCAGCCCAGCTTGTCCCCGCCTCCCTAACCTGTTCTTCCTCTCACCTATCCCCTCTCCACCTATCTTCTCCTCTATCCATCTTCGGTCCACCCCCCCCCCCCAACACCCTTCCTATTTATTTCAGAACCCTCTCCCCATTTCCCCCTCTCTGATGAAGGGTCTCGGCCCGAAACGTCAGCTTTTGTGCTCCTGAGATGCTGCTTGGCCTGCTGTGTTCATCTAGCTCCACACTTTGTTATCTTGGATTCTCCAGCATCTGCAGTTCCCATTATCTCCTGTTCAAAGGCAGGTTGATCCTTTGTCAAGGTGCAGAGTTCTGGCTCCAGGATTGTACTGTTTCACTGTATTGGAGTCAGTTTGATTCCAGTGAGGCTCTGCTTGATGACAACAGTAGTGAAGGACTGGTGTCTCATTAGAGAGCGATGACCTCGCTAGAGGGATTTAACCTGCGGGTCATCAAGGGGTGAGATTGAGAAGGCATGACCTTCATGGTGGCCTCAGCCAGTACAATAATTGAACCCATGTTGTTGGTGTCACTCTGAATCAAAAACCAGCTGTCCAAGCAACTGAGCTGAATATTCATCCATAAGAGCAGAGAACTACTACATTACCCTGAGGAAGGGTCACTCGACCGGAAACATTAACTCTGACTTCTCTCCACAATGTTGCCAGACCTTTTTCTCACCTTTATTCACTCAGAGGATGAGGGCTTCGCTGGCTAGGCAGCATTTATTACCCATCCCTAATTGCCCAGAGGGTAGTTAAGAGTCAGCCACATTGCTGTGGGTCTGGAGTCACATGTAGGCCAGACCAGGTAAGGATGGCAGTTTCCTTCCATAAACAACATTAGTGAACCAGATGGGTTTTTCCCCAACAATGGATTCACAGAAAATGGATTCACAGTCATCATTAGACTCTTAATTCCAGATATTTATTGAATTCAGATTCCACTATCTGCCATGGCAGGATTCAAACCCTGGTCCCTCGAGCGTTAGCTGGGTCTCTGGTATTATCACTGAATTGTTAATCCATAGCCCACCCTGCTGTGCTATTCCGGATATTTCTGTTTTTGTATCTGATTTCCAGAATCCTCTGTTCTTTTAGTTTTTACTTGATTACAATGTTTACGTCAAATATTTGGGCAGTATCTATCCCAAGTTTACATGAAATAAATATACACTTCCATTCTAATCGCTATTGGGGCAGCACATTGGCTCAGTGGTTAGCACTGCAGCCTCACAGCACCAGGAACCCAGGTTCAATTCCAGCCTTGGGCACCTGTCTGTGTGGAGTTTGCATGTTCTCCCTGTGTCTGCCTAGGTTTCCTCTCAGTGCTCCGCTTTCCTCCCACAGTCTAAAAATGTGCAGTTTAGGTGGATTGGCCATGCTAAATTGCCCATAGCATTCCAGGATGTGCAGGCTCAGTGGATTTAGCTTTAGGAAGTGCAGGGTTACAGGAATGCAATAGGGTTCTGGGTGGGATGCTGTTTGGAGGGCCCAAGTGGACTGAAATGGCCTGCATCCACACTGTAGTAATAATACAACACTGTAATGGTTGCAATAATGACAATATATGACTACAGAGACACTTCCATTACATTTTCACATTATGTAACTACATGTGAATTGGTTGCATTATATTCCTTATCTTTGAATGATGAAATGGAATTAGTTTAATTATGATTATCTGTCCAGTACCCCAAGGAAGCCTTCAGCTGTTGGCCTGAGGAATGACAAGAGTTTTGCCTGTGGATTGCTGTCTCCCTTTTAGAGGCATTTGTTCTATTTGAAAGAAGACCTGAAAGCTTGTGAAATCTACCCTCCAGCTGTTCCTGAAAATATGGAGAGAAACTCTGGCACAAACCACTTGAATTTACTGAAAAAGTACTCCATTAATCTACCAGCTTGACTCCTTTTGGTGCATGCTGTGAAGCTGTGTTTGCTGACTTAGTGGGACTACACAATCTGTGCACAGCAGAGAGTGTCAGGCTCTGGCCAAACAAATAAACAGATGCAAAATCAGCCTCATGCGAAAAGCTTAGGCCTTAAAATGATAACTTCTATGAAGGTATAGTTTTGGGTGGGTTCAGAGAAGACATAAGAACTAGGAGCAGGAACAGGCCATTCAGCCTCTCGAGCCTCCTCTACCATTTAATACAATCGGGACGGGTCTTATCTTGTTCTTAACTTCATTTTCTTGTCTGCTCCCCATAATAATAAGCATTTATAGAATACAGTACAGGAACAGGCCCTTTGGTCCACCATGTCTGAGCCGACCATGATGCTATCCCATCTGCCTGCACATAGCCCATATCCCTCTATTCTTTGCTTGCCTCTTGAACATTGCTATTTTATCTGTTTCTACGACCTTCCCTGGCAGCATGTTCCAGGCACCAATTTCCTCTGTGTTTAAAAATTTTCCTCACACATCTCTTTTAAAGTTTCCTTCTCACACCTTAAACCTATACCCCTTAGTATTTGACATTTTTACCCTAGGAAAGAGACTCTGACTATCCATCCTATCCATGCCTCATAGTGTGATATAGTTCTTCGAGGTCACCCCTCTGCAGCCAACGCTGTCGCGAAAATAATCCAAGTTTGTCTAACCACTCCTTATAGCCAATAAACTCCAATGCAGGCAACATCCTGATGAAGAGTCAGCTGGACTCAAAATGTTAGCTTGCTTGCTCTCCATGGATGCTGCCTGACCCGTATTTCCAGCATATTTTGCTTTCAATACAGATTTCAATATCTGTGGTAATTAGCTCCACCATCCTGGTAAACTGCTTCTGAACCTTCTCCGAAGCCTTCGCATCCGTCCTAATGTGAGCTGAGCAGAACTACGTACTGTGCTCCAAATGTGGCCTCACCAAAGTCTTAGTTGCACCATGACTCGCCTTGACCAATGAAGGCAAGCATGCCATATCCCTTCTTTACCACCTTATCCACTTGGATTGCCACTTTCAGGGAGCTATGAACTTAGACACCAGGATCCCCGAGTATACCAATGCTTCTAAGCCCATTTACAGTATTCATTCCTGTTGAAATTGACCTCCCAAAATGCATCAACTCGCATCTGTCTGGATTAAACTCCATCTGCCATTTCTCCACCCAAATTTCCAGCTGATGTATGGCCTGCTACATCCTTTGATGTCCTTCCTTACTGTCCACAATTCCACCAATTTTGTGTCATTTGCAAACTTACTCATCAGTCTGCCGAACTTTTCATCTAAGTCATGTATATTACAAATAACAGAGCACTGATCCTTGAAGAACCCCACTGGTCACATACCTCCCATCAGAGGAACATCCCTCCACAACTACCCACTGTCTTTAATGGCCAAGAAAATTTAGTATCCAACTTGCTGACTCACCATGGATTCTATGTGATTTTGATCTTCTGGACTAGCCTACCAGAAGGGATCTTGTCAAATGCTTCAGTTACACTTCAATTCGTTACTAATTAAAAATCTGTCTACCTCCTCCTTAAATTTATTCAGTGTCCCAGCATCCACTGTACTCTGGGGTAATGAATTTCATAGATCCAAGCCACTTTAAGAAAAGTCACTTCTAGTCATCACTCTTTTAAACCTGCTATCCCTTATTCTAAAATATGATATCTCATTCTAGATTGCCCCACAAGAAGAACCATTCCCTCCACATCTATGTTGTCAATCCCCTTTAGCACTTCATATATCTCAAATAGTTCTTCCTCTCATTCTCCTGAACTCAATTTCTCTTCAGAGGTGCACTGACCCCTCTCAATCTCCCACTCCTGCGTTGTTAAATAGTCATTTAAAATTGAAAATGAGAAGTAATCTTGCCAGTTCAGTATACACTTAACTGTGTTCAGTTTAGTGAGAGAAATAAGCCCAGCCAGATCACTTGATTGAAAAGAGAAAGCATTAACTTTATTGCTAAAACATATTCAGATTAAAATTGAGACCATTATTTTAAAAAATGCTTTAAAATTTCACTGGAATAGGGGAGGTTGAGAGGTGACCTTATAGTAGTTTACAAAATAGTGGGATAGATTTAATGGTAATTGTCTTTTTCCTAAAATGGCAGATTTCAAGATTGGGGAGTACATTTTTAATGTGAAAGAGAGATTTTAAAAAACACAGGAGGGGCAAATTTTTTCCAAAAGAGGGTGGTTCACGTACGAAATGAACTTCCTGAGTAAATGGTAGATGTGTCTACAGTTACAATGTTTAAAAGATATTTGGATAAATACATGAATAGCGAAAGTTTGGAGGGATATCGTCCACGATCAGGCAGGTGGGACTAGTTTAGTTTGGGATTATGATTGGTATAGACTGGTTGGATTGAAGGGTCTATTTCCGTGCTGTATGACTATGACCTTGTACAAATATGTCCAACTCCCTATAAATGAAAAAATATACATGCATTTGTGCAGAAAGAAGAAACTAAAGTTTACAGCATATTAATTGTTTAAACTCCAAATATAGAAGGTGTAAAAACCAGATGATTGTCTGGAGATTTGTTCTCAGCTGAAGAAATCAATTTCCACAGTAGTTGCTGATGCTATGTTTTTGTTCACTGTAGCTGTTGCATGTATATTTCTTGGCTCCATTTTTCATTTGGAGATAGGCTTTAGAATCTGCTTTAAATGCCCCTGTTTGCAGCTAAGTAGAAGTGAAATACTGCAAAAGCTGGCCATCTGAAATGAGAACAGAGTCCTGGAGAAATTCAAGTCTGGTAGCAGACATTCTGAAGAAGAGTCAAAGGACTCGAAATGGTGACCCTGTTAATTCCTCTGGCACATCCTTTTTTTTAAATCTCTGTTTGCAGTGCTGATCTGGGTGGATTGCAGTATTTGATACCCCAGTTAAACAAAACACCTCTGGTTAATCACTTGAACTTCAGTCCTCATAATTTGTAATCTAAAAAATGACATTACATTAATAAGATCTGATTCTACTTTTAGGATCAGCTGAAAACATCCTTGGATTCTATGGAGAATAAAAAGGAGAGTAAAAGTGAATTAAAGCAACAACTGCAGAGGGATATTTCTGAACTGCATGTGAGTATTCCTTTATTTCCTCTCATATCCCATAATTCTTTACCTGCTGTTGAAAATGCTCTCTGTCACTCTTGCAGAAACTCACTGGATCCCTGGAGAAAGACATCTCTGCACAATTTTTCAAAATCCATCAATATCTTGAAAACAAAGAGAAACATTTAATCGAGGAGCTGAGGAGAAAAAGGGAGGAAGATCTGCAACCAATGGAGAGAAAACTAAGAAGAATCGAAGAGGAACTATCGTCACTTGAGGAGAAGATATCAAACCTTTGTGTAGACGTCAAACAGCAGGATAATATCTCCTTTCTCAAGGTGATCCTTTTGTATAACCCAAACCCTAGATTGCTGGTTTAATTGTAAACGAAAATTCACGATATGATCTAAAATTGGTGAACTGAGTGTTGAGTCTAGAGGCTGAAGAGAGCAGAATTGAAAGATAAAACGCTGCCTCACAAGCTAGCATTGAGCCCATTACAGCATTATAGCAGGCCTGGTTCAGAAATATTAGTGTCACAGCAAGGTGGAGAATTAGTGTCTGGAAGCTCAGGGACACTCATGTCTGAATGGGGGTGTTCTGCAAAGTAGTTACACAGTGTATGTTTGGTGTCCCCAGTACAACAGCCTGAACCGCAAACAATATGTTTGAAATTAAAATCAGAACAAAGCAATCACTGTTTATTTGAGGGAGTGTTTGACACATTACTTGGCAAAGGGAGGATGCAAAAGGTAAGTGTTGCACCTCTTGTGTTTGCATGGAAAATTTGCTTTTGGGATGGAAGAGGTGTTGGTGACAACTGAGGAGTGGACCAGGGTGTCTGAGAGGGAACAGTCCGTTTGGAGGGGAGGGCAGGAGAAGCTGTGTTTGCTGGGAGCACCATGCTGGAGGTGGCAGAGGACAGTCCGTTGAATACGGAGTCTGGGAGGTGGGAAGTGACAACAAGGGAAAACTTATCATGGTGCTGGGAGGGCAAGGAAAGGGGTGAGCAGAGATATGAACAATAGATCAGGCATCATGCAGGGCCCTATTATCCACAATGGCGAAGAGCGAGGGCAAACCTCAGTTGAGAAAAACAGGAAGACTTATGGTGGCACGGTGGCTCAGTGGCAAGCACTGTTGCCTCACAGCAGCAGAGGCCCAGCTTTGAGTCCACCCTCGGGTGACTGTTTGTGTGCAAACTGCACACTGCCCCATGTCTGCGTAGGTTTCCTCTGGGTGCTGAAGTTTCCTCCCACGGTCAGAAGGTTAGATGGACTGGCCATGCTGAATTGTCCGTTGTGTCCAGGGATGTACAGGTTATCAATGGGAAATGCAGGGCTACAAGGATGGGGTAGGAACAGTGTGTCTGGGTGGGATGCTCTGTTGAGGGTCACTTTGGACTAAATGGGTCAAATGGCCTGTTTCCACATTCTAGGGTTTCTGTCAGTGTCTTTTACCAGTCAGAAGCAATATTCTGGAAGCTTGTTCTGTCAGGACAGAAGCCACAGACTTGGAAAAAAACTAGGAAATGGGATGTGACAACATGCTGCCAATACAGCTGAGGGAGTTGATTGGCTTATAATGAAGTAGTAGACGTTCCACCCTCAGAAATGGGGACGGAGTAGTTCAGGTAGGGAGCAGAAGAGTCGGAGCTGGACTCAGGTGAAGATGAAACCATGTGGAAATTGTCAAGAGACTTGTGGAGAGAGTTGCAAGAGGCTCTGATCAAGTCTACAATGAGTGAGGGAGGGCAATTTAGGACTCGAATAATGAATATTCAACGTATCTCACAAAATGTTAGGTTTTGCTAGGGCCTGGGCAGATACCCATAGCAACACCTTCCACTGTAGAAGAAGCGAGTGGTGTTGAAGGTGAGGTCGTTCAGAGTGCGAACGAGCTCAGTCAGGAGGCTGATGCTCAATTTTGACTGGTTTAACCTCTGTTGGAAGAAGACACGGAGAGACCTCACTGAAAACAACAAAATTTAGCAATCACAGCAGGCCAGGCAGCATCCAGGGAGAGAGCAAGCTAACGTTTCGAGTCTAGGGCCACTCTTCGCTAGCTCGGAGATGAAGCGTCATCTATAGTCAAAACATTGCTTTCTCTCCCACCAGGAATGCTTCCTGACCCACTGTGATTTCCAGCATTTTCAGTACAGATTCCGGCATCTGCAGCAATTTGCGCCTGTAGAGAGACCTCAAACAACCATGATGGACATTCAATTGTCAAGGGGTTGAATGTCTCCATGGTGAAGATGAAATGGTTGCTGTATTCCTTCATTTAGGTTAAAAGATTGTCTTTTAGTTTTTTTTTGTCCCCGTTCTCCACAATTTCCTTGAGTGAGTGACATGTTACGGGTTCAGTCTGATAGTGACCAGCCATGAGAATAGGTCTTTGTATCTACAATGTCTTAAACAGCAGAGCAAACCCTATCAAATGCGTTTAGGGCAGGGGTAACTGATGTGGTATTAGCGGAGTGTGTCAATTTCGCAGGTCCGCTCTCATTTTACTAAAATCACTGCTTATTCATTTTTATAAGGTGCAACCTAAACAGCATCAAATGTCTATTAATGTGATTCTGATTCTTTATCCTGCAGCAAGTGAAGAGATGGGTAGAAAGGTGAGTATCTAATCTAAATGTATGCCTGAATTTTGCTGTCTGAATCCAACAATGAGTGATTATTCAATCTCATTTGAGCATTATGTAAATCATAAAAGAGTGATGAAAGGAAACATTGGCCTTCTCATCCTCTAAAGGACCAATTTAATAACTGGGAATGAGGAAATAGCCAAGACATTAAACAGTTATTTCGTGTTGGTCTGCACAGTGGAAGACACAAATAATACGCCGAAAACTAATGGCTAGAAGGTTATAGCAGGCGAGGACCTAGAAACTATCATTATCACTAAGGAGGCAGTGCTGGGCAAGCTAATGGGGCTAAAGGTAGACAAGTCTCCTGGCCCTGACGAAGTGCATCCCAGGGGACTAAAAGAGGTGACGGGGAAAATGGTAAATAATTACTAGTTTATTTGCTAAAATTCACTGGACTCTGGGGTGGTTCCTGCGGGTTGGAAAGCAGCCAATGTGATGCCACTGTTTAAAAAAGGAAGTAGACCAAAGCAGGTAACGATAGGCCAGTTAGCCTCACTTCGGTCGTGGGGAAAATGCTTGAATCTATCATAAAGGAAGAAATAGCAAGACATCTGGAGAGAAATTGTCCCATTGGGAACACCCAGCATGGGTTCATGAAGGGTAGGTCATGTTTAAATGTTTAATTTGGTGGAATTCTTTGAGGACATTACTTGTATGGTGGACAATGGGGATTCTGTGGATGTGATGTATCTGGATTTCCAGAAGGCATTTTGACAAGGTGCCATAAGATACAGTTGCACGGTATTACAGGTAATATATTGGCATGGATAGAGAATTGGTTGACCACTAGAAGGCAAAGAGTAGGGGTAAATGGGTGTTTTTCTGGTTGGCGGTGAGTGGCTAGTGGTGTGCCTCAGGGATCAGAGTTGGGACCGCAACTGTTTACAATTTACATCGATGATTTGGAGTTGGGGACTAAGTGTGGTATGCCCAAGTTTGCAGATGACATTAAGGCGAGTGGTAGAGCAAAGTGTGTAGAAGACACTGAAAGTCTGCAGTGGGAAATAGATAGTCTAAATGAGTGGGCAAAAGTTTGGAAGATGGAGTACAATGTTGATAAGTGTGAGGTCATCCATTTTGGTATGAGTAACAGGAAGATGGACTATGTTTTAAATGTTGAAAATTTGCAGCACGCTGCTGCGCAGAGGGACTTGAGTGCCCTTGTGCATGAATCGCTAAAAGTAGGATTGCAGATGCAGCAGTTAATTCAAAAGGCAAATGGAATTTTGTCTGCCATTGCTCGAGGGATGGAGTTTAAAAACAGGGAGGCTATGCTGCAGCTGTATAGGGTCCTGGTGAGGCCACACCTGGAGTACTGTGTGCAGTTTTTGTCTCCTTACTTGAGAAAAGATACACTAGCATTGGGGGGTTGCAGAGGAGATTCACTCAGTTGATTCCAGATTTGAGGGGGTTGGATTATGAGGAGAGACGGAGTAGACTGGGATTGTACGCATTGGAATTCAGAAGAATGAGACAAATCTTATAGAAACATATTAGATTATGAAGGGAATAGATAAGGTGGAGGCAGGGAGGTTGTTTCCACTAGCAGGTGAAACTAGGACGAGAAGGCATTGCCTCAAAATAAAGGGAATCAGATGTAGGACTGAAGTCAGGAGGAACTTCTTCACCCAAAGAGTTGTGAATTTGTGGAATTCCTTGCCCAGTGAAGCAGTTGAAGCTACCTCAGTGAATGTTTTTAAGGCAAGGCTAGATACATTTTTGAACAGTAAAGAAATTAAGGGTTATGGTGAGTGGGCGGTAAGTGGAGCTGAGTCTCAAAAAGATCAGCCATGATCTTATTAAATGGCGGGGCAGGCTCCAGGGGCCAGATGGCCTACTCCTGCTCCTAGTTCTTACGTTCTTTTGAACAGGTATCCGGCCAACGAGGAGGACAGGGAAGATGCCGAGAGCAGTGAAGATGAAGAAGATAACAATAAAAGCCAGGATTCCGAAGATGATGAAGCAGAAGGAAGTGAATGCTCAGCAGGAGAAGGAAAAGAGATCCTTGCATTTTTGAGGAGCAAATACACAGGATTCCGTGGCCCATTACTCTACACAGTGTGGAAGCAGATGAAACAGATCATCTCTCCAGGTAGGAAATCCCACAGATTTGTGTCCACACTCTGGAAAGGTTACTCTTCTCCACTCCCAAACCCATCTACGCCTTTTGAAAGTGCTGTTCTGTTATTGGGTAGTGGTCACCGTTGGCAATATCCACTAGGATCTCTCACTCAATCGGCCATACTTTATGTGGGACCTGAGATGAAGTGATACAACAGTGTTGGGGACAAGAGCAGCTTTGATTTCAGTTTTATGCCTAGACTTTTGAAAGAATTGGAAGTGGTCTGAAATTGAAAGACCTTTCCCAGAACATGGCATTTATCACATTTGTGGGGGTCTGTTCAAGATCCACGTCTGTATTCACAGTGGCTGTGAACATTTAAACTTGTGCTGTTTTTCAGACCAGGTAAGGGCTGGTGCATACCTTACATTGGAATAGTCAGGGAATGCTTTTGAGCCCTAAGGTGCAACTTTGGAATCCTGGGAAAAGTTTTGACGGGGTGTAATGTGCTTAAGTCAAGGTAAAGCATCCACTGTTTGGAAGAAGTGAGACACAGCATTGGGAGAGACCAGGTGCCATTTTGGATTGTTAAATAGAGACAAGCTTTTCTTTTCTTTTATTCGTTAATGGGATGAGGGTGTTGCTGGCTAGGCCAACATTTACTGCCCATCCCTAATCGCCCACAGGGCAATTAAGAGTCAGTGATAATGCTGTGGGCCTGGATTCACATTTAGGCCAAACTCGGTAAGTTTCCTTCCCTAAAGGACATTAGTGAACCAGATGGGTTTTCCCCAACAATCGGCAATGGATTTTTATGGTCATCATTTCCTCTTAATTCCAGATATTTACTAAATTCAATTTCCATCATCTGCGTGGTCCCCAGGACATTATCTGGGTCTCTGAATTAACAGTCCAGTAATATACCAGTAGGCCATCACCTCTCCACATCAATTGTCATTTTGACAATAAACACTGCCATCTAAATATATATTACACCTAGTCTGGGATGCATCTGTACACATTGGAGAGCAGCAATGTATCTAACTGTACACTGGACCTAGTTTGTAAAACAACATAGAGTCATGCGACACGGAAAGAAACCCCTTCGATCCAACCAGTCTATGCTGAATGCAATCCTAAACTAAACTGGTTTGTTTAACCTGCCTGCACCTGGCCCATATCCCTCCAAACCATTCCTACTCATGCACTTATCCAAGTGTCTTCTACCTATTGCAATTGTACCTTCAATGAAGATTTTCTCAGGAAGTTCATTCCACATGCGAACCACCCTCTGTATAAAAAAAAAAGTGCCCCTTTTTTTAACCTCTCTCCTTTCACCTTTAAAATGTACTCTCAGGTTTTGAAATCCCCCGTCCTCGGGAAAAGACAACTGCTGTTAACCCTGTCTTTACTTCAGATTACTTTATAAACTTCCATAAGGTCAGCTCTCAACTTCCTCCGCTCCAGAGAAAAGCATCCCAGCCTTTGTCATTCAAACCTTCATATTGGAGTGTGGTAATATATCTAACTATACGCTGTACCCAGTCTGTATTACATCTGGCCCCTGTACAAATTGGAGCGCACATTAAACCATGTTTTCCCACCTATTTCTGTGCAGATTACTTGATGTGATGTATTTTTTGTTCTTGCAGCCCCAGCCTCACTGACCTTGGACCCAAACACAGCGCATCGTAACCTCATCCTGTCTGAGGACCTGACCAGTGTGAGACACGGTGACACGGAATTACAGCTTCCCGACAATCCAGAGAGATTTGACAGGGCTCCATGTGTTCTGGGGTCACAGGGATTCACAACAGGGGAACACTACTGGGAGGTGGAGGTGAGGGAGAAGGCCGAGTGGGACGTGGGTGTGACAAGAGAGTCTGCAAACAGGAAGGGAAAGATAACACTGGGACCTAGAAGCGGGTACTGGGCTGTGTGGCTAATAAATGGGGATGAGTATGAAGCCACTGAAAGCTCACTCGTCACCCTGGCTCCGAGTGTGAAGCCTGGGACCATTGGAGTTTACCTGGACTATGAAGGAGGACAGGTGAGCTTTTACAATGCTGATGATATGTCTGTTCTCTACACGTTTATTGACACATTCACTGAGAAACTCTTTCCTTATTTCTGTCCAAATTTTTTGAAGAGGGTAAAAATGATGCTCCTCTTAAACTGTGTCAATTCAAATGGTAGATTTTCTGTCTCTGTGATATGGTGCTTAAAGATGAAGTTCTTCCTGTGACAGTGACTGAGGGTGTATAACCAGAGGTTGCTAGGCCAAATCGGTGACTGTGGACATGTCTGTTTCATGTCTTTGCACTGTGTAATTGACAACTGGTGGCGCAGAGACATTTGGAGGTTAATATTACCTTTTCCCCACTGCTCTCCCCACACATAGCGGGAGAGAAAGGATTAGCAGAGTGGGGTGGGGGGGGCGGGGTAGGGGGGACATAAAATGGAAAGCAATGAAACATGACTCCAGCCCTCAGTGTATACATTTGTCTGGTGGTGTCTCATGGGTTTGTCTATATCCCCTACTTCTTGGTACTTTTGGGAACCTGATTGAAACTCTGGCCGGGTGTTAGGCTGGAAACCCAGGAGTTAGGTGGGAACAGTCGAATCAAGTGGAATGTGCTTTGCCAGCTCTGCGTTTTCAGCCAAGAGGGTCAGGAATTTAACCCTGGGAATGATCTGCATTTTTGGAAAAGGGAATGGATTTCGAGATTCTGAATCTTTCTTTCGTGGTTTTTGAGCAGTCCTAAATCCTGCATCATGTGTTGGTGTTGTTCAGTTGTCATGTGAAATTCTGTTAATAGGTAGTACATTTTTTTGTTTTTTGCTGACATTTATTTCCAAGAGGAACCTCTGTGTTAAAAGGTAACTGTTAAATGACTTTCCTGTAGTTTTAGCTTGAATTCCCTCACATCAAATCACCCATAATTATAAGAACAATTATCAAACGATGCCCATCAGAGGGATTGCAACAACAACAACAAAGAAATGAATTAATTAAGTGTTGGAGGAAGAAATAATGCACTGCAACACCTACCTCTCTCTAATTATGTTGAGGCTTAAGGTGGAGTCAAGATGGACATTGCATTGTCCTCTCAAACAGACCTGGGCATGAACATAGCCCCTGAAGAGGGACAAAGCAGTTGGACATCACAAGTGGCTACTTTCTTGGAGTTTTAATAATTGGATTGAAATCAGCAGAAAAAAATGAGTAAGCTCAGGCCACTTTTGTTGTGACTAACCCCTGTGTACAAATTACTTCACGCTGGCCGTGCTGTCAATGAGAATCATGAACCCGCTTGTCGGAGGGTTTTCCAATTTATTGCTGCTGAGATATCAATCAGCATCTTTAAAACATTGATCAATTGATTAAGGAACTGATAGCTTTCTCTTTCATTATTGTTGGAATTGGTTAATTGTTTAGCTTGTCAAATAAATGATTTGGTAACATTAAACTGGTACACAGCACTGACTCCTGCATAGGTTTTCAAATTATTTGACAAAGCTTTAAAACTCAGACATACCAGTGACTGATTCACAGTCCAACTCTGTTCTCAATAACATTCATTTCTATTCCAACTCCCCCGCCCCAACACCAATATTTCCATGTCTCAGTGGAGAGAGAGAGACTGTTCCAGGTTGAACCACTGAACCTAGGTGGCCCAAATGGACAATAATCTGCCAAGATCAATCAGGAAGACCCATTGCAGTATGCTTGTTCCTGAAGCAGACTTACAATTCGTCCTGTCAGCCCATACAGAAATGAGCTAGGAATGGGTGAAATGAAGCCTGGAGGCTGGAAGTTCAAGAGAAACTCACACTGTGAGGTTCTATTCCCCCTCTCCTTCCCTATTTACTTCAGAACTCCCTCCCCTCCCCCCCCCCCCCCCCATCCCTCTATTTCTGAAGAAGGATCGAGGCCCGAAACGTCAGCTTTCCTGCTCCTCTGATGCTGCTTGGCCTGCTGTGTTCATCCAGCTCCACACCTTGTCATCCCACCTTCCTGTGAGATATGTGTGACTTCAAACAATGTGACTTCCCTCTGATTCCACACAATGTGGAAGGCCGAAGGGTCTGTACTGCGCTGTAGTGTTCTGTGTTCTATGTTCTATGAAAGTAAAGTGAGATACAGCAAACGAGATGGCCACCTGTAAACCGAATTTATACCTGACTGAGGATCTAACCTGCTCCGTCTGCCTGTCTCTGATGGTGGAGCCGGTGTGGCTGCTCTGTGATCACAACTTCTGCAATGTGTGACTTCCCTCTGATTCCACACAAATTCCATTTGGCCAGGGTTCTTTGATACTATGGACAGCACAATGCTGCATTGATGTCCAGTGCAGTCAGTCAGTCAAAATTCACACAAAGACTGACCCTGTGATACCAGTGCTGTCATTCTGATTTCACGCAGTGACAATCCCTGTGGTATCTGTGCTGTAATTCTGACATACACACATTTTCTGTCCCTGTGATATGGTGCTTAAAGATGAAGTTCTTCCTGTGACAGTGACTGAGGGTGTATAACCAGAGGTTGCTAGGCCAAATCGGTGACTGTGGACACGTCTGTTTCATGTCTTTGCACTGTGTAATTGACAAGCAAGAAAACTAAATTGAGCCTTGACCAATGATATTGCTTGGGGCCTCTGACCCTTTGGAGAGGATGGATCAGGCAGTGAGATTCGACAATGAAACTTGAGAAATGATAGAGACATACAAAATGATCAGAGGATTAGATAGGGTGGACAGTTGAGAGCCTTTTTCCTCGGATGGTGATGGCTAGCATGAGAGGACATAGCTTTAAATTGAGGGGTGATAGATACAGGACAGATGTCAGAGGTAGGTTCTTTACTCAGAGAATAGTAAGGGTGTGGAATCCCCTGCCTGCAACAGTAGCAGAGTCACCAAGATTAAGGGCATTTAAATAGTCATCGGATAAACATATGGATGATAATGGAATAGTGTCAGTTCGATGGGCTTCAGTTCAGTTTCTCAGGTCGGTGCAACATCGAGGGCCGAAGGGTCTGTACTGCGCTGTAGTGTTCTGTGTTCTATGTTCTATGAAAGTAAAGTGAGATACAGCAAACGAGATGGCCACCTGTAAACCGAATTTATACCTGACTGAGGATCTAACCTGCTCCGTCTGCCTGTCTCTGATGGTGGAGCCGGTGTGGCTGCTCTGTGATCACAACTTCTGCAAGATCCTGTATCCGGAGGTGCTGGGGAAAACAAGGGGGAGATGGTGCTGTGCCCGGAATATTGCGCTGTCCTCCCCAGGAAAGGTCACATCGGTAACAGGGTGCCGGCTAATCTCTGTGAGACAGCCCAGCAGCTGGAGTTGAACCCGGGTCCTGAGGAGGAGCGGGCCTCTCACTGCCTGGAGCACGACGAGAAGCTGGAACTGTTCCCCGAGGACGACGTGGCTCTGATCTGGGTCATCTGCCGAGATTCATCCGCTCACTCAGGTCACAGCTTCCTGCCTGTAGCTGATGCAGTGGAAAAGATCAAGGTAAGGGAGCGCGAGAGAGAGAGAACAGTGACTCGCTGCTTGTGTGGAGCCATCGAGTCATACATCACAAAAACAGACCCTTCGGTCCAACCAGTCCAGGCCGAACATAATCCCAAATTAAACTAGTCCTGTCTGCCTGTTCTTTGGCCCATATCCCTCCAAACCTTTCCCATTTATGTACTAATCCAAATAACTTTTAAGCATTGTAATTGTACCAGCATCCACCACTTCCTCAGGAAGCAAACCTGCCTCTGTTTTAAAAAAAAAATGCCCCTCATGTCTTTAAAAATCTCTCTAACCTTAAAAGTATGCTCCCTGGTCTTGAAATCCCCCATCCCGGTGAAAAAACAAAGACCATTAACTCTACCCGTACCGCTCATTAGTTTATACATTTCCATCAGGCCGCCTCTCAACCTCCAGTGAAAAACGTCCCAGCCTGTCCAACCTTTCTCAAACTCCACATCCGACAATATCCTGGTAAATCTTTTCTGAACCCTCTGCAGCTTGATGATAACCTTCCTATAGCTGGGCGACCAGAACTGGACACAGTATTCTAGAAAAGGCCTAACCAATGTCCTGTAACAGCATAACATGACTTCACAACTCCTATACTTTTAGGACTGAGCAATGAAGGCTAGTGTGCCAAATGCCTTTTTAACCACCCTGTGTATATGTGACGCAAACTTCAAAGAATTATGCTGTTGCACCCCGAGGCCCCTCTGTTCGATAACACTACTCAGGACCCTACTATTAATTGTATAACAAGGTGTAGAGCTGGATGAACACACAAGCCAGGCAGCCAGTTCAAACCAGCGCCCTGAACATGATTGCTGGTGCTCAGTGTGAGGGACATGGTCAGATACTGTGGTTTGTGCATGTGTATGTGTGGGATGAGAGTTGTTTTAATTTGTTTAATGTGGAGGGAATAACAGATTTGTTACAGTGCAGAAGGAGGCCCGTCGGCACACTGAATGAGAATTGTGTCTCCTGTCTTTGCCCATAACACTGATATTGTTTCTATTTAAATAAACAATAAATGCCCTTGTAAATGCCCCAATTGAACTTCCCCTCTGCCATTGGCTGCTTTATTAACTGCACTCCCCTCCCTGCAATTGCACCTAAATTGGAAGGAGACTAATATACGGATGGGGGAATTTGCTAGAGCCACATGGGAGGATTTAAATTAGTGGGGTGCGAGGGGTAGGACCATGATAGACAGTGAGAAAAGAGATCAGTCTGAGGCTGGTAAAGTTGGGAAAAGGAGCAAGTCAAAGTCAAGACAGACAGGAGCAAAGTAGAGAATGATAAACTGCATTCATTTCAACGCAAAAGGCCTCACAGATCAGGCAGATGAACTCGGGAATAGTTGGGATCGTGGGACTGGGATATCATAACGATTGCAGAGACGTGTATGGGATGGACAGGACTGGCAGCTTAATATTCCGGGGTATAGATGCTATGGGTGTGGTGGCAGGCATGCAAGAGAGGAGAGGGAGTGGCATTTTTGATTAAGGATAACATTACAGCTGTACTTAGGGTGGATTTTCTGGGAGTACATCCAATGAAGTTATTTGGGTGGAACCAAGAAATAAGGAAGGGTTGATAGCCTTTTGGGAGTGCACTATAGATACCCCAATAGTCAGAGGGAAACTCAGAAACAAGTTTGTAAGGAGATTTCCGTTATCTGTAAGAATAATAGAGTAATTGCAGGGAATTTTAACATTCCAAACATAGACTGGGATCGCCATACTGTTAAGGGCATAGATAGAGAGGAATTTGTTAAGTGTGTACAGGAAAGTTGTTTTATTCAATATGTGGACGTATCGACTAGAGAAGGAGCAAAACTTGACCTACTTCTGGGAAATAAGGCAGGGCAAGTGACTGAGGTGTCAGTGGGGGAGCACTTTGGGGCCAGTGACCCTAATTTTTGAAATAGGAGTTTTGAAATAGTGATAGAAAAAGATAAACCTGATCTAAAAATTAAAATTCCAAATTGGACAAAGGCAAATTTTGACAGCATTTGGGAAGAACTTTCAAAGTTGATTGAACACATTCATTCTGAAGTAAAGAGGTGGCTGGAAAATGGGAAACCTTCAAAAATGAGATAAACAAGAGCCCAGAGACAATATGATAGCAACTACCATAGATGCTGGAGTCAGAGATAACACAGCAGGCCAGGTAGCATCAGAGCAACAGGAAAGCTGCAGTTTCGGGTCAGGCCCCTTCTTTAGAAATGTGAGTGCAGGTAGGCAATGGTCAGGATTGGTCACTGAGGTCCCCTACGCAGATGGCCTAAAAGCCCTATACCTCTTCCTGTCCCGCAGGCCCAACTAGTCCCTCTCCACCGACACCCTTGTCCGCTTAACTGAACTTGTCCTCATGCTTAACAACTTCTCCTTCAACTCCTTCCACTTCCTACAAACTAAGGGGGTGGCCATGGGCCACCACATGGGCCCGAGCTATGCCTGCCTCTCCATAGGATGCATAGAACAGTCCCTCCTCCCTAACTAGACTGGCACTATCCCCCACCTGTTCCTCCGCTATATCGATGACTATATCGGTGCTGCTTCGTGCTCCCACAAGGAGCTTGAACTGTTCATCAACTTTACTAACACCTTTCACCCCAACCTGAAATTTACTTGGACCATCTCCGGTACCTCCCACCCCTTCCTGTTTGCATCTCTTTTGACGACCTTGTAACCAACATTTATTTCAAAACCACAGACTCAAGCCTCCTGACGTGAAATGTCAGCTTTCCTGTTCCTCTGGTGCTGCCTAGCCTGCTGCCTTCCTCCAGCTCCACACTATGTTATCTCCAGAGACAGTACACTCATGTAATGGTGAAGGGTACAGTTGGTAGTTGTAGGGGATACTGGATGACTAGAGAAACTGAGGTTGTGGTCAAAACAAAGGAAGCATATGTCAGGTATAGACAGCAGCGATTGAGTGAATCTCTAGAAGCGTATAAGGGCAGTAGGATTATTCTCAGGAGGGCAAAAACCGGACATGAGATATAGCTTTGGCAAATAGCATCAAGGAGAATCCAAAGGGATTCTGCAAATACATGAATGACAAAAGATAACTGGGGAAAGAGTAGGGCCCCTTAAAGATCAAAAGGCTGCCTATGTGTGGAACTGCAGAAGATGGGTGAGATACTAAACTAATATTTTGCATCAGTGTATACTATGGAGAAGGATATGGAAGAAAGAGAACTTGGGGCATATTACAGAAGAGGAGGTGCTGGAGATCTTAAAACTCATAATTGTGGTTAAATCCCTGGGAGCTGATCAGTGTACCCCAGAACTTTGTGGGAAGCTGGGATGTGATTGCTGGGCCCCTTGCTGAGATATCAGTATCATTGGTAGCCATAGGTGAGGTGCCTGAAGACTGGAGACTGGCTAATGTGGTGCCATCATTTAAGGTAATTAGGAAAAGCCAAGGAACAGTCAACCAGTTAGCCTGACATCAGTGGTAGGAAAGTTGTTGGAGGGGATTCTGAGGATTAGGACTTCCATGTATTTGTAAAGACAAGGACTGATTAGGGATAGTCAACATGGCTTTGTGTATGGGAAATCGTGTTTCACGAGCTTGGTTCGGCCACATTTTAGAGTACTGTGTACAGTCCTGGTCGCCACATTACCAAAAGGATGTGGAAGATTTGGAGAGGGTGCAGAGGAGGTTCACTAGGATGTTGCCTGGTATGGAGAGCGCTAGCTATGAAGAGAGGTTGAGTAGATCAGGATTATTTTCATTGGAAAGACGGACATTGAGGGGGGACCTAATTGAGGTCTACAAAATCATGAGAGGTATAGACAGGGTGGATAGCAAGAAGCTTTTTCTCAGAGTGGGGGACTCAATTCCTAGGGGTCATGAGTTCAAAGTGAGAGGAGGAAAGTTTAAGGGAGATATGCGTGGAAAGCTCTTTACGCAGAGGGTGGTGGGTGCCTGGAACGCGTTGCCAGCGGAGGTGGTAGACGCAGACATGTTAGCGTCTTTTAAGATATATCTGGACAGGTACATGGATGGGCAGGGAGCAAATGGACACAGACCGTTAGAAAATAGGTGACAGGTTAGACAGAGGATTTCGATCGGCGCAGGCTTGGAGGGCCAAAGGGCCTGTTCCTGTGCTGTAGGTTTCTTTGTTCTTTGTTCTTTGAACTTGATTGAGTTTTTTGACAAAGTGGCAAAGAAGATTGTTGAGAGCAGAGCAATGGACGTGGTTTATACAGACTTCATTACATTCCGCATAGTAGGCTGGCTAGCAAGGTTAGATCACATGGAATAGAGGAAGAACTAACCATACACAAAATTGGCTTGAATGTAGGAGACAGAGGGAGGTGGTGGAGGGTTGCTTTTCAGACTGGAGGCCTGTGACCAATGGTGTGCCACAAGGCTAAGTGCTGGGTCCACCTCTTTTTGTCATTTTTGTCATGTCAGTGATTTGGATGTGAACATTTGGAGGTTTGGCTAGTAGGTTTGCAGCTGACACCAGTTTGGTGGTGTAACGGATAACCAAGAAGATTACCTCAGATCAGATGGTGAATGGGCCAAAGAGTGGCAGATGGAGTTTAATTTAGATAAATGTGAGGCATTGCATTTTGGTAAGACAAATCAGATGTATACACTTAATGGTAAGGTCCTTGGGAATGTAGCCAAATAAAGAGACCTTGGAGTGCAGGTTCCTAGTTCCTTGGAAGTGGAGTCACAGGTAGACAGAATAGTGAAGAAGGCATTTGGCACACTTACTTTTATTGGTCAGTGCATTGAGTATAGGAGTTGGAAAGTCATGTTGTGGCTGTACAGGATATTGGTTAGGCCACTTTTGGAATAATGCATTCAATTCTTGTCTCTCAGCTGTAGGAAAGATAAACTTGAAAGGGTTCAGAAAAGATTTACAAGGATGCTGCCAGGATTGGAGGTTTTGAGCAATGGGGAAGGGGGATGGGCTGGGGCTATTTTCATTGGAGCATCAGCGTCTGGGGAAAATTGGATAGGGTGAACAGTCAAGGTCTTGTCCCAGTGTAGAGGAGTCCAAAACTAAAGGAGACAGGTTTAAGGTGAGATTTAAAAGTGACTAAGAGGCAACTTTTTCATGCAGAAGGTGGTGCATATATGGAATAAACTGCCAGATGAAGTGGTGGAGGCGGCACAATAACAACATTTAAAAGGCATATGGATGGGTACATGAATAAGAAGTGTTTAGAGGCATATGTGCCCAATGGTAGCAGATAGAGTAGATTAATTTAGGAGTCTGGTCAGCATGGACAAGTTGGACCAAGGTGTCTGTTTCCAAGCTGTGCACCTAGAGTCATACAGATATACAGCACAGAAATATACCCTTTGGTCCAGCTCATCCGTGCCAACCAAATATCCTAAATCAATCTAGTCTTTTTTGATACCATTGGGCACATGTGTCTAATGTTTTAATAATATTTTATTATGTTGACCCTCATGTTGACCTTTGGAGAAACGCACCATAAACTCCTCCAGGCCAAAAACAACCACTCACCACAATGTTCCTGAATACCTTGAGTTTTCTGTTATTCCAGCCCCATTTATGTTATCACCATAACATATTCTAACCATATTTTATAGGTGCACCATAGTAAGCATGCTATTCGGATGCATGACAGCTTGGTATGGCAACTGCTCTCCCCAGGGCCATAAGAAACCACAGAGAGTTGTGAACCAGTCCATCACACAAGCCAACCTTCCATGCACTAACTCCATCTACACTTCTTGCTGACTTGGGAAAGCAAGCAACATCACTAAAGAACCCTCCCACCCTATTTACAGTCTCTCCCAACCTCTTCCATTGGGCAGAAGGTACAAAAGCTTAAACATGTGTACCAACAGTTTGCAGGACAGGTTCTTCCCCGCTGTTATTAGATTTCTGAATTGACCTCTCAAATTTCAAGTTTAATGTTGATTTCACTTTCTGTGTGCCTACTCTGCAGCCGTAACTTTGTACTCTTTGCTCTGTTCTATCACCCTGATGGACTTTATTTGGTATGATCTGCTTGCAAAACCAAACTTTTCATTGTACCTAGGTACATGTGACAACAGTAAATCAAACCATATTCCCCTGTGTGGCTTTATGTGCTTTTAACTCACTTTAAATACCACATTCCATGCATAGACAGACGACCAAATTTTAGCCTTGTGACATTTTCTCTTATTCTCATCCCACTGCAAATGTTACTAATTCTTTTTCCATTGCTTTCTGTCTCTTTTCCTATTCTTTTTGCCTCTTACTTTACCTCCTAAAACTTCCTGATTTGCTGTTAGTTTAAATCCTTCCAATTGCATGAGCTATCAGTATTACAAGAACATTTAAATCAGTTCTCTTCTGTTAAAGCCCAGTTGGACTGTGCAGTTTCCAGCTTGAGTGAATTGGTTATAACATTTGGAAAATCTAAAACCCTCCATCTTCTCTCCAGCAATACATTAATTTACGATATCCAGCATTTTGTGTATTCGCTATTATTTCTAATGGTTCTGGCAGTAATCCTGAGATTACAATGTTTGAAAAGACTGTTTTTATTTACACATGGGATGTGTGTGTCTCTGGCTGGGCCAGCATTTATTACCCATTCCTAGTTGCCTCTTAAAGTGTTGGAGAGCTGTCTTCTTGAACTGCTGCATCCCATGTGCTGTAGGTTGACCCACAATGCCATTAGGGAGGGAATTCCAGGATTTTTATCCAATGACAAAGAGGAAATAGTGATAAATTTCCAAGTCAGGATGGGGAGCGGTTTGGAGGGGAACTTGCAGGTAGTGTTGTTTCCACGTATCTGAAGCTTTTGTCCTTCCAGATGGAAGTGATCATCAGTTTGGAAGGTGCTGTCTGAGAATTATTGGTGAATTTCTGTGGTGCATCTTGTAGATAAGGCACACTGCTGCTGCTGAGTGTCGGTGGTAGAGGGACTAGATGTTTGTGGATGTGGTGCCAGTTAAATGGACTGCTTTGTCTGGATGGTGTCAAGCCTCTTGGAAGCTGTTGCAGCTGCAGTCATCCAGGCAAGTGGGGAGCATTCCATCACATTCCTGACTTGTGCCTTGAAGAAGGTGGGCAGGCTTTGGGGAGTCAGGAGGTGTGTTACTCACCGCCAATGTTCTAGGCCTGGTCTGCTCATGTAGCCATTCTAAGTGTGTAGGGTATGTTATTATTTGAACATGACTGCTTTAGCATCTGAGGAGTTGTGAATGCGCTGAACATTGAGCAGGCATTGGCAACCATCCCCACTTCTGACCTTTCCCCAGATGGGAGATCATTAAAGCAGCTAAAAGAACAGGAAGGGTCACCAACCCAAAACGTTAACTCTGATTTCTCTTCACAGATGCTGCCAGACCTGCCAAGCTTTTCCAGCAATTCTTGTTTTTGTTTTTGTTTCCCATTCTCCGCTGTTTCTTCCCAAATTATATTTTTAAAAATACTAATATTCTCTTGTATCTGTCCGGTTTGTGATATAAAAGTTGAAATTGCAAAGATTGATGATGAGATCTGATGCCATTTTTAGAATGAACTGAAAGAGATCTTAACTTCTGAGAAAATTGATATGCAAGTAATAAATGAATTCAAACAGAAACCGACAGAAGAGATTGCCAAGCTGGATGTAAGTGTTACTTCAGCTCCCTTTAAGCACAGCAACCCTTTAGCAACCTACCGTTTAAATGATTTTCTGTCACTTTCTTAGCAATTCACAGCACCCTTGGAGTAAGACATCTCTGCAAAGTTTGCCAAAATACATCAATACCTCAAAGGCAAAGAGAAGCATTTAATTGATCTGCTGAGGAGACAAAAGGAGAAAGATCTGCAACGATTGGAAGAGAATATGAAACAAATAAAGTAATTTGCTGCATTTGACCTGGTTGTGGACAATGAGCAGAATACTGGCACTTCCTTTCTCAAGGTGATTTTTTTTTTAAGGTAGCCCAATCTCTGAGTTTTTGCTCTTAGCGTACTATTTTACAACAGAGCTTAAACCCCATTACAATGATGCGTAACATCATCTTGGACAAAGAAGAGTCAGTCTGGATTGGGCTTGAAGTATGGGTGAGGCCACCCCGCACTGTTAGTGCCTCATATTGGCTGCTCAGAAGCTGGACCCTGAGCAAAGGCGAATTACTGAGCCTCCTGCAGTTCCCCTCAGTGTTTTCAATGTTGGCAAAGAACTGAGGTGATGAAAATAAACACTGAAACGGACACTGAGAACCCAGATAACATCTTCAAACACATGCATGTTGTGCTGGCTTCTCCCAGCTTGAGAGCAACATGTTGTCAGCAGTATAACTTTGATCTGTGTGCACAAATGTTAGCAGAGAGACATACAGCACAGACTCTTCGGTACAACTTGTCCATGCCGACCAGGTTTCCTTAACTGAACTAATCCCATCGGCCCATATCCCTATTAAAACGTTCCTATTCCTATACCCATCCAAATGCCTTTTAAATGTTGTAATTGTACCCACCTTCCTCTGGCAGCTCATTTCATACATGTACCACCCACTAATGAAAAAGTTGCCCCTCAGGCCCTTTTTAAATATTTTCCCTCTCACCTAGGCCCTCAAGCTTTGGACTCCCCTACTTGGGAAAAGGCCTTATCTATTCACCTTACCTGTGCCCCCTCACAATTTTATAAAACTCTGTATGGTCTCCCTCAGCCTCCAACAGTCCAGAGAAAACAGTCCTAGCCTATGTGACCTCTCCTTATAACTATCCAGTCCTGGCAACATCCTTGTATTTTTTTTAATGCATCCTTCCTATAACAAGGTAACCACAATTGTACACAGTATTCTAAAGTGACCTCACCAATGTCTTGTATAGCTGTGACATGATGTCACAAATTCTGTACTCTGACCAATGAAGGCAAGCATGCCAAATGTCTTCTTCACCACTTTGTCTCCCTGTGACATGACTTTCAAGGAACAATGTACAGATGTTACCGGAATTATGAACTCATTGATACCAGAACTCACTCTATGTTATCCAGTCAGAATGACTGAATGAGGGAGAGGTATTCATCTTGACCTTCCTCTCTCACCTTAATCCTCACTGGCTTTAATTCCTCAAGTCATCGCTAGATTACTATATTCAATCAGTCTCAAGTATTTCCAGTGGGGTTGCAGGGGCCATTGTTTGGGCTGTCTGCATTCAGATTTCCTCCCTATCCCCTTAATTTTAAATGAATGTGAAATGGAAGTTCAGTCCCACGTGGGTTACCCTGGCAGAAGAAATGTGTTTGGATTCATGAGACTAACCACCTGAGAACAGTCACATGTTGGAAAGGATCAATAAATTCTCAATTGAAAACTAAAAGATGGAGTAAATCAGAAACAATAGCAGAAATTGCTGGAAAAGCTCAGCAGGTCTGGCAGCATCTGCGAAGAGACAATCAGAGTTAACATTTTGGACCCAGTGACCCTTCCTCAGAACTCAGTAAATTCTCATTGTGTTGAGTAGCAGAGGAAAACCTGTCAAGTACAGTCAGGGATAATGGGATCCCTGGTGATCCCTGCTCTCTGACGAAGGGTCTAGGCCCAAAACGTCAGCTTTTGTGCTCCTGAGATGCTGCTTTGCCTGTTGTGTTTATCCAGCTCCACACTTTGTTATCTAAGTACAGTCAGGTTTGGGGTAGGGAAAAGAACAGGAAGTGGGGTAACTGATGTGATTATCACATCCAGACCCTGGTCAGTGAAACCTCCATCCAAAACCTTTCACATTTTCCTAGAAGTACTGAGTAATCTTTAATAAATAAAAATACAATCAAAATGTCATGATATATTTGTTAAAATGCTTCTAATTCTCTCTCTTGCAGAAATTGCAAAGAATGAAAGAGAAGTGAGTATCTTATGAAAACTCATATACAGTATTACACTTTGATCCTAGTTTGTGTCCAGTAGCAAGTGATTAAATTAATCCCACTTGAAAAGATACAAAGACAAAGTGAATGAATGGGCAATTTCAGAGAGCAGCAATGATGTGAACCTAATGGTGTTTGAGAGAGGGAAGTACATAGGATTTCAAAGTCCGTTACTATATGCAGTATGGAAGGAGCTGAAGCCAATCATTGCTCCAGGTAAGAAGTGGCATGGAGGAAGAGAGGGGTTGAAACGAAATGGTGAGATGGGGGGAGATATGGTCAAGCAAAGGGAAACAGAAAGGTAATGTAGCACAACAGCAGTTTGGGTAATGTTTGCAAACGTAGTGTGGCAGAATGGGTCGGAATGTAGCCATTTAAAAAAGCGTCAGCAGGTGAAACCAAAAATAAGGAATGAGTTCAAGGCCCTATCTCTGAATGCATGCAGCATTCATAACAAAAGGGATGAATTGCTAACATAGATGGAGATGAATATGCATGACCTGATAGGCATTGCAGTGACGTGGTTGGCTGTGAGAGTAGGCCACTCGGCTCTTCAACCCTGCTGTTCCATTCAGGGAGATCAGATTTCAATATCAACTCTACACTCCTGCATATCTTTGATAATCTTTCATCCCCTTAGTAATCAAGAATCCACTGACTTGTGCTTTAAAAATATTTAATGATTCTACATCCATTGCAATTTGAAGAAGGTAATTCCAAAGACTCGATCATTTGAGGAATAAAATAATGTTTATCAACCCTGTCTTAAATAGATGACCCTATATATTTAAAGTATGATCCTTAATCCCAGAAAAAAACATCCTTTTAACATCCACCCATTCATGTCCCCTTGGGATCTTAACTGGGCTCAATCAAACTAATATTCAAAATTGGATGCTGAATGTTGAAGGGCATTTGACATATCAGAATGACTTGAAGCTAGGAAAAGATGGTAGGCTATCTCTGTTAAATAAGAATGACATTAGTTCAGCACTGAAAGATTGAAAAATTGAAAGATCAAACTTTATGAAATGCAAGAGCTCAGTTATGGAAGTTGTTTACAGGCTTCCGAAACAGAAGTTACACTGTAAGACTGGGCATAGCGAAGAAATAAATGGGGTGTGTGAGTAATGCACTGCAAAAAGCATGGTGTAACTTAATCTACACGTAGTTTGAGAGAATCTGATTGTCAAAGTTGCCCCAGAAAATGTGTTTGTAGAGTATTTTCAGGACAACTTCTTGCAGCTGTAATTAAGGAGCAAGGCTTCCTAAAACAGGTAATGTACAATGGGACAGAATTAATCAATATCATCATGGCAAAGAAGCCTTTAGGTAATAGTAATCACAACATGACAAAACTACACCTTCAGTTTGCAAGAAAGAAGTTTGGGTGCAGGACAAATACTTTACATCAAAATAATGGTAATTATGAGGTACTAAGGCAGAACTTGTAAGGTGAAATAGGCAATTAGCTTAAAAGGTAAAAGCAAGACAATTAGAAACTATTCTGAAGTCTCACAAGGACAAATATGGCTTTGTGAAAGAAAATTTGCATTTAACTAACCTTCTAAAGTTTCTGATTAAGTAATGTTCACAGTGGATAGTGAGGAACTGGTAGATGTAGTGTGTTGGATTTCAAAAAGCTATTTGCTAAGGGATCACCTTAAAAATTGCTGCATGAATGAAAGCTTGGTTAACTAATTACAAGGAATGGATAAGGAAAACTGGAATTTTCACGTTTTGGCAAGCTGAAACTAGCAGAGGTAGACATCAGAATTGGCTCCTCAACTATTTACAACCTATGCTAAAAATTTGGATAAGGGGACTGAACGTGTGGTAGTCAGGTTCACTTTTCACACCAAGCTAGATAGGAGAATAGATTGTCGAAAGGAGGTGGAGAGTCTGCAAAACAATCTAGACAGGTGAAGAGAGTTGGGGGAAAAAGAACTAGCTGTTGAAGTTGTAGTTCAAGGTGATGTCGGTGGTAGCTATGATGTGGAGGTGCCGGTGTTAGACTGGGTTGAACAAGGTCAGGAATCACACAACACCAGGTTATAGTCCAACAGGTTTATTTGAAATCACAACCTTTTGAAGCCACTTCACCTGAAGAAGGAGCAGCGTTCCAAAAAATTGTGATTTCAAATAAACCTGTTGGACTATAACCTGGTGTTGTGTAACTTCTGTCAATTTTTAGCAGAACAGAAAAAGTGGTATGCTGCTATAGTGCATTAAGATTGCAGAACTTAGCATCCAGAGGGATATGGGATCCTGGTACAAGAATCACATAAAGTTTGTTTTCATGTACAGGAGGTGATATGAAATACAAATAGAATACTATGTACTTTAAGGGAAATATAAAAGTGAGTAAGCATCTGTGCCATATGTTGGTGAGACCACATCTTGGGTACTGTACACATTTCTGGTCTCCATATTTGAATAAAAGGTAAGATATAATTAATCCAGAAGTTATTCAGAGCAAACAAGGTGTAGAGCTGGATGAACACAGCAGGCCAAGCAGCATCAGAGGAGCAGGAACACTGACATTTCCGGCCTAGAACCTTGTTCAGGAAATTTATTCTGAAGAAGGTTCTACACCTGAAACATCACGATCCTGCTCCTCCGATGCTGCTTGGCCTGCTGTGTTCATCCAGCTCTACACCTTGTTATCTCAGATTCTCCAGCATCTGCAGTTCCTACTATCTCCTGAGGTTATTCAAAGCAGGTGCCCTTCCTGGGATGGAGGCCTTATGAGGAAAGGTTGAACTGTCAGGTTATATCTACTGGATTTTGGAAGAGTGAGAGGTGATCCTTTCGAGCATGTGCAATGCATACAATCATGTAGAAACCAGGAAAATGTTCCCTCTTGTGGGCAAGATTAAAATTAGGCGACATGTTTTACAAATAAGAGCTATCTCTTTAAGACAAAGATGAGAAAGGTTTCTTTCTCCCAAAGCATCATTATTGTGTGGAATTGTATTCCACAGAAAGTTGTGGAGACTATGTATTTCTTCGTCGGATTGAGGCTACAACTAGATCATGCCATGACTTTATTGAATTGTGGAGTAGGTTTGATGCCCCAAATGGCCTAGCCCTTCTCCTATATTCCTTAAAGCAGCACCTCTCTGTGTCGACTTTTTGTAGACTGCACACAGTATTCTGCCAAAACTGCACACAGTATTCGACATGTGGCCTTACCACATTCCTGTATAATTGCCACAAGATATCCTTGCTCCTGTACTCAAATCCTCTCACTCTGAAGGCCAACATACTCTTTGCCTTCTTGGCCCACTGCATTCCATTGACTGATGTACAAGGACACCCAGGTCTCTCTTAATGTATAGTCATTCAGGTAATAATCGAGCTTGCCATTTTCCATTTCCCAAAGTGGATAACCTCACGTTTATCCAACACTATATTGCCTTGGCAATGCGTTTGCCCACTCACTCGATCTATCCAAATCATGGTTAGGAATCGCTGCATCCTCCTCATAGCCTACCTTCCTACCCAGCTTTGCGCCATCAGCAAATCTGGGGATATTACATTTAGTTTTCTCATCTAAATCATTAGTGTATATTGTGATTAGCTGGAGTCCTGGCACTGATCCCTGCAGTACCCCACAATTCATGCCTGATATTCGGGAAAAGAACTATTTATTTCCACATAAAAACTGAAAGAACTTGGATACTGTAAATCAGAAACAAAAACAGAATGTGCTGGAAAAGCTGAGGAAGAGTCACTTTGACCCGAAACGTTAACTCTGATTTCTCTCCATGGATGCTGCCAGACCCGCTGAGCTTTCCCAACAATTTCTGTTTTCATTTCTGTTTATTTCTCCTCTCTGTTTCCTATCTGCTGACCAGTTTTCTATCCATTTCAATACACTACCCCCAATCCCAGAGCACTTCAATTTTATACGTTAGTCTGTACATGGGATCTTATCAAAAGCTTTCTGAAAGTCCAAATAAATCACACTCACTGGCTCCCCTTAGCAACTCTACAAGTTGCATGCTTGAAGAATTCCAGTAGATTTGTCTAGCATGATGTTGCTTTTGTAAATCCATGATGACTCTGTGTGATCTTGCCACTGTTTGCTGAGTAAAACTTAAATTACTTTAACTTTCTCTAGATGCAGCCTCCTTGACCCTGGACTCAAACACAGCGCATCCAGGCCTCATCCTGTCTGAAGACCGGACCAACATGAGACACAGTGACAGGGAATTATGGCTTCCTAACAATACAGAGAGATTCAACACGGTTCCATATGTCCTGGGATTGCAGGGATTCTCTTCCGGGAAAGATTCCTGGGAGGAGGAAGTCAGGGATAGGACTGAGTGGAATGTGGGTGTGGTTAGAAAGTCAGCCAGTCAGAAGGGAAACCTAACACTGGGTCCTAAGAATGGATACTGGACTGTGTTGCTGGCAACTAGTGAAAGTCCATTAGTGCCCCTGACTCCAAATGCAAAGCCCAGGACCGTCGGAGTTTACCAGGACTATGAGGGAGGACTGGTGAGATTTTACAATGCTGATGATATGTCCATTCTCTACACATTCACCAACACATTCACTGAGAAATACTTTCCTTTATTACCTCCTGGATTGTACAAAGCAGTACCAATGTTACCCCTCTTAAACTCTGTCATTTTGGACTGTAGATTCCTCACTTCTCGTCCGAGCAGAAAGAGATAGATTTGTGATGATAACCCCAACAAGGTGTGGGGAAGGGTTCAACTGACATTTCATGAAACATGATCTTGGGGCTGAGTAGAGAGTAGGTAAGCAGAGCAAAGCAACAAATGTTTTCCCAACATTTGCTGTGAGCCATGGAAGTGGGAATTAAACCCTTATCCCAAATTGTTCTTTCCCTCCAAGCAAGGTGCTGTGGGTAACTCACCACAAGTTACCTTTAATTTGGCTACTTATTAAGTAATCTCTCAAACAGTTGAGGACATAAATAATGATTTAAGCATTATAGCATGTAACAACTGAAATAAGACCCCACAAGGAGGCAAGTTAAGCCTCACAACTTAACTTGGCTATTACCAAAACTGACAGAAGTGGAATTTCTTCTGTCAGAGGGTTGTGAGTCTTTGGAACTCCTTGCCATAGAAAGCTGTGGAGGTAGAGTCTTTGTGTATAGTTGAGACTGAAATAGATAAATATTTGATCAGTCGGATATTCAAAGTTTGTGGGGTAAAGGCAGGAAAGTGGATGTGAGGAAGTCAGATCAGCCATAATCTATTGTAGCAGGCTTGAAGGGGCAGAAAGGCCTACTCCTGTTCCAATTTCTTATGTAAACCCTTCTGGATGGGCTGAAGCTGACCATCTCCCTGTTACCAACAGAGGTTCTGGGATGCAGGAAATGATTTTTACACCAGGGGTACTTTCATGTTGCAGATTATTTAAGTCTCTGAGTGCAGGAACCAGGCATCGCTACTGCCCACCCAACCATGACCTCAGAGATGTTGGTAACTGATGTTTTTACAAGGAGCATGGCCTCTGGACTGTTCCTCTGTCAGTGCTTCCAATGGATTGCTAGATTTTCTTTTTTGGAAGCCGGTTTAGGGGTGTTATTACACACCCCTGGAGCAAGTGGACTTGAACCTGGGCCTCTTGGATCACAGGTACAGACAGTGGAGTGATGACCCTAGCTGATCTCCCAGCAACACCGCTTAATGATCTGAGCCATTAATGTTCAATGCTGACACACTATTGTTTTCCATTGTTTTAATAAATGACACTTCTGACAAAAAAATCCAATAGATTAATAGTAAGTGTGCATGTGGAGGGGTATTTTCTACTTCTTTTATCAGTGCTTGGGGCATGAAATCAGATGAATCCAGTAAATTTAACTCACTCTTCATGTAACTGTACCCCTGGTGTAAAAATCATTTCCTGCATCCCAGAACCTCTGTTGGTGAAAGCGTAATGGTCAGTTTCAGCCTGTCAATGAGGGTTTACAAAGTAAATGTCTCTGAATCACAAAAGCACCAGTAGACATGTTGACAATATTTCCATTTTTTTAAAAAAATTAATTTGTGAAGAAACAGATTGGTACGCACAATTGAAAGAAGTGCATAATTCGATTTCGGGTTCCACATTATTTGCAGAGTTTTTAATGTGCAGAAAATGAAAGGACCTGCTTAAAGCTCCAATTCTCAGCCTTGCAGTCCTTGAGGGGACGACTTAGACCCATCTTTGAAGTAGACTTTGAGTGCGTGAAATTCCCAAATTTGATCATATGTTTCAAAGGGATTACAGTCAGGGAGCGGGGAGCAGGGATTGGTTGTGATCCCAATCTAAATTCAGTCACAGGGTTGTTAAAGGTGATACATATATGAGTCACATAAACTTAGCAGAAAGCACAGGTTTAAGGTATGAGTTCTGATGCAAGATCCCGGATATGGAACACTAAAGCTATTTTACTCTCTGCTGTTACTGCCCAGACCACTTTCCTGTTTTGATTTCAGATATCCAGCTTCTGCACTGTTTTGCCTGGGAACATAAGGAGGTATGGTTAGGGGAAACCATAGAATAGTTGGGTCTGGGAGAGAGAGATTGGTAAGTATTGCGGGAGACTTTTGATTTCAGGTCAAATATTACCTTTATATTTAGACATACCAAACTCTAGTGATAAACGATCTGTTAGCTCAGTTGGCAGGCTTAGTAGGAACTGCCGATGCTGGAGAGTCTGAGATAACATGGTGTGGAGCTGGATGAACACAGCCTGAAGAAGGGTCCCCACCCAAAATTTCAAGCTTTCCTGCTCCTCTGATGCTGCTTGGCCTGCTGTGTTCATCCAGCTCCACACCATGTTATCTCATTTGGCAGGCTCTCTGGTTTGTGACGTTCAGTGATACCAACAGTCTGAATTCAATTCCGACGCCAGCTGAGATTACCATGAAGGATTCTTCTTCTTAACCTTGCCCCCTCCCATTATCCCAGTGTTGATGCAAACAATCTCATTCACATTCATCTGAAAGTCGTATTTAAAATGGATCAAAAGAAGAATGGCGAACTTGACATTCATATTTAATGTGAATTTTTCAGAAGGAGTGGGGAGCCACAATCTACTGCACGATGCTATACATAAAGGAGCAAGTACTCACACAGAAAATAATCTACAGACAGCTCCTCGGTTTAAATATAACGTTTAAAGATCTGTTGTTGGAGCCTCAATCTACTGGGAGTCCAACCACTGGCAGGTCAAATGGAGTCTCCGTGTCAGCGAGGGTGCAGGTATAGATTGGAACAGTGCCAGTCCAGATAGATTCTCCCTCACACTTGAAGAGGGCACTCTCCAAGCGCACAAATGGAATTTTATCCTCTCAAATGCTTTATTTTTCAATCATCCTCTGCCAATGTGGTTCCTGGGCAAAGTGGGAGATGTAAGGATGCAGGGCAGCAAGGTAGGATGTCTCCTACACCGTGTGGAGGAATACAGCAGGCCAGGCCGCATTAGAGGGGAAGGAAAGTTGATGCTTTGAGTCAGGACCCTTCTTCAGAAATTCCTCTCTCTCTCTCTCTCTCTCGCTCACACACGCACACATACTCACAGGCACACTAACTGAACATAGCCAGCAATCTCCATACACCTCACCACATCCCCCTTTCGGGTTCATTAATTCTTCAGATGTAACATCCCATCACCCCCAAGTATCCCCTTCACGCTGCAGTATCCCTCGCTGTAGTGGTACAGCTTTTACGAAATGCTCATGCATTAACCCTTGCGCCTTTTTCTGTTTCAGACAGCAAGGAACGTTTTTGTACTTTTCTAATCCTTACACGCGCGCTCTGCCCCATATCTGCGAGGGAAGCAATGTTTGCCGCAGTTTAAAGCAAACTTTTTTTACGGAAAGTAAACAGAAATTGTTGGAGAAACTCAGCAGGTCTGGCAACACCTGTGGCGAGAAAGCAAAGTTAACGTTTCAGATCCGGTGACCCTTCTTCAGGGTCTGTCGATTGTTTCAGATTTGCACTGTTCGTTGTTTATCGTAAAGTGGTCACGTTTCTTTCTTTTCTCCAGATACAGTTATTTCCCAAACATGTCCGTACTCCGTCTTTCTGTTAATATTTACGGCAATTTTGCTCAGTGCGGGGCAGATATTGAATTCCTGATGATCGCCCAGACTGCAGTAGGGTGATGTCACATGACTTCCATCTCAATAGAGACAAACTCGGGATGATGCGGAGGCCTGAACTGGGATTCAATTATCCTGAAGCAAAAGATACGCTGTTGGAACCATGCAGTGACGTTAGATTTCAGCAGAAAACCCTCTTGTGCCTCAATCTCCACTTCGTAGAAACCTGGTGTGGTTTCTGACACAAATGTTGGATTTTCAATCTGACCTGTGTTGACTTGGCGCAGGCTTGGACTACACCCATCTTGAACCGTGAGATTTCTTTGACGTTAGATGGAGAGGGAGAACCCAGGATTTCTGACAGGCCTTCTGGCTGTTCTGAGCGGCTGGGTTAGTTTTGCTCCTGCCCCGTCTGTGAGGTAGTGGCTTTCATGTGATCCACGTGTTTGCTCTGGACCGCGTCACCTACCCAGACTTTGAGGGTCACTGGACCTGACTTCACATCAACCGTGTCTCTTACCCATGCAGGGCTGTTTCCGTGGTTCTGGCCCGAAACTTCGTCCTCTGGAGAACACTGTCTCTATCCCCTAGAGTAGTCGAGTCTAGCTTTGGTATTCCTGGTGTTGTTTCAACCCCCTCCCTGGCCTGGGAATATCAGGTTTAACCGGGTGCAGAACCTGGTAGGATCTATGCCAGACTGATGAGGGACAAAGCTGAGGTACATGCTGGGGCCTTGTGCAAAATCGATTGCATCCTCTTTTGACCATACTCGAATGTCCCTTTCTAATAAACCACGTCACACGGTGAACCGCGTTTCATCATTCGCGTAAGAAAGCATGTGAATCAAACACACACCAAAACGATGATTACATTTTAATCGCAGACAAGTTTTTTTTACTCAGAGGGTGGTGAGGGCCTGGTATCTGCAGCTACAAAAGATGGTGGTCTCTGTTTAATGTCTCAGCCGAATAGTATTGAGAAATATTTGCCTGTACCTGGCATCCTTTAACTTAAACGTCACTGCTCCTAAAGTCATTTGTCTCGGGGATCTTGCACACTCCGTGGTTGACCATGCAGACATATGACTCAGGACAAGTCAAGTGTAAGATTCAGTGTAAAATTTTGTGGCAGTGGAGGACTGCGTGCTAGCTCTCCCCTGGTCATCAACTTTACCAAATGTCAGGGGAGAGCTAGCACGCAGTCCTCCACTGCCCCAAAATTTTGCAGTCGACTCTCCCACATTTCAGGACATCACAGGCGCCAGCATGCCCCGGAGTGCAATAGCATAGCCTCAGCCGGGGAAAACTTTTTTTTATTTGAAAAAATATACTTTATTCGTAAGATGTACAAAAAAAAACATATTTACACACCTAACCAGTCATGCAAGCCGCTCCGGGTTACCCAGGGGGTACATACACCAACTAAAGGAAAAAAAACAAAGCAAAGAAACCGCCCCGGCAGTCGTCACCTCGCACAGTCCCCGTTGGCCCCCTGACCAGTTGGGGAAGGCGCCAGCTGGGCCCAGTTACCAGATGGGGTTCTTTTTTCTATTCTGGACGAGGGGTTTCTCAGCCGGGAAAAACTTTTTTTTAATTTGAAAAAATATACTTTATTCATAGAATGTACAAAAAAAATTTATACACCCACCCAGTCATGCAAGCCACTCTGGGTTACCCAGGGGGTACATACACCAACTAAAGGAAAAAAAACAGAAAAAAAACAAAGCAAGGAAACCGCCCCGGCAGTCGTCACCTCGCACAGTCCCAGTTGGCCCCCTGACTAGTTGGGGAAGGTGCCAGCTGGGCCCAGTTACCAGATGGGGTTCTTTTTTTCTATTCTGGACGAGGGGTTTCTCAACCGGGGAAAACTGCCTTACTGATCACAGTCGGTCCCTTGCCAGGTGAATACATAGAACATAGAACATAGAACAGTACAGCACAGAACAGGCCCTTCAGCCCACAATGTTGTGCCGACCATTGATCCTCATGTATGCACCCTCAAATTTCTGTGACCATATGCATGTCCAGCAGTCTCTTAAATGTCCCCAATGACCTTGCTTCCACAACTGCTGCTGGCAACGCATTCCATGCTCTCACAACTCTCTGTGTAAAGAACCCGCCTCTGACATCCCCTCTATACTTTCCACCAACCAGCCTAAAACTATGATCCCTCGTGCTAGCCATTTCTGCCCTGGGAAATAGTCTCTGGCTATCAACTCTATCTATGCCTCTCATTATCTTGTATACCTCAATTAGGTCCCCTCTCCTCCTCCTTTTCTCCAATGAAAAGAGACCAAGCTCAGTCAACCTCTCTTCATAAGATAAGCCCTCCAGTCCAGGCAGCATCCTGGTAAACCTCCTCTGAACCCTCTCCAAAGCATCCACATCTTTCCTATAATACGGCGACCAGAACTGGACGCAGTATTCCAAGTGCGGTCTAACCAAAGCTTTATAGAGCTGCAACAAGATCTCACGACTCTTAAACTCAATCCCCCTGTTAATGAAAGCCAAAACACCATATGCTTTCTTAACAACCCTGTTCACTTGGGTGGCCATTTTAAGGGATCTATGTATCTGCACACCAAGATCCCTTTGTTCCTCCACACTGCCAAGAATCCTATCCTTAATCCTGTACTCAGCTTTCAAATTCGACCTTCCAAAATGCATCACCTCGCATTTATCCAGGTTGAACTCCATCTGCCACCTCTCAGCCCATCTCTGCATCCTGTCAATGTCCCGCTGCAGCCTACAACAGCCCTCTATACTGTCAATGACACCTCCGACCTTTGTGTCGTCTGCAAACTTGCTGACCCATCCTTCAATCCCCTCATCCAAGTCATTAATAAAAATTACAAACAGTAGAGGCCCAAGGACGGAGCCCTGTGGAACCCCACTCACCACTGACTTCCAGGCAGAATATTTTCCTTCTACTACCACTAATATACGTTCCAACTCTTCCCTCGCTCACACCCCACAACACCTCGTTCCTCTTACAGTCACACTGGCTGCTTCTTCTAAAATCGAAAATTCGTTTTCCGAAATTTCCTCACGTCTAGAAGGGCCCAATACCTCGCAGGGATCACAGAATATTCGGAAGGCTCATTGTCTCACTCAATGCGACACTCACTTGGGGTAGCTCTGCTGCGTTGCGTTTCTCCCTCAGAACGAAACGCTCCGCCCCTGCTTCATTCAAATTGCTTCCTGGTTCGCGGAGAGAAATCCTCAGAAGCGTCCAATGTCCCTGAACTGAAGTTTGAACTTCACTCTGGTTTCAAACACTGTTCAGAATGCGAACAAAAGCAATTTTCAAGCTTTGGTACCAATTGATCAAATCTTCCTTTGTTTAACCGGAGCTTTGTGATCTTCCACCCTCTGTGATCGACCGTGTAGTTACATGACTTTAGAGCAAGTCGCGTATAAAATTAAGTATGCAGGGTGCACGTAAATATTTCCCAACATTGTTTGGATGAGACATTAAGCTGAGACCATCGCCTTCCCTGGCTGCACATTCCGGGCACTTGAGGCTAATAATGAAACTTGGTTTGCCATGAGACATGATTTATTATCGTTGAAACACAAAGTTGTAAATATATAGCAACTCTATAAAACCCGTCTAACATCGAGAGTAACTTTGCAGTTCTTAATGCCAGTTCCCTCATACTGGTTTACAGCCTGCTTTGTTACAGAGTTTTTGTTTAATTTCGAAATCATATTTTATTCATAAAATTATATGTGAATCACAGATATTTTCTACATATTATGTACATATAGTCACAAATGCAGTTCGGTTCTGCACAGTAGCATATCACCGAAGCGAACAAACACTGGAGTATCAGAGATAATGGGAACTGCAGATGCTGGAGATTCCAAGATAATAAAATGTGAGGCTGGATGAACACAGCAGGCCAAGCAGCATCTCAGGAGCACAAAAGCTGACTGGAGTATGACTGTCCAAACAACTGAACGCCCATTTGCTGGGATGCAAGAGCAGCGCTTCGTCATGACGGAGAAGTTTCAACATGAGTTTTTTTTTATTGTTGAAGCATAAAGTAGGCAGATTTATAATAACTCCACAAATCCCGTTTTCCCCTCGACCTTCCAGAGCATCTTTACGGTTGTTACAGATCCCTCACAATCTGCCTAGGGCGATCAAGAATTTTTTTTATTTCAAAAACATGCGTTTTGTAAATAAATTCGTTTGTATAGAGCAGCATAATAAGGTAACGTTGGATTTTGACTCACTCCAGAAAACAAACCAGAGGCATCTCTTCTGAGATGGTAGGAACTGCCGATGCTGGAGAATCTGTGACAATACGGTGTAGAGCTGGAAGAACACAGCAGGCCAGAAAAATGAAGTGTCCAAACCCGCCTGAAAGTCAGCTTCCCTGCTCCTCTAATGCTGCCTGGCCTGCTGTGTTCATCCAGCTCTACACTTTGGTTATCTCACAGGCATCTCTTGCTTTTGCTTGTGCACGGTGGCTCAATCGTGCTGCTTCCCAGCGACACCGGCCTGGGTTCGACTTTCCGGTCCGGCAACCGTATGTGTGGAGTTTGGACATTTTTCATGTGTCTGGGTGAGTTTTCTCCGGTGTCCTTCCACAGTCCGAAGATGAGCAGGTTAGGTAGATTGGCTATGCTAAATTGCCCATAATGTTCTGGAATGTGTAGATTAGATAGTTTGGGGAAACAAAGTCAGAATTCTGTGGTTATATTTGCATAATATCATAATTTAACATTCGAATATGATGGGGAGGAGATGGCCTAGTGGTATTGCTGGCCTACAGATGCAGAGACCCTAACAATGTTTTGGGGGCCTGGGTTCGAACCCTGCCATGGCAGATGGTGGAATTTGAATTCAATAAATATTTGGAATTAAGTATCTAATGACGACTATGAATCCTTTGCTGATGGTTGCAAAAAGCCCATCTGGTTCACTTATGCCCTATGGGGCAGGAAACTGCCATCCTTATGTCATCTGGATGAAATGTGACTCCCGAGAAGCAGCAATTTGGTTGAGTCTCAACTGCCCTCTGGGCAATTAAGGAAAGGCAATAAATGCTGCCTGTGACTGGTGCCCTCATCCTGTGAATGAGTAAACACAGAGATGCTATCCCAATTATAGTGGGTTGAACTGAAGTTGATGCTGTTCTTTCTGCTCTCGAGCTTCCAGCTTCTTGGTGCTGATGTTCTCTCTGGAGTATCTAAGGAAGCCCGCTGATTTGAGTGGCTTCTTTTAACTAGTTATCTGGGTCATTTTCGAGTACTGTGGCTTTGCAGCCGTTTCATGTAGCAATATAATTAGCATATTTTATCACTTGATGTTAATTGATTTCCTGTGTCAGGAGGTTTTGCAAAACGTGGTGTTGGATATTGTAATTTCCCTGTTGATTGAGCCGACCCCAGGAGCCAAACTGTCTCACTAGCAGTTCTACTGAAACTCAGATTCAATGTTCCACCTGAAGCCTTGCTGCAGTGTCCTGTCAACACGTATCCAATCAGTCAAGGTGAATGGTCATGTATCTGTCTCCTTACCCCATCTGCCTTTTGTAAGGACCTCTCTCTGCACTGCACACTCTCCAGCACCCCCGGATCTTTCCCTGCAACCGCAGGAAGTGCTACACCTGCCCCTACACCTGCCCGACCTCCATTCAATGCCCAAAACAAATTTTCCATATTAGACAGGGGGTCACCTGCACATGCATCAATTTGTTCTTCTGTATCCGCTACTCCCGATGTGGCCCCCTCTACACCAGTAAGATCAAGTGTAGACTCGGAAACCAAGATAACAAAGTGCGAAGCTGGATGAACACAGCAGGCGCAGCAGCATCTCAGGAGCACAAAAGCTGACATTTCGGGCCTAGACCCTTCATCAGAGAGGGGGATGGGGAGAGGGAACTGGAATAAATAGGGAGAGAGGGGGAGGCGGACTGAAGGTGGATAGAGGAGAAGATAGGTGGAGAGGAGAGTATGGGTGGGGAGGTAGGGAGAGGATAGGTCAGTCCAGTGAGGACGGACAGGTCAAAGGGGCGGGATGAGGTTAGTAGGTGGGAAATGGAGGTGCGGCCTGAGGTGGGAGGAAGGGATAGGTGAGAGGAAGAAGAGGGTAGGGAGGTGGGGATGAGCTGGGCTGGATTTGGATGCAGTGGGGGGAAGGGAGATTTTGAAGCTGGTGAAGTCCACATTGATACCATTGGGCTGCAGGGTTCCCAAGCGGAATATGAGTTGCTGTTCCTGCAACCTACGGGTGGCATCATTGTGGCACTGCAGGAGGCCTATGATGGACATGTCGTCCAAGGAATGGGAGGGGGAGTTAAAATGGTTCTTGACTGGGAGGTGCAGTTGTTTACTGTGAACCGAGCGGAGGTATTCTGCAAAGCGGTCCCCAAGCCTCCGCTTGGTTTCCCCAATGTAGAGGAAGCCACAACAGGTACAGCGGATGCAGTATACCACATTGGCAGATGTGCAGGTGAACATCTGCTTAATATGGAAAGTCATCTTGGGGCCTGGGATGAGGGTGAGGGAGGAGGTGTGTGGGCAAGTGTAGCACTTCCTGCAGTTGCAGGGGAAGGTGCCGGGTGTGGTGGGGTTGGAGGAGAGTGTGGAGCGGACAAGGGAGTTGTGGAGAAATTGGTCTCTCCAGAAGGCAGACAAGGGTGGGGATGGAAAAATGTCTTTGGTGATGGGGTCTTCTGATGAAGGGTCTAGGCCCGAAACGTCAGCTTTTGTGCTCCTGAGATGCTGCTTGACCTGCTGTGTTCATCCAGCCCCTCACTTTGTTATCTTGGATTCTCCAGCATCTGCAGTTCCCATTATCTCTAGACTCGGAAACTGCTTTGTTGAGCGTCTGAGCTTTGAACACAACAAATGACAACACCTTCCAGTCGCCAACCCTTTTAACTCCACCTCCCACTCCCTGGGTGACAAGTGCATCCTGGGCCTCCTCCAGTGTCACAAAAACACCACCTGCAAACTGGAGGAGCAGCACCTCATATTCCACTTTGGAAGCCTACAGCCTGATGGCTTAAACATGGAATTCAACAGTTTTAAAATTTCCCTCCCCCAGCCTCATCCCATGTCCAACACTTCCTCTCATCCACCTTCATGACCTCACACAACCTGTTCATCTTCTCTCCCACCTATCCACCCCTCCCATTCTATTGACCAATTCCCATCACTCCCCCCTTGCAGTCACCTGTCACTATCCCACTTACCTTCCCCAGCCCCACCCCTCCTCTTTCTATTTATTTCTGTGCTCCCTTTCCACTCCCCATTTCTGAAGAAGGGTCCCGATCTGTAACATCAACTTTCCTGCCCCTCAGATGCTGCCCGGCCTGCTGCGTTCTTCCAGCTCCACACTGTGTTATCTCTGACTCCAGCATCTGCAATTCTTGCTATCTCTTGCCTATCTGTCTGGTTTGATCCATGTGAATGCTGCAATCTTCTGGGCTTACTATCTCAGTTCAACTGTCTCATTAACACCCATTCAATCTATTCAATCAGGGTAACAAAGTGTGAAGCTGGATGAACACAGCAGGCCAATCAGCAATGCTCCTAAGATGCTGCTTGGCCTGCTGTGTTCATACAGCTTCACACTTTGTTATCTTGGATTCTCCAGCATCTGCAGTTCTCATTCTCTCTATTCAATCACTGGTTTGCATATCTGTTTGTCTGGCCTGATCCAACTCCCATCCACTTCACCAACCGGTACATTGATGACTGTATCGGCGCCGCCTCTTGCTCCCCAGAGGAGCTCGAACAGTTCATCCACTTCACCAACACCTTCCACCCCAACCTTCAGTTCACCTGGGCCATCTCCAGCACATCCCTCACCTTCCTGGACCTCTCAGTCTCCATCTCAGGCAACCAGCTTGTAACTGATGTCCATTTCAAGCCCACCGACTCCCACAGCTACCTGGAATACACCTCCTCCCACCCACCCTCCTGCAAAAATTCCATCCCCTATTCCCAATTCCTCCGCCTCCGCCGCATCTGCTCCCACGATAAGACATTCCACTCCCGTACATCCCAGATGTCCAAGTTCTTCAAGGACCGCAACTTTCCCCCCACAGTGATCGAGAACGCCCTTGACCGTGTCTCCCGTATTTCCCGCAACACATCCCTCACACCCCGCCCCCGCCACAACCGCCCCAAGAGGATCCCCCTCGTTCTCACACACCACCCTACCAACCTCCGGATACAACGCATTATCCTCCGACACTTCCGCCATTTACAATCCGACCCCACCACCCAAGACATTTTTCCATCCCCTCCCCTGTCAGCTTTCCGGAGAGACCACTCTCTCCGTGACTCCCTTGTTCGCTCCACACTGCCCTCCAACCCCACCACACCCGGCACCTTCCCCTGCAACCGCAGGAAATGCTACACTTGTCCCCACACCTCCTCCCTCACCCCCATCCCAGGCCCCAAGATGACATTCCACATTAAGCAGAGGTTCACCTGCACATCTGCCAATGTGGTATACTGCATCCACTGTACCCGGTGCGGCTTCCTCTACATTGGGGAAACCAAGCGGAGGCTTGGGGACCGCTTTGCAGAACACCTCCGCTCAGTCCGCAACAAACAACTGCACCTCCCAGTCGCAAACCATTTCCACTCCCCCTCCCATTCTCTAGATGACATGTCCATCATGGGCCTCCTGCAGTGCCACAATGATGCCACCCGAAGGTTGCAGGAACAGCAACTCATATTCCGCCTGGGAACCCTGCAGCCATATGGTATCAATGTGGACTTCACCAGTTTCAAAATCTCCCCTTCTCCTACTGCATCCCTAAATCAGCCCAGTTCGTCCCCTCCCCCCACTGCACCACACAACCAGCCCAGCTCTTCCCCCCCACCCACTGCATCCCAAAACCAGTCCAACCTGTCTCTGCCTCCCTAACCAGTTCTTCCTCTCACCCATCCCTTCTTCCCACCCCAAGCCGCACCCCCAGCTACCTACTAACCTCATCCCACCTCCTTGACCTGTCCATCTTCCCTGGACTGACCTATCCCCTCCCTACCTCCCCACCTACACTCTCTCCACCTATCTTCTTTACTCTCCATCTTCGGTCCGCCTCCCCCTCTCTCCCTATTTATTCCAGTTCCCTACCCCCATCCCCCTCTCTGATGAAGGGTCTAGGCCCGAAACGTCAGCTTTTGTGCTCCTGAGATGCTGCTTGGCCTGCTGTGTTCATCCAGCCTCACATTTTATTATCCCAGAATGCTGTTCAGTTATCAGCTTTCCCAGCATGTCATTCAGTTGGCCAATGTTGCTTTCAGTGTTCTAAAAGATCTGTTATTTCATTAAAAAGGAACATTTCACTACCTACAAACGAGGATACAAAAGATTTTGTCCAAGCCCGCAGAACTTTGCTCATGTCTCCCTCAGCATTCTGGGATAGAGCCCATCAGATCCTGGGGATTATCTAACTTAATGCTTTTTAAAACACCCAGCACCTCCTCCTTTATTCCTTTCCCAAAACTCACCATAACCTGTCCTTCTCCTTTGTGGATACTGATGCGAAATATTTGTTAAGGACCTCACTCACTTCCTTCAGCTGCAAGCATATGTTCCCTCCTTTGTGGATCTACTCTTTCTTTAGAATACCCTCTTGCTTCTTATGATATTGCTTATCACGGTCCCTTTTAATTCTCCTAATTCCCTGTTACAAAAGACGGTGTTGGATAATGATGTCTCCGTAAGCCAACTAACCAGTCCTCCTAATTTCTCATATAAATCATTTACATAAATGACAAATAACAATGCACCCAACACCGATCCCTTTGGCACGCTGCTGGTCACAGGCCTCTGAACAGCAACGAATGTCTGTCTTCAACTTCCAAGACAATTTTGTATCCAGTTGGTCTGTGATCCAACAAGTATTGTTGAGGGTTAATCTTGAGGGCTGTTGGAGCTTGCTATAAAAATACAATGGCTTACAGAGCAGATCAGAGGCTAGGAATCTTGCAATGAACATAGAATCCCTACAGTGAAGGTAGAGGCCATTGGTCTATCAGGTCTGCCCAGGCCCTCTGAAGAGCATCCACCCAGACCCAACAGCCCACCCTATCCCTATAGGGATTAACCATGGCTAACCCACCCAGCCAGCACATCCTTCAACACTATGGGCAATTGAGCATGGCCAATCCACCTTACTTGCACATGTTTGGACTGTGGGCGGAAACCAGAGCACCCGCAGAACCCACGCAGACGTGGAGAGACTGTACAATCTCTACCCCGACAGTTAACTGAGGCTGGAATTAAATTTGAGTCCCGGGTGCTGTGTGGCAGCAGTGCTAACCACTGAGGTACTTTACTGCCTCAGATCACCTTATGACTCCCCAAAGCTTGTCTACAAATAACAAGCACAAGTCCAGAGTGTACTGGAATACTCTCTACTTACCTGGCTGGCTGTTTCATCATTCTCCAAGTCTGACACCACCCACAACGAGGTAGTCCACTCAATCAGCATCCAATTGAACATTGCAAGCATTCACTCCCTTCACCACTGATACACAGTGTCTGCCAGTCACAAGATGCACTACAACTTACCGAGACTCCTTTGCCAGCACCTTTCAGACCCGGAACATCTGCCATCTAGAAGGACAATAGCAGCAGATGCATGAGAACACCGCTCCCTGCAGGTACCACTCAAGTTAGTTCACTGACCTGTTCCCTAAGTGTCAAAATTCTGAAAATCCCTCTCTTAAATCACTGTGGGCTGTAACAGCTCAGGGAAACAGCTTGGTGCTGCTGCTTCTCAAATGTGAAACTAGCATGTTCAAAACCCTAAAAGAGTTTTCACTTCAGAATTGACAGCAACTGATAACAGCAAGATATTCCCTGTCACAGAAACAGACAACTGTGTAAAACCACTGAGCAGATAGAGGAGAATCATTACTTCTCTAGATGCTGCATTCAGAGAGAGAGAGAAAGACAGACACTGTCTTATTCAGGGGACCTGAAGCACGTCAGCCTAATTAGCCAGACACATTCTTCCCTTAACAAATCCACATTGACTGCTTGACCGCTTCTCAATCACTCTGATTCCAACAATTCTGTCATTATCTCACTGGTTATTAATGATGGAGTAATACTTCCAACATTTTAACCCAAGACACAATTCCACGATCTCTTAGTAACATTTTCCTGAGCATTCAATCAGACAACATAATGTGAAGTAGCACTATAAAAAAAATCACAAGGACCTAACTTTGTCATGGATGTGTTGATGAGAATGATTAGCACAGGCAGGTTGAATAAAGAAAATGCTGTTCTCACAATTGCTCCTATTTGGCAATTAGTTAGCTTTTTCCATTTCAGTGCAAATGTTCAAATGCTACAGTTATAGAACACAAAGGCCTTTTCAACATTCACCAGAGTGGAAAGTGAGCAATATCTATTCACTCCAGTGTACAGTAAAATTAGTGGATCTAATGGACAGCTTATTCAATATCACTGAAAATCACTCAGAGTTAAAATAATCCCTAGTGTCTGTTGGGAGAAGATGTCCCCTGGACTTCTTCAAGTACTGCAGTACATCCATCTGAGAAAGCAGAGTTGGATTCTATACCCACCATTAAACTGACAATGCAAAATATCCTCAGTGCTGAAAGGAGTGTTGGACTGAAGAATTCTTTCCATCTTCAGTAGCCCACAGACTTGGATTCAGGAATACATCTGCTGCTTTAGCACAGCAGTGTTCAAAGATGGGTCATCTCAGAGACCAGGAAAATATCCATTGCCCTCTCAATTTTTCTTCACTCACTGGATGACTGGCAGATCCAGAATGCATTGTCCATCCCTAGCTGCCCTTGAGAAGGCAGTGGCGAGCTGCTATCTTTAACTTCTTAATCTATTTGCTTTACTTGCACCCACAATGCTGTTAATGAGGGAATTTCAGGATTTTGACCCATGGACAATGAAGGAATAATAATGTATTTCCAAGTTGAATAGTTACAAGATTATTTTAAAAAATCAAAAAGACTTAATCTTGGCATGGATCCGCTGATGAGGATAACTAAAGCTGGCTTGGAGGGGAACTTGCAGGTGATGATGTTCCCATATCTTTGTCATGGGCTTGGAAGTTGATATGTGAGGAATCCTGGTGAATTTTTGCAATGCATCTTGTAGATAGTATACACCAATTTCGCTGAGCGCTAGCAGTGGACAGATTGAATTTTTTGGATTTAGTGGGCTGCTTTGTCAAGCTTCTTCAGCATTAATGTGGAGGTGCTGGTGTTGGACTGGGGTAGACAAAATCAGAAGTCACATGACACCAGGTTATAGTCCCACAGGTTTATCTGAAATCACAAGCATATGGAATGCCGCTCCTTCACCTGACAAAGGATCAGTGCTATGAAATCTTGTGATTTCAAACAAACATGTTGGATTTTAACCTAATGTCCTGTGACTTCTGATGCTCTTCAGTGTTCTTGGAGCTGCACACATCCAGGCAAGTGGAGAGAATTCCATCTGATTTTTGCCTTGCAGAAGGTCATGGGAGAAGATGGTTGTATCTTCAAATGAATTCATTGGGCATCATTGCACAGTGGCCTGTGGGATCTTGCTATACACACATTGGTTGCTGCATTCCCCAGTCTGCAATAGTGACCACATTCAAAATGTGGCTGTTAAGAGCTTTGAGAGATCACACCATCTTGCAAGATGATGTTTCCTTGCAAGAATTTTGCTTTCTTTTAAAATATCCTGCATGATTAATAGCACTAGTTGATAAGAGACAATTTCATCTGACTGATTTCCTGGAGTTTTCATACCATTTCAGAGCTCCAGCAGCCTGTTGAATGAAGCACCATCAATGCCAGCATGACCCAGCCATGACCTCTAGTCCCAGTAACTCACGACCACTTAGTTATCAAGACTGTAGGCCTGGGATTGCTGTTAGTCGATTTCATGTTGAGACAAGATGAAGTGTTTAAGATGGAAACAATGCCAGTGGGTAAGTTTTTTTTCAGTTGGAATGTAACTTGGCAGATAGAACTGCCCCTGCACTTTGATGGAAACCAGAGCCAATGGGAACTGCAGATGCTGGAGAATTCGAGATAACAAAGTGTGGAGCTGGATGAACACAGCAGGCCAAGCAGCATCTGAGGAGCACAAAAGCTGACGTTTCGGGCCTAGACCCTTCATCCTTTTTTGACGAAGGGCCTAGATCCGAAGCGTCAGCTTTGTGCTCCTAAGATGCTGCTTGGCCCGCTGTGTTCATCCAGCTCCACACTTTGTTCTCCTTGATGGAAACCAGTGGCTTTTCACTGCCCAAAGAATTTTTTTTTCAGAAATAAAATGCTAAACTTTTTTCTGTAATTTTCACATCATTATAACAATCCAACATAAAGTGAACAAATTGTACCTATTCTCCAAACCAAGATATGCAAGCCTTTCCCTGCTACTTGAGCCATCTGCTAATAATTCATGTACTTTTCATGTTCAAACATAATTGCATATTAATCCTGCCACACAGAGGTTCCTGTTTGTTGAAACACAGTCTGAGCTTCAAACGTGGCAGCTGCACTGAATATTTGAAGGATGATACAAGCAGCGATTTCAATTATGGGAAACAGAAATTGTTCTTGGCAGATGCTCAAATCATTCCTAAATCATGGGGAGGAGTTGGGGGAAAACAAAGAAAATAGCAAAATATATTTAAGTAGTGCCTTTCACAACCTCAGACCGTCCTACAGCTCTCAATGGTCGATGTTAGAGACAGAGCCTTGCTGTAAATTAGAAAACATGGGAGTGAAATGTGCACAGAAACCTCCCACGCTCTTCTTTGAAATAGTGCCTTGGGAACTTTCACGTGTACCAGACAGGCAGACGGGGTATTGGCTTAACAGCTCAACAAAAAGACACTACTTCTGACAGTGTAGCATTCCCCACGTGCTGCACTGAATTAAACAGCAGAGACTCCTGCACTCAGATTTCTGGAGGGGGAACGGAAGCCATTGTGGCTGTTACCAATTAAACCACAATTTTGGAACTGGTAAAACAAAGTCTCAGGGGAGCATTCAACGGAATCACATAGCTGGGTTTTACACGCCCACGCTCTTCTGCTAGCAGTGGGGAGGGTTACAGAAAACAGGATGTGTGCCCATCAACTTCCATCAGCTAACCCCGATGACATGGCAGCGGGCAGCTCTGAAATAAATTAACCACTGAGGGTCAATCGAGATTGTTAGAACCTCAATGTTCTCATCCCATCCGATAATTGGGTTGGTGATGGTGGAAGTGAGTGCTTGTTTTTTGAATCTAACAAATGGATTTTTGATGGGCAGAAAGCATGGGTACTCGGTATTTTCCCTCCGTAAATCCAGGTTGCGTTGACAACTGAGCTCAGGCACTGCTGGGAGATTTCAAAAGTTACCAGCCTGTAGAGCGTTACCCGACTCCAGTGAGGGGTTGGTAGTCCAACTCTGCTCTTTTTCAATGCTGCCCAACATGTGCTAAGGGTACAGGGCTGGCATTCCTTCCACCAGCCTGAAATGGACTGGTCTTTAATTGCAGAGGAGAGGGGGTGGGTGACCAGTTTGCACCCAGCTCTCCCAACCCCTCAAACAATTTCACCTGGAAAGTCTCCGTGGTGAATAGTAGTCTGTCAGTCCATTGCAGCCTGGACTGATTGGGAATGGTAATGCCTGGGGAGAATGATTTACCCAAATACACCAGTGACAATTTCAAATAAAACGAAATGGAGACCACAAGTTTCAGTGGCTGTGCCAGTATACACAAGGCGGACAAGGGAGGGGAGGGGAATATGTGTCCCTTTTCTGCCATCCGCAGGGACCGTTCCCTCCGCCACACCCTGGTCCATAACTCCTTCACCCCCAACACCTCCCAACAGCCCTACAGCACCTTCCCCTGTAACCGGCGAAGCTGCAACACCTGCCTATTTACCTCCTCCCTCCCCAGTATCCAAAGGCACAAACATACCTTCCAGGTGAAACAACGCTTCACCTGCACTTCCAAGAATCTAGTCTACTGCATTCACTGCTCACAATGTGGTCTCCTCTACACTGGGGAAACGAAGCGTAGACTTGGTGACTGCTTCGCACAACATCTACATTCTGCTCACAAAAAAGACCCTGAAGGGTCTAGGCCCGAAACGTCAGCTTTTGTGCTCCTGAGATGCTGCTTGGCCTGCTGTGTTCATCCAGCTCCACACTCTGTTATCCCGAACTACCTATTTCCTGCCACTTCAATGCACCACCCTGCTCCCTGGCCAACATCTCTGTCTCCGGCTTGTTACAGTGTTCCAATGAAGCTCAGCACAAGCTGGAAGAACAACACCTCATTTTCCGCTTGCGGACCCTACAGCCCTCCGGACTCAATATTGAGTTCAATAATTTTAGGGCCTAAACTCCCCCATACCCCACCCCACACACCAGACCTTGTTACCACATACACTGCCATTACACACCCCCCTGTTGTTAGTCACTAACAGTCCCCATTAACAACTATTCACCCTCCCAGCCTGATCATTAGCAGCTCCTTTGTCTGTCCAACCGTCTTTCTCTCTCTTTGGGCTGTATCCTATCATTTACTCCCCACACCACCCACCTCACTCTTTTCTGCAATTAAACTGACATTTTCCCAGCCACCATCAGTTCTGAGGAAGGGTCATGGACCCGAAACGTTAACTCTATTTTTTCCTCCACAGGTGCTGCCAGACCTGCTGAGCTTTTCCAGCAACTTTGTTGTTGCAACACAGACTAGTCAGGCAACAGCCTAACACAGTCATACTCACAGAATCACACCTTACAGACAATGTCAGATACACCACCAGCACCAATATAATGGAGGCAATGACCTAGTGGCATTATCACTGGACTGGTAATCCAGAGGCCCGAGTAACATTTGGGGGACCCAGGTTCAAATCCAACCAGGGCAGATGGTGGATTTGAATTCAATAAAACAAGTTCCGGAATTAGGAATCCAGTTACGACCATGAAACCATTGTTGGTTGTTGGAAAAATCCATCTGGTTCACTAATGCCCTTTAGGGAAGGAAACTGCCATCCTGGTCTGGCTAACATACGTATCTATTCAAAAGCCATTTTCCAGCACTTGGCCCCTAGCCTTGCATGCCATGAGGACAGGCAATAAATGCTGGCATAAACACTGATGCCCTTATTCTGTGAGTGAATAAAAATAAAATTATCCACGAATATATCCTGCTCCACTGGCAGGACAGACCCAATAGAGTTAGAAATGCAGTGGTATACATTCAGGAGAGAGATGACCTGAGAGCCCTCAACATTGACTCAGTGCCCCATGAAGGCTCATGGGTAATGAAACCTCTTGCTAATTACCATATACCGCTCTCTCGCCACTGATAAATCAGCACTGGTCCATGTTGAACAACGCTTGGTGGAAACACTGAGGGTGGAAAGGGCACAGAGTGTACTTTATGAGGGGGATTTCAATGTCTACCATCAAAAGTGGCTCCCCAGCAGCACCAATCGAGCTGACCGGGCCCTAAAGGACATAGCTGCTAGACTGGGTCTGCAGCAGGTGGTATGAGAAAAACATAGGGGCACTTGACTTCATCCTCACTAATCTGCTTGCTGGTGGTGAATCTAGTCCATGACAGTATCGGTAAGAGTGACCATTGAACAGTCCTTGTGGAGATGATGTTCCATCTTGAATACCCTCCATCATGTAGGGTAGCGTTATCACCATGCTAAATTGGATAGACGTCAAACAGATCCATCAACTCAAGACTCAGTATCCACGAGGGGTTGTGGGCCATCAACAGCAGGAGAACTGTACTCCAGTGCAATCTGTAACCTCATGGCCCTGCATATCCCCCACGCAACCATTACCATTAAGCCAGGGGATCAACCCTGACTCAATGGAGAGTGCAGGTGGCACACCAGGAGCAGTACCGGGCATACCTGAAGATTAGGTGTTTACCTGGTGAAGTTAACAAAGCGGACTGCTTGCACACCAAACAGAGAAAGCAACAAGAGAGAGACAGAGCTAAGTGATCCCATAACAAATGGATGAGACCTAAGCTCTGCAAACCTGCCACTTCCAGTCCTGAATGCTGGTGGACTCGTTGGAGGAGGAGGATCCATAAATACCCCTACTCTCTGTGATGGGACAGCCCAACATATCAGCGTGAAAGATAAGGCTGAAGCATTCGCAGCAACTTTCAGCCACAAGTGCCGAGTGGATGATCCATCTTGGCCTCCTCTAGTGGTCCCCAGAAACCAGTCCTCAGCCAACTCAATTCAAGAAAGGGTTTGAGATCCCTCTTTCGTCATACCTTACCGCTGGACCAGGGAGCCCAGGTTCAAGATAATAAAATGTGAGGCTGGATGAACACAGCAGGCCAAGCAGCATCTCAGGAGCACAAAAGCTGACGTTTCGGGCCTAGACCCTTCATCAGAGAGGGGGATGGGGAGAGGGAACTGGAATAAATAGGGAGAGAGGGGGAGGCGGACCGAAGATGGAGAGTAAAGAAGATAGGTGGAGAGAGTATAGGTGGGGAGGTAGGGAGGGGATAGGTCAGTCCAGGGAAGATGGACAGGTCAAGGAGGTGGGATGAGGTTAGTAGGTAGCTGGGGGTGCGACTTGGGGTGGGAGGAAGGGATGGGTGAGAGGAAGAACTGGTTAGGGAGGCAGAGACAGGTTGGACTGGTTTTGGGATGCAGTGGGTGGGGGGGATGAGCTGGGCTGGTTGCGTGGTGCAGTGGGGGGAGGGGACGAACTGGGCTGGTTTAGGGATGCAGTAGGGGAATGGGAGATTTTGAAACTGGTGAAGTCCACATTGATACCATATGGCTGCAGGGTTCCCAGGCGGAATATGAGTTGCTGTTCCTGCAACCTTCGGGTGGCATCATTGTGGCACTGCAGGAGGCCCATGATGGACATGTCATCTCGAGAATGGGAGGGGGAGTGGAAATGGTTTGCGACTGGGAGGTGCAGTTGTTTGTTGCGAACTGAGCGGAGGTGTTCTGCAAAGCGGTCCCCAAGCCTCCGCTTGGTTTCCCCAATGTAGAGGAAGCCGCACCGGGTACAGTGGATGCAGTATACCACATTGGCAGATGTGCAGGTGAACCTCTGCTTAATGTGGAATGTCATCTTGGGGCCTGGGATAGGGGTGAGGGAGGAGGTGTGGGGACAAGTGTAGCATTTCCTGCGGTTGCAGGGGAAGGTGCCGGGTGTGGTGGTGTTGGAGGGCAGTGTGGAGCGAACAAGGGAGTCACGGAGAGAGTGGTCTCTCCGGAAAGCTGACAGGGGAGGGGATGGAAAAATGTCTTGGGTGGTGGGGTCGGATTGTAAATGGCAGAAGTGTCGGAGGATGTTGCGTTGTATCCGGAGGTTGGTAGGGTGGTGTGTGAGAACGAGGGGGATCCTCTTTGGGCGGTTGTGGTGGGGGCGGGGTGTGAGGGATGTGTTGCGGGAAATACGGGAGACGCGGTCAAGGGCGTTCTCGATCACTGTGGGGGGAAAGTTGCGGTCCTTAAAGAATTTGGACATCTGGGATGTGCGGGAGTGGAATGTCTTATCGTGGGAGCAGATGCGGCGAAGGCGGAGGAATTGGGAATAGGGGATGGAATTTTTGCAGGAGGTTGGGTGGGAGGAGGTGTATTCTAGGTAGCTGTGGGAGTCGGTGGGCTTGAAATGGACATAAGTTACAAGCTGGTTGCCTCCTGCTCAAGAAATCTGCAATAACACCTCTGAACAGATTGTTTAGACAAAGAGAAGTTGAAGGCACAGTATCTCGCCACCCTTTCAGGGTTAAAATTTGGGACAACGAACGAAAGTGAAAGAGCTTGTGGAGTTTTTTTTGGAGGGAATTCTGCACTTAGATCTGCAACCGGGGCGGGAAGTAGCTCAGACACAGCAATGGCATCCAGCCGCGAGGTGCGGAGCCTGATGGAGGAACTGACCTGCCCGATCTGCCTCTCGCTGTTCACAGAGCCCGTGAGGCTGGAGTGCGAGCACAATTTCTGCCGCGGCTGCATCACGGAGTGCTGGGGCCCGGACTGCGCCGCGCCAGCGTGTCCGCAGTGCCGGTTCCTCTCCCCGGGCAAGGCGCTCAAGCCGAACCGGGTGCTGGCTAACCTGGTCGACAAGCTGCGGCGGCTGGGAGAGCAGGAAGAGCTGAAAGCGAGCGGGGAGATGCAGTGTCCCGAGCACCGGGAACCTCTCAAGATCTTCTGCCGGGACGACCAGGAGTTGGTTTGCTTGGTGTGCAGGGATGATCCCGGGCATTCACAGCACAGTTTCTTGCCTGTGAGGCAAGCTGCATCCCTCTACAAGGTGGGCTATCCCGTCGGAGAAGTTCGCGGCTGGGAGAGAACTGGGGAGAAGCTGGGTCGGAGATTAGAACTGAACGCTCAGGGCACGTATCTCATTGCATGTGACCCCCACCCCGGATCAGTCAAGTGTCTCCATGAAAATACAAGCCGCGAGGGTCCAAACAGCACGGGAAGCGGCAAACTAACAGTTAAGAGAAACTTATGAAAGAACCAGAAACTTACTGAGCCGAAATGACAGTATCTTCGGTGATGATGCATCCTAGCGCCTGTCCTAATTAATCTCGTTTCCCTTTTTTAATTTTCAAACATTAATTTAATTCATAAAACAAATCTTTGGATATATACCTAGTCACAAACACAGTGCTGCTCTGTACAGTAGCATATAAAGGAAACAAAATAACATTGGGGTTTAACTCTACACAAAGAAAACCCAAAGACCTCTCTTAAATATACAATACTAACATCTGAGGCACTGGAAGGGTCCAAAACCATTTTCCAGTCTTGTATGCCATAGCTCTTCAATTATTCAGCGGAATGCTTATTTCTGTTAAGAAGGCATACAGTGTTTTAGCTTTTATTAATAGAGGGATCGAGTTCCGGAACCAAGAGGTTATGGTGAAGCTGTACAAAACTCTGGCGCGGCCGCACTTGGAGTATTGCATACAGTTCTGGTCACCGCATTATAAGAAGGATGTGGAAGCTTTGGAAAGGGTGCCGAGGAGATTTACTAGGATGTTGCCTGGTATGGAGGGAAGGTCTTACGAGGAAAGGCTGAGGGACTCGAGGCTGTTTTCATTAGAGAGAAGAAGGTTGAGAGGTGACTTAATTGAAACATATAAAATAATCAGAGGGTTAGATGGGGTGGATAGGTAGAGCCTTTTTCCTAGGATGGTGACGGCGAGCACGAGGGGGTATAGCTTTAAATTGAGGGGTGAAAGATATAGGACAGATGTCAGAGGTAGTTTCTTTACTCAGAGAGTAGTAAGGGAATGGAACGCTTTGCCTGCAACAGTAGTAGATTCACCAACTTTGGGTACATTTAAGGCGTCATTGGATAAGCATATGGACGTACATGGAATAGCGAAGGTTAGATGGGCTTGAGTTCGGTATGACAGGTCAGCACAACATCGAGGGCCGAAGGGCCTGTACTGTGCTGTAATGTTCTATGTTCTATGTTCAATGTAGCGAGATTCCCTGCCTCCAGGGCCTTTGAGGTAGTCAGTTTCAGATTACCATCACTCTCGGGTGAAAACATACTACATTAATCCTGTGTTCCCACCCACCGCCCCCCCGTAAAGCAGGGGATTTTTTGTCTCCATCTCTATGCTCACCACTGCCTCTATGTATGTAAATGAGGCACAACTTTCTCCCTCACCACCACTCTCCCCCCTTCCCCGAAGTCTTCTCTGCTCTAAGGAAAACAACCTCAGCCTCCCTAGCCCTCCTTCATAGCTCAATCCTTCCAGTCCAGATAATAGCCTGGTATGTCTGCCCTACGTGTTCTCTAGTGTCATCGCAGCCTCCCTGTAATGTGGGTGTACAATTCTATGTCGGAACATTGCTGCGGTGTAAGAATTGTAAGGTCTAAATTGTTTGAAGTGTAAAATCCTTGTGGAATGTAGGATTGTGGGTGGTACGGTGGGCTCAGAGCTGCCTCACAGCACCAGGGACCTGGGTTTGATTCCGCGCCCCCCGGGGCGAATGCTTGCGTGGAGTTTGCACATCATTCCCGCGTCTGCACGGGTTTCCGCCGGGAGCTCCTGTTTCCTTCCACAGTCTAAAGATGTGTAGGTTAGGTGGTTTGGCCATGCTAAATTGCCTGTAGTGTCCAGGGATGTACAGGTTAAGCGGATTAGCCAAGAGAGATGCAGGGTTAGAGGCATGAAGGTAGGCTGCACTTCGAAGTGTCGATTTGGACACGATGGGCCGAATGGCCTGGTTCCTCACTGTAGGGTTTCTATGATTGTGTTGGGTGCAGTGTAAAAATGTGTGATGTAAATATTTCAGGTGTAATATTTTGCTGGTATAGAATTCTGTGGAAGGTAAATGTTGCGGCTTTAGAATGTGCTGTGTAACGTGTTGCCAAGTGAGTAGTGGGACAGACAGGAACCTGCGTGAGCGAGCAATCAGGCTGCGCTTCAACCCGTGTAGCCTGTAATATCATTCAGGGAGCCACCTTTACTCTAGGCAGTTAGTAACATTGAAGAGATCTCCTTCCACCACTGCAGGGGTCTGCAACATTTAAAGGGCCCCCTAGACATCCATCACTTCTGAGATTGCTAACAATTAAAGTAACTCCTCTCCCAGCATCGCTCGAGAGATTGAGGAACATTTAAAGTGATCCCCACACCCAAGTATCTCTCCAAAGGGTTAGGAACAGTTAAGGAAACTTCTAATAGCACTTCAGTTGTCGTTATCAGTTTACATTTGTTCTTGGTAATTATTGGCTAAATGCCTGCTGGGAAACTGGAAAAGCTTATCCCAGAGGCATTCCCTATTTGGCCTGACTCACCTGACCTTTCCTGTTGCAAAACCTCGTCATCGGTTCATGTAGATGATGGACATTCTCTGACTGCTATCCCCCATAGAACACCATATTATTACCCTCCCCTGACCCATTCCTCATAATAAAATCACAGAAATGTTATATGGTCATTTATCCCATTTTGTCTGCACCGGGTTTATTACCTCATACCGAGCTCCTGCCTTTCATCCATGTCCCTGCATTATTCCTATCCACATAATCATTCAATGCTCTCATCAGTACCTGAATTGAAGCTGCCTCCACTACATTTCCAGGCAGTACTTTCCATGCCCTAACTACTCACTCAGTGCAAAGCTTTTTCACCCTTGCTTCACTTGCACATCACTTTAAATCTATGCCATCCAATTTTTGTTCCTGTTGCATGCAGGAACTACTTCTCGATATCTACTCTATTCAACTCATTCATGATTTTGAAAGTGCGTATCAAACTGCCTTCCCTCAAAGGAGAACAGTCCCAACTTCTTTGATCTGTCTTCAGAACTGATGTTACTCATCCCTGGAACCTTTCTCATAAATTGCGTCTACATTCTCTCTAATGCATGCACATCCTTCCCATTGGTACATAACGTTTGAATGGTGGGCGGGCAAGGTGACCACTAGCCAGCCTGGTCATAGGTCTCTTTGGCAGAGTTGACTGCCCAATTACAGGATGATTAAGGGTGGATTCCTTAATGTGCTGCTGTAATATGGTCAACACTGGTGGGCGGAAGAGAGTGGGCAGACTGTCCTTTCACCAAATGTGATAAAACAGGAAGGAAGGTGTCTGGGCGGGCGTCAAGGCGGTGTTGCTCTAACAAGTTACAGGACAAAGGGCCTTGTGCCCCCTCTCTGGGCATTGTCCATCAGAGCCAGCTGTCCTGGTAGTGCTACGCTGTCAGTAGCCAGACATTCAGGTGGCAGCCTCGGATCCTTGAGGAAAGGGGCGATGGTTAGGTTGGCGGATTTGTTCAGGGAAGGTTCACCCAACTGAGTGGGAGGGGAGCAAGAAGGGACAGGTTTTTAGGGAGCAAATTCTCAAAAAGCAAGGAATGGTGTACTGTCCCTGAGGAGTTGATGCTTCCAAATGGAAAATACCATTCCTTGTGGAAATTAAATAATTTTCTTTACATAAGACATACCCACTCCTATCTAGTTGCTCATGCTACTGGTCTGATGGCTTGGGCCGGGTAATATCATGGCTAGTTGAAGTTTTACCCCGCAAAATTGACCTTTACTTATTACGTTCAGCCCCGAGCGAACATGGTTCTGCCTGCAGTCCCTGTGACGGCCACTAAAGAGCTGTGGCATCACTGACAGCTGCCAGATGACCCGACCAGTGGGCAATTTTCAAAAGCCTGCTCACTACGGGGTGAAAGTGCCACACTGAGGCTTATTAAGGGGTTCTTGTAGTGCAGTGGTCGTGTTCCTACCTTTGAGCCAAGACACAAGGGTTTTTTTTGCCACTTGCTTTAGAGGTATGTCATAACGTCTCTGAGCAAGTTGATATTGAAGGTATTTATGATGAAATACGTGCAGGGGAGATGCTATTGTGGTGGTGGTGTTACTAGACAAGAAGTTTAGGGATCCAGGCTCATGTTCTGGGAGCATAGGTTCAAATCCTATTAGTTGAATTGAATGACATTTGTTGTGCATTGCTAATGTCCCTGTCTCTGAGCCAGGCGATCTGGACTCAAGTCCCAACTGCTGCACAGGTGCAAGTGGATATTGATAATGTAATGATGGTGTGGGTGGCTTCTCACTTAACATTTATTTTGTTTCAAACTGGTATACAGTCATAGAGTTATACAGCACAGAAACAGGCCCTTCGGTCCAACACACCCATGCTGACCAGGCATCCCAAACTGAACTATTTCATTTGCCTGCATTTGGCCCATGTCCCTCTAAACATTTTCTATTCACGTATCGTCTAAATGTTGTAATTGTACCTGCCTCTACCACTTTCTCTGTCAGTTATTTTAATACAGATCCCTCAATGTGAAAAAGTTACCCCTCAGGACGCTTTTAAATCTTTCCCCTCTCACCTTAAACCAAATGTCCTCTAGTTTTGCGCAACCTTACCCTTGGAAAAATACCTTGGCTTTTCACCAAATCTATGCCTCTCATGATTTTATAGTCTTCTACATGCTGTAGGGGAAAATGCCTTGGCCTGTCCAGTCTCTCATAGAGTCGTACCGCACCTGAACCTTTTCCGATCATGACCTTGACCAATGTCTTTTAAATGTTGTAACTGCACCTGCATCCACCACTTCCTCTGCTTATAACCTTCCTGTCCTGGTAACATCCTTATAAATCTCTTCTGTACCCTTTCTAGTTTAACAACATCTTTTCTATAGAAAAGATAGAAGGGTGAGCAGAATTGTGTGCAATATTCCAAAAGTGGCATAACCATTGTCCTGTGCAATTTCACCATGACCCCACAACTTCTGTACTTAATGCACTGACAAATGAAGGCAAGCTAACCAAACACCTCCTTGGTGGGGCAACAGAGGGGCTGGAACAAATGATACAACACTGCTGAGGAGAAAAGACAGTACAACTGGTGAACCTCAAAACGAAGTTCTAACATGACCAGCGCACTTACTCACAAATGTTTCTGTTCTTTTTAGCACTTACTCCCCTGTGGATCCTCTTTTGTAAAATATATCCTTGAGAATAATACGACCAGTTAGCTCTCTTGTCACGCGATAAGGCAGTCAATAGGTATTCACATTGGCCTGGGTCTGCTGTCACATGTGGTCAAGGTCCAAAGAATGTGAGTGAACCAGATTAAGTGTTTCAAAATAAAATCACCAGGGCTGAAGAATGAAATACATTGAAGGTAAATCCGAGGCTGCAGCTCTTTAACGTTGCCTTCGTGTCCCTCGCATTAGGACAGCCTTTGGACACACACTTTATCTTGACCTTTGATGTGTGTAGAAATTGTTTAACAATGCATTTTGGCCTTCTTCAGAATCAGTTGAATGAGCTTCTTGTGGTAGAAGAACTGAAACAGAGGAAGAGGAGTCTGCTCATCACTCAGCAACAGGAGAAGATTGCTGAGCTGCAGGTGTGTTCAGCTCCATAGTGCCACCCTCCTGGGTAAGAGGCAAGTTCTAACTCCTGCTGAGGGAGTGGATAACGAATGTAATGGATCGGCCACACATATCCATTATACATCCTGCTCATAGGGCTATAGAACGCATTCCCAGCTTCATGTCCAGAAAATAATGGCTATTTAACAATTAAAATTCAACCTGATTTCATCTCCTTACTCTTAATAGGCAGTGGGTGGTAAAGAGATTTTGTAGTGGTTAGCACTGCTACCTCATAGCACCAGGGACCTCGATTTGATTCCACCCTCGGGTGACTGTCGGCGTGGAATTTGCACATTCTCCCCATGTCTGTGCGGGTTTCCTCCAGGTGCGCTGGTTTCCTCCCATAGTCTAAAGATGTGCAGGCTCGGTGCATTGGCTATGCTAAATTGCCTAGCATTCATGATGTGTCAATTAGGCAGGTTTATAGGGGGATGGGCCTGTTTCCACACTGTAGGGATTCTATGATCTATGATTATGAATCATATATTTTGTCCAAGGTAATCATCCTGCACTCGTCAGGGCAGTGTGCAAGAATACCAATTTATGTTGGGTTTATCATTTACCCCGCTTGAAAGGAGAGTGCTGTTTGGTTGATATGCAGACTAAGATTAGAAATAACATTGCCATGAAAAATGCAACAGTCAATGATGATTCACAGGTAATGGCCAGAGTTGGTTTAAATTTTAAACCAAAAAGGTTCAACACAGCATAAATATTGTTTTCTCCTTTAATTGGTCCTGTTCAATGCAAGGCGAAAAGCTTTGATAAAATATCTCTTATTCCTCACTTCAGCTCCTTCTGTTACCTCTTCTTGGACCTTGGAGGCTGCACGAATATTCTTTGACTCAATTGAATAGTTTCTCAAATTAAAATCACTTTAAACACTTCCCTCTGGGTGGAGCACAAATTGCAGTCAATGCCTCTGCATTTCTATTTTCCTTTCCACTTGTCTTTTTCTTAAATATTTAGTTCCATTTGTACAGTGGTCTTTGCACTGTTCATTACAATAACAATCTTCATTCACACCTCTGTCACTTCCTGATTATTTCAATATCTGACTGACTGCTCTCTCTTATCCTATCCTCTGTAAATTGGAGGCCACCTCGAACGATCCATCCCATGTCTTAACGTGCGTAATGTTCCGGTTGCTTACTCCCTTGTCTGTGCCCATGGACCTACTTTGTCTCCCAGCCAAGTTATGTCTTCATTTGAATCTTCTTGTCCTTGATTTCAAAAGACCTCACTATCTCTGTTATTACCTCCAGCGCCACATCTTACGTGATATCTGCACATCTCGAATGCTGGCCTCCTGCGCACTGCCAATCTTAATTCCTGTACTATTGATGCCTAAACCTTCACTTGCCTAAGCACCAAAGCTGGTAATTGCTATTCATCTGCTGTTCAAACCCTCCAATGGTGGCAACATACTTGTATAATTTTTCTGCATCCTTCCAAGTTTAATAACATCCTTCCGATAGCAGGAAACCAGAATTGAATGTAGTGTTCCGAAAGTGGCCACTTTTACTGTTGCTATTTTTCATCATTTAAGTTCCCATTTCTACTACACTTAAGTTTGGAATAATGAATTCACATTTTCTATGCAAAATTTGAATGGATATTTCATTCAGAACCACATTTCTGATCTTTTACATACTTCATTCCCTGACTTGTTGTTCCCTTTGGGCTGTCACAAGTTTAAATCAGAGTTTAATGTCCTGTACTTTCAGCCATGTGGGTTGGTTTTGACAGGAGCTAGGGCTGATGGAGGAATGATCCTGTATCTCTTCCACAGGAAACCTCTGAGATGCTCTTGCATCACATCTCCTCGGAGTTCTCGAATATGCACCAATTCCTCATGGAGAAGGAGCAGCATTGGACCAAGGAACTTGAAGAAGAGAAGGAGCAGTGCCTGCAAATGATGGAGGAGAACCTGACTGCAATTGAGACGGTCTGGTCAGCCACAGAGCACAATCTTTTCCAGCTCCGTGCGGGAATCACTCAGCAAGCTGACTGCCTGTTTCTCAAGGTGACAAGGCATTATTGTGTGCAGGGCTCCCAGCACACCACAGCTGTGAAAAAAAAAACAGCCTGGTACTTAACAGGCTCTTAACCTGACATTTCTCCCTTTCTGAGACAGTGGGAACAGCAGATATTGGAGAATCTGAGATAATGTGGTGTAGAGCTAGATAAACACAGCTGGCCAAGCAATATGAGAAGAGCAGGAAGGCTGACGTTTCGGGCCTAGAGCCTTCTTCAGAAATGGGGGAGGGGAAGGGGGTTCTGGAATAAATAGGGAAAGAGGGGGAGGTGGATCAAAGATGGATAGAGGAGAAGATAGGTGGAGAGGAGACAGACCAGTCAAGGAGGTGGGGATGGAGCCAGTAAAGGTGAGCGTAGGTGGGGAGATAGGGAGGAGATAGGTCAGTCCAGGGAGGACAGACAGATCAAGGGGGCAGGATGAGGTTAGTAGGTAGGAGATGGGATTTAGCTGGACGTAGGAGGAGGGGATAGGTGGGAAGAAGGGCAGGTTAGGGAGGCGGGGACAAGCTGGGCTGGTTTAGGGACCATTGCCTCTGCCTGCTCCTACCCCCACCGAACGTATCTCCACCTATCGGGACTCCATTTTCTCCCCATTGGGCCAGGAACTCCCTACCTACATCCATGACACCACCCACACCCTCCACCTCCTCCAGAATTTCCAATTCCCTGGACCCCAACACCTCATCTTTATCATGGACGTCCAGTCCCTATCCACCTGCATTCCCCATGCAGATGGCCTAAAGGCCCTCCGCTTCTTCCTGTTCCGCAGGCCCGACCAGTCCCTCTCCACCGACACCCTCATCCGCCTAGCCAAACTTGTCCTCACCCTCAACAACTTCTCTTTCAATTCCTCCCACTTCCTACAGACAAAGGGGGTGGCCATGGGTACCCGCACATGGGTCCAAGCTATGCCTGCCTCTTTGTAGGTTATGTGGAACAATCCCTCTTCTGCACCTACACTGGCCCTAAACCCCACCTCTTCCTCCGTTACATTGATGACTGTATCGGCGCTGCCTCATGCACCCATGAGGAGCTTAAACAGTTCATCCACTTCACCAATACCTTCCACCCCAACCTCAAGTTTACCTGGACCATCTCTGACACCTCTCTCTCCTTCCTGGCTCTCTCTGTCTCCATCTCTGGCAACCACCTAGAAACCGATATCCATTTCAAGCCCACCAACTCCCACAGCTACCTCGAATACAACTCCTCCCACCCACCTTCCTGCATTCCCTATTCCCAATTCCCAATTCCTTAGCCTCCGCCGGATCTGCTCCCAGGATGAGGCACTCCATTCCCGTACATCTCAGATATCCTCATTTTTCAAGGACCACAACTTCCCCCCTCAGTGGTCTAGAATGCCCTCAGCTGTTTCTCCCACATTTCCCGCAACTCATCCCTCACACCCCGTACCCGCAATAACAACCAAAACAGAATCCCCCTTGTCCTCACGTACCACCCCACCAACCTCCGGATCCAACACATCATCCTCCAACACTTCCGCCATCTGCCAATCAACCCCACCACCAAAGACATCTTTCCCTCCCCACCCTTATCTGCTTTCCAAAGGGACCACTCTCTCCGCGACTCCCTTGTCCGCTCCACACTCCCTGCCAGCCCCACCTCATGTGGCACCTTTCCCTGCAACTGCAGGAGGTGCTACACCTGCACCTACACCTCCCCCTTCACTCCCATCCCAGGCCCCAAGAAGACTTTCCACATCAAGCAGAGGTTCACCTGCACATCTGCCAATGTGGTATACTGCATCCACTGTACCTGCTGTGGCCTCCTCTACATTGGAGAAATCAACCAGAGGCTTGGGGAGCGCTTGCAGAACACCCACGCTCGGTTCGCAATAAACAACTGCACCTCCCAGTCGCAAACCATTTCAACCCCCCCCCCCTCCCATTCCACAGGCGACATGTTCATGCTGGGCCTCTTGCCGTGCCACAACGATGCTACCCGAAGGTTGCAGAACAGCAGCTCATATTCCGCTAGGGAACCCTGCAGCCCAATTGTATCAATGTGCTTCAAAAGCTTCAAAATCTCCCCTCCCCCCACCACATCCCAAAACAAGCCCGGCTATCCCCACCTCCCTAACCTGTTCTTCCTCCCATCTATCCCCTCCTCCCACTTCAAGCCCCGCCCCCCATCTCCTATCTACTAACCTCATCCCACCCCCTTGACCTGTCCGTCCTCCCTGGACTGACCTGTCCCCTCCCTACCTCCCCACCTACACTCACCTTTACTGGCTCCATCCCCGCCTCTTTGACCTGTCTGTCTCCTCTCCGCCTATCTTCTCCTCTATTCACTTCCATCCGCTTCGCCCTCTCTTCCTATTTATTTCAGATCGCCCTTCCCTTCCCCCATTTCTGAGGAAGGGTCCAGACCCGAAATGTCAGCCTTCCAGCTCCTCTGATGCTGCTTGGCCCGCTATGTTCATCCAGCTCTACACATTTCTCCCCTTCTTGCCATTTTTCCCCCATGACCGCTCCACCATGATCAACTGTGTGTGATGCTTCATTCTGTCCTTCAGGCAAGGAGATTGATGGAAATTCTGGAGAGTTGGAACCAATTTCGAGCAGTTTTCTCCATTTCTCATTGGTTATAGTGGGAAATCCTCATTTTCACATGCCAACTCCTCCGTGTCCCTGCTTCTTCCCCATCTCTGCAATCTCGTCTGACCCCACAACTGAGAGAGGTATCTGCTTGCTTCTAATTCTGGCCTCTTGATCTTCTCGCTTTCTGACAGTATCTGCACTGGAGGCCCTGCCAACAGTGATTCTGCAAACTGAAGTCTGACAAAGCAAGCTATTGGTCCCTTGTGTCCATATGGGCTCTCCAATGACAATTCCCTTACTGCCAATCTCCTGTTTTTCTTTCCCTCCATGCTGTCGCTTATTGTTTCTAACAACTCTTCAAACATCCTCTTGAACCAGCCTCCACAACCCCTCCAGGCAGTGCATTCCACACCTAAACCACTCATCATGTTAAGAAATATTTTCTCACGTCCCATTTGCTAATTTTGCAAATAATTTTAAAATTTCTACCCTCTCGTTCTCAATCATTTGCTGAATTGGGAGCAGTTTCTCCTTCTATCCATACCACCATGATTTTGAACACTTATTGAGTCATGGTGTCATACTGCACAGAAACAGGTCCTTCGGTCCAACCAGTCCATGCTGGCCATAATCCCAAACTAAACTAGTCCCACCTGCCCGCAATTGGCCTATATCCCTCCAAATATTTCTTATTCATGTACTTATCCAAATGTCTTTTAAGCATTGTAACTGTACGCACATCTACTGCTTCTTTTGGAAGTTCATTCCACACATGAAACACTCTCAAAGAGTTGCCCTTTATATCTTCTACCAGATTTCCAATTAGTTTTCTTCTTTCCTAGGGGAACAGTCCCAACCTCGCCTAGGCCCCAAGCTCTCAAATTTCCTTCCGAAACCTCTCTGTGACACTCCCCCACTGTCTTCCTTCCTTCCTAAGATGCTAAAATATACCTCATTGAGTAAATTTTTGGCCATGTGTCCTAACATCTCCTGTGTGGCTTAGTGTCATACTGAGCTTTGTGATGCAGTGTAAATATTGGGATGTTTCATTACCTGTAAGGTGTAATATGCATATATAAGTAATTGTTAAGGCCACAAAATCCTGTGAAATTGGAGGAGGAGTCGGTCATTCAGCCCCTCAAGCCTGGTCCTCCATTCTGTAGATCACAGCTAATCTGACATTCCTCACATCTACTCTCCTAACCTTTCTTGTAACCTCTGATTTCCCTAATGAATGTCAGCCTCAAGTATACACAAGGACTCTGTCCGCAGCTGTCTGTGATAAGGAGTTTAAAGACTCTCCGTGCCCTGAGACAAGAAATTATGCCTCATCTCAGTCTTAAATTTGTGCCGCTTTATTCTGAGACTGTGCCCCTGGTCTGAGACTGTCTCATTAGAGGAAACAACCTCTCAGTATTTATCCTGCTAAGTCCCTTAAGAATCCTCTACGTTTCGATGAGATCATCTCTTGTTTTTCTAAATTCTAGTGAGGAGAGTCCCAACCTGTTTAGCCTTTTTTCATAAAACAATCTCTCTGCACCGGGGTTCATCCCAATGAACCTTCTCTGAACTGCATCCATAAAATAATATCTTTCCTTAAATAAGGGGACCAAAACTGCCCACAATACTCCAGATGTGGTCTCCCCAGCACCTTGTACAGTCGACTTCCCTACTCTCCTCCAACCCCCTTGAGATAAGGGCCAATTTTCCATTACTGAATTACCTGTTGTACCTGTGTGCTCGCTTTCTGTGTTTCCTGCACAAGTTTCCCCAAGACCCTTTATATTACAGCTTTCTGCATCATTCTCACTTAAATAATACTCTGTTGTTGTTAATCTGAAGCCACCTCTTACAAGAGGTCTGGAGATGCATTGTGAACATTTAAATTTGGTGCACCCAGTTATACTCCTGACATAAAGAATTTTTCTGGATATTGAGCTTTGTTTTACAAGTAGATACATAGTATAGGATGTGAATGATGTTTGAAAACCACAAATTGAATGAATGTTGAGCAGTATTATTCTGATTGAGAATAGCAAATACCAATATACAAGTATACATGTGAGGCTCTGCAGATACTGGAGAAAACAGAACATGCTGGAGATATTCAACAGGTCTTTTAGCATCAGTGGAGAGAGGAACAGTTAACATTTGAAGTCCAACATGACTCTTCTTGAGAACTCTTCCTCAGTGAAATCAAACTTGAAAATTTCTTTCCACAGAAGCTGAAATGTTAGATGGAAACAAAAAAATACTGGAAACCACAGTCAGTCAAGCAGCATCTGTGGGGAGAGAGCAAGCTAACATTTTGAGTCACCTGACTCTTATCAGCTTTACTGGTTTCCTGGTCAATATCTATCTCTCTATCAGCATCTAAAAAAAGGCAGATCACCTAATTGTTATGATGGTGCTAATTGTGTGATAGATAAAGTACCACATTTTGCAAATTACAGCCGTGATTCTGGTTCAGAACTACATACAAACTTCACTGGAGAATGTTTTAGATTGTCCTGACTTTATGATAAGTCCTGGATGATTTCAAGTTTATTCTGGTCAGCATACAACACTGGGAAATGCCTGGAACAATCAACTATTATGTACCAATGCTAAATGTAGGTTATGGACAGTGAGAATTATTAACCATTGTGTTTCTTTTAATTGTACACAGGAGCTGAAAGGATTAAGAAAGCGGTGAGTGTGCATTAAAAACTGTGACTTACCCATTCACAGTTGGTGTATTTAGTTTTAACTTTTTTACTTAATATTTCAAGCAAATATGTTTTTAACCTGTTTTCCCAGGTTCCAGGAAATGGAACAAAAAAAGGTAGCGAGTGTTGTAAGCAAAAGCCCGGGATTGGGAATATTCAAGGGACCCCTACAATATACTGTCTGGAAAGAAATGCTAAAAGCCCTCTCACCTGGTAAGTAGCCTATGGATTTGTTACAATTCTCTGTCTGGTAAATATTGATAGGTTGACTGCAATTACCTTTTTGGTAAATACAGATGGATTTATTGCATTCCTTTTACTTTCTCAGTAAAACCAACAGATAGCTATCTTGTACTACTATCACATTAATTCGTAATATGGTATATGGAATTCAATGCTTGGTATGTAGGTCATTTGTCCCAAAGACTGGCAGATCATATCAAACATATCATCGCCAAACGTGCAAAGCACTGACTGGACCCAATCAGCCCACGATCTCAAAACGCAGAACATAGTGTCCAATACTAGATGTGATTTTGCAATCCTACAACATTTACTGGATAATCCTGATGTACCAGGCGGTATACTGACAACCAATTATGAATTGTAGTCAGGCTCACAGTGGCGCCCTTGTGTTGACTGGTATCAGCAGAAATGAACGCACAGGGCCTTCTTCTTTACGGACAGAAAGACATATACACAGAGTGTCTGTTTCAACTCAGCAAAGTAGGGGATAGCTATTTGCCCATTCATTTCTCAGGGCAATACCTTGAGTAATTAGGTCCAACCTTCCTGGTTTAAATTTTAACAAAGCCTGGAGTTAACTGTCACTCATCATTAACGGTATATTCTCCATAGAAATTCCTCTGACAATCATATTCCATTTATCAACCAATCATCACTCCCCTCTCATGTAAATGTTGGCTTGTCTTTTGAATTGGTGTTCTTGTAAAATGTCCTGATGTGTGCAAGTCAAGTGTCAGGGGAATGGCCAACCTTGTGAGAGGCTACATTTCAAACTATATCTCACTCAAAGTGCTGATGAGCAAATTACTGAAAAGAAAGGTTTGATGCAATTGAAAACTTTCAATATGAACACAATAATTTGGTCATTTTAAAAAATGAATAATTAATAAACATTACCATTACAAAATGCCATCAAAGCTAACCAACAAAATATATTTTATCCTTTCACTTAAGACATAGGGAGAGAGGGAGATAAACTGTGCCAGAAATCCTGGTCACCAGTGACATAGGACAGGACCAGGGCTGAGCAATTTAACTAAGACCATTTATCGTTACCTCTGATAGTGCACACTCCATGGTACCCTGGGTTGAATTCATATGAAAATGGGAATCAGAAACAAATCTGCCATTTAATCTGGTATTTTCTGCTCTAGTGTGCGGAGAAGAAGCAGGATGGGTACATATCCAGCTTGGTCCAGTTTCAGGGTTCACTCACATTCACTTTCACACAAGGTCTCGCTACCACACAGACTGATTCATTCTCAGTCACTCACTCACTCACATACAGATTCTTTCATTCACTCACAGACTCGCTCATAGAATCCCTTCAGTGTGGAAGCAGGCCATTCGGCCTATTGAGTCCACACCAACTATCTGAACAGCATCCCTCACAGAGTCATTCCCCTACTCCTATAGCCCTGCATAACCCCTTGCTAACTCACGTAGCCTGCACATGCCTGCACATTGTGGGTAGTTTAGCCTGGCTAATCCAGCTAACTGGCACATCTTTAGACTGTGGGAGAAAACCAGACCACCTAAAGGAAGCCCATACAGGCATGGGAAGAATATGCAAACTCCACAAACTGCAGTTAAGACCATAAGACATAGGAGTGGAAGTAAGGCCATTCGGCCCAACAAGTCCACTCTGCCATTTAAAACATGGCTGATGGGCATTTCAACACCACTTCCCCGCACTCTCCCCGTAGCCCTTGATTCCTTGTGAGATCAAGAATTTATCGATCTCTGCCTTGAAGGCATCACGTCCCAGCCTCCATCACACTCTGTGGCAATGAATTCCACAGGCCCACCACTCTCTGGCTGAAGAAATGTCTCCTCATTTCCATTTTAAATTGACCCCCTCTAATTCTAATGCTGTGCCCACAGGTCCTAGTCTCCCCGCCTAACGGAAACAACTTCCCAGCATCCACCCTTTCTAAGCCATACGTTATCTTGTAAGTTTCTATTAGATCTCCCCTCAACCTTCTAAACTCTAATGAATACAATCCCAGGATCCTTAGCTGTTCATCGTACGTTAAACCTACCATTCCAGGGATCTTCCGTGTGAATCTCTGCTGGACACGCTCCAGGGTCAGTATATACTTCCTGAGGTGTGGGGCCCAAAATTGGACACAGTATTCTAAATGGGGCCTAACTAGAGCCCGAGCTGGTATCAAACCTGCATCTCTGGTGCTGTGAGGCAGCAATGCTAACCATTGAGCCACGGTGCTACCCAGAAATTTATTCTCAGGGTCATTCACTGTCTCTGGATACTGAAGGCATGAGGGTCTATGGTGCCTGAGAAAACTCAGAGGAAAAAAATCACAGTTTAAGACACAAGTAATAGTGTACTTAGAAGATTGTACTATTCTGAACTATACAAGTTGGATCAGTTTGCTTCATTTGCAAGTTTTACTGGGCTTTCCTTAAGAACGTGTCAATCAATTCCATCTGCAGAAGTAGAGAAATGGAATTAAAAAGTAAAGATTTGCCTGTGATGTGGAGGGACAGTCATTTTTTAATAAGTGGTTTATTGGCAACAGAACGAGACGAGGAATATGTCACATTAAGGAACTGTGTGTTGTGTGAAAGTGTTTTTCCAATGAAGAGAATTCAAGTCAAATACAGCCCAGACTGAGGCTATTTGTCGCATTGAGACAATGCTGGCTTTCTGTGACGCATTTAGTTGGTCCCATTTTTCTACTTTATCCATGCATACCTGCATGGCTATTTCACTGAAACATCAAACCAATTTCCTGAAAAAGTTATGGATTGCACTGCCCTTACAAGCAACAGACTTCAGGTCATTACCACTTCCTGCAGACGAAAGATTGCACAACATGTGCAAAACCTGAAATGTGTATCCCCCTAGTGTTTGTACCATGAGCTGATGGGTAGACTTTTTTTCCCTCAGCCACATTATCCAAAATTAACATAATCTTGGACCCTTGAATCAAATCTTCCTATGAGCCCCAGTCCTATGCAACAAACAAGTCCAGCTTCTCTGCCCTGGCATTGTGGCTGAATTTCCTCATACTTGGAGTCATTCTGGCAAATCTCCTCTGACTCCTCTCAAGGTCATCCTTCCTGAAGTGTAGTAACCTGGAACTGAGGCTTAATCAGAGCTTGACCAAGTTCCAGCATAACTTTCCCTGCTTCTGTGCTTGTTTCTTTTACTCCTGATGGCCAGCATTGCCACTTTCCTCTGTTACTGCACGCTCTTTAGAATTGAATTTCACTTTTTCCATAAGGAAGCCGGGAGGCAATGGAGAGTCAGACTGGGAAGGAATAAGAGGAGGTTACAGTGGAGAGTAAACACCTTATGGACTGACATATAAACAAATTGGGGAGGCAGTGGCCCCATGGAATTATTATTGAGCTGTTAACCAAGGCAATGTTCTAGGGGCCCAGAATCCTGCCAAGGCAGATGATGGAATTTGAATTCAGTGAATGAACATTTGAATTTAAGAGTCAAATGATGACCATGAAGTCATTGGAAAAACCCATTAGTTCACTAATGTCACTTAGGGAAGGAAACTTCCACACCTTACCTGGCCGAGATGTCCACAGTGACGGCCAATGAAGGCTGGCCTCGCCAGAGACACCCACATCCCCATGAATGAATAAAAGTGACATTACACACAATGATATGACTTTAGACTTGCCTTTCCACTAGTGCTCGTACCATGAGCTGATGACAAGATTTTTTTTCCTTCCCCATATTATCCAAACCTGACATAATACAATACAAAACGACAAGGGCATTTAAGGGACTTTTAGATAAGCACATGACATGCAAGGAATTGATTGATATCGGCCAAGGGCAGGGAGACGGGATTAGTTTCGTTTGGCGTCATGTTTGTCACAATATAGTGGGCTAAAGGGCCCGTTCCTGTGCAGTACAGTTTGATATTCTATAATCTTGAACACTGATGATAAATCTCCCCACGTGTCTCAATGTTTATATGTCAGTCAATAAATTGTTTACACTCCACTATAGCCTTATTCTAATCCATCCACAGTGTGATTCTCCATTTGCCTTTCCTTCATTTGCTAGATTCCCCTTAAATGCATATATGTTTTGTTCCAACCACTCCTTGTGGCAGCACACTCTGTATTCTGTAAAGACGTTTCTCCTGAATTTCCAGTTGGATTTCTAGTCTCCCGTTCTCCTCTGGACAGTGTCTGGTTTTGACCATTCCCATGTCTAATCTTTCGCGTTTCTAACCTTCTCCCTGTTTGTTATCTTAAAAAGTGCCGGCACAGCTCACCCTGGATCCCAGAACCGCGCAGCCCAGACTCGTGCTGTCTGAGGATCTGACCGCGGTTCACGCTGGGGATGTGAGGAGAAATCTACCAAATGGTCGGGAGAGGTTTGAGCCCTGCACCTGCGTGCTGAGCAGCCAGGGCTTCAGCTCAGGCAGGCACTACTGGGAGGTGGAAGTGATTAACAAGACCGACTGGGACTTGGGCTTGGCCCGGGAGAATGCCCAAAGGAAGGGGCAGATCACACTGATGCCCTCGGTTGGTTACTGGACCATATGTCAGAGGCAAGATCACATCTACGGGGCCCTGACTGCCCCCTCCACCATCCTCAGGCTAGATGCCAAGCCCAGGAAGATAGGCGTTTATCTGGACTATGAAGGAGGGCAAGTGTCCTTTTACAATGCTGATGACATGTCCCATCTCTACACTTTCACCGATACCTTCAACGGCAAACTCTTCCCTTTCTTTAACCCCTGGTTGAACAAGGGGAACTCTGAGCCCCTGAAGCTATGCCATGTGAAACTGTAACAAGTTCAGGGGGCTACTTCTCACTGAAGCTGTAATATTCATTCGGGAAACGCGATGCACAAATCACCAGGAAAATCCAACAGGTCAAGGACTCAGTGAGCTGTGAGTCTCCAGAATTTGCTAGTTGATCCATGCCAATCTGGCATTTGCCTCATCCTGCTTCAGCCTCTGCATTATTTTTCAGAACTTGCTGGTTATCCATATTAACTCCTTTCCCTTCCCTGTGAAAGCTAGAGCTGCAGTTTAAACATGCCCATCCTATGGAGTAAGCATACCTAATGCCACGCCATTGTACCAGTCTGTAGATTGAGTCCTGCTGGAGCTCTCTAAAGTGTAAATCTTGTCATTTGAAAGTGTATTGTGCATCTTCTTTCCCTTATTCTCAAACCAGTGCTTCTTTCCCTCTGTTCCTCTTTCTGTATCTGATTTGATTCTAATTCACACTATTTTCTTTGCCACATGTTCTTCTGTCGCTTTCTCAATCTTTAGCTCTAAGGATGGTCAGTCTTCCTGTCTACTGTGGTCCCACTGTTCTCACAGAGGTGATGTTCTCAGTTCACATGTCCAGCAAGATAAAAGACACAAGGATTTTGTTTGATTGGCACTCCATCAACAAACATGCATTCCCTCCACCAAAGACGCTCAGTTGCAACAATGTGTATGATCTACAAGATGCACTGCAGAAATTCACCAAAGATCCTTCGGCAGTTCCTTCTAACCTCACGGCCCCTGCCATCCAGAAGGACAGGGGCAGCAGATACCTGGGATCCTGCAAGTTGCCCTCACACCATTCTGAATTAGAAGTATATCACTGTGCCTTCAGTGCTGCAGGGTCAAAATCCTGGAACTGCCTCCCTAATGGTGTTATAGATGGAACTATAGTGGTTCAAGAAGGCAGCTCATTACCACCTTCTCAAAGGTAGCTAAGGATGGGCAGTAAGTATTGACCCGAGATGCTGGAGAATTCCGGTATAACAAAGTGTGGGGCTGGATGAACACAGCAGGCCAAACAGCATCTTAGGAGCACAAAAGCTGACGTTTCGGGCCTAGAACCTTCATCAGAGGCCAAAGAAATTACAAGAGAGTTGCAGTGGGAGAGAGATTCCCTGAGGTTGGTCCGGAAGGAGGAGGGTAACTTCTTCAGATTAGGCATCCTGGAAGAGGCTTCACAATGAGGTTAAAATTGTGATCAGAGATAATGGGAACTGCAGATGCTGGAGAATCCAAGATAACAAAGTGTGGAGCTGGATGAACACAGCAGGCCAAGCAGCATCTTAGGAGCACAAAAGCTGACATTTCGGGCCTAGACCCTTGATCAGAGACCCAAATATTGACCCAACCAGTGAAATTCACATCCTCTGAATGGATTAAAAAACAATCTGAAGGCTGCAGGAAACTGTGTAACTGACCATGCCATGAGATGCCACAGCTCTGAATCTTATACCTCATCCAAGCTAGGTGTAATTTTGATGGGGAAAGGGTCACATTAAATACAAGGGGTGGTCAACTCACTACCATCACTTGAGAGTGCTGTCTCCCACTCTGGTGGGAGATGGGTGGGGCTCACCAAATCTGCTGCCTCCTCACCATTTTTGAGTAACTAATGAATGGGCCATTAAACTGCTCCTGTTGCTGAGTAGTCAAACCATTTTTCATAGAACATGACAGAATAGTGCAGGAGAGCCCAGAAGGGGGATATTGAATTCTCACAGTAATAAGAATGTAGAGCTGCTGTGTTTCATTGTGTGTCACCTCCTGAACCTGTTGCCTGTTCATTAAATACTATTTAATACTGAGCTATTGTTAAGTCCTTTCCAAACACATCTCTGCAAATGAGTATTCATTCAATTTTTCACACATTGTGTCTAAAGCTCAGTGTCAGATTCTATTCTGTAAAGTGCCTAGAGGTATCTGCTTCTGTATTAAAGGTGCCGTAGAAATGCCAATTGTGGTTGTCATTTTTGTCCAGTCTTTTTCTTGTCAACCAAAAGGTGTATGCTATTCAGGTAAAATGACACTATCCTGCCCATCACACAACTGATATTGGCAATTTCCCATCAGCTAAAATGCTAATTCAGAATACTCTCGGGAAGTACATAATGATGAAGGGTACTCTATAGGTTGCACCCTGTGTCTGTCTTCTGAGGAGGCCAATGTGGTTTTTCGCTGTGGCACATCGGAACTGTTGAACCTCTGTCCAAAAAATAAGTCTCTGTGGGTGATCAAGAAGTGTTAGACGGTGTGAGTAAAATGTTATTAGCTGAATAGCAAGGGAAGGGATGACCTGTAATCAAGAGTAGAGGAGGAAGAGAGAGATAATTGCAAGAAAATAAAAATAAGTTGGTGCTGGAGGGAAACCAAATGACTTTGTTACTCCTTCAGAACATTAAAATACATTTTCAGCACTTATTCCGGGATTTTAAATGAATATTTTAGCAACTGCTCTTGCCTCTCTCAAAATGCCTGTATTTATAACTCTTTCCAGACAGCCCCCTTGAGTCATCCTTTCCCTCAGCGCCCGAATCATCCTCAGTAAACCTCCCTCCCTGCGGTCATTGCTGATCTCCAACATTTACCAGGTAAATCTGGCTGAGGTGAAATACTATTCTGCACCGTGTTCTGCTAACCAGATGCTCTTTATATGGTGCAATCTATCAAAAGCATGTAAAACAACACTTTCCGCTGTATCTCTGCATGTGTGACAATAATAAATATATCAAATTGAAACTGACCAGGGGGTGAAACAAACCAAAGGCCAAACGGTCCAGCAATCATCATGTTCAGTTTGGAACTGATCAGGACGACAACTTATTTCAGCCTGAACGCCTGAAATGTTTTAGCATCGTATTGTCATGAATAGAGTAGAATAGAGAGGCAATGCGGAGTTAGCTCGTAAGAGCCAACAGGTCCAGCCAATGGGCTAGGATACCCTGGGAAAAGAATGAAATACTTTTCTAATCAACACAACTCTAGAGCATGATAATAAAATGTGAGGCTGGATGAACACAGCAGGCCAAGCAGCATCTCAGGAGCACAAAAGCTGACGTTTCGGGCCTAGACCCTTCATCAGAGAGCTCTCTGATGAAGGGTCTAGGCCCAAAACGTCAGCTTTTGTGCTCCTGAGATGCTGCTTGGCCTGCTGTGTTCATCCAGCCTCACATTTTATTATCTTGGAATCTCCAGCATCTGCAGTTCCCATTATCTCTGATACAACTCTAGAGCAAGTGGGATTTGAACCTAGGTGCCCTGGTTCAAAGGTAGGGGCACTACAACTGCACCACAACAGCCCCATTTTCAGAAAGAATGTCATCAATAAGTGAAGTCAGGTGTATGACATTGCTATTTTACCAGGCACAGTTGATGAGTAGGCTGATGGTGACGCCTGGGTAAAGGCATCATCAAGGTTTTAGGCCAGTATGATGGTATTTATATAATCCTTACAGAATGGAGCAGGCCATTCAGCCCGATGATCCGCACTGATCCTCCAGAGAGCATCCCACCCACACCCAGCCATTTCCCATCGGTAATCCATCTAGCCTGCGTATCCCTCAACACTACAGGCAATTCAGAACGACTAATCCACCCTAACCTGCACATTTTTGGACGTGGGAGGAAATTCGATCACCAAGAAGGAATCCACACAGATATGGCAAGAACTTGCAAACTCCACACAGTCACCCAGGGCTGGAATCGAATGTGCGACCCTGGTACTGTGACGCAGCAGTGCTAATCACTGAGCCACTGTGCTGCTCAGGGGGTAAGCTTTCAGGGGAAGCCTATAAAACAAGCTTACATCTAAAAGGGCCCAAGATAACCTAGCCTGCTGGTGTATATTTTTCAATTAACAACAATTTCAAAGGGCTGGGGGGGCCTGCTGTGGTCGTCCATCTCCACGCTGTGTTACCTTCAGCATCTGCAGTTCTTACTGTCTTGAAAGGCTGTGTGCTCCTTGTGTTTCAGGCACAAATTGGCCAACAGAGGGCAGTGGGAACTGCTGATGCTGGAGAATTTGAGATAACAAGTGTGGAGCTGGATGAACACAACAGGCCAAGCAGCATCAGAGGAGCAGGAAAGCTGACGTTTCAGGTCTAGACCCTTCCTCAGAAAATGAAGTAAGGTCTGGAACCGAAACGTCAGCTTTCCTGCTCCTCTGATACTGCTTGGCCTGCTGTATTTATCCAGTTCTACACCTTGTTATCAAGCTCAGACTGGAGCAGCCATGACCTATATCAGAGCAAATTACTGCAAATGCTGGGAGTCTGTACTGGAAATAAAAAATGCTGAAAATCACAGCGGGTCAGGCAGCATCTGTGCAGGGAAAGCAAGCTAATGTTTCAAGTCTAGATGACTCTTCACATCAGCTCCAATGAAGAGTCATCCAGATTTGTAACATTAGCTTGCTGTATCTTTTCATGGATGTTACCTGACCTGCTGTGATCTCCAACATTTTTTGCTTTCAGCCATGTCCCACATTAAGACAATGAAAGCAAAGCTCTGCAGATTCGGAAATACGAACAAACAGAGAATGCTGGAGAAACACTGACAACACCTGTGGAGACAAATGGAGCTGATGCTTCAAATCTGGTGTGGTTCTTCTTCAGCACTGAAGGATTTTCGAAAATAGGACCCTTTTTATATTTTTGACAGAAGCGGAGGAGGAGCAAGGCAGTAGATGAATGGAAGCCAAGTGTAAAAGATAAAGGGATTCTTAACAGTGGATAAATTTTAAAAATAGAGATGCAAAATGGGTGTAAAATAAGGACTGGAAATGGCGAGAATTGGCCTTTTTACTTTTCTGTGGAGATAACCAGGATGAGGTTAGTAGGTAGGAGATGGGGTGGGGCTTGAGGTTCCCCAACCCCATCTCCTACCTATCAATCTCATCCCGCCCCCTTGACCTGTCCATCCTCTCTGGACTGACCAATCTCCTCCCTAACTCCCTACCTACACTCACCTTTACTGGCTCCATCCCCGCCTCTTTGACCTGTCTGTCTCCTCTCCACCTACCTTTTCCTCTATCTATCTTCTCTCTTCCTCCCCCGCTCTCCCTATTTCAGAACCCTCTTCCCCTCCCCCATTTCTGAAGAAGGCTCTAGGCCCGAAACGTCAGCCTTCCTGTTCTTCTGATGCTGTTGACCTGCTGTGTTCATCCAGCTCTACACCTAGTTATCAAAGATTCTCCAGCATCTGCAGTTCCTACTATCTCTGAAGTAATTGTTGCAGTTTTTGTTAATCATTTAAGTACACCAAGAATTGTTATTTTACATTCCTCTTTCTTTTGTTTGTATGTTAACTCAGGAAAACGTAAAGAAAATATGTTTTTCTTAACGTTGTGTAGTTTAATCAGTCACATCTGGAGTTGGCACTTCACATTTACCTTTAAAACAAGAGAACTTTAGGGTCTAGGCTGCCTTTTTGGAATTTTTTTTTGGCTGGTCTTTAACAGCGTGAAATCACTTCATGTTGGAAATAATAGGGAGCATTTCTGATTTGATTGAGATTTGCATAACCCATCTGCCCCCACAAAAAAATCAAAACCTTCTCTACCAGCTCATCTTCAGAAACAAAGGCATTTAGATCCATGATATCTACCAATGGGAAGGTCAAATATGCAGCAGGGTCTATTGGAGTACACCTACCATAACAATCTTAAAGGTCATCTGGGGAATGATGAGCTCCCACTCTTCTATCTCTGACACAACCAAATAAAGACAGTTTTGGGTTACAACAGAGTCAGAGGCTGAGTAACACAGCAGTTTATGAAGCTTTGATAAATTGGACCCTTCAAAAGGAACCACCCCAGACACACTTTCCTTCCTCTGGTAGCGTATAGAATGTCATCTTACCCCTTCTCCCTGACCAAGGTGCTGGATGGTTATGTGGGAACCAAGACTGACAGGAAAGAAGTGCCATCAAGGGGCAGTGCCTACTCCCTGCAAATGGGTGTGAAGGTTTCTTTTGGGATTGAAACAGGAGTGTAGGGAAACATTAGGATTGGTGTAAAATTGAAGCAGAATTATGGGGAGTGCATGAGGGAAGTAAGAATAGTTTTCATTGATATAGGGCTGTGGGGACAGAATGTGGGACAATGGGATTAATATATGGTTTTTAGGAGAGGCAAGGCAATTGGGTTAGCTTTGGATGGGAACATGGCTGATAGTGTGACAGTTGTAAATAGTTTGATATTGACTTAGGGCTATGCAGAGAAAGTAGTGGGATTACTGCAAAATACAAGTTTATTTGCTCAAAATCCCTGTGGAATCGAGAGAAGTGTAAATTTAGTGTATTCTTGTTAGTACAGATTGAATGGACCGAAGGGCCTCTTATGTACTGTATGATTCTATGTGCATTTTTCAAAAAATACTTGTTTGACTGGGAACACAGATACACAAATGGCATCTGCTACGTCCGGCATGACCATATTCTCTATTTTGCATTAAAACTGAAAGGATCGGAGTTCTGGCAGAGGAGTGGTGGAGAAATCATCCTGCTGTCTTTGCATTCAAAAGAAATTAATCTCTGTTCAAATTTCTTTCCTGTCCTTGAATCTTCAACCTTTGATCTATGACAAGAATTTTGCAGTAGTTACATTTCACATGCAATGGCCTAGTGGTATTATTGCTCGACTATTAATCTAGAGAACCCAGTAATGATCTGGACGCCCATGTTAGTGGACTTTGGATTCAATTAAAAATCTGGAATTAAGAGTCTAATGGCTACGTCAGGAAAAACTCATCTGTCTCATTAATGCCTTTGAGGGAATGGAACTCCCATAATTACCAGTTCTGGCCCATAACAAGTGAGATTCTACATTCAATTATATAGAATCATAGAGTTGAACAGAATGGAAACAGACCCTTCGATCCAACTCATCCATGCTGACCAGATATCCTACAGTATTCTTGTAAGTATTTTTTGCACCCTTTCAAGTTTAACAAAATCTTTCCTATAGGAGGGAGACCAGATTGAACACGGTATTCCAAATGTGGCCTAACCAATATCCTGTACAGCCACACAACATGACATCCCAAATCCTACACTTAATGCACTGACCAACAAAGGCTAGTGTACCAAATGTCTTTTTCATTACCCTGTCTACCTGCGAATCCACTTTTAAGGAACTATGAGGATTGCACTCCAAGATCTCTTTGTTTGGAAGCATACCTCAGGACTCTACCATTAAGTGTATACATCCTGCACTGATTTGCCTGAGCAAAATGCAACACTTCAAACTTATCTTAAAATCCATCTGCTACTCCTGGGCCCATTGGTCCTTCTGATCAAGGTCCAATTGTGCTCATCACTGTTCACCACACCAGCAATTTTGGTGTCATCTGCGAACTTACTAACCATTCCTTCTATATTCACATCCAAATCATTTACATAATATCAATGCTGTTGATTCCAGACTGCCCTCCGGACAACTAGGAATGGGCAATAAATGCTGGCCTAGTCAGTGACACCTACATCATGTGAATAAATTTTAAAAATTGGAAAGATGAGAGCTGACTGGGCACCTTGAGACAGAAGTAGTGTGCGAGGTGCATGAGGTGAGCAGGGTGCCAAGTGGGTAGATGCCATGTACGCAATCAGGCGTGAGCAATTCTGTCAGGGTGGGTGGGAGTAGATGTTTGGGTCAGGTTGGGTAGGGAGGTATCAAGTGGGAGTGGGAGGGTATCATGAGTGGAGGAGGTTGGTGTGTGAAGTGGAGCATCTAGTGCATCAGAGGCTGGTGTTGGGCCAGGATACCCAAGGTAGCTGGGTGGGGGTGGGGTAACAGTTAAGAAGGGGAAGGGGAATGGCTGGGGCGGTGGTGGAATTTGTTACTTTGGGAATGTTTGGGAAGGGTGGTGGAGTTGAGTTAACAGAGGCGTCTGGAGTTTGGTGTGTTAGGTCTAGCAATGGTCTTCACAGAATTCCTAAAGGGAACCAGGCCATTTGGTCCATTTAATTGACACTGGCCCTCTGAAACACATATCACCCAGACCCACCCATCCCCACTTGATGTCTATAACCCTGCATTTGCCATGGCTAATCCAGCTATCCTGCACATCTTTGGACTGAGGAACGAAACCAGAGCACTTGGAGGAAACCCATGCAGACACAAGGAGAATGTGCAAATCCACACGGATAGTCCCCTGAGGATGGAATCAAATCTGGGTCTGTGGCACCGTAAGGTGACAGTGTTAACTACCGAGTCCCCATGTCAGGAAAGCAAGGATGAGAGTGAACAGATGTTGGATCTGGGGCAGGGGCAAGGCGTTGTTGGTCCAGCAATGTCACATCAGCAGTGGGACGGGAGGGTAATTGGGTTGGGTGGGGATTGTAGTTTCTGCATTGGGTAGTCTCAGGTGTGGGGGTGAAGCCATTGATGGGGAGTGGGGTGTGAAGGTGAGCTGAGGCCAATTTCAGCACTTGCTACGTGCTAGGGTAGATTTTTAATCCTCCAACTAATCCTGGATAACTGGGAAGCTGAGTTGGAAACTTTGGAGGTTTTTGACTTTAAGGAGTTTTTTTTCCATACTCCAGTTTAATCTTTACCAATAACTCTCTGGTGATTCGGCTACCTAGAACATAGAACATAGAACATAGAACGTTACAGCGCAGTACAGGCCCTTCGACCCTCGATGTTGTGCTGACCTGTCATACCGATCTCAAGACCATCTAACCTACACTATTCCATGTACGTCCATATGCTTATCCAATGATGACTTAAATCTACTTAAAGTTGGCGAATCTACTACTGTTTCAGACAAAGCGTTCCATTCCCTTACTACTCTCTGAGTAAAGAAACTACCTCTGACATCTGTCCTATATCTTTCACCCCTCAATTTAAAGCTATGCCCCCTCATGCTCGCTATCACCATCCTAGGAAAAAGGCTCTCCCTATCCACCCTATCTAACCCTCTGTTTATTTTATATGTCTGAATTAAGTCACCTCTCAACCTTCTTCTCTTGAACGAAAACAGCCTCAAGCCCCTCAGCCTTTCCTCGTAAGACCTTCCCTCCATACCAGGCAACATCCTAGTAAATCTCCTCTGCACCCTTTCCAAAGCTTCCACATCCTTCTCATAATGCGGTGACCAGAACTGTACACAATACTCCAAGTGCGGCCGCACCAGAGTTTTGTACAGCTTCACCATAACCTCTTGGTTCCGGAATTCAATCCCTATATTAATAAAAGCTAAAACACTGTATGCCTTCTTAACAGCCCTGTCGACCTGGGTGGCAACTTTCAAGGATCTGTGTACATGGACACCGAGATCTCTCTGCTCATCTACACTGCTAAGAATCTTACCATTAGCCCTGTACTTTGCCTTCCGGTTACTCCTACCAAAGTGCATCACCTCACACTTGTCTGCATTAAACTCCATTTGCCACCTCTCAGCCTGGCTCTGCAGCTTATCTATGTCTCTCTGCAACCTACAGCATCCTTCATCACTATCCACAATTCCACCGACCTTAGTGTCATCTGCAAATTTACTAACCCATCCTTCTACGCCCTCATCCAGGTCATTTATAAAAATGACAAACAGCAGTGGACCCAACACCGACCCTTGCGGTACACCACTAGTAACTGGTCTCCAGGATGAACATTTCCCATCAACTACCACCCTCTGTCTTCTTTCAGCAAGACAGTTTCCGATCCAAACTGCTATATCTCCCACAATCCCATTCCTCCGCATTTTTCCTCACAAACCTTTCCACAGTGACAGTGCCCCTTTAAGATGACTGTGCAGGACATGAGTCTCACACTAAATTGGGAGAAATAAAACTGAAGGGGATGTTAGTGCCAGGAAAAGAAGCAGGCGATGAGATGGCTGTCAGTAAACACACCCTATCCCTGGATGAGGATTTGACCTGCTCCATCTGCCAGGCTCTGTTTGTGGAGCCGGTGCGATTGCAGTGTGAGCACAATTTCTGTAAATCCTGCATTCAAAAATGCTGGGGGAAGCAGCGCCAGGCAGTGTCCTGCCCGCAATGTCAGCTCGTTCTTCCCCGGAGAAGTTACACCAGTAACAGGGTGCTGGCCAGTCTCTGTGAGAAGACCCGGTAACTGGATCTGAACCTGAAGCTGGAGGAGGATCGCCCTGACTGTGAGGGACCTGGGGAGAGTGTGAAGCAGGTCTGTGAGGAACACGGAGAGAAGCTGATCCTGTTCTGTGAAGAGGATGAGGTTCTGATCTGCGCCAGTTGTGTAGATTCCCAAATCCATTCAAATCACAAGTTCCTGCCAGTACAGCAGGCGGTTCAAAAGTACATGGTAAGGGGAGAGAGTGAGTTAGCCAGCTCCGCTCTGCATTGCCCACTGATTTGTCATTCGGACCCTGATGCACATTTTCAGCTAAATGCTGACATTCTGACAATGAGCAATCAAAGATAATTTGCCAGTCAAGTTTTAGAGATGTACGGCATGCAAGCAGACCCTTCGGCCCAACTCACCCATGCTGACCAAATATCCTAAATAAACCTCGTCCCATTTGGCCCATATGTCTCTGAACCCTTACAGATGCCTTTTAAATGTTGCAATTGTACCATGCTCCATCACTTCCAGTGGCGATTGGTTCCAATACAGGCACCATGCTCTGTGTGAAAAAGTTGCCCCTAGGTCCCTTTTAAATCCTTCCGCTCTCATCTTAAACCTTTGAGCTCTAGTTTCAGACTCACCCACGCTGGGGAAAAGACCTTTTCCATTTATCCCAGCCATGCACCTCATGATTTTATAAACCTCTAGAAGCCTCTGATGCTGCAGGGAAAGTAGTGCCAGCCTATTCAACCTCACTGACCCTGGCAACATGCTTGAAAATCTTTCGTGAACCCTTGCAAGTTTCACAACATCCTTCCTGTAGCAGTGAATGCAGTGTCCAAAAGTAGTGTAAGCAATGTCATGAACAATCGCAACATGACTTCCCAACTCCTATATTCAATGCAGTGACTAATGAAGGCAAGCATACCAAATGCTCATCTTCACTATCCTAATTACCTGCAACTTCACTTTTAAGGAACTATGAACCTGCACCCCAAAATCTCTTTGTTCGGTGACACTCCCTGCGATGCTACAAATAACTGTAAATTCCTACCATGACTTGCCTGTCCAAAATGCAGCACCTCACATTTATCTAAACTAAATTCCATTTTCCAATCCCCAGCATATTGGCCCATCAGATCAAGGTCCCATTATACTCTAAGGTAACCTTCTTCACTGTCATCAACACCTCCAATTTTAGTGCCATCTGTGAACTTACTAACCTCCTGTGTTTACATCTAAATTGTTTATATAAATGATGAAAAGCAGTGGACCTAGCACCAAGATAACAAAGTGTAGAGCTGGATGAACACAGCAAGCCAAGCAGCATCTTATGAGCAGGAAAGCTGATGTTTCAGGCCTAGACCCTTCATCAGAAATGGGGGAGGGGGAGAGGGTTCTGAAATAAATAGGGACAGAGAGGGGGAGACAGATTGAAGATGGATACAGGAGAAGATAGGTGGAGATAGCACTAACCCTTGTGGCACATCGCTGGTCACAGGCCTTCCCCTTTTGCACTATGTGAATGTGAGTTCATTGTAACACTTGAAAATTAACTTGATGACAGCAATAATGAAACAATAACATTGAAAATATAATCAGAAATTGCACATTATAGAATAGCATAAAATACATTGTTTTAAATGAAAAAATTGAGATTTTTCAAGTAGTTTATGAAAACTTTCATTATTTAGGCTCACCTGAGATGCACCACCTCATGGGATGGGCATCAAATGCTGCCTGGTCAGCGATGCCCTCATCCCATGAATGAAGAAAGAAGAAAAAAAATGTGGCTATCAGCATTTATCGTGACTTTCTAATTAACCTAGAGAAAGTGGTGATGAAAGTGGCCTTCTTGAACCAGTGCAGTCTTCTATAGAGTCACAGAGGCATACAGTACAGAACCAAATGCTTCTGACCCACAATGTTGTCAGGAAAGTGAATTCCAGGATGTGGACGCAGTGATGCTGAACAAATAGGGATAAAGTTCCAAGTCAGCATGGTGTATGCGTGTGTGTGGCGTGGAAGGGAACCTGCAGGCAGTAGTGATGTTCTCATGGATCTGCTGTCTATTGTCCTTCCAGGTGATATATGGCACAAGTTTAGAAAGTGCTGCTTCCAGAGCTTTGGTGAGTTATAGATAGCACAGTCTGCTGCTGATGTGAAATGGTGGTGAAGTGAGCAAATGTTGAAGGCGGTGGATAGAATTGGTTGCTTCTGTTGCTGTAATGAACCTGCTGTGACAGATGTCCTGGACAGGTGGGACTTGAGCACAGATCTGGCCTTGAAGCAAGGACAATGCCACTGCACTACAAGACCCAGAAGTGGTTATCCTGTTTGGAGTTGGCTTCTTGGGTATTGTTGGAGCTGGACTCACCTGGGAGTTGAGGAGTATTCCATCACACTTCTGACTTGTGCTTTGTAGTGTATGGGAACTTTCTGGGAAGTCAGGAGACATATAGTTTTTCTTGAGCACATGTCTTCACAGTTTATGCAATAACAGCAGACATTGGAAGATAGTGAGATCTGATTCCATTTTCAGTATCAGCTGAAAGCATTCTTGGATTCCATGGAGGAAGGAAAGAAAAGTCAATTTGAATTAAAACAGCTTCGGGCAGAGAGATTGTATAAATGGATGTGCGTATAGTTCCTGTTCCTTTTAAACAGTGTAAATCTTTAACAAGCTATAGTTCGAATGATCTTGCTTTTTATTTCAGGGATTCGCCAGATCACTGGAACAAAACATCTCTGCACAATTTTCCAAAATCTATCAATACCTTGAAAACAAAGTGAGACATTTAATTGAAGGGCTGAGGAGATAAAAAGAGGAAGATTGGCGACAAATGAAGGAGAAGCTGACAAGCATTGAAGAGGAACTAACATCACTTGAGGAGAACATATTGAAACCCGATGAATAAATTAAACAGCAAGACAGGGCTCGCTTTCTCCAGGTGACTCTTTACAACTCAATTCTTAAGCTGGTGCGAGTGTAAATTGCAGATTGTAATGGGGCTGAAACCGTATCATGGCATTCCCTAATATTGAGTCTAATGAATGACAAATGAAGATTGAAACAAATGCAGAAAGTGCTGCAGAAACTCAGCAGATCTGGCAGCATCTGTGGAAAGAGAAACAGAGTTGATGTTTCAAATCCAGTCTCTCCAGCAATTTTTGTGTTTGTTTCAGATTTTCAGCATCTTCAATACTTTGTTTTCAAATGATGATTGAGTTTAGATTGACAGGGGGATTGCTGCACAGTGCCACTATCTGATACGGGCTGCAGTGTATCTGTGACCAGAGTACAAAGTCCAAAAAACAGTGACAATGAAGAGATGAGTGCATTACAGTCAAGGAGAGACAAGAGACTTGGAAAATCACTGAAGCAGCACATGAAATCATTGAAATTAAAACAGGTAGAAACAAAAAAGAATTGCAGAGGCTGGAATCCAAGGTAAAAGCAGGAGGCTGAAAGAACACAGCAAGCTCAGTCCTAAAGAAGGGCATTATCCAAAACATTGACTGCTCCCTTCCTTCAGATGCTGCCTGTGTTCTTCCAGCCTCTTGTTTGTCTAAATTAAACAGATTTTGGATGGCCGTGAGAAAACCAAGATCCAGCAACGAAGTAGCGGATAGAATGTCAAAGCAGAGGATAGAAGCTCATCAGCAAGTTTTAGATACTGCAAAGACATCATCTTGGTAAAACACGAAAGGCTTGTATTTCAGAGGTAGCTGTGCTCCTGAGAGATGTTTAATGTAGCTGGCATAAAAGGATTCCGCGTAATCCAGGATAGAGGACAGGAAAAAATTCAGTGGCTGCAAGAGCTGCTCCATTTTTGTTTAGGTATTTTCAGTGTTGGAGCTGATTTCCTTGAATTATAAAAGCCATAATTGCTCTTTTACAGCTATTGCATTGTTTTGGAACTTTGGGGGAAAAAAGATCAAAGAAACTGCACTTTAAAAAGGAGGAAGGGAGACTAAGGCAATGACCAAATGGGCAGTGATTCAAATGGAGAAAGAGACCTACACTGCTGTCAGACCCAGCAGTGAATATGTTCAGTTGATGCCTTTGCTGTCTAGTTTTACAACATTTAAAATCTGGATGGGTACATAAATAAGAAGGGTTTAGAGGGATATGGGCCAAAGGCTGGCAAATGGGCCTAGATTTATTTCAGATATCTTGTTGGCATGGACGAGTTGGACTGGAGTATCTGTTTTCCATGCTATATATCCCTATGCCTCTATGACTCTAACTCACCTGTGTTACAAATTCGCCCCATTGTCAGACTAAAGGGCCATGTGACAGATTATTTTATTCAGGAATAAGAGTGTAAACAGATGGAGACAGCAAGCCAAGATCAAACAATAATCAAGGCAAAGAACTGCGGATGCTGGAGATTGGAAATTGAAACAGAAAGTGCTGGAGGAATTGACGTGTGAAGAAAGAAAGAAACAAAGACTGGATCACCTGTGGTTATAGTCACTGGAATTTCGAAGAATGTTGGGGGATCTCATAGAAACGTATAAAATCCTGATAAGGCCAGACAAGCTAGATGCAGGAAAAATATTTCTGATATTGAGGAATTCTAGATTTAGGGGTGACAGTGTACGAATAAGGGGTAAGCCATTCAAGACTGTGATGAGGATGAATTTCTTCACTTGGAGAGTTGTGAACCTGTGGAATTCTCCACCACAGAAAGCTGATGGGGCCAGTTCATTAGATATATTCAAGAGTGAGCTGGATGTGGTCCTTGTGGCTAAACTGCTCAAGGGGTATAGAAAGAAAGCGGGAATGGGATACAGAAATTGCATGGTCAGCCATAATTAAATTTCATGGTGGAACAGGTTCAAAGTGCCAAGTGGCTTACACCTCCACCTAGTTTCTATGTTTCCGAGCTCAGCAGTTCTGAGGTAGAATCCCTGGACTGGAGACCTTAATTCTGCTTTCCCTCCTCAGATTCTGCCAGACCTGATGAGTTTCTCCAATGTTTTTGTCTCAAGCTTTAATGGTTGGAATGAGGTGAAATGAGGAAATGTTAAAATGCAGCTGACATGAGGATGTTTGCCCCAGGAGACAATGCTAAATGCCTGGGATGAGCAAATGGAAAGGAACTAATCAGATGATGTAGCACATGGAATAGTGGTCTTCAGTCCAGATAGAGTGGTAGAGATGTACAGCACAGAAACAGACCCTTCAGTCCAACTCGTCCATGCCACCCGGATATCCTAAATTAATTGAATCCCATTTGCCAGCATTTGCTCCATATCCCTCTAAAACTTTCCTATTTATGTAGCCATCCAGATGCCTTTTATGTGTTGTAATTGTACCAGCCTCCATCACTTCCTCTGGTAGCTTATTCCATACACACACTACTCTCTGCATGAAAGTGCTGCCCCAGGTCCTTTTTAAATCTTTCCCCTCTCGACTTAAACTTATGCCCTCTAGTTTTGGACTCTCCTACCCTGGGGAAAAGACCTTGACTATTCAACCTATCCATTCTCCTCATGATTTTATAAACCTCCATAAGGTCACCCTTCAGCCTCCGCCTCTCCAGGGAAAATAACCCCAGCCTATTCAGCTTTTCCCTCTCAACCCTGGCTACATTCTTGTAAATCTTTTCTGCATCCTTTTGAGTCTCACGTCTTTTCTATAGCAGGGAAATCAGAATTGAAAGCAGTATTCCAAAAGAAGCCTAACCAATATCCAGTAGGGTGCAACATGACCTCTAACTCCTATACTCAATGCACTGATGACTAAAGGTAAGCATACCAAATGTCTTCTGCATGACCCTGTCTACTTTTGACTCCACTTTCAATGAGCTATGGACCTGCACGCTAAGGTCTCTTTGTTTGGCAATGCTCCCCAGGGCCTTTCCGTGGAATTGATGGGCCAAATGGCTTCCCTCATCCAACAATACCCTGTAAACTCAATGAATGAATATCAACTGTAGGTTACTGAGGTTTCGTGGTTAAGGGTTTATGTGCAAAACCTCTTAGATTTTCCCACTTCTCCTTTGTTCTGGGAGCAGTAACGCATTAGTTTTCAGCCCTATGGTTGATGCCCATTCAGATACTGAGCTTTAGGAGGTTATTTGACTGTGAGCATAACAGTGAGCCTAATCCTGTTCACATCTGATGTCTAGGCAGGTGCATGTAGCTCCAGAGTTGTCACACTGGCTGTTGCCTCTTTCTGGAGTGAGAACACTGGGTGAAGTGTATCAACAGTGTCTCCAGTTTGGGTCTGCACAGACCAGAGTAAAGCTCTGCGTTACTGGGTAAAGAGAGATGAGAAATGAAACAAACTGACCATTGAACCTTCAATATATTCAGCGGCAAACCTGTTCAGTGTATCAGAGGAGGTTTGTGAGTGCTGGGTGTGTGTCATGTTATCACATCACTGGACTGTGTCAGTGAAAAACCCACCCAGATTCTTTCACATTTTACTATAAAACCTGATTATTCATCCTTGTTAAGTACAATCCAAAGAGCACTCTATATTTGTTGAAATGATTCTGCTTTTCTGTCCTGCAGGAGCTGAACAGATTGCCAAAAAGGTAAATGTCTGATCCAGTTTTACATTTGTGCACAGTTTGTAACTGGCAGTGTGTGATTATATCAAACACATTTAAACAGGAACAGGACAAAGGGGAGGTAGAAACACAGGAAGGATTGGAATTACACAGAATTCCAAGGCCCTACACAGTATGGAAACAAATGAAACAGTTCATCTCTCCAGGTAAGTCACCCCACAGCTGGGTCTTAACTCTCTGGAGCATTTCCCTCTGTCTTCTCCAGCCCCACCTCTCCTTGAACTAAGATGGCACGGTGGCTCAATGGTTTACATTGCTGCCTCACAGCACTGGGAACCTGAATCTGATTCCAGGCTTGGCTGACTGTGTGTAGTCTGCACATTTTCCCTGTGTCTGCATGGTTTTCCTGTGGGTGATTTGGTTTCCTCCCACAGTCCAAAAATGAACAGATTAGGTAGATTTCAATGCTAAATTATCCTGTATTGTCTAAGGATGTGCAGTCGAAGTGGATGAGCCGTGGTAAATATGGAGTTACAAGGATAGGCGTGGAACATCTTCACTGGATTGGTGCAGACTTGATGGGCCAAATGACCTCCTTCTGTGGGGATTCTATGATTCTAAGCTGTGGCCTGTGCTTGGTAAAGTTCACTGTGACAAAGTCTAGGACCTCACTCAAGGTGCCTTTCACTGAGTGCCAGAACTCTATGTTTGATACAGGGACGTTTAACCTTTCCAGTGTGATTCACTGGATGGTGGTGAAATTGGGTGATTGTATTATCTGCTCTCTGATGAAGGGTCTAGGCCCGAAACGTCAGCTTTTGTGCTCCTGAGATGCTGCTTGGCCTGCTGTGTTCATCCAGCCTCACATTTTATTATCTTGGAATCTCCAGCATCTGCAGTTCCCATTATCTCTGATTGTATTATCTGTTCCTTTTGCACTTAAGTCTGGGGTTGTAACTAATTATCCCCACTCTTCAGTATTTACTGACCCAGAAAGGATGACATTTGGGTGTGTACATGAACAGGAAAGGGTTGGAGGGATGTGGGCTAGGAGCCGGTAGGTGGGTCTAGTTTTGGTTGGGATTATGTTCAGCAGGGACCGGCTGGACCAAAAGGTCAATTTCCATGCTGTCTGACTCTTTGATTCACTGAAATGATACATCGCCTTGGTGAGACCTTGCCTGGAATATTGTGTACAGTTTTAGTCTCTTTACCTGAGGAAGACTGTTATTGCGATCAAGGGAGTGTAGTGAACAATTACCTGGCTGATTCCTGGGATAGTGGGGTTGATGTTTGAGAAGAGGTTTGTGAGATCGTGTTCAAAAAAAACCAGACGACCAAGTTCAGTGAGTGGCAAAAATAGCCTCCTTATTGTACATTCACAGCAGCACAATGTGAGGCAAAGATAGAATCCTAAAACCATAGCTTGAAAATAGCCTATTTTATGCATAATTTGAGCATAGATCAACCTCCTATCAATACATGGGTTTCCAATTCGTGGGGGCTGAATGCAGTGCTTACGGGTTTGTTTTTTTTTAACTTTCAATCTTGTCAGCTCCTGCCCTGTAGGCTTTCTTCACAGTCCCTTCTCGCAGGAGTTTGGTTTCATATTTCCAGGGTAGTTAGGTCAATTTTGCTCCCGTGTCCAAGAGACACTGAATGTCTAGGTCACCCACCTTCATGGTCATGGACAGTTCATCTCCCCTCTGCTGGCAAAAAGCCAGTAGGAGCATAGAGGGGCATGGGAGGGGCTCTTTCAGTTTTTAGTCACGTTCAGCAGTTTCTGCTGCTGTTGGATGGATAGCCTTTTAAACTGTTCCAGGAGATCGAGATTACTCCCCACCATCAGAGTCTCTCTTTCTTTAGTGCCCTTCGGGGAGCTCCTCCCTTTCCTCCTTCGCCAGCGCTTCTTGGACCAGTGACCTTCCTTCCCACATTTCCCTGGGCGTCTCTCCTGGGTTTTTCTGGGGCTACTGGGGGTCTGTCCCACTTGCTGTAGGATTCATAACTGGGCCCCCATATCCCAGCCGAGCTGGTGGGCTGCTCGACCAGTTCTTAGTACTTGGTCCCACTCTGGTCCCGGTCGGGTTTATCAAGCTTCAGCATTTTAGTGAGCTCCGGCCTCAAAGGTAGATTTCAGTGGTTTGTAGTCACAGTTTTCAAAATTGGTATCATCCTGCACATTTGAGACCCCTGCATATCCATTCCAGGTTGTCCTAAACCTTTCCTCATATTCGGGGACTTCCTCAGTGGCTTTTTGGCAGCAGGCAGTGACCTTTGTCCAATCAATCTTAGGTGACCTATATCCCTGTAGCCACTGTTTCATTGCCGTCCAGCCAGCGTGCAGCTCCTGCTTATGTTCCCTGGGAGCCCCTTTAATTATCTCAAGGAGGCAGCGTCCCTCTCTCTTGGTAAATGTTACAGTCAGAATTTGTACCCTGTCTCAGGGATGGAGCAGGTATATTCCCCTTAACTGGTCGAGAATTTTCCAGGTTTTCATTGGCCGTTTCTTTGGGTGAGACATTTCTTCAGACCACCTGTTAAATGTTTTCAGGGGTCGCACGAACATGTATGATGTGGTTTTCAGTCTGCCTAACTGGAACATCCAACTCCCTGCTGTCCTCTACTCTTTGCCTCACCATTTTCTCATTTTCACCTTTTTTGGTTTTAAGGGATAATAAAAATCGTATTGAGGATATACAGTCTTCATCATTGTCACTGCTAGAGGATCCCTGGGTCTCAAGAGCTACGGCTTTATTTCACTTAAACACTTCCTGGACATCATGGGTGGTTGGGTACAGATTCCCGATTGGCTTGGGAGCTGGGGGAGTTGCAGCGGGTGGGGTGCAACTGACAAACTTGTCAGCTCTTCCTTAAGTTTTTTGCTCTCTTTTACAAGCTCTTGATTTTTAAGCTCAACTTCCTCCCGGCTGGATTTTTCCTGCTGCAGCTGTTTGTGCATTGCATTTATTTGACCTTTCAGATTATTTGCTTCTTGATCATGGGCTGATCGGGTCATAATTTCATTTCTTCAGCTGAGTTGTGCCATCAATGTAAGGGACCATTTAACCCTGTCCTCATTCTTCTGCCTGTTAGTTCTTTCCCCAGACCCATTTCATGTTCTTCAGGGACTACAGTCCTTTTGGAACATTACATTTCCACTCGATTCTAGTTAGAATCTCCACTCATGAAAATTGTACGTCAAATTACTGTAATAGCTCCTGCAGCATTTCTTCCTCCATTCTGTCAAGCAGAGCAAGCCTGCCTTTGGAGGTTGTAGACAGCTTACTGGGGTCACACATGATGACCCGAAATCATGCGCTGTAGACAATGCCTTTCTGTGGACCTCTTGTCCTAAACCTATTTCAGTCGATTTTGAACCTTCTACCTCTAAGTGTAGGGGGATCTGAAAAGTTAGCATGCTCACGAGAGATTTGAGCCACATTCTGGGACTAGATCATGACTGAGCAGGGTGCTTCTTACCTTCTGATAATATCCGTAACTGGTCATTTTTGACAGTGTCCCCCCAGCATCCTGCCAACTACACCAAGTTGAGAGATTGCATTTAAAGAACCAGAAGACCAAGATCAGTGAGTAGCGAAAATAGAATCCTAAAATCATAGCTCAGAAGTAGCCTCTTTTATATAGAATTTGAGCATACATCGACATTCTAACACTTGATTGCTAAGCTATGGCTGCTGTACAAAAACTGTTTAGCAGTAAATCGCAGATGGTTTAAACACTTGCTAAGTGTTAAAGGTTATTGTTGAGTGTTAGCAGTTATTGTTGAGTGTTAGCAGTTATTACTAAGGTTAGTGGTTATTCTAATGAGATTAGAGTGTCTGAAAAAGGGCCTAGGCCTGAAACGTCAGCTTTCCTGCTCCTCCGATGCTGCTTGCCCTGCTGCGCTCATTCAGCTGTACACCTTGTTATCTCAGTTTAGAGTGTCCATCCGATTTGTCTTTGCATAATTCAAAAGGCGTTAGTCTTGTTATTTCCATAGTTAGAATATTAATAACAATGAATCTGTTTTTTAAATAAAAGTTTGGATTTCTGTCAAAGATCGCGCTGTCTATGACTTTTATTTGCGATCGCCTATTCATTCAATTTCACAGTTGCATCTCTTATAGTAGCGCCGTCAGTTTCAGTCATATTCTCATTCATTCAAAGTCATGCAGTTCTGGACAGAGAGCTATTTGTTTTATTAGTAGGTTAAAGGTTGCTTATATACATGGTGTTGAATAAAGCCTTGGGGCAAGGTAAATTCTGCCACCTACAGATCATAATATGCATTGTCTACTACAAGAAACCCTGCAAGGAAGCAGTATTTTAATCGTAAAGAAAAGGGCTAATCCAATTGTCATCTTTGAATGATTCTTGGAGCCATGTTGGCTAGAGAGGGGTTTAGAGTAATGGGTTGGGGATCACATCTATTAAAGGCTAGGTTTTAATATGAAAAACACTACTTTTGGTCTGAAAGTGTAAAAATGTTTTACCCTGTGATATTTATGCAGTGTTGTTAGCTGTAACGCATGGCTGCACCTTTGAGTAGAATGTTGGCCTTGTTAAATGGAGCTGTGTACATAGTGTGTTATGCATGACTGCACTTTTGTGTGAAATATAACTGCACCTTTAAATGGATTGTAACCTGAGGTAAGGTGCTTCTGAGTTGAACTGGGTGTTTAGCACACTTAAGTTTGTAGTTAGCATTATATGCCATCATGAACAGTGATATAATCATGAATAATTATTAATGGACATGAATTATGATATATCAGGTTGAATAGCTGGAGTTCAGAAGAAATAGAAACCTATAAATCCTAACAGGGCTAAACAGAATATATACAGTAAGGCTGATCCTGCTGAGTGAGGAGTCCAGAACCAGAAGTCAGAGTCTAAGGATACAGGGTAGACAAATTATGACTTAATACAAGGAAACCTTTCTTCACTCAGGGAGCGGTGAGTCCATGTTATGAAGAAGGATCACTAGATTCAAAATGTTAACTCTGCGTTTTCTTCACAAATGCTGCTGGCCTGTGGAGTTTCTCCAGCAATTTCTGTTTTTGTTTCTGATTTCCTAGCATCTGCATTTCTTCTTTTTATTTTGGTGAGATTGTGGAATTTGCTACCGCAGAAAGTAGCTGAGGCCAAAACATTGTATGATTTCAAGGAGTTGGAAATAGCTTTCGGGGTTGAAGGATGTGGGCAAAAGCATGAACAGGTTAGTGAGTTGGATGGTCAGTTATTATCGTAACGAATGGCGGAGCAGACTTGATGGGCTGAATGACCTATTCCTGCTGCTATTTTCTGTTTCTGCGTGCCTACTTTTACAGACATCTGACATTATATTTTGGTAAAATATTTTGTGTTTTTAATGTTCTTGTAGCCCCAGCCTCACTGACCCTGGAACCAAAGGCAGCACATTATTCCCTCATTCTGCCTGAGGCGAGACACAGTGACACAGCATTACAGCCTCCGATAATCGGGGGAGATTTCACGTGGCTTTGTGTATACTGGGGTCAGAGAGATTCATCTCAGGGAAACATTACGGGCAATGGAAGTGGGGGACAAGGCTGAGTGAAATGTGGGTGTGGTCAGAGAGTTTGCAAACGGGAAGGGGATTCTGAAATAAATAGAGAAGGGGAGGCGGGTGGAAGGTGGATAAAGGAGCGGATAGGTGGAGAGGAGACAGACACGTCAGGGAGGCGGGGATGGAGCCAGTAAAGGTGGGTGTAGGTGGGGAGGTAGGATGGGGGTTGGCCAGTCAAGGGAAGATGGACAGATCAACTAGGCGGGAATGAGACCTGTGGGTAGGAGGTGGGAGTTGAGGTGGGAGGGGTGGATAGGTGGGAGAAAATACGGACAGGTCAGGGAGGCAGGGACCAGCTGGGCTGGTTTTGGGATGAGGTTGGGGGGCGGGGAGATTTTGAAGCTTGTGAAATCCATATTGATACCATTAGGCTGCAGGGTTCCCAGGCGGAATATGAGTTGCTGTTCCTGCAACCTTCGGATGGCATCATTGTGGCACTGCAGGAGGCCCATGATGCACATGTCGTCTGAGGAATGGGAGGGGGAGTTAAAATGGTTCCGACTGGGAGGTGCAGTTGTTTGTCACGAACTGAGCGGAGGTGTTCTGCAAAGCGGTCTCCGCTTAGTTTCCCCAATGTAGAGGAGGCCACATCGGGAACAGCGGATACAGTATACGACATTAGCGGATGTGCAGATGAACATCTGTTTAATGTGGAAGGCTTTCTTGGGGCCTGGGACGGGGGTGAGTGGGGAGGTGTCGAGGCAGGTGTAGCACTTCCTGCGGTTGCAGGGGAAAGTGCCGGGTGTGGAGGGGCTAGTGGGGAGTGTGGAGCGGCCAAGGGAGTAACGGAGAGAGTGGTCCCTTGGAACGCGGACAAGGGGAGGGAATAATGTCCTTGGGAGTGGGGTCAGACTGAAGGTGGCAGAAGTGGCGGAGTCTCCGAGAATAGCTATTCACGCTCCCAGCCAGATCGTTATTGACTCCTTTGTCTATCCAACTATTCTTCTCTGCCTTTGAGTTCTATCCCTACATATTGTTTGCTCTTCATTCCCTCTTCCCACTTTATCCTTTGGTTAGTTTGGATAGAGTCAATCTCCAATTTTTGCTTCCTTGATATGCTACTGTACATGACCAAACCGCAGTTGTGGGTGGACATTTATTTATGAATAAAGTATATTATTGAAATGTAAAAAAATACAAATCTGAGGTACAAAAAGAGAGAAATAAAGAAAGAAAGCTAAAAGTACTGCATTACAGTTCTTTTTGTAAGTTAAGGGAAATAAAGTTAAACATTACAGTCCCTCGATAGCTTGCAGTTGCTCCACGCTGATCCCCATCTGAGACTGGCTCCCACAGCATCGTCGCCGCTCTCTCCGCAAGATAAATTAGAAAGCAAGTTTTTTTGAAAAATTAAAAAAAGAATGAGAAAAGGGGGAAAAGAGGAAGTGGATGGAAAGGGCGAGCCCAGGGCTGAGATAATGAGTGGAATCCTGTGAGAGTTGATTCATGCCATTGCAGATATAAACATACTCGCTCCTAGTTTTAAACGCCCAATGGGAGAAATTGCATTCTTTTCTTCATGCCTGGCTAGCGAGCAGTCACGCCTTTCTACCCACCGGAGAATTGAAACCTAACAACTGAGAGAAGCTAGATCACCCTGTGTGGTCCAAAACAAGCTGAAAGAAACGAAACTGAATGTGGAGCAGGGACTGAACTGCAGAGCTGCCTGCGAGATGGCCTCCAGGAAACCGAGCAAGGATTTAACCTGCTCCCTCTGCCTGTCTCTATTTGTGGAGCCCGTGAGGCTGGACTGTTGTCACAACTTTTGTAAATCCTGCATCCTGAAGATTTGGGGGAAACATCGTCAGGTGGTGTCCTGCCCACAATGCCGAGTGGTTCTCCCTAGGAGAGGTTACACCAGTAACAGGACCCTGTCCAATCTGTGCGAGGCGGCTCGGCAGCTCGAATCGAACCTAAAGCTGGGCGCGGAGCTGCCTGGCCGTGAGGAACAAGGCGAGAAGCTGAACCAGGGCGGGGAGAAGGACCCATCCCTCTGTCAGGAACACGGGCAGAAGCTGGTGCTGTTCTGTGAGGACGATGAGATTCTGGTCTGTGTCAACTGTGTTGATTCTCCTCCACATTCCGACCACAGATTCCTGCCATTGGAGAAGCCTGTTCGAAAGTATAAGGTAAGGGAGTGAGTGAATTAACCCATCAGAGATAATGGGAACTGCAGATGCTGGAGAATCCGAGATAGTAAAGTGTGAGGCTGGATGAACACAGCAGGACAAGCAGCATCTCAGGAGCACAAAAGCTGACGTTTCGGGCCTAGACCCTTCATCTGATGCACGGTCTAGGCCCGAAACGACAGCTTTTGTGCTCCTGAGATGCTGCTTGGCCTGCTGTGTTCATCCAGCTCCACACTTTGTTATCTTGAATTAAACCATCTCACTGTTTACCGGACAGTGTGGGCAAACACAAACGATTTTCACTAGTTGGGATTCTTGAACTGGGGGCATACTTTGCGATTCAGGGACAGACCATTCAGAGAGATGGTAGAAAACGCTTCTACAACTAAGGGTGGTCATTGTTTGGAACTCTCGTCCCGGTGGCTCGGTGGTCAGCATCGCTGCCTCACAGCGCCAGGGTCCCAGGTTGATTCTAACCCTGGGTAACTGGTTGTGTGGAGGTTGTACGTTCTCTCCGTGTCCGTGTGGGTTTCCTCCCTCCGTCCAGAGATGTCTAGGACCGGCCATGCTGAATTGCCCATAGTGTTCAGAGATCAGCAGGTTAGGTGGATGAGCCATGGTATATATGTGGATTGGGTGAGATGCTCTTAGGAGGGTTCGTGTAGACTCGATGGACCAAATGGACTCTACCCAAACTGCCCTGTAAAGTGTGTCACAAATGGCAGTTATTCATTTTAATTCTGAGATAGAGATTTTTTTAAATTTAGCAAAGGTTCTATAGGATGTGGGCCAAAGGAATGTATATGGAGTTAGGCCACAGATCAATATGATTTCATTGAATGATGGAACAGGCTTGAGAGTCTGAATGGACTAGTCCTGTTCCTAGATTCCTAATTATTGCCGTTTGAAAGAGGCTCTTATGGCATCATGGTAGTGACCCTACCTCTGCCACAGGAAGCACAGGTTCACGTGCGTAACAGCAACTCTGAACAGGTTGATGCGAAAATATCTCGAACCGTTTGAAATAAATGAATGAATTCATTTCAGCCTTGCTTTTTTTTTTAATCTGACGCTGATATTTGACGGTGAGAACTCTGAGATGATTTATTTACAGTGTCACGCTATTGGAAACTAATGTGTCACAGCCTAGTTTTAAATTAACATAATCTTAATACAACTTCACGTTGGCGTTTGCTTCCGTACAGGCTGCATTTATTGCTGCCAGTTGGGGAACCAACTGTGTTTGACCATAAGACCATAAGAAATAGGAAAAGGAGTAGGCCATTCGGCCCCTCGACCCTGCTCCACCATGCAATAAAATCACAGCTGATCTGATACTCCTTACTCTTGCCCCTTATCACACATAATTGCTGTACTGATCAATTTTCTATCTCAGCCTTAAATATACACAAGGACTCTGGCCCATAGTTCTCTGTGGCAAGGAGTTCCAAAGAAATTCCTCTTTATTTCAGACTTAAATTGGCACCCCTTAATTCTGAGACTATTTCCTTCTGGTGCAAACTCTCCCAGGAAGGTAAACATTGTCTCAGCATTTACCCTGTTAAACCCCTTATGAATCTTGCATGTTTCAACAAGATCATTCTTCTAAACTCCAGTTAAGTTGATTTCCAACCTGTTTAGCCTTTGCTCACCATACCAGGTATCATCCAAGTGAAACTCCTCCAAACTACCTACTATGAAATAGTATCTTTCCTGAAATAAGGGAACCAAAACTGCTCACAATACCAGCACCTTGTACATTTGCAATAAGACTTCTCTCCCCTTACATTTCAACCTTCTTGAAATAAGGACCAATATTTGATTAGATTTCCTGATTACTTGCTGCACCTGTATGTTAGCTTTTTGTGTTTAGTACACAAATACTCACAAACCCTTTTGTGTCGCAGATTGGTGTAGTTTTTCTCCACTTAAATTGTACACTGTTATTTTGTTCCCCCTTTCAAAATGATATTCCAAGTATAGATGCAATTTACTCAGGATTTCAAAGATTACCCATTTTATTCCAGCGCCTGAATTGGAGAATCTTTGATATATGTCTCCATAAAATATGTTTTATTTGATTTGGAGAATAAAAAAAACTGCACAGAATATTCAATCTGTAGTGTACAAGGCCTTGGACAATTATAGCAAACATTCTTTATTCTTGGACATGATACTGCAACCACCTTGCAGTAAAGGTCCACATGCCATTATTTTCTAATTGCTTTGAGCTTTCTGTGCTCCTAGCACACCTCTCTCTGAGAACCAAGCACCCGAGATGCTGCTTGGCCTGCTGTGTTCATCCAGCTCCACACTTTGTTATCCTGGATTCTCTAGCATCTGCAGTTCCCATTATCACTGATGCCATAAGGCCAGACCTTGTTTTCTCTTTGGTCCCCTTATCCATTTCATTCTTCCATTGGACATATGGTTCAGATTACTGCAAACTTGAGTGTAATTTTCATCTTAATATCCAGCTTTTGTCTCTAGCTCACCCTTAAGTACTGATGTAGTTTGATTTGCTTTGATTTATTGGAGTTGCATATACCTAAGTACAATGAAAAGCTTTATTTGCAGGTAACACAGGCAGATCATAGCAAACAGGGACATACAGATCATAAGGTGCTTAGGCAGAGTAAGGAATTCAAAGTTAGACAGAGTATGGAATACAAGGTACTGTATCACAATACAATATGTGAAGGATTAAACTAGAAAGAGCCCTTGCTCAGTTTGAATTTTATTTACAGTATTATGTATGATGACTCCACACAACTGCCACATATTTAGTCTGTACCTAATGTCCAAAACAGACATACAATTAACAGTCTACCTTATCAAATTGATTCATATAACTTTATATACCATAAAGCTATGATTAGTTTCAAGCCTTGTCTGGTCTGGTCGAATTCTTCTTGTTCTGGCTTTTATACAACACCAGTGCCACATGACACATTCCCTGATAATGTCCTCACAGTTTCTGATACCATATATTAAAATAAATATTGCAATGGATCAATATATGGTTTCTTTCATTCTTAGGATTCATTGAAATCAATCTTAAATTCCATGAAGGCTAGAGAAATAATTGAAAGAGAATTAAAGCAGCAGCAGGAGAAGGAGATTTCCAAATTGCATGTGAGTATTACTTTTGCGCCCTATAATTACTGTTACCTTTAGCAACCCACTGTTTAAACAATCTTTTTCACAACTCTAGGAATTCACATCATCCCTGGAGCAAGACATCTCTGCACAATTTGCCAAAATCCATCGATATCTTGAAGACAAAGAGAAACACTTAATTGAAGAACTGAGGAACCTGAAGGAGGAAGATCTGCAACCAATAGAAGAGAGTCTGAAAAGAATTGAGGAAGAGCTAACATCCCTTGAGGGGAATATAGTGAAGCTTGGTATACATGTTGAGCAGCAAGATGGTATCTCTTTTCTCAAGGTGACTTTTTAATCACCCTGTGTTGGAACTGTTGGTGTAATTGTAAAGAGTAGTTTATACTTAGGATGCAAACTGCATTACAGAAATTAAGACCACAGCAGACAAATCCTCAGTGTGGGCTTTGAATTCTGAATTTATGGAGTTTGTTGAGCATTCATTTAGTTTTAATTTTGAGCACAAACTCAACAAATCAGAAACAATGCTTTAGGTTTCAGCAAGATCAAACGTTAATTTGTTACACAACTGTTTCCGAAAGTTACTCAGTAAATTGTTACTCAGTAAAAGTTATTCTGTGATAATAATTCTGGTGTCTCTACTATAAGAAGGATGTTGTGAAACTTGAAAGTGTTCAGAAAAGATATACAGGGATGTTACCAGGGTTGGAGGCTTTGAGCTATAGGGAGAGGCGGGAGCATTGGAGGCTGAGCCATGGCCTTGTAGAGTCTCATCAAATCATGAGTGGCATGGATTGGGTGAACAGTAGGGGATTTCAAAACCAGAAGGTGTAGGTTTAAGGTGAAGGGGAAAGAGTTATAAGGAACCAAAAGGATCTTATTCATGCAGAAGGAAGGTGGACTGATTACTATTCTGGAGTTCGCTGATAAACTACTCACACCTCCAGTGGTAACCTCCCCACTCCCTGAGGTGTTGAAGTATCTGAAACCCACCCTCTTGCTCATGAACTCTGAGCCAAAGCTTCTCAGGCATTTGCTGCAGATGTGCTTGGCCTGGATCACATTAGCATTTAGGAGGTCCCACACTCTGCAATTATAGCATGTCACCCTGATGTGCTTGCACAGATTTCCAGATTGCATCTGTCAGGAAGGGACTCAGATTGGAAGTCTTGACCAGAAATTCCTGGGAAGTTAAGCAGGTGATCTAAATAGGAAATAGGGATTTTGACCCCGACCTGAAGACTGGGACCATTTATGCATTGGGCCATGGTCACTGAGAAGTAAGGTAATGACGTGAAAAACAAAGGGGTGAATCCATGATGTTAGGGTCTTAACCTTGAAGAAAGACTGGACAGACCTACACATTTCACTGTGGAAAGAAGAAGGTATTGATTTTGGCTGATAGTGTAAGTGGTGAGACATCAGCTCAGTCTCACTGTATACACCTACTGCACTAGGGCAGCATGTTGGCTCAGTGGTTAGCACTGCTGTCTCAGTGCCATCAACCCTGGTTCGATTCCAGCCTCAGTTGACTGGCTGTGTGGAGTTTGCATATTCTCCTCATGTCTGTATGTGTTTCTTCTGGGGGCTCTGGTGTCCCCCACAGTCGAAAGATGTGCAGGTTAGGGGGATTGGCCATGCTAAATTGCCCATCGAGTCCAGGGATGTGCAAGCTAGGTGGATTAGGTATGAGAAATATCGGGTTACATGCATGGGGTAGGGGAGTCGGTCTGAGTGGGACCCTCTTCAGACGGTCAGCGCAGACTTGGTGGGCAGAAAAGCCTGCTTCCACACTGTAGACATTCTATGATTCTACAATGAACTCAAAATCAACAGGAATGGGATAGCATTTATGGAGTTGAGTGAACCAATATCATGTGTGTTACATAATTAACCAAAGTCAACATAAGCTCCACAGTGCGTGTATGTCTCAGAGAGAGAAGAGAGGTTTTATTGAGACATGATGTTGAACAGGACAAGGGAATGCAAGCCAATATTAAAATTTAATTGTTAGAGAAGGCAACCTTGATATGGGACTGACATCAAGAATATTATTTAATTCAACAGCCATGAACAAATGGAATGAGCTGATGGATAGAATTAGGAGACAAACTGACCAAATGATGCAAGATAGAGAATGCTTGTTCGTCTGACTAGATGGAGGAAAGGCTTCCCTCCCCCAATAACATCCTCACCACCTAAATATCTCCCACAGGCTCTAGTAGTGAGGCTTCCCCCATTGAGGGCTTTGCTATCCGTCCCTTAGTTTCTCTTTCCCACTTATTGTTTGTCCTGGGAACACTGACACGTTTGAACCTCATAGGTGATGCCCATTCAAAGTTGGAGCAATAGAAGACTATTTAACTGTGGGGGAATCACAGTGGGTGAATCTAATTCTGATGTGTATACAAGCACGTCCTACCCCATAACTGCTCGGGTGTGTAGGATTTGGAAGACAAGGTGCACAGACAGAACCTCTGTTTCAGGGGGATGCTGATGCTGAGAATGTGGAATGATTTGTCCCAGCTTAGGGCCGCTCTGAAGTTCTCAGAAAGTGAAGACCAAAAATGGAGAAAATTGAGATCCAAATGAAAATGAATGAATGAGCAGTGGAGCAAAGCTCTGAAATCTTGGCAGGTGCATTTGAGGGGTAAGGGGGGGAAATAGGGAGCAGTAACTGGACTGGTATCACATTACTAGTGAAAATGTTATGAGCACAGTTACACATTTCACTAAAATCACAGATTATTGAATGTGTTAAAATGTAAAATCAAGACACCAATGTTTACTGATTAAACCATTTCTAATGTTTCATTGTCCTGCAGGAACTGAAAAGATTAAAAGAAAGGTGAGTGGTATTTACATGTATACATATTTATACTGTGATCAATTGGTCATTGTGCGATAAAATCAATTCTATTTAAAAAGATACTTACACAAAGAGGATGAAGAGGATGAAGAGGACTTTTCATGGAGTGATGAAGATAATGAAATAGTGATATTTCCAAGAAGGAATTACAGAAGATATTATGGTCCATTACTTTACTCAGTGTGGAAGGAATTGAGGCAGATCATCTCTCCATGTAAGAAATTCACAACATTGTGTTCACTCTCTGTGGAGTTGCTTTGCTCTCTTCCACCCCCTCCTCCTGAAAGTGTTGCCTTCAGTGGGTATAGTTTGCTGGGGTAGCCTCTTGGATTTCTCCTTAGGGATTTCTTCTTCAAGTGGGACCACTGATTGAGTGATTCGAACACGACAGCATCAGAACATTTTATTTGATATCTAGACAGCCAGCTAGGACTCAAGATTGGGGTCCTGTATTTGCTGATTGGTTTGCAATTTGAAGTCCAAGAATAATGATACGGAGGCTCAGTGGTTAGCACTGCCTTCTCACAGGGCCAGGGACCTGCGTTCGATTCCACTCTCGGGTGACTATCTGTGTAGAGCTTCCACGTTCTCTCTGTGTCAATATTGTTCTCTGCTGAGTGCTCTAGATTCTTCCCACAGTCCAAAGATGTGCAGGTTGGATTGGATGGATGGGCCATGCTAAATTTCCCATAGTGTCCAGGCTAGATGGGCTATTCAAGGTAAATGCGGGGTTATGGGTGGGAGAGTGGGAGGCTGAGTCGGGTTGGGATGCTCTTCTGTGGGTCGGTGCAGACTCAATGGGGACCAAATTTCCACACTGGTGATTCTGTAATAACTTGAACTTCACATTGTACCCAGCCTATAATAGTAACCAAAAGAAGAGGAGCCAGATTCAAAATGCTAATTTTGCTTCTCTCTGCACAGAAGTTGTGAGGCTGACTGTATTTCTCCAGCAGGCTCTATGCTAGTTGCTATTGTATCTGTCCACTGCTCAGGCTGTAGTCCGGTATTATATATACCTGCTATCTAATTCACTTTGCAATAAATCCAATGCAAAAATTCTGAGCTTGGTGCTGAGTCCAGGCGTGAAGGCAAGAAATATTAACTCTTGTCTGTCTGCCTTCCTTTGTATAAAATACTTGACATGATTTCTATTTTCTTTCAGTTCCAGCCTCACTGACCATGGATCCAGACACAGCTCACCGTAGCCTCGTCCTGTCTGAGGATTTGACCAGTGTGACAATCAGCCCTAGAAAAAACCTGCAGCTTCCTGATAGCACAGAGAGATTTGATCAGCATCCATGTGTTTTGGGGTCACAAGGATTCACATCAGGGAAGCACTACTGGGAGGTGGAGGTTAGCAACAAGACTGAGTGGGACATTGGTGTGACTAGAGAGTCAGCAAATAGGAAGGGAAAGATAAACCTGAAACCTAAAAATGGGTACTGGGTTGTGGGGTTGACAAATGGGAATGAATACAGAGCCAGACAGTACTCTGTAATTAACCTGGCTCCGAGTGTGAAGCCTGGGACCATTGGAGTTTACCTGGACTATGAAGGAGGACGGGTGACCTTTTACAATGCTGATGATATGTCCATTCTCTACACGTATGCTGACACATTCACCGAGAAACTCTTTGCTTTTTTCTGTGCTGGATCCTACTATGAGGCTAGAAATATTGCTCCTCTTAAACTGTGTCATTGTAAACCATAGATCTCAAACCTGGCATGATAGGGATTGAGGGATTGATATTAATCTTTTTGTGACAATGTCCTGCTCTAATGTTGATCTCTCTCTCTGCACTTCATTGGCAGCTGTAGCCTGCACTTGTGTAGTATAATCTGCTTGTGAAGCATATTAGACAACACTTTTCGTGTACCTCGACAGTAATAAATCAAATTAAATCAAATTTATCACTGTCTCTCTGGGGCTCCCTGGGTAATGAAATCCCAAGAACTAACTGTAAGACAGAACAACCAAGTCCAGCACAAAGTATTTTTCTAGAACTGCTTATGATCTGGAAGGAGCAGGAATTTAACACATGGTCCCTCTGCCCCCATTGGCCCCCAGCCCCCCAAAAAACTAACCTTGTACCAATTGCTGAACATCATCACAGTTAGAAGACAGAAATTGCTGGAGGAACTCCGGTGCCAAAAGGTATAACGAAACTTTTGCAGAATATCTTCAGGGATGAAAGAGGCCATTCGGCCTATCATGTCCGCACCAACCCTCTGAAGCATCCCACCCAGACCTCTACTCTATCCCCGTAACCCCATATTTACCATAGCTAGCCCACCTAGCCCACACAACATGGGGCAATTTTCTTTTACCATGGCCGATTCACCTTAATCAGTACATCTTTGGATTGTGGGAGGAAGCCAGAACACCTGGAAGAAACCCACACAGGCACAGGGAAAATGTGCAAACTCCACGCAGGCAGTCATTTAAAGCTGGAATCAGTCCTGGGCCCCTGGTGCTGTGAGGCAACATTGCTAACCATTGAGCCACTGTCATTCGGTAAGCTGTGCCCTTTTGAGGAAGGCTTCGTAATGGAGCTTCTCTGAATCACACAGGAACCAGTCAGCATTTTCAGAATTTTTTTTACATGTCACAAAAAAAATCTTCTCAAGTAACTGATTGGGGCACGCCGACAAAAGGAGTGGGCAATTTTGACCAGTACACAGCACTCTTGTCTTTATAACAGATGATGTGTGCCCCAGATTGTATGTATTTTGTCCAACCAGATTCCATTAAAGTCCTCAATTTCTTGGTTTTCCTCAGTCTTGGCTCTATTTCAATTTTTTTTCAGCAAAGTCAGCTCTAACTCCTGTTGAGTTGGTCTCAGAGCACAGTGTGAGCCCAGTGCCTCACTGACTGAACCTGACCTCACGAACATCTCACTTCATCATCCTCTTTTCAGCTCTCATGCTTTATTTTACAAAGCCCTTTTTTGATACATTTTTTGATTTTTACATTTTGAAAGTGCACCAAAATATTCTATGTCTTTTACAAGTGGTCTTGTTCATCACTCCCATAGTCAATGCTTCAACATGCGAGCATCAACCAAACCATAATAAGATCAAACTGTTTCTCACTGGTGTGAACTTGGTATCAGTTCACACAATGTGTCCAGTCTCTCTGTTTGGAAGGGAAATGGTTCCTTTCCAATGTTAGTGGTTTCATCCGAGCCCCTTTCCACATTTAACGCAGTAAAGGTGACCCCCACAAACCAGGAATATCCTGATTAGCTCTGGAGAAGGGGGAAAGTGGGGACAGATCAAATGGTTCAGATCAGATGAAGTGAAATATTCATCAGTACTTATGATCCAGCAACATTACCCAATTTATTACAGTTCCTTCTAGATTACCCCAAATTGTCGTGCTTCTGAGTGATGAGGGAGGCATGGTTCTGTAGTTAGCACTGCTGTATCACAGTGCCAGGGATCTGGGTTTGATTCCACCTTCTGGAAAATGTCTGCATTGAATTTGCATGTCTTCTCTGTGTCTGCATGGGTTTCTTCCGGTGCTCTGGTATCCTCCCACAGTCTAAAGATGTGCAGATTGGGTGGGTTGGCTATTGGCAATGTCGGGTTGCAGGGGTAGGGTTGGAGGGTAGGTCTGGGTGGGATGCTTGTCAGTGTGGACTCTATGAGCCAAATGACCTCCTTCCACACCGTACGGATTCTCTAATTGACTCCCCTTCTGCATTCACACCCCACTTCCAACCCCTGCCTGATCACAGCAGGGTGAATTTAATTCCTTTCTTAGTGGATCCCTTCCTCCCAAGGGCCAAATGACTTAAGTTTTAAAGGATCCAGTTTAACCAGGCTTTCTTGAATCAACAAATGAGTGAATTTATTAATTACTCAAGATGAAAAGAAATGGAGACACAAAGCAGAAATAAGGATTTGCTCCATACATAGCATAAAATAAAGGGATTGAATTATTCCGGAAGAGCATGTATGAAGACATTTTGGCAATTATTAGATCATACCATCGCTTTGAAGTTAACAACTGAGCAGTTGATTTTGAGAATCTTGAATTTGACTTGGTTGAAGGTGAAAGGGGAAAGATTTAAAAGGGACGTATTGGGTAACTTTTTCACGCAGAGGGTGGCGTGTTAATGGAATGAGCTGCCTGGGGAAGAGTTGGAGGCTGGTAAAATTACAATTAGTTGGATAGGGGTCAAATGCTAGCTAATGGGACTGGAATAATTTCAGCCATCTGGTCAGCATGGACAAGTTGGACCATATTTTACAGTTCTATAACTCGACGTACCTAGTTACAGTGAGCAGTTTTGTTTTGCTTGTAGTCCATGCAGATTATTGGCAGCGTGGAGGAACAGAGGGATCTTGGTGTGCAGATACATAGATCCCTTAAAATGGCCACCCAAGTGGACAGGGTTGTTAAGAAAGCATATGGTGTTTTGGCTTTCATTAACAGGGGGATTGAGTTTAAGAGTCGTGAGATCTTGTTGCAGCTCTATAAAACTTTGGTTAGACCGCACTTGGAATACTGCGTCCAGTTCTGGGCGCCCTATTATAGGAAAGATGTGGATGCTTTGGAGAGGGTTCAGAAGAGGTTTACCAGGATGCTGCCTGGACTGGAGGGCTTATCTTATGAAGAGAGGTTGACTGAGCTGGGTCTCTTTTCATTGGAGAAAAGGAGGAGGAGAGGGGACCCAATTGAGGTATACAAGATAATGAGAGGCATAGATAGAGTTGATAGCCAGAGACTATTTCCCAGGGCAGAAATGGCTAGCACGAGGGGTCATAGTTTTAAGCTGGTTGGTGGAAAGTATAGAGGGGGTGTCAGAGGCAGGTTCTTTACGCAGAGAGTTGTGAGAGCATGGAATGCGTTGCCAGCAGCAGTGGTGGAAGCAAGGTCATTGGGGTCATTTAAGAGACTGCTGGACATGTATATGGTCACAGAAATTTGAGGGTGCATACATGAGGATCAATGGTCGGCACAACATTGTGGGCTGAAGGGCCTGTTCTGTGCTGTACTGTTCTATGTTCTATGTTCTATTATACCATTCGAAGTGCATTAGGGTAATAGGACAGAGCGAGGAATACAATGCTACGGCTGCACAGAAGTTGCACAAGAATGAGATCAACTTTCAACTTTGAAAAGTTAGTTTAAATTTTATTGTTCTGACTCCTTTCAACAGTGACAACATTCCAATATTTAGCATGAGAGAAAGTCCTTCCCTTTGTTTTAGCTGCAGTGGAGGGTTGCTAAACTGGCAGTTCTCATTGATGCGACTCTCTAATCCACGTGCTAGGACGATTGCTTCCCTTCCTGTCTATTTACTTGATATGCCTTGCTGAGGCCAGATGTTGTGCTTGAGCTCTCTTGCAGCTACAACATTCTGGATTTCTCCACACCTTGCTTCTGAGGGAATATCTCTCAAAGGTGGCTAAGTTGAATCACTGAGGAATTGGCAACTGAGACAACACTCATTGTTTACAGTCAGTCACAGATTGTGTTGACAGCAGGACTCAGTGTAAGCATCCCTCTACAGACAGCTTGTGGCCACAGTTACGATGCCAATCTTATGTGCAGCCTGGCATATATGGGTGTAGTACACGAGGTAAAATTTTCCAAGCAATCAACCTGCTCAGCATCTGCAGTTTTCCCTTCATCTCGCAACAAGGAAGAGAAACAAAATTCTTCATATTGTATGTCAGAAAGGACTTCAGTCTCTTTTTTGTTGTTTTTCTTGTTCTGAATGTTCAGCTGTCTAACTCATCCTTCATATGCCATATAAATTAGATTGTGATTGTTGTTTTGATCGAGAATAGTTTTTTCATGTAAAACCTGGTACTAGAAATAGATTTTGTGCTGGACTTGGTTGTTCTGTCTTACAGTTAGTTCTTGGGATTTCATTACCCAGGGAGCCCAAAAGAGAGACAGTGATAAATTTGATTTGACTTGGCAGATTACATTGGACCTTGCACTGTGAAATGAAATAGGATTCAACTATGACCTCATAAAGAAGACATCCCTAGGTAGAAATGGGCAAAATGTGATTGCATTTTGCACTCAGTTTGAGGGATGATGAGGCTAACAGCACACTCAGACGTCCATTGTAGGCAGTTTTTAAACCTTGCTTCTGTGCATGCCCAGCTTTCCTGCTCCTCTGAGGCTGCTTGACCTGCTGTATTCATTCAGCTCTACACCTTGTTATCTCAGATTCTCCAGCGTCTGCAGTTCCTACTATCTCTGTGAAAAAGACATGTCTGGAAGAGGTAGCTTATGGCTAAAATATCAGGTAGTGAGTTCCCTCGTTGTCTATTCTTGTTAAGTCGTTCCTTATTTGAGCTTTCCCTGAGACGTTACAAGTGTGATATTTCATGGGCTTCACACACAACTTTGCCAGACAGTCACTGAATTTACAACCAAAGCTTTGTTTCTGTAGTAGTCCTTTTTCAAAACAAAGTGCATTATTGAATTAAAAATTAAACAAAAAAGTTTGTAAAAACTTCAGGGTTCTAATCTATTGTCATAACACATGAAAGTGCTTTCATGATGATTTGGGGAGGTGACAGCATAATGGTATATCACTGGACTGCTACTGCCGACACCTAGATAGTGTCCTGGGAAACTTTTGCCATGGCAGATCTTGGAATTTGAATTCAATTAAAAAGAAATCAGACGTTAAGAGTTGAATAATGATTGTCAATTATCAGGAAAATCCCATCCATTTTGCTAATGGCCTCTAGGGAAGGAAACTGCCATCTTGATCTGGCCTACTTGTGACTCCAAATCCATTATGACGTGGTTGATTCTTTACTGCTGTGTAGATAATTAAGGATCGGCAATAAATGCTGGCCTGGCCAATGATGCCCACATCCTGTGAATAAATTTACAAAATATCTCAGTCTACCAAAACTGAACAGAAAAGGCAAATCAGGAAAGTACCCTCTGGCTTTTTATTTCATTTACCAGCAAAGCTGACACCGTATTTTGCCACAATAAAAGCAAGACATTGCAGATGTTGGAATGCTGCAATAATATCAAAGAACAGAAACTGCTGGACAAACTCAATGGGGCTGGCAACATCAGTGCAGAGTGAGAAACAGTTAATGTTCTGAATCTAATGTGACGTGACTTTAGAAATAACTTTCATCAGCTTCCCCCAACTGAGGAGTATGAATGGTTTTGCTGGCAAGTGCTGGGAGGTGGACACATGGTTCATCTGTGTCAGTCTCTTGGATCACAGCATGTATCCAAATGGTTCTTTTCAGATTCAGTTAAATATAATTAAGAGGAGGCTTGACAACAGCAATTTGCTTTAAATATGAATGTTTATTAAGCAAGAATAACGTTTACAATGTTAATAATAAATGGAAAGAAAAAAGAAAAAGAAAAACAAATGTCCCATCCCTTTGCCCTCTGGGGACCCCTTGATTGATGGCTGGTCAGGAGGCTCAGGTTCATTCCTGGTACTGTTCATGGCCCTGGTCTGAGGTGAAGTCCAGCAGCCCTGGAATGAGACTCTCTCCCTCTCTCTCTCTCTCATCCTAAACAGTCTATCTTCCCATGCAGCTATTGAGTATCATCATTAACTTTTCACCCTTTGGCCCATCTGATACAATCCACCCCTGATGATATCTGACATCCTATGTCGCAATTGCAAATGCAGATGCAAATCAGCGATTGCCGTGCAAGCACATCTAATAAGAATATGTAACCTACACTAGAAGATTAAAACTACAATGAAAATAACTAGCATCAAAACAAAGAATACAACAATAGGGTGATTCATAAAATTCATGATCACAGTGTCTTTTGGGGACCAACTCTTGCCTATATTATACACATGCACACCACCCCAATGTACAGTCAAAGCTGTAGTGAAACCAACAAGATGTCCCAACTGATTGAGGTACCAGAATATCATTGACATTTTTTTTCAGTTAATGTATTTACATAATTTGCTCTAAATTTCAGCATTTTTTCAAGATCCTTAATTTATGTTTTTTTTTCTCAATTTCTGTCCACAGCATTCTTCATCACCAGAGTCTTAGCTCAGCGTTTTTCACATACACTAAATGCCCTAACACGTTAAAATTTCACCTCCTGGTTTAGTCATACCAGTGCTCAAGATGAGGTATCTCTGTGTCATCTGATGGGCCCTATCACTCAGTCCATCACTATTTCTCCCAGAATCCTTACTCTTTCATTTCTGCAACATTTTGACATAATAGCCAATCACCCTTCTTATTTTGATTGTATATCATTTTACATCCCTTTCACTAATGCTATTTACATTGTTTTAAAGTCAGTTTCTCTGTGGATTTTGTATATGTCTTGTCATTTAAACTATGTTTTTGTGCTCTTCCAAGCCACACCAATCCTTTTGTCAAGTAGGTGTACATGTCTGAGACCCGTTCTTCAGTGCATGTTTTCTGTATTGTCTTGTTTATTACCTCCAAAATAACATTCACTTTTGCACACTTCCATCAGTATCCCGAGACCATGTCATGCATTCTTGACATGATCTTATCAAACGGTCTATGAGGTTTTATTCGTCTTTCCATACATGGTCCTGATGCCTCCCGTAGTGGCTCGATCACCAATTTAATCTTTCTTAATAAAATAGACAAAGACACAAACATCATCAAGAGAAAGCTATCAATTTGGTGCTCTCATCTAAACTTTCTTTTCACTACTGTAACATTTTAACCTGAACTGCTGCTTCAACCCATTATCTGATTCTTTTTATCTCCTGCCACTAGTCTCCTCCTGAATTACTTCATCCCATCCAATTTTGCCATTTAACTATAACCATCATGTCTGATTCCAGAGATCTGTAGAGATTTGATATTCCAAGGAACAGAATCTTATAATATTTTAAAATAGAAGTCAAGCGTTTGTTTGATTCATATCCAGCATAGTTTGTTTGTTCTCTAAGACAATCCACCTTTTTCTTAAAGTTACTTGACAATTCATTCTAGATATTTGATATATCTCAATGTAAATTTGTCCACGTTCAATATTCTGTTTACTTCCTTAAAGTTACTAATAATGTTTTTACATATTGAACCATTGAACTGTGTGTGCATGCATTCTATCATTTTCCAGAATCCCTTTAAATGTTTTAGAGTGCCAAGGCATGTGAGTCTTAATATCGTTTTTTTTCATGATGTGTTTAAGTGGACCTAAATGACTTTCAGATTCATGACAATCACTACAATTAATATTTCCACAGTACTTTCCCAACATTGATAGGTGTTATTGATGGTTTCAGGGTGCCCAAGCCAACACTGTATTGTAATGTTGAAATTATGCAAATGAGTTGTCAAACAAGCTCTATTTATTCCAAATTAAGCAGAATGGGTTAATTAGTATTAATCCATGATGAATTCAAAGAGAAGGGGTGGGGCATAAACTCCTGCATGTAATTATGTCATCCATCTCTCCTTCTTGAATGAAGGAAAAGTCATTAAATTTACCTTTTTAAAACTTCTCTCACACTGGGAGTTGCACTTTTTATATTCCAATATCTCAAAATCACTTGGATATTATCAACGAGTCCATCCTATCATCCAGAATTAAAGATTCACTCGAGCCAAAACAATATTTGGAAGTCCATTCTTGCCAGTAAATGAAATTTCAAACATGGTAATTTCTGGATCAACACTTAATGCTCCCAGATTCCCTGTTCTGTGGTACTAGGGCGGCACCCTAGTCCATGACGACATCAGCCCAGAGGCCAAGGGGCTTCTGCTTGAAACATGGCCCCAAATCCTGCAATTTGGACCCCAAGCAATATCTTATTATTCTCAAATATTGTGGGTGCTGTCCTCCTACCTGTTTTACCTTATTTGCTATTAGGAGTTGTGCTGTTAGCCCCTTCTCCGAAGATAGCTCTGGAAGCGGACATCCCCTTTCCCATCCGCCCATTCATACTCTGAATCAGATGAACACCAAACGTCTCCATCCCAGCAAGTGGAGGTCCTATTGTGAGGTTAATAACGTGTATACTTTGACTGGCTCAAATTTCCTATTGTGCTGTTTTGCTCTGTTTTCTGTTGTGCCAGATGGCAGACTATCCGGTTTTGTTTCTCCTCTGCTCTCCAGGCTCTTTCCTGCGCTGTCTTAAACTGTTTTTGTTGCAATAAGGTTATACTGTTTTGCTGCCATCAATGCGGGCCTTCAAACTGCCTGTTCCTGGCATGGCACTCTTCCAGTATCCCCACATGTAGAATGCGAAGCTGTTAACAATATCCATCCTATTTGTGGTACACTGTCATTGTTTCTGGGGAAGCTGGCCTCCCGCAAGCACGCGTGTAGGCAGCCTGTGTGACTAACCCTCCTCTCTCTCTTTTTCCTAATGTGACCATCATCCATTCTTGCAGAGGCCCTAAATGTGTGAACAAATTAGCCACAGACCCCGATTCCAGAGTCCTACCACATTCCACACTGGAATTTGGAAGGTCACCAGAGCCTCGGTTTGCCTTTCCCTTCTCTTAAATATTTTCCGGAAACTTAGTCCTGGTTGCCAACTTGGATCAGAGGCTGTATCAAAGCGGTTTTTGTTTTCAAGATATCAAGGTGTGGAGCTGGATGAACACAGCAGGCCAAGCAGCATCTTAGGAGCAGGAAAGCTGACATTTCGGGCCTAGACTCTTCATCAGAAATTAAGACAAGGCTGGAGAGCAACAATTTTCATAAATATGAATGTTTATTAAGTAAGAATAATATTTATAATGGCAAATAACAAATGGTTACAGTTGTAATAATAAGTGGAAGATAAAAAGGGGGAGAAAATCACACATCCCTCTGACCATTGGGAGCCTCTTGATTGATGGCCTGTCTGGGGCTGTTCATGGCACTGTTCGCGATGCTGGCCTGAGGTGAAGTCCAGCAGCCCTGGAACGAAACTTTCTCTCTTTCATAGAGTATCACAAAACAACCAGTACAGAAAATAACGGATACGATAGACAAAACTGTTGGTTCGTAGAGAAAGCAAGTTTTTAAACAATTGTGTGGTCTGCAGGACTCATCCAAGGTAATGCAGCTTGTTAAGTTTCATCAACAAGTTTAGCCCTTTGGAGACAGTAGGAGCTGCCGATGCTGGAAAATATGAGATAACAAGGGTGAACACAGGAGGCATCAGAGGAGCAGGAAGGCTGAAGTTCCGGGTCTAGATGAATCTTCAGATATGGGGGAGGGTAAGGGGACTCTGGAATAAACACAGAGTTGCGTGGGGGGGGGGGGGGGTGAAGGTGATGATGGATGGAGGATAAAGAAACAGGTAGGTGGAGAGAAGACAGACAGGTCAAGGAGGTGGGGATTGAGCCAGTAAAGGTGAGTGTAGGTGTGGAGTTAGGATGGGGGTAGGTCAGTCAACGGAAAACGGACAGGTCAAGGAGGCAGGGATGAGACTGGTATGTAGAGGGTGGAGGAGGGTGTTGGTCAGTGATGTGGGAGGAGTGGATAAATGGGAGAAAAGACGAACAGGTTGAAGAAGTGGGGACAAGATGTGCTGGTTTTGGGATGAGTTCGGGGAGGGGTGATTTTGAAGCTTGTGAAGTCCACATTGAGACCGTTGGGCTGCAGGGTTCCCGAGCAAAATATGAAACGCTGCTCCTGCAACCTTCGGGTGGTATCATTGTGGCACTGCAGGAGGCCCAGGATGGACATGTCCCCCAAGGAGTGGGAAGGGGAGTTGAAGTGGTTCATGACTGGAAGGTGCAGTTGTTTGTCACGAACCGAGTGTAGGTGTTCCGCAAAGTCATCTCCAAACCTCCGCTTAGTTTCCCCAATGTAGAGGAGGCCACATGGGAAACAGCGGATACAATATACCACATTTGCAGATGTGCAGGTGAGCATCTGTTTAATGTGGAAGGTTTTTTTGGGGGTCAGGAATGGGGGTGACGGGGGGAGGTGTAGGACAGGTGTAGCACTTCCTGCGGTTGCAGGGAATAGTGCCGGGGGTGTTGGGGTTAATGGGGACTGTGGAGCTGACGAGGGATTCACGGAGAGAGCCATCCCTCCAGAAAGCAGATAAGGATGGGGAGGGAAAAATGTCCTTGATAGTGGGGTCAGGTTGCAGGTGGTGGAAGTATTGGATGATGATGTGTTGGATCTGGAAGTTGGTGGGGTGGTATGTGAGGATGAGGGGGATTGTGTCTTTGTTACTATTGAGGGGAGGTGGATGAGTTGGGGAAAACACAAGAGATGCAGTTGAGGGCATTTTTGACCACTTTGGAGGGGAAGTTGGGGTCCTTGAAAAACGAGGACATCTGGGATGTCTGGGAGCGGAATGCCTCATTTTGGGAGCAGATATGGTGGAGGTGAAGGAATTGGGAACAGAGGATGGCATTCTTGCAAGAAGGTGGGTGGGAGGAGGTGTATTCTCGGTAGCTGTGGGAGTTGGTTGGCTTGACTTGAAATGGATATCGGTTTCCAGCTGGTTACCACAGATGGAAACAGAAATGTCCAGGAAGGAGAGAGAGGTATCAGAGATGGTCCAGGTGAACTTAACTTTGGGGTGGAAGGTGTTAGTGAAGTGGATGAACTGTTTGAGCTCCTCATGGCAGCATGAGGTGGCGCTGATACAGTCATTGATATATTGGAGGAAGGGGTGGGGGGATAGGGCCAGTGTAGGTGCGGAAGAGGGATTGTTCCACGTAACCTACAAAGAGGCAAGCATAGCTGGGGCCCATGCGGGTACCCATGGCCACCCGCTTTGTCTTTAGGAAGTGGGAGGAGTTGAACGAGAAGTTGTTGAGGGTGAGGACGAGTTCAGCTAAGTGGATGAGGGAGTCGGTGGAGGGGGACTGGCTGGGACTGCAGGACAGGAAGAAGTGGAGGGCCTTTAGGCCATCTGAATGGGGAATATAAGCATATAGGAAGTGGATGTCCATGGTGAAGGTGGGGTGTTGGGGACCGGGGAATTGGAAGGAGGTTTTGGAGGAGGTGGAGGGCATGGGTATTGTCACAGACGTAGGTAGAGAGTTCCTGGACCAAGGGGGAGAAAATGGAGCCAAGATAGGTGGAGATAAGTTTGGTGGGGCAGGAGCATGCAGAGACAATGGGTGGACCAGAGCAGTCAGATTTGTGGATTTTGGGAAGGAGATAGAAGCGGACAGTGCGGGGTTGGGGAATGATGAGGTTGGAGGCTGTGGGTGGGAGGCCACCTGAGGTGATGAGGTTGTGGATGGTCTGGGAGATTATGGTTTGGTGCTCGGGGGTGGAGTCATGATGAAAGGGGCTGTAGGATGAGATGCCAGAGAGTTGGCACCTGGCCTCAACAACGTAAAGGTCAGTGTGCCATCCTACAACTGCACCTCCCTTGTCCATGGGTTTGATAGTGAGGTTCGGGTTGGAGCCCTTCAGCCCGTCCTATGTAATCTATCTTCTCATGCAGCAGTAGAATGTCGTCACTATGTTTTTGTGCTTCAGCCCATCCTATGCGGTCCGCACCCACGGATTATATTCTTCAAATTCCTGCCCTCTCCCCCAATTTGCATCTTCAATCTACCGTATCTCTCAGCCCAAGCATTTGTGTTTCACACGTTCAAATGAAAACCTGTCTCTACTTTGTGTCGGCAAACTCTGCAGTGTCCCTTTAAGAAGTCTGATCAAGTTTCACAACAAACTGGGAGAAACGAAACTGAAGGGAAAGTAAGCGCCCGGAGAAGAAGTAAGCAGTGAGATGGCCGTCAGTAAACACATCGTATCCCTGAATGAGGATTTGACCTGCTCCATCTGCCAGGCTCTGTTTGTGGAGCCGGTGCGATTGCAGTGTGAGCACAATTTCTGTAAATCCTGCATTCAAAAATGCTGGGGGAAGCAGCGCCAGGCGGTGTCCTGCCCGCAATGTCAGCTCGTTCTTCCCCGGAGAAGTTACACCAGTAACAGGTTGCTGGCCAGTCTCTGTGAGAAGACCCGGCGACTGGATCTGAACGTGAAGCTGGAGGAGGATCGCCCTGACTGTGAGAGACCTGGGGAGAGTGTGAAGCAGGTCTGTGAGGAACACGGAGAAAAGCTGATCCTGTTCTGTGAAGAGGATGAGGTTCTGATCTGCGCCAGTTGTGTAGATTCCCAAATCCATTCAAATCACAAGTTCCTGCCAGTACAGCAGGCGGTTCAAAAGTACATGGTAAGGGGAGAGAGTGAGTTAGCCAGCTCCGCTCTTCATTGTTAACGGGTTGTGTTTAATGCAGTTTAAAGTACCTGGTGAATTTTGCTCAGCCCATGTGTTCGCGCATTCTCGGCCCAGTGCTGACCTCTTCCAGTCAGAAATCAGAATTGCACAATGATGATAGCTAAGATAACAAGGTGTGGAGCTGGATGAACACAACAGGGTCTAGGCCCGAAACATCAGCTTTTGTGCTCCTAAGATGCTGCTTGGCCTGCTGTGTTCATCCAGCTCCACACTTTGTTATCTCGGATTCTCCAGCATTTGCAGTTCCTGTTATCAATGACTATGGCTATTCGGGCCAACGTATCTGCATCTGTACTGTTCTTCGTGTCAAATTCCTGCATTTTTTCCCATAGGCGAGCACACCATTTCTGTCCAAAAAAAATCACCCAATACTTTCTTGAATGCCTCGATTGATCCACTTTATTTCCAGGCTGCCTACTCGATCTGCTAACTACTTGCCGTGTGAAGAAATTTTATTTCGCTCACATCATCCTTGCTTTGTTTGAACATCATTTCAAATCTGTGCTTTCTCATTTTTTTCTTTTAGATGTTTTCACTCAACCCATTGTGTTCAGCCCGCTCATAAACCTGAGTGAAATTTCCTGAGTCTTCCTCTCTCGAAGCAGAGCAGTCCCGATTTTTTTGATCTATCCTCATGACTGAAATTTCTCATTCCTGGAAACATTTTCCTAAATCGCCTGGCGCTCTCTCCTTAATAGATTCACGTTATCATTGTAGTTAGCTTAAATGCAACTTAAAAATTCGTCTCCCTCACTGTCTTCTGTCATATTTTCGTACTATGATAGACTCCCCGCCCATAACCCCCTAGATCTGCAACGTCTGTCCGCAAATCCAATACGTCCCGAACCAATTGAAAAGTGAACAGATTCCTGATGACCTTTTTCGCTGTTGCTGACATCTTTAAAGACACCAAAAAGTGTTCGAAACTCATTTACTTTTTTAGTGCACGTGTGTATTTTTTTTTCTCCTGGTTTGCTCACACCAGAGTTCTGGAGATTATTCTCCCTATCCTGGAGATTCCAGAACATCCGGGAGGGTTGGGAATTCTAGCTGCAGTGTCCCTTTAAATACCTTCACGGCTGACTGTTTTATTATTGCTGTACCGTTTACTCTGGAAGTAAGTTGCCCATACTTTCAGCATTTTCACTCTGAATGCGGTGTGATGCAGTTTTAGCGAAGGTTACATTTATTCAGGGCAGAACTGATCGCTGTGTCCTGACAGGAAGTGAAAACACACTCAATTTCTCATAGATAAATTTAAGTAGTACAGTGAAATTTCAGAAAATGCGAGGCAATTGCAGAATTTAACTGGGGAGTTGAACTTGTTGAGCATCCGGGCCAGAGCACAGGGTGATTTGTTTTACAGAATTTGTATTCTGCAACATATATTAAAGTGGAGAATGCCAATTCAATGATTCAAGAAAGGAGGCCCCTGAACTTGATGTGGCATTGGGAAAATGCTGGAATTCCACTTAGGATGGTGTAGTGCCTTCTTTGTGCCACGGTGAAGCATGTCTCTGAGGGGACACAGGACGTTCTCAAGAGGGAGAGTGAACAGCTCGAGAGTGTGATACACATTGATACAAATGACACAGGCAGAAAGGGTGATGAAGACCTGCAAAGGGAGTTCAGAGAGTTAGGTCGTCAGTTGAAAAGTGTGACATTTAGGGTTGTAATCTTGCGGTTACTCCCTGTACGACATGCCAGTGAGGCTAGGAATGGGAAGATGGCACATTTAAATACGTGGCTAAGGAACTGGTGTGTGTGTGGGAGGGGATGGCTTCATATTGGTGGATCACTGGGGGCAGGTTGGACTTGTACAAGAGAGATAGATTGTACTTAATCTGGAGAGCATGATTATGCTGGCAGGGAGGTTTGTTAATGCCACTCATGAGGTTTTAAATGAATGTGGCATGGTTTTGGGAACTAGAGCAGTGGTTCAGCAAGTGAAGGGACTGAGGAGCAATTCGAGGCTAAAGCCAATAAGGCCAAAAGGAGGGACAGATGGTGAGAGGCTAGAGAACATGCTAGGACTGGAGGTCTGAGTTACTGAGGTAGAGTCACAGACTCAGACAGCATGGAAACAGGGTCTTCAGCCCAAGCTGGCCAATGTTGACCATCTTGCCCACTCAGCTAATTCCAATTGCCCACATTTAGTCCATATCCCTTCAAACCCTCTTCATGCATGTACCTATCCAAATGTTTTTTTAAATGTTGCTACTGTATATGCCTCAACCACTTTCTCCCTCAGCCCATTCCATATATGCACCACTCTCTGTGTGAAGAAGTTACCCTCCAGATCCTCCTTAAATCTATCCCCTTTCACCTTAAACCTATGCCCTCTAATTTTCAATTTGCTTTCCCTCGGGGGGAACAAAAGGCTGTATGCAATAGAATTAAAGGCTATCTGCAAAAAAAAGGCATAAGCATCCACACCGCCTCTTGCTCCCATGAAGAGCTTGAATAGCTCATCCACTTCACCAATACCTTCCACCCCAACCTTAAGTTCACCTGGGCCATCTCTGATATCTCTCTCTCCTTCCTGGCCCTTTCTGTTTCCATCTCTGGTAATTACCTAGAAACCAATATCCATTTCAAGCCCACCAACTCCCACAGCTATGTAGAATACACCTCCTTCCACCCACTTTCTGCAAAAATTCCATCCCCTATTCGCAATTCCTTTGCCTCCCCCGCATCTGCTTCCAGGAAGAGGCATTCCACTCCTGAACCTCTCAGATGTCCTCGCTTTTCAAAGTCCACAACTTCAGCACCTCAGTGGTAGAGAATGCCTTCGACTGTGTCTCCCGCATTTCCCGCAACTCATCCCTCACACCCCATCCCCGCAATAACAACCAAAACAGATTCCCCTCCCGTCCTCACATACCAACCCACCAACCTCCGGATACAACGCAACATCCTCCGACACTTCCACCATCTGCAATCCGACCCCACCACCACAGACATTTTTCCCTCCCCACCCTTATTTGCTTTCTAGAGGGACCACTCTCTCGGTGACTCCCTTGTCTGCTCCACACTCCCCTCCAGCCCCACCACACCCGATACTTTTCCCAGCTACCACAGGCAGTGCTACACCTGCCCCCTACACCTCTCCCCTTACCCCCATCCCAGGCCCCAAGAAGACCTTCCTCTGCTAATGTGGGAAACTGTATCCGCTGTTCCAGATGTGGCCTCCTCTACATCAAGCGGAAACCAAGCGGAAGCTTGGGGACTGCTTTGCGGAACACCCATGCTCGATCCTCACTTCTGCACCTCCCAGTCATGAACGATTTCAACTCCCCCTCCCATTCCTCAGACGACATGTCCATCCTGGACCTCCTGCAGTGCCACAATGATGCCATCCAAAGGTTGCAGGAACAGCAACCCATATTCCGCTTGGGAACCCTGCAGCCCAATGGTATCAATGTGGACTTTACAAGCTTCAAAATCTCCCCTCCCCTTACTGCATCCCAAAACCAGCCCAGCTTATCCCCGCCTCCCTAACCTGTCTTTCCTCCCACCTATCCCCTCCTCCCACCTCAAGTCCCTCCTCCATCTCTTACCTACTAGCCTCATCTAGCCCCCGTGACCTGTCCGTCCGCCCTGGACTGACCTATCTCCTCCCTCACTCCCCACCTACACTCACTTTTACTCGCTCCACCCCCACTTCTTTGACTTGTCTGTCTCCTTCCACCTATCTTCTCCTTAATCCATCTTCTCTCCACATCGCCCTCTCTCCCTATTTATTTCAGAATCTCCTGCCCCTCCCCCATTTCTGAAGAAGGGTCTCAGCCCGAAATGTCAGCCTTCCTGCTCCTCTGATGCTGCTTGACCTGCTGTGTTCATCCAGCTCTACACCTAGTTTCTTGCTATTTGCATTCATCCTATCTATGCCCCTCATGATCTTATACACCCCAATAAGATTACACCTCATTCTCCTATGTTCTGAGGAATAAAGTCCTTTCCTGGCCAAACTCTCCCTATAACTCAGGTCTATTAGTCCTGGTAACATCCTTATAAATCTTCTTTGCACACTTTCCAGTTTAACTGTGTCTTCCCTATTAACAAGGTGACCAAAACTGTACTCCAAGTGTGGCCTCACCAACAACTTCTACAACTTAACATAATAATCCAACTCCTATACTCAGTACCTTGACCGATGAAGGCCAGTATGCTGAATGCCTCCTTCACCACGCTATCAACCTGTGATGCTGCTTTCAATAAACTATGCACTTGTACCCCTCAGTCCGCCTGTTCCACCACAATCCTCAGGACCTTACCACTTCCTGTGTAAGTCCTACTTTGGTTTGACTTTCCAAAATGCAACACCTCACACTTATCTGTAATGAATTGCATTTGCTATTCCTCAGTCAACCTCCCCATCTGATCAAGATCCTCTGTAAGTTTTGATAACCTTCTTCTCTTATCAACTATACCTCCTAATTTTGTATTATTCGCAAACTTACTAATCATGCTTTGTACATTCACATCCAGATCACTTATGTAAGCAACAAATAACAAAGGTCCTAGCACGGACCCCTATGGCACACCACTACTCACAGATCTCCATCCGAGAAACAACCTTCAACTATCACCTCTGCTTCCTATCATTGAGCCAATTTTGAATCCAATTAGCTAGCTCTCCCAGGATCCCATGGGACTTCACTTTCATGACTAGCCTGCTGTGTGGGACCTTGTCAAAGGCCTTAATAAAGTCCATATAGACAACATTCACTTACTCTACCCTCATCCATCAGCTTGGTTACATCATTGAAAAACTCTAAATGATTTGTCAGACAAGACTTCCCATGCGCAAATCCATGCTGACGATCCCTAATCAGATATTGGCTATCCAAATGTTGGTTGATCCTGTCCTTCAGTATCCTCTCCAATAACTTGCCTAGCATGGATTTCAGGCTCACTGGCCTGTAATTCCCTGGTTTGTCTTTGCTACCTTTCTTAAACAATGGAACAACATTCGCCACCCTCCAGTCTTCTGGAACTTCACCAGTGGTTAAAGATGAAGCAAAAATCTCAGCAAGAGCCTCAGCAATTTCTTCCCTAGCCCCCCACATCATCTAAGGATGGACTTAAACAGACTCAGGGGATTTATTGACCTTAATGTGCTTCAAGGCTAGTAACACCTCCTCTCTGGTAATGTGCATGCAGTCCAAAACATCCTCATTTATTTGCCTTAATTCCTTAGCATCCACGATTCTCTCCTCAGTAAACACTGAGGAGAAATATTCATTAAAAATCTCCTCTATCACTGTGGCTCCACACGTAGGCAGATCTTTAAGGGGATCTATTCTGTCCCTAGCTACCCTTTTTCTCTTAATATTGCTGTAGAAACTCTGGGGATTATCTTTAATCTTATCTGCCAAAACTATCTCAGACTGCCTTTTGATCATCTGATTTCCTTCTTAAGTGTGTTCCTAAGCATTGTGTAGTCATCTAGCGATTCACTTGAGGCCAATAGCTTGAGCCCAATGTATGCCTTTACTTCTTTTTCCTGACTGGACATACTGTCCCTGGGCTCTTTATTTAACACATTTAAAAGCCTCCCATTTTCCCATCATTCATTTTCCTTCAAACATACTCACCCAATCAACGGCTGATAGATCCTGCCTAATGGCCCCAAAATTGGCTCTCTTCCAGTTTAACGCCTTAACCTGTGGACCTGTCCTATCTTTGTCCATAACTATGTTAAAACTAGGAGAGTGTTCTGGTCACTGGACCCAAAGTGCTCTCCGACAGTCACTCGCTGACTTTGTTCCCTAAGAGGAGTTCCAGTGTTGCACCCTCCCCAGTAGGGCCCTCTATATATTGATTTAGGAAACCTTCTTGAGCACATTTGACAAATTCCACCCCATCCAGGCCTTTTGCACTCTGGGTGGCCCAGTCAATACAGGGGAAATTAAAATCTCCAACCAATACCATTCTATTATTCCAACGGGTATCTGCAGTCTCCCTGCACATCTGCTCCTCTAGTACCCATTGGCAGTTTGGGGGTCTATAATACAGTCCCAACAGGGTGACCATCCCCTTGTTGTTTCTAATTTCTAATCGTATGGCCTCATTTGATGGCTCCTTACCAATATCTCTAAGCACTGTGGTTATGTCCTCCCTTATCAAAAAGACAACTCCCCTCCTTGCTTACTTGTACTTCTGTCACACCTGTAGTTTCTGTATCCTGGGCCATTGAGCTGCCAGTCCTGCCCTTCTCACAGCCTTGTTTCTGTTATGGCTATAATATCCCAGTCCCCAGAGCCAATCCACGCATTGAGCTCATCTGCCTTACCAGTCAGGCCTTGAAATAAATGCAATTTAAACCAGAAATCTCTTCCTTCCCTTTACTGTGCCCCTGGATATCCAATGGCTATTTTCTGCTGAATTCTCAATGGCCCCTCTCTTATTCAGAGCCCCATTCCCTAGTCAAACTAGTTTAACCTTCCCAGGTAACATTAACAAGTCTCCCACAAGGATATTGGATCCCCTCCAGTTCACCTCTTGTACAGGTCACCTCTACTCCAGAAGAGGTTCCAGTGATTCAAGAACTGAAAATGCTAGCCCCTACACCAGCTCCTCCACCATATGTTTATCTGTCCTATCCTTCTATTTCTGTCCTCACTGGTGTGTGGCACTGGGAGAGATCCAGTCATGTCCCTTCGGGTCCTGCTTTTTAAATTCTTACCTAACACCCCATACTCATTTTGCAGGAACCCATCCCTTTGTCCACCTGTGTCATTTGCACCAAAGTGCACAATGGCCTCTGGTGATTCACCCTCACCCTTCAGAATATTCTGCAACTGCTCTGGGACATCCTTGACCCTGGCAATAAGGAGGCAACACACCATTCTGGTGTGTCTTCTGCGGCCACAGAATCTCCTGTCTGACTGCACCACTGACCTGACCACTGCTGCTAGCCCCTGAAATGTTATTCCCCCAACAATATCCAAAGCGGTATACCTGTTATTGAGGGGAATGACCACAGGGGAATGGGTGGGAGCTTGGGTGGGAGTTGGGTGTTATGTGTTATGTGCAGCCAGGAGAGTTTCTTGAAGCAATATGTAAATATGTAAATAGTCCAATGAGGGAAGGGGCTTTACTGGACTTGGTATTGTGGAATGAGCCCAGCCAGGTTATTGAAGTTTCAGTGGGGAGCATTTTGAGACCAGTGACCATAATTCTGTAAGTAAACTAAATTGGGGAAGGCTAACTTTGGCAATATATTGGGGAATGTATAGTGAGGACGGTTGTTTGAGGGTAAGTCCACATCTGTCATGTGGGAATTTTTAAAGCCAGTTGATCAGAGTTCAACATCAGCATGTTCGTGGGAAACTGAAGGATAAGGATGGTGTGCTTCGGGAGCCTTAACTGTCAAGAGAAATTATGAGTGTGGTCAAAAAAAAGGATGTATAGATAAGGTTTAGGAAACTGAAGACAAAGCACTTGTGGAACATAAAGGAAGCAGGAAAGAACTTAAAGAAGGATTTAGGATGACCAAAAGGGGCCATGAAATATCCTTGGTAAACAGGATTAAGGAAAATCCCAAGCTGTTTTATCAACCTATAAAGAGCAAAAAGGTAGCATGGAGAGGGTAGGTGCACTGAGGGACAAAGCTGGGAATTTCCATATGGAACAGGAGTAAGTGGGTGGGGTCCTCAATGGATGATTTGCATCAGTGTTCACAATAATGGATGGCGCATCGAGAGGTGGGATATGTCGATATTCTAGGATATGTGAATATAAAAAAGGAGGTCGTATTGGGTGTTTTGAAAAATAATAAGATGGACAAGCTGCTAGGACCTGAAGGGGTCTATCCAGAATACTGAGGGAGGTGGGGGAGAAAATTGCTGGGATGTTGTACAATATCTTTGTATCCTCTTTACTCACAGGCAGGGTCCCAGAGGACTGGAAAACAGCCAATTTTGTTCTTTTGATTAAGAAGAGCAACAGGGATTATTAGAGAAATTACAGACCAATGAATCTGACATTATTGGTCGGGAAATAAAGATGCTTACATACAGGACATACTCTTATTTGGAAAAATTTGGACTTATTAGTGACAGGATTTGTGAGAGGGCGGTCGGGTCTCACAAACGTAAATGAGTTTTTTGAGGAAATGACAAAGACAGCTGATTGAGGGCAGTGGAAATTGTGAGCAAGGCCTTTGACAAGGTCCATCATGGCAGGCTGATATAAAAGGTGAAGTCACATGGGATCTGGGTGAGCTGGTAAAACGGATGCAGATCTAGATTAGTCATAGAAGACAGAGAGTGGGGTATTACAGCCTCATGGTATTGTTGTTGGATCTTTCAATCTAAAGACCCAGCTAATGTTCTGGGCACCTGGGTTTGAATCCTGTCATGGCAGATAGTGGAATTTGAATTCAATAAAATTCTGGAAATAAGAGCCCAATGATGACCATGAAACCATTGCCAATTGTTGGAAAAACCCATTTGGGGTTGACTAATGACTTTAAGGGAAGGAAACTGCCATCCTTTTCTGGTCTGGCCTACATGTGACTGCAGACCCACAGCAATGTGGCTGCCTGTAAACTGCCCTCTGCGCAATAAGTGCTGGCCTTGTCAGTGACAGCCTCATCTCGTGAATAAATAAAAAAGGAACTGTTGTGCTGGGTCTCCACCCTGTTTATTCCCCTCTCTTCCCTTCCATCCCCGTCAAAAGTATTGAAAAATATTTCAATTCCTTTAGATCCCTTTCTGCAGAAGAGTCATACCAGAGTTGAAACGTTAACTCTGCTTCTGTCGCTACAAATGCTGCCAGACCTGCTGAAATTCTCCAGCATTTTCTGAGTTTGTTGCTCAAAGTTTAGTCTGTGCCTGCTTTAGAGGCTGAAGTGAATCTCCACTTAACACCCACAACCTGCATACAATTAGTTATAACTAACTATGTCTTACCTATCCAATCCATTCATTTGTTTTATATAAGAGTTAATGGTGTATATTGGTCAAACAGTTATTGGTTTGAACCTATTCCTAGTCTCAATGAGGAGGTTCTTCACCCAGAGTGTTGTGAGCGCATGGAATAATTTACCAGTGGTAGCCGTGGAAGTGGAGCCATTAGTGACATTTAAGCGGCTGCTGGACATGCACATGGACAGCAGTGAATTGAGGGGAATGTAGGGTAGCTTGTTTTATTTTTGGATTAGGATTATTCCACGGCACAACATCGTGGGCCGACGGGCCTGTACTTTTCTATGTTCTATGTTCTATGAAGACTTTTCATTCTGCTTTTACAAAGAAAGGTCTACCAAAAATGTTATGAGTAATATTCTCCTCACTGCTGCCCTCACATTTTGTAAAATAACAACAGATATTACAATGGATTATGGTGAGATCTACTTGCATTTATAGGACCAGCTGAATGCATCCTTGGATTCCATGGAGGAGGAAAAGAAATGTAAGAGTGAATTAAAACAACAGCAGGAAGGGAAGATTTCAGAACTGGATGTGAGTATGATTTTGCTTCCCCTCAAAACACAGCGAACCTTTAGCAACCTGCTGTTTCAATGATTTCTCTCACCATCTCAGGAGCTCTCTGTGTCACTGGAAGAAGACATCTCCACCCAGTTTGCTAAAATCCGTCAATATCTTGATGAGAAAGAGAAACATTTAACGGAAGGTTTGAGGAGACAAAAGCAGGCGGATCTGCGACTGATGGAAGAAAATCTGAAAGAAATCAAAGTGGAAATAATGTCACTTGACGAGAAGATAGGGAACCTTCGTGCAGACATCGAGCAGCAAGATGGAATCGCTTTTCTCAAGGTGATCCCTTATACCCAATCCCCAAGCTGTAAACAGTGCTTTATAGTTGAGCTCAAACTCCATAACAGAGGACATCTAGGATTGAGAATACTGTCGCATACTGTCAGTGCATCACACTGCTGGCAGTATTACTGTAGGGAAGGAAGTGGGAGGGCAGGTCCGGGCTGCATCAACTTCAAACTGGGATTTGAGCCAGCATTCATAAATCCTTCAGAATAGAAGGTGGTATGGTGATGGCAGTGGGGAAGGTGGACAGGGGAGGGAGAAGATTAGTGGAAACCAGACCCAAACACGGAAAGGTGGAAACTCTCCTTGGGATCCTGAGAAGGTGTACTGTACTTGTCAACAGTTCAGTGCTGCACGGACCAAAGGCAACCTCTGAGTCAGTGAACATTTAGGAACTTGAAATAAAAGGATCTGGTCTGTGACCCCTCAGCAGTAGAAGTCCTGTTTGAGCGTGCCTGTTACTGTGTGGGGGAGTTGAGGTGGTCCATAGTGACTGGTGTCATATTGCATTACTGGAACCTGAGAAAATTTCCTCTACCTTGATTTACATTTAACTCGAGCGTGCCACTTGTATCTGGAGCACATTCTAACCGGCATCACCAATACAATAACATATTTCTGTTTCTCTGCTCTACAGGAACTGAAAAGGTTGCAAGAAAGGCAAGTATCCAATCCAAATCTTCACGTGGTTTTACTCTGTGATCCCAGTTTGTATGCAGCAGCAAGTGACTGTATCAGTTCCATTTAAACAGGTACCTGGACAATGAGGAGGAAGGAGACGATGAAGAGGAAGATTCACAGAGCAGTGAAGATGAAGAAATACTGACATTTCCAAGAGAGAAGTACATAGCATTCCAAGGCCCTTTACTCTACACAGTGTGGAAGGAAATGAAACAGATTATCTCCCCAGGTAAGAAGCCCCACAAGATTGTGTTCACCCTCTGGGGAGTTTACTGTCCTCTACTTCTGTAACTGCTGCCTATTAGTAGTTCAGAAAATTAGGGGGCATCAGCCTTTGGAATGTTACTGAAGGGAGCATTTTTTTACATGACACAGACACAAAGGAATCACAGCACCATATTACTTGACATGTAGACGCTTAGACTTATCTTTGAGAATGACTAGACAGTGATTAGAATGGGGAGCACTGGTGCTCCGCTCTGCTCCAGGAATCCGAATGTTGAACGTAACAAGATGAATATTTTGCCTCCCTTAAGCCTGCTGAACCAGTCGTTATGATTGTGGCTGACCTTGCATCTAGCCATGTATTTGTCCCATCTCCCAGTAATACCTTAATGTTAAACATAAAATATTAACCTCAGTTTTAAAATTAGAATTGAGGCTTATATTGATTGCTCTTTACAGAAATGAATTTCAAACTACTAACACAACCCATGGCATGATAGTTTTTCCTAATTTCACTCACGATGTTCTTACAGGAGGGCAGGAATGGTTTCACGGCTGTTTCATGGTTGAATGTGATTGTTTATAAAGTCCAGTTTTCAATCATTGAATTTCAGGCACTTGTCTCAATACTTTGATATAGCACAAGAAATATAATCTTTCACATTTCTGAATGGTTTACTCTCTCTGTTGTGGTTGCATTAGACCCTTTAATGAGGTTGCAAAATGACACAAATTGGCGGCTATTTTATGTGAGATAGCACATGGTTTCAGGGAAACATTACTTTCCAATTTAAGCAGCTTTTTTACATGAACACCTTTTCTGAGAATCCAGCCAATAGTAATAATGGTTGATATCCTACGTCTTCATGACACGTTAGAGATAGTTTCTCTCGACATACCCTAATACTGAAGTTACCGCACAGAAAGAGGCAATTTGACTCAATGAGTGCAAGCTCGTTATCTGCAAGAAATGGCCCATGTATCTAACTCTGAGCACTGCTGGAGGCCAGGCTCAAGCAGAAACATATCTATGAATGACTTTGTCAATCTGCACAGATCCAGGCAGAGGAACATCAGAGAGGTTTGTGAGAGTGGCACTCTGTCAGCTGGTTGAAAGGGTGTGGGATTTCCCTACATTAACAGTGCTGTGCTGGCATTGGCATGTGTATGTGTGCGTCTTTGTGTCTCTGTGGAAAACTGAGTAACTGCCATGGCGACCAAGGTCCAATTCACCCAGTGTTGGCTGGTTATATGCACAGACCTACACTCCATTGCTGTAGCCAAACCTTCTCGACATCAATGGTAAGGTGAGAGAGAGCAAGGTACCTTACTCTGAGTGCAGTTCATCTAAGGGTGACAGAGTGGTGTTAGCAGACATCCTGAAGGATCAGGAACAATAGACAGGCAACCCAGAAGCTCCTTCCAATTTCACTCCAGAATTGCCCAGCTTGACAAACTCTGCTTGACTGTTATTTTAAGGTCTGTGGCAGCACAAGCCAAGCAGGTTGAGCCTGCATCTAGATGGGAGACTCTCGGCAGGTCTATGCTGTCTAGGCCCAACTGCACCAGGATAGGAACACCCAAGTCTTCCAAGGCAACATGGCCAAATACAAAAGAAGTTCCTGTGAATTCCAACAGCAGAGTCGTGGAATGCATTAAGATATAGTGGGAGGGAGAGAAAGAAGAAAATTACTGAAAATATATAGATTATTGCAAATTATCTTCCACTTTAGAATATTTTCACTTTCTGCTGCGATATAAATTTCATTTATTTAAGTCCCAACCATGTGAGAGATAAGAACATAAGAGCATAACAAAAGAACACAAGAACTAGGAGCAGGAGTAGGCCATCTGGCCCCTGGAGCCTGCCCTGTCATTTAATGAGATCATGGCTGATCTTTTTGAGACTCATCTCCACTTACCCACCCACTCATCATAACCCTTATTTCCTTTACTATTTATCTAGCCTTGCCTTAAAAACATTCAGCAAGGTAGCTTCTACCACTTCACTGGGCAGGGAATTCTATGGATTCACAACCCTTTGGGTGAAGAAGTTCCTCCCGACCTCAGTCCTACATCCGATTCCCTTTATTTTGAGGCAATGCCCTCTAGCCCTAGTTTCACCTGCTAGTGGAGAAAACCTCCCTGCCTCCACCTTACCTACTCCCATCATAATCTTATATGTTTCTATAAGATCTCTCCTCATTCTTTTGAATTCCAATGAGTATAAGCCTAGTCTACTCTGTCTCCCCTCATAATCCAACCCCCTCAACTCTGGAATCAACCAAGTGAATCTTCTGGGCATCCCCTCCAGTGCCAGTATATCTATTCTGAAGTAAGGAGAGCAAAACTACACACAGTACTCCAAGTGTGGCCTCACCAGGATCCTATACAGCTGCAGCATAGCCTCCCTGTTTTTAAACTCCATCCCTCTAGCAATGGCAGACAAAATTCCATTTGCCTTTTGAATTAACTGCTGCACCTGCAATCCTACTTTTAGCGATTCATGCACAAGGGCACTCAAGTCCCTCTGCGCAGCAGCGTGTTGCAATTTTTTACCATTTAAAGCATAGTCCATCTTCCTGTTACTCGTACCAAAATGAATGACCTCACACTTATCAACATTGTACTCCATCTGCCAGACCTTTGCCCACTCACTTAGACTATCTATATCCCTCTGCAGACTTTCAGTGTCTTCTGCACACTTTGCTCTACCACTCGCCTTAATGTCATCTGCAAACTTGGGCACACCACACTTAGTCCCCAACTCCAAATCATCGATGTAAATTGTAAACAATTGCGGTCACAACACTGATCCCTGAGGCGCACCACTAGCCACTGACTGCTCTTTGCTTTCTAGTGGTCAACCAATCCTCTATCCGTGCCAATACATTACCTGTAATACCATGGAACTTTATCTTATGTAACAGCCTTTGGTGTGGCACCTTGTCAAATGCCTTCTGGAAATCCAGATACACCACATCCACAGGTTCCCCACTGTTCACCATGCAAATAATGTCCTCAAAGAATTCCACCAAATTAGTTAAACATGACCTACCCTTCAAGAACCCATGCTGGGTGTTCCCAGTGGGACAATTTCTCTCCAGATTTCTTGCTATTTCTTCCTTAATGATAGATTCAAGCATTTTCCCCACGACCGAAGTGAGGCTAACTGGCCTATCGTTACCTGCTTTTGGTCTACTTCCTTTTTTTAAACAGTGGCGTCACATTGGCTGTTTTTCAATCTGCGGGAACCACTGCAGAGTCCAGTGAATTTTGGCAAATAACTACTAGTTTATTTGCTATTTCCCCCATTACCTCATTTAGTACCCTGGGATGCACTTCGTCAGGGCCAGGAGACTTGTCTACCCTTAGCCCCATCAGCTTACCCAGCATTGCCTGCTTAGTGATAATGATAATTTCTAGGTCCTTGCCTGCTATAGCCACCTTGCCATTAGTTTTCGGTGTATTATTTGTGTCTTCCATAGTGAAGACCAACACTAAATAACTGTTTAATGTCATGGCTATTTCCTCATTCCCAGTTATTAAATTGGCCTTCTTATCCTCTAAAGGACCAATGTTTACCTTCGCCACTCTTCTACAATTCACATATTTATGGAAACTCTTGCTGCCTGTTTTTATATTCTGAGCTAGTTTACTCTCATAATCTGTCTTACTTCTCTTTATAACTTTTTTTGTGGCTTTCTGTTGGCCTTTAAAGATTTCCCAGTCGACTAGTTTCCCACTACTCTTTGTTTTTTTGTCTGTGTTTTTTTTCAATCTGATACTTTCCTTTATTTCCTTAAACATCCATGGCTGGCTCTCTCTTTTCCTACAGTTTTTTCTCATCACAGGAATATACTTCTGCTGAGCACTGTGAAAAATCGTTTTGAAAGTCCTCCACTGTTCCTCAACTGACCCACCATAAAGTTTTTCTCCAATTCTACCTTGGCTAACTCCTCCCTCATTCCTTTATAGTCTCCTTTGTTTAAGCACAGGACATGGGTACAGTCTCTTGAGATTGACAGATGAACAGCCTCTTGATATGTCCCAAAGATGGAAGAATTTTCAATCACCAAGTGGTGCTCATCTCTCACAAGCTACTTACTCCTTGACTGTAGGCAGTACCGGAGACACTTATAATGTGATGTCGAGGACAGCAGCCAAGATGTTGTGCTTTGATGTGGACAATAATGAGACTGAGCAAAATGTGCAGAGAATGTGCTCATGTCTGGCCTGTGACAATGTTAGAAATGCAGGCCATTTATTATTACAAAAATGTCTGTTTGTACATATTTGTGATTAACCTGTTCAGAGATGCTATGACACACCTCGGCAGTGGGTGGGGCTTGAACCTTGACCTTCTGGCTCAGAGGTAGGGAGACAGTGCCACAAGAACCCTGTGCATGTCCCTTTAAGGGTAAACCAGCTTCAGAATTGATGGAGAGAAGATGATGATTGTTGGAGTTTGCGCTGAAGCATTGCCCCATAAAAGGGTTTTTGTCACATGGGGGTAATGTCCCTGTTTGTGAGTTAGGAGGTCTGGGTCAAGCCACCCCCATATCAGAGGTGTGTCACATCAGAACAGGTCAATTAAGAAGAAAACTTGGATCCATAGAGGGTCCCTTGTGGTGTAATGGAAGCACTCTTACATCATTGTTTACTGTACCTACTCTGTAATAATTACTAACACTGAAATTATAGATGTTAATTTGTGTCTGCCTATGCTCCTCAATAAAATATCTAATACGATGTTTATTTGACTTTGCCAGTTCCAGCCTCACTGACCCTCAATCCAAAAACAGTGGATCTTAACCTCGTCCTGTCGAAGGACCTGACCAGCGTGAGAGCCGGAAACAGCACATTCATGCTTCCTAACAATCCACAGAGATTTGGTGCCGTTCCATTCGTCCTGGGATCGCAGGGATTCATATCAGGAAAACACTACTGGGAGGTGGAGGTGGGGGACAAGACTGAGTGGGCATTGGGTGTGGCCGAAGAGTCATCCAGCAGGAAAGGAAGCTTGCACCTAGGACCAGAATATGGTTACTGGACTGTGTGGCTTAACAGTGGAAACGAATATAAAACTAATGATTGTCCATCTGCCCAACTGACTCCAAGGGTGAAACCCAAGATCATCGGAGTTTACCTGGACTTTGAGGGAGGACAGGTGATCTTTTACAATGCTGCAGATATGTCTGTTATCTACACATTCATTGACATATTCACTGAGAAACTCTTTCCTGTTTTCTATCCTGGATCAAGTGATATTGCTCCTCTTGTACTGCGTCATTTTGAACTGTAGAAGTAAATTCTAGATAGTGTCAGAGAGTGGGGAGCATGTGAGCACTGTTGGGTGAACATTCCACATGCTACCAATAACTATCGAGGTGCATCTCGAAACAGCACTAAGAAGAGGGCATTTGATGATAAATGGTGGAGATGAGAGCCTGCATTGCAAAGTGCTTTTTGTCCTGACAGTTTGGAGTGTGCTCACTGACTGGAGTGTGTCTTACTGTGCAGGCTGAACTGATTCTAATTGGGCTTCCTGTCCCCTCGCGTCAGTTGCCCAACCCAGGACTCTTCATTCCTGGTCCTTCCCCTGGCAGAGCCTCTGCTACTTTTTGAATCTGGCCTCTGTGTAACTCGGCAAATTAATGACAGTTGCTGTGAGGAAAATGCAGCAACATCTTTTACACACAAGGCAGAGTTTAGTAATCATAAATATGTACATAATTGGGACCAGGTAAAGATTTGCATCACTGTAATCTGGGAACACAGGCCTTCGCAACTCAGAGCGAACCATAAGCAATTACAAAGATTTTGCTAGGGGACAGACCACAATTTTTCAAGAAGAGAACATTGCGAGTCAGAAATCTATTATTTGTTAACACAGTTCTGATTGTGCCTCAGTTGTAGATGTTGCTTAATTCTAAAATTTTATCTTACAACATGAGAAATAACATTTCTTTATAAAGTCAGGGTTTATTGTTGACATTTCTTGTCAAGTTCTTCTGTGCTGTGTGACTCTCAGATTCTATCTGATTTCGGCAGTTGTGCAATTTAAGTCTGAGATAATGGGAACTGCAGATGCTGGAGATTCCAAGATAATAAAATGTGAGGCTGGATGAACACAGCAGGCCAAGCAGCATCTCAGGAGCACAAAAGCTGACGTTTCGGGCCTAGACCCTTCATCAGAGAGGGGGATGGGTGGAGGGAACTGGAATAAATAGGGAGAGAGGGGGAGGCGGACCGAAGATGGAGAGTAAAGAAGATAGGTGGAGAGGGTGTAGGTGGGGAGGTAGGGAGGGGATAGGTCAGTCCAGGGAAGACGGACAGGTCAAGGAGGTGGGATGAGGTTAGTAGGTAGTTGGGGGTGCGGCTTGGGGTGGGAGGAAGGGATGGGTGAGAGGAAGAACCGGTTAGGGAGGCAGAGACAGGTTGGACTGGTTTTGGGATGCAGTGGGTGGGGGGGAAGAGCTGGGCTGGTTGTGTGGTGCAGTGGGGGGAGGGGATGAACTGGGCTGGTTGAGGGATGCAGTGGGGGAAGGGGAGATTTTGAAACTGGTGAAGTCCACATTGATACCATATGGCTGCAGGGTTCCCAGGCGGAATATGAGTTGCTGTTCCTGCAACCTTCGGGTGGCATCATTGTGGCAGTGCAGGAGGCCCATGATGGACATGTCATCAAGAGAATGGGAGGGGGAGTGGAAATGGTTTGCGACTGGGAGGTGCAGTTGTTTGTTGCGAACTGAGCGGAGGTGTTCTGCAAAGCGGTCCCCAAGCCTCCGCTTGGTTTCCCCAATGTAGAGAAAGCCGCACCGGGTACAGTGGATGCAGTATACCACATTGGCAGATGTGCAGGTGAACCTCTGCTTAATGTGGAATGTCATCTTGGGGCCTGGGATGGGGGTGAGGGAGGAGGTGTGGGGACAAGTGTAGCATTTCCTGCGGTTGCAGGGGAAGGTGCCGGGTGTGGTGGGGTTGGAGGGCAGTGTGGAGCGAACAAGGGAGTCACGGAGAGAGTGGTCTCTCCGGAAAGCAGACAGGGGTGGGGATGGAAAAATGTCTTGGGTGGTGGGGTCGGATTGTAAATGGCGGAAGTGTCGGAGGATAATGCGTTGTATCCGGAGGTTGGTAGGGTGGTGTGTGAGAACGAGGGGGATCCTCTTGGGGCGGTTGTGGCGGGGGCGGGGTGTGAGGGATGTGTCGCGGGAAATGCGGGAGACGCGGTCAAGGGCGTTCTCAATCACCGTGGGGGGGAAGTTGCGGTCCTTAAAGAACTTGGACATCTGGGATGTGCGGGAGTGGAATGTCTTATCGTGGGAGCAGATGCGGCGGAGGCGGAGGAATTGGGAATAGGGGATGGAATTTTTGCAGGAGGGTGGGTGGGAGGAGGTGTATTCTAGGTAGCTGTGGGAGTCGGTGGGCTTGTAATGGACATCAGTTACAAGCTGGTTGCCTGAGATGGAGACTGAGAGGTCCAGGAAGGTGAGGGATGTGCTGGAGATGGCCCAGGTGAACTGAAGGTTGGGGTGGAAGGTGTTGGTGAAGTGGATGAACTGTTCGAGATCCTCTGGGGAGCAAGAGGCGGCGCCGATACAGTCATCAATGTACCGGAGGAAGAGGTGGGGTTTGGGGCCTGTGTAGGTGCGGAAGATGGACTGTTCCACGTAACCTACAAAGAGGCAGGCATTTCCACTCCCCCTCCCATTCTCTTGATGACATGTCCATCATGGGCCTCCTGCACTGCCACAATGATGCCACCCGAAGGTTGCAGGAACAGCAACTCATATTCCGCCTGGGAACCCTGCAGCCATATGGTATCAATGTGGACTTCACCAGTTTCAAAATCTCCCCTTCCCCCACTGCATCCCTCAACCAGCCCAGTTCATCCCCTCCCCCCACTGCACCACACAACCAGCCCAGCTCTTCCCCCCCACCCACTGCATCCCAAAACCAGTCCAACCTGTCTCTGCCTCCCTAACCGGTTCTTCCTCTCACCCATCCCTTCCTCCCACCCCAAGCCACACCCCCAGCTACCTACTAACCTCATCCCACCTCCTTGACCTGTCCGTCTTCCCTGGACTGACCTATCCCCTCCCTACCTCCCCACCTACACCCTCTCCACCTATCTTCTTTACTCTCCATCTTCGGTCCGCCTCCCCCTCTCTCCCTATTTATTCCAGTTCCCTCCCCCCATCCCCCTCTCTGATAAAGGGTCTAGGCCCGAAACATCAGCTTTTGTGCTCCTGAGATGCTGCTTGGCCTGCTGTGTTCATCCAGCCTCACATTTTATTATCGTGCAATTTAAGTCTGTTAGGTTTACTGACTCGGGGACTCCTGGGCTGTTATTAAAAGAAATCTCATTCACAATTTCTGTTTTTGCTGTACATTCATAAATACTTTTTAGGGAAGGGAAATCTGTGGTCTTTACTCAATTTGGCCTTTATGCAGACATACCACTTTTAACTGCTGTTAAAATGGTTGTGGACTTGGCTGAAGTGGATCATAATGAACTGAATACCCAGCATGAACCAAGGTACCAGAAAAGGCAACATCACAGCGAGACCTGAAGAACTTGAAAAGTTCGCAGTAACATCTGAGAACATGTGCCACTAATCAGGAAACAGTCTGAAATAGTAGGATTAATAAAATCGTTATTTACAGCAATATCCCATGCACCTCCATCATTATTCCTGGATATGTCTTCTCCCACTGGCAGGACAAGCTAAGTAGGTGTGGAAGTACATTGATATAAAGTCCAGAGGATGAATTTTCAACATTGGCATTGCATAATGTTGAAAACAAGCAAAGAAACTTTATATTAACACCAACATCTCTCCCATAGTTGATGAATCAGTACTCTTCTATGTTGTACACCACTGGGGTGGCAAAGTTACAGAATACACTCTGGATAGGAAACTTCATATGCCAATTACCCACAGCAGCTCAGGAGCACCATTATTGACCTATGCTGATCATGCCCCCAAGGACATATCTGCACTGGAACTGGGATTGCAGTAAGTGTTCAGGGAACCCACAGGAAAAAAAACGTATTTGGTCTGCTTTACCTCACCACGCCTGTTGCATAAAATATTCGTGGTGATCATCGCACTGACCTAGTCTTTGCATTGAGAGTACTGCCCATTATGTTCTGTGACTAAAGATTCAGAACAAACCTAGGAGCTCAACGTTGGACATATCTGAGGTACTACGGGCCATCAGTATCTACAAAATTGTATTTGATCACAATCCAATACTTCATGGGCACAATCAAGAGTGAAGGAGGACTCTCAAAACCAGGTTCCAACCTTGTGAAGCTGTAACAATATTCAATTTGTTGTTTAACAATTAGACCACTGTTTAGTTCTTTGGAAAAGTCAAGTAATCAATGTATACTAATCAGTTAACCTAATATATTCTGCTTAAATGTAATCAGTGTAGGACACTAGTCAATTATAAAATAAATAACTTACGTTTCACTTTTAAGGCTCTTTGGAATTTTTAAATTATATTCTTGCGATTTTAACTAACTTGCATCAAGCACCAGCAGTCACTACAGAATTTTGCAAGAACAAATGGTTCTTTCACCAACATCACACAAGTTCTGAGTTTGTTGCAGCAGAGGCCAACAAATAGAAACTATCCAAGAAGATTTAATAGTGCCCAGGAGTGGAGGACCTGATCTGTGGCTGGCTATGAAGGCAGGAGTTAGAGCCCAAGGGTATAGTCACCATTGCTGACGTATAAGTGTACAGTTAGGTAATATTCATTCATTAGTCAAGTTCTCTCCTTTTGTGCCTTGAACACTAGCCCCTTCTCTCCTGAGTGCCACGTAGTGAGCTTCATCAGCGAGTGCTGGCAGGCTAGTCAATTGCTTGATGCATCTCTGGGATTCACAGACACGCATGCACATGCTCACACTGTCCAGCAGGGTCACAGATAAGTACACAGGAATGGGACTCATTCATCACAAATCTTTCAAGCTCGGAACATATCAGTACATCCAACCTATAAGCTGGATATTACAGTCTGCCCTTTGCAAAGAGTGTCCCATGCACACAGTCATCTTTGAAGTTATCAATGTTCATACACTGGGGAGGGTGATCATTGCATACCTCCCTCAACAATGTGGAGACACATTGGAGAGTGGTGCTAGGCAGTTTATACACAATTGTCACTGGATTCACACTGGAACAAGCGGAGCTGAATCAGACTCAGTGTGCAGCCGGACTCTGCCCAATCCTTGGGGAAATTTCAGCAGCTTCTCATTAGTTAGGTTATAGTAATATCGCTGACTCATCATCGAAAATGCTAGACTGCCATTCGGGCTTTGAATTCAATGATAGCAATTGGTGAAGTTGGAATTCAATGAGAAAAATGTGAAATTAAGATGGTCTCTGAGTATTCACCTAATGGTGACTAATTATCTTCAAATGCCATTTGCTTCGTAATGCCTTTTAGAGAACACAAACCTGGTCTGGCTTCCAAATAACTCCACACTCACAATAAGACCCAATGTAGAGAGTCAACTCTCCTAGAGTGACGGTGACGTGAAGTTGATGCATATTTAGGATCCTGCCTTTTGTTGTCTATGCCTCAATAAAATTCATTGACAGAGCATGAGGCAAATGAAAAGACATTTAAAGTCACAAGAGTAAAACAAACCCCTAATGGTAACATCTGGAAAAGGTTAGTACTTTGGCCAAATGACCAAAGTTGAAACATTACAGAGCTCTGTCTCAGAAGGCAGCGTGGAAACAAGTCCACCTTTGTTCAGTTGGACAATGGATCTCAGAGGGGTTCCAAACACAGTACAGTGTGATGGCGGTTCAAGGCAGGTGAGAGTGGCAACCATGACAGTAGATTTTTTTGGCAGAAACAGCATCAGCATTATATGTCAATCTATAATACATGCACTTGAATAATTGTATATTGAGTGATACTTTATTTCTGGTTCGATTCCATTCACATCTGGGGTCCTGTTAAATTTCCATGTGTAAAATTGGGGTCATACTGCGAAATAGATTGCTAAGAACTGCAGTAGAATGAGAGATGACACCAAGCCAGCCATTTGTGCAGCAATAAGAGAATTATTCATCTCAATAAATGCAATTTATGTGTAACAACCCAATGAATATACCAGGAATGTTTTATTGGACTAAAGTTGCATTGGCCACAGACAGTTTAGCAGTTTACACGATTCTCTTTTTGGGATCAGTGACTATCTACCATTAGCCAGCCACTCCCATTACCAGACTGTGGATTAGGCATAAACCAACAAATTGAGCCTACACTTGGGAAAAAAAGGACCCTTTATTGTACAGAAAGCACTCTCTAAATGAGCTTCACTACATTGTTAACAAGTGTGAACAATTCACAATCATACCTTACACACTAAGGAAGTTAATTCAAACCAGTGGTATACATTGAAATGTCTCAATATTGTGGGAAAAATGCTTCATGCAACCAAAAAGACCTTGATGTATGAATAAAATTTCATTCACATGAGAACCAATCAGGCATGTTGATCAGCAAGAATGAGCCACTGCACAGGGATCTGAAGAAAATCTCAACCATTTAGACTCAACTGCCTGGCAAGAAGAACAATGAAAACAAAGGAACCAGGGCACACAGAATGGCAAAAAATAGGGAGAACTGCATTGATGAAGATGAAAGCAAATATAATGCAGATGCAGATCTGAAATGAAGATAGAAAATGTTGGAGAATCTCAGCAGGCTTGGCAGCAGGAGAGACACAGAGTTAACATTTGGAGTCGAATAACTTTGTTGCAATGCACTCTGAAGAACTGAGTTCTGAGAAGAGTCATATTGGACTCAAAACATTAACTATTTTTCTCCCTCTCTCTCTCTACAGATGCTGTCAGGCCTGCTGAATTTCCCCAGCACTTTCTGCTTTTAAGTCAGATATTGATACTGGGGAAAGGGAGAATGAGAAGTGAAAATGGAGCATAAAGGCATGAGGGAAGGAACAGAGTGCACAAGGGAGAAAGGAAGCTATTGAAAATAAGATGGAGTAACAGAGAGGGAAAGGACAGGAGAGAATGAGAGGATCATGCCAGTGAGAGACAGGCAGGGTTACAGGGAATGAGATAGTGGAGAGGGAATGAGCGAACAATGCAGTGTTTGTTCCCTTAGCACTGTCCCAGCTGATGGTTGGGAATCTCTAATGCAATTTAGCATGGAAGTCGGAATCTTGAATCCTTGACTGAGAAATGAACATGCTGCAAACTGAGCCAGGTTGAATCCAAACTTGAATGTGCATTCTTTGGTAATTGTAGACAATAATTTCCCTTGACCCCACTTGAGGAAGAACGTGTTGGAATGTGATGAAGCGTTAAACACGGACTAACTGTCATGATCTCTCTGTTATTTACAGGCATTGCCTCCTAACTTTTTGGCTTTTACATAAAGGATGTCTTGAATGCCCAGTTTCTCCCATATTGACCTTACAGGGAAAGGACATTGCTAAGAATATTGCATGATCTCTATTGATCAGGAAAGTCCCAGGCACCAAATGTGACCTTGCAATAAATGGGTTGTCTTTAACCAGTAAACCCACTTCTTTTGGGGAGTGGTTTAATCATTTGTAAGTAACCACAGGCTGGCAGGAAAGGAGGAAGAAATCAGTTACCTCACTGCCCAACATTCCGAGTTGATATCATGAGGGGCTGAATGGCCTTTTACTGTTCCTGCTTCAGTCACAGGCATTCTCAGATGGCACCCTCTCCATTCATCCATCCAGACCTGTATCCAGGCCACTTAGCGATGATAGGTGCTCGTGAATAGAAATAAGGAAGCATTAATACCTGTGAAACAGTTTGGACAAATGTATTTTGCCCGTTAATGCCCTTGTCAGAAACTTACCAATGGTGTAGGAACACTGTCAACTTCAACAAGGCTCTCTGCCCACTCGCTCTGCAAATGCTGCTTTTTGGGGATTAAAAGTATGCTGCTCTCGTCTCATCCCTCTCATGTTACATTTAGACTCTCATCCTTTGGGAGTTAAACACCTTACCAACGGGTACAAACTGGCAATTCTCTTCATAAATTCTGATGGTTTCACCAGGATCACCACAAAATCTCTTGCTTGTTCACAGCACGCCTAATTCAACTGACCTTCAGGCCTACAAATGAATTAACTTCACGGTCAAACCAAAGGCCCAGTGAGATAGCTCGCGTGCAGTGGTCACAGGTCAGTGTGTCTGCGGGTGAGTATATGTAACTGATACATCTGTACACATTGTGAAGCTGGATCCGAGTAAAGGCAATCCATCCTGGTGAAGGTGAGGAGTTTCTCTTGTCCTACACGTGCTAGGTTTACAATCAGTTCTGATTTGTATTGTCAACCTCAATTGGCATGTTGTTGGGTGTTGGTGATCTCTCTTCTGGGTGAGTCACTGAAAGTAAAGCAGCAAACTCCCGTGAGTAACGTTAGAGGTCAAATATATTAACAAAAACAACTTGGAGATACATTCATTTCCAGTTAATAATGGTCAAGCGTGGTAACAGGGTAAGAGGGCACTTAGCAACTAGCAGTACAATGTGTGCATGGCACTGGGGTTAAAAAGAATGATAACCAATAGTGATACATTTCATGCCAATACTTGGCAACAAGAAGCCACAAGCAGTGACAGTGTGTGCATGCAGCTTGACAATATTGCATGTGGCAAATAAATAAGTTAGCAACAAATGACTTTGTGGGCAATAACACCAATGATTGTTTCAACAGGTGTGCTGAAGTAAAGGTCACCTTCACATTATCTGCATCAAAATCCTTACTCTACCTCTCAGCCATTGCTCTCTAGTTGTCCTCTATTCTTGACTTGTCTGTGCAAGAATGCGTCTCAATTTTTCATTCATTCCATAGACCAGGTGCACTCCGCTACGAATCTCCATGGTTATGGATTGGACGGTTGTGGAAAGAATGCTGGAAAGGAAAGTTGGTGCAACAAGCTGATCATTTGGGCTGATCAGTGGGAATTAGAATCAAATTCAGATAAATGTAGGGTAATGTACTTGGATAGGGCAAACAAAGAAAGGGAATGTATGATGAACAGTAGGGTCCTGGGAATTATCAAGGATCAGATGGATCTTGGTATGCATGTAGTCAAGCCCCTTAAAGTTGCAGGACAGGTAGACAATGTGCTTAAGAAGGCATATTGCATTCTTGCCTATACTGGCTTTATATATTTTTAAGAGCAGGGAAGTTATGGTGGAACTGTATTAAATATTAGTTGTGACACAGCAAGAGTATTCTGTGCAGTTCTGGGATCCTCATTATAGGAGAGAAGTGTTTGCTGTGGATGGTGCAGAGGACATTTAACAGGATGTTGCCTGAGTTAGACAGCTTTATGAAGAGAGAATTTGTAGACTGTAGTTGTTTTCCTTGAAGCAGAGGAGACTGAGGGTGTTCGTGATTGAGATTTATAAAACTGAAGGGTAGAGATAGGGTAGACAGGACAAAATGTTCTCTTGTTGGAGGATTCAATGAACAGGTGGCAGAAATTTAAGGTAAGGGGCAGATGGTTTAGAGGAGATGTGAGGAAAATTTCTTTAACCTAGAAGGTAGGGTGAATCTGGAATTTGCTGCCTGTAAGTGTGGTAGAGGCAGAGAGGCTGTTAACATTGAAGACATCAGGGGTTAGATGCTCATACTATTCAGATGTGCACTTGTGAAGTCAAGGCATACAAGTCAATGTGCCAAGGATTAGAAAATGGGATTAGAATAGTTGAGTGTTTGTTTTTGGCCTGCGTAGACTCAATACGAGCATCGAATGAAACTGTGAAACATTGCCCAGGTATGTCCTGTCCAAAATAAGCAGAGGAAATCCAACCTGCCCTATCACTCTACTCTCAATTATCAGTAAAGTGATGGAAGGTGTCATCAACATGCTATCAAGCAGTACTTGCTCAATAATACCCTGCTGGGAAACACCCAGATTGGGTTCTACCAGGACCACTCAGCTCCTAACCTCATTATAACTTTGGTTCAAGCATGAACAAAACAGCTAAACTCTAGAGGTAAGGAAAGAGTGACTGTCTTTGACTGCATTCAACCGTCACGGTGGCTCAGTTGTTAGCACTGAAGTCTCATAGCCCCAGGAACCTGGGTTCGATTCCAACCTCGCCACATTTTCCCTGTGTCTGCATAGGTTTTCTCTAGGAGCTCCAGTTTCCTCCCACAGTCCAAAGATGTGCAGGCTAGGTGGATTGGCCATGCTAAATTGCCTGTAGTGTTCAGGGGTGTGTGGGTTGTAGAGGGAAGGGTCTGGGTTGGATGGTCCAAGGGCTAGTGTGGGCTGAAGGTCCTGTTTCCACACTGTAGGGATTCTATGATTCTAACCAACTGTGACACAAGCATTTCTAGCAAAACTGAAATCAGTGGGGATCAGAAACAGAACTCTTCACTGGTTGGAATCAGAGCTGGCACATAGGAAGCTGGTTGTGGCTGTTGGACGTCAGTAATCTCAGCTCCAGTGCATCTCTGCAGGAGTGCTTCAGGGTAAAGTCCAGGGCCCAATCACCTTCAGCTGCTTCATCAATGATGCTCCCTCATCAGAAGGTCAGAAGGGCAGATGCTTGCTGATGACCGCAGAGTTTAGAGCATCTTTGTGCCTCTGCAGCTATTGAAGCAGCTCATGTCCAAATGCAATCGACCAGCTTAAGCTCACAAGTGGTAAGTAACATTCGTATGACACAAATGCCAAGTGATGATCACCTCTAATAGAGACAACATAACCACTGCCCCTTGACAATGCTCCACTGTCAATATACAGGATGTTAACACTGACCAAAAATGCAAATAGCCTCAGCAAATAAACACATGGTTGCAAGACTCAGTAAGAGGCTTAAAATAATGCGACAAATCACTCACCACCTGACTCCCTAAAGCTTGTCCATCGTCCATCAAAGCACAAATCAGGAGTGTGATGGAATACTCCCCACTTGCTTGGACGCATGCAGCCCCAACAACACTCAAGAAGCTTGACACCGTCCATGACAAAGCTGCCCACTTGACTGGCACCAAATTTACAAACTCTGTTCACCATTGACACTCAGTAGCAGCAGTGTGTACTATCTACAAGATGTGCTGCAGAAATTCACCAAAGATCCTCAGAGAGCACCTTTTAAAGCCACGACCACTTGCAACTGGAAGGACAAGGGCAGCAGATATAGGGAACACCACCAGCTACTAGTCCTCCTCCAAGTCACCCACCACCCTGACATGGAAATATACCACTGTTCCTTCAGTGTGGCTGGGACAAGTCCTGGAATTTCCTCCTTAAGGGCACTGTGGATCTACCTAGAGCACATGGACTGCAGCAGTTTGAGAAGGCAGCAGCACACCTTCTATGGGGTAGCCAGGGACAGGCAACAAATGCTGGCCAGCAATGCCCATATCCCACAAATGAATAATAATATTTATAAAGTCCTTTTTCAGTGCTGTGGATCTGGGTGACGCTGAAGGAGGCATCACATAGGATAATAAAGGTAATAAGCACAAACGACAAAAACATCAGTGAATGCTGTGATAGGTGTGTGGTAACTGCAGGTCAATGGGGATTGAATGTGTACAATCCTGGAGGATGTAGTGAAGGCCTAAAAGCTGTGAGTTCAGACTGAAAAGTGTTTTTTTTCCCCCTGCTACTTCTATGGCTGGTTCACGAGCAGCCCCTTTTCAAATTCCTGCCCTCTCCCCCGATTTGCATCTTCCACCTACTATATATTTTAGCTCAAGCATTTGTGTTTCACACGTTCAAAGAAAAACCTGTCTCTACTTTGGGTCGGCAAACTCTGCAGTGTCCCTTTAAGAAGTCTGAGCAAGGAAGTGAGTTTCACAACAAACTGGGAGAAACGAAACTGAAGGGAAAGTAAGCGCCTGGAGAAGAAGTAAGCAGTGAGATGGCCGTCAGTAAACACATCGTATCCCTGAATGAGGATTTGACCTGCTCCATCTGCCAGGCTCTGTTTGTGGAGCCGGTGCGATTGCAGTGTGAGCACAATTTCTGTAAATCCTGCATTCAAAAATGCTGGGGGAAGCAGCGCCAGGCGGTGTCCTGCCCGCAATGTCAGCTCGTTCTTCCCCGGAGAAGTTACACCAGTAACAGGGTGCTGGCCAGTCTCTGTGAGAAGACCCGGCGACTGGATCTGAACCTGAAGCTGGAGGAGGATCGCCCTGACTGTGAGGGACCTGGGGAGAGTGTGAAGCAGGTCTGTGAGGAACACGGAGAGAAGCTGATCCTGTTCTGTGAAGAGGATGAGGTTCTGATCTGCGCCAGTTGTGTAGATTCCCACCTCCATTCAAATCACAAGTTCTTGCCAGTACAGCAGGCGGTTCAAAAGTACATGGTAAGGGGAGGGAGTGAGTTAGCCAGCTCCGCTCTGCATTGTTAACGGGTTGTGTTTAATGCAGTTTAAAGTACCTGGTGAATTTTGCTCAGTCCATGTGTTCGCGCATTCTCAGCCCAGTGCTGACCTCCCAGTCAGAAATCAGAATTGCACAATGATTATGGCTATTCGGGCCAACGGATCTGCTTCTGCACTGTTACCTTGTGCCAAATTCCTGCTTTTTCTCTATAGGCACGCACACCATTTCTGTCCAAAAAAACCCCAATACTCTCTTAAGTACCTCACTATATTTCCAGGCTGTGTACTCCATATCCTTTTATTTACTGCGTGAAAAAACTGTTTCCCCGACACCATCCTTGCTTTGTTTGAATATCATGTTTTATCTGTGCTTTCTGATTCCGTTTCCCTTTTAGAAGTTTTCACCCAACCAGTTCTGCCCAGCCCGCTCACGATTTTGAAAATCTAAATCAAATCTCCTCTCAGTCTCTTTCGCTGGAAAGAATACAGTCCCAAATTTTTCTGTATTCTCACTACTGAATTTTCTCATTTCTGGAACCGTTTTCGCTAATGTCTCTCTGCACTTTCTCCTCTGCATTCACACCGTTACCGTCACATGGCACACATAACAAATATGGTTCGATCCATAACTAAACCCGGGACCTCAATCTGCAGATGAAAACGACTGGAAATCGTACCAGTAAGCTATGACTGCTGGAGAATGTATTATTCGCATGCGAACGAATGTTTTGCGGCCGTAAGAGCAAAAGAAAGAAGTGACCCCCTTCCTGAAGCCAAGCTTAGTCACTCTGCTTCATTAGATTATGACCTTCCAAATGTGCTGCTATTACTTCCTGAACAGATCTACATTATCATTTCAGTTATCTTAATGCAACTTGAAATTAGTTTTCATTTCTGTAAGCTGTGCCATGTTTCTAACTGTTAGAAACACACCGCCCACAAGATCCAAGCTATTGGTTACCCGCCATGTCCATCCTCAACACCAACATCTTCCCAACCAATTGGAAAGTGAACAGACACTTGACACCTGAATGTCAGTCACACACCCCTTTTCCCTCGCTGACATTCTTAGCGTTCATAGTTAATTTCTTTTTTAATGTGATTTTTTTTTCTCCTGGTTTGCTCACACCATAGTTGTGAAGATTCACTCTTTCCAGGAGATTCCAAAATAATTCAGGAGAGTTAGTTGGGGATGGGGATTCTATTGTATGGCCACCTGGCAGCTTTATGTTTGGAGATGTTTATCAGATGTGATACGAGGGATATAAAAGATGTGGCGAAGTTGTGTTTCTGATAAGGGAGAACATCACAGCTCTAGTGAGGGACGATACCTCGGAGGGCTCATCCAGCAAGGTCATATGGATGGAGCTCAGGATTAGGGAGGGTGCAATCAATATGGGGATTGGATGATGATGGGTGTCTATTGTTAGGTACATCCAGGAGGGTGTTTTGAAGCAATATGTAAACAGACCAACTAGTGAAGGGGTCTTCCTGGATTTGGTATTGAGGAATGAGCCCAGCAGGTGATTGAAGCCTCAGTCGAGATGCATTTTGACCATAATTCTGTAAGTTTTAAGTCTTTGCTCCAGGAAGAAGTGGAGATCCCTAAGACCCTCCTGGTGGGCGATGAATGCTTAAAGTGATTGCACGTTCAATGTAGGAGGCAGATGGAGCCTGCAAACTGGAAATTTTGAAATTGGTGTAAAGCATGAGAGGAATCATGGATGTACATGGGCTGTGGCTGGACCAGGGCGGAGAAAATACAATGACCTGATGTGCCATGCTGGAGTTAAGGTCCAGAGGAAGTTAAGAGGAAGTATCTGAGAGCCGGTGGTCAGCCTCTGCAATGTAGAGGTCAATGAGCCAGATGACAACAGCATCACTGTTATCGGCAGGCTTAATTAAAATGTCAGGGTTAGTCCTAAGCGAACAGAGTGCAGTTATTTCAGAAGGAGATAGGTTGGATTTGACGAGGTGGGGAGAAAAATTGAGGTTATCAATATCATGTTGACAGTTGTCAATGAGTAGGTCGAGTAGAGATAAAAAGGCAGAGGGAGGTATCCAAGTGGAGGGAAAGTGTTGAAACTGAGTGAAGGGGTCTGTGAGGTGAGGAGAGGATTCTTTCCCAAAGAAATGGACACAGAGGCGAAAATGAGGTAAGAAGAGTTTGATGTAATGCCGTGCCCAAATTTCGTCAAGGGGGGAATGCAGAAGAATAATGCTGAGACCTTTATTAAGTACAGAATGTTCAGTATTAGAGAATGGAAGGTCAGATGGGATTGTGAATACCCAACAGGAGGTGGGGTTGGGAGAGGCGATGGAGTCAGAGGGAAGGCAAGGGGAGAGGGGTTCAAGAGGGCCATGGGTATCTTTGACTTTTGCATCTTGAGTGCCTTTATGCCTGAAAGGAACTGTTCCTTGTTAGCATGGTGAATAAGCCAGACGATGAAGTGGAACTGCAGAGTGACGCAGCCCTGAGCCAGCGTGTTGTGATGCTGTTGGATAGAGAGAGGTCGAGAGTGTGCATGTGATGCTGCATGGCACAGAATGTGGGTCTCAGGATATGGCGGGAGCAGATGTTCTATGGAACATTGAACGTCACAGAGATACCAGTGATCGTGAGAAGATTCAAAACATGAGGGATGAAACTTGAGTTGGAATCCACGTGGACTGAGTCTGACCCAGAGGCAGTCACTGAGGAATGTTGTATGTTTGTGAAAATGACTTTCAATAAATACTTAGTTAAACCAGGAGTATTGCATGTTTTGAAAAGCATGAAGGTAGACAAGTCATGAGAACCTAAGTGGTTCTCTCCCAAAATAATAAGGGATGTTGGGGGGAGGGAGATATTGTTGGGCCTTATACAAATTCTTTGTATCCTGTTTAGTTACAGGCAAGGTCTTGGAGGGCTGAAGAACAGCCAGTGTTGTTTCTTTGTTTAAGAAGGGCAACAGGGATAATCAGGGAAATCACAGGCTAAGAGTCTTACATCAGTGGTGAGGAAATGAAGATTCCTAGGGAAAGGATGCACTCATATTTGGAGAAATTTGGATTTAGTAGCGGTCGGCTTCGTGTGGGGGAGGTCTGGTTTCACCAAAATTGGTTGACTTTTTGACAAAGTGTCGATTGATGAGGGCAGAGTAAGTTGTCAACATGGATGTTCGTAAGGCTTTTGACAAGGTCCCTGTTGGTAGGCTGATACAAAGGTGAACTGCCATTGTTATGTGTTCTGGCCTAAATGTGACTCCAGAACCACAACAATCTGTTTGCCTCTTAACTGCACCCTGGGCAACAAAAGCTGGCCTTGTCAGTGGTGCCCTGGTCTTGAGAATGAATTAGAAAAAAAGTTTTGCACTGGGTCCACAGCCCCTCTGTTCTCCTCTCTTCTCTTCCACCTTAGTCAAAAGTATTGAAAAATATTCCAACCACTTTTAAGTTCTGCAGAAGAATCATACCAGACATGAAATGGTAACTGTTCTTCTGTCTCTACAAATGCTGCCAGATCTGTTGAATTTCTCCAATATTCTCTGCGTTTGTTGCTAAAAGTTGGCTTGTACCTACGTTAGAGGTTGAGGTGAATCCCCATTTAACACGCAAGTGCGGCATATAATCAGTTATAACCAACATGTCTTACCTATCCAGTCCATTCATCTGTTTTATCTAATAGTTATTGGTGTTTATTGATCAATCAGTTATTGGTTTGAACCTATTCCTGGTCTCAATGAAGACTTTTCATTCTGCTTTTACAAAGAAAGGTCTACCAAAAATGTAATGAGTAATATTCTCCTCACTGCTGCCCTCACATTTTGTAAAATAACAACAGATATTACAATGGATTATGGTGAGATCTACTTGCATTTATAGGACCAGCTGAATGCATCCTTGGATTCCATGGAGGAGGAAAAGAAATGTAAGAGTGAATTAAAACAACAGCAGGAAGGGAAGATTTCAGAACTGGATGTGAGTATGATTTTGCTTCCCCTTAAACACAGCGAACCTTTAGCAACCTGCTGTTTCAATGATTTCTCTCACCATCTCAGGAGCTCTCTGTGTCACTGGAAGAAGACATCTCCACCCAGTTCGCTAAAATCCGTCAATATCTTGATGAGAAAGAGAAACATTTAAAGGAAGGTCTGTCGAGACAAAAACAGGCGGATCTGCGACTGATGGAAGAAAATCTGAAAGAATTCAAAGTGGAAATAACGTCACTTGACGAGAAGATAGGGAACCTTCGTGCAGACATCGAGCAGCAAGATGGAATCACTTTTCTCAAGGTGATCCCTTATACCCAATCTCCAAGCTGTAAACAGTGCTTTATAATTGAGCTCAAACTCCATAACAGAGGACATCTAGGATTGAGAATACTGTTGCATACTGTCAGTGCATCACACTGCTGGCAGTATTACTGCAGGGAAGGAAGTGGGAGGGCAGGTCCGGGCTGCATCAACTTCAAACTGGGATTTGAGGCAGCAATTGACGATCCTTCAGCGTATAAGGTGGAAATGGTGGTGACAGTGGGTGTGGTTGAGGGGGGACAGGAGAAGATCAGAGGAAATGAGACCCAAACATGGAAAGGTGGAAACTCCTCTCACGATGCTGAAGAAGGTATAATTGTCAACAGTTCAGTGCTACACAGACGAGAGGCAACCTCTGAGTCACTGAAGAAATAGGAACCAGAAATAAAAGGATATGATCAGTGACCCTTCATCAATAGAAGTCCTGTTGAGCGTGCCTATTTCAGTGTGCGGGTGATGAGGTGGTCCATAATGACTGACGTCATATTACATTGCTGGAACTTGAGAAAATTTCCTCTACCTTGCATAACAATTAACTGAGAGTGCCAGTAGTATATAAAGCATATTCTAAATGTAATAACATATTTCTGTTCCCCTGTTCTACAGGAACTACAATGTTTGAGAGAAAGGCAAGTATCCAAACCAAACCCGCATGAGATTTTACTTTGTGATCCCAGTTTGTATCCAGCAGCAAGTGACTGTATCAGTTCCATTTAAACAGGTACCTGGACAAAGGGGAGGAAGGAGACGATGGAGAACATTCACAAAGCAGTGGAGATGGAAAAATACTGACATTTTCAAGAAGGAAGTATTTGGACTTCCAAGGCCCGTTACTCTACATAACGTGGAAGCAAATGAAACAGATCATCTCTCCAGGTTTCATTTGTTTTGAATTATTGTTGTCACATGGACCTATGTACAGTGATAGGTTTTGCTTTGTGAGCAGTGCAGAGATTTTAGCAAACAAAGACTCACAGATCGTAGTGTGCTTAGAGTGAGGCATATATGTTACACCTGCACAGGAGGTGCACAAAGCAAGAACAACATTAGATTTGAAATTCGAGTGGTCCACTCAGCAGCCTAATAACTGCAGAGAAGGAACTGTTCTTGAGAATATTGGTATGTGTGTTCAAGCTTCTGTATCTCCTGCTTGTCAGAAGAAGTTGTAGGAGAGCATTACTGGGGGGTGGCAGGGGTCACTAATGATATTGGCAGCCTTTCCATGGCAACAAGAACTTTAGATGAAGTCCATGGATGGGAAGTTGGCTTTCGTGATGGTCTGGGCTGTGTTCACAACTTTCTTATGGTCCTGGTCAGAGCAGTTGCTGTATCAGGCCAGTATGTGTCCAGTTAGAATGCTTTGTTTAGTCTATCTGCAAAAGTTGGTGATGGTGCTTATGGATGTGCCAAATTTCTTAAGCCACCTGAAGAGAAAAAGACATTGTTGTGCCTTCTTCACCATCACATCTATATGGATGGTCTAGGAGAGATTATTGGCTATCATGACTCCGAAGAAATACATGGTCTCCACCATCTCTACTTCAGCTCCGATGTAAATAGGGATGTATCCTCCTCCTTTCTTCCTGAAGTCAGTGATCAGTTCTTTTGTTTTGCCTACATTGAGTGTAAGAAACTCTACAGCACTGTGTCCTCTCTCTTGGAGAGTTTGCTGTTCCTTTCTTCATACTCTCATAACTGCTGCCTTTTATAACCAGTAGTGAGCATCAGCCTTTGAGATCTTACTTAAGGGACCACTGTGTAAGTGACGCAGACATGAAGGAATTTTGGCATCATCTGACTTGATATTCAGACGCAGACTCACCTCTGAGCCTGACTGGACAGTGATCAGACTTTGAAATTCTGGATGAATGTGTTCCTCTCTGACCCAGGAATCCGAACATTAAACTTAACAACAAGAGGAAGCACATTTTACCTCCCTTAAGCCTGTTTAGCCATTCAGTATGATTGTGGCTGACCTTGCACCCAATTACATATTTGTCCCGTCTCCACATAAACCTTAGGGTTAAACATGAGCTGTCAATCTCAGCTTTAAAATTAGAAATGAGCCTTGATTTGACATAGACCATTGCAAATAATTTTCACTTTAGAATGTGATCCCTTTCTGTTATAATATAATTTTCATTGTTGGGCTTCGTCAAACTGAAAGAAAAACAGCCTCCTGAGATATCCAAAAGATGGACGAATTTTCAACAACAAGTGTTGCTGATCTCTCACAAACTACTGACTCCTTGATTGCAGGCAGTACCAGAAGCACTTGAAATGTGATGCTGAGGATAGCAACCAAGAGTGACAAGAATCAGACTGAACTAAATGTGCAGGGAATGTGCCCATGTCTGCCCTGTAACAATGTTAGAAATAAAAACCATTTAATTAAACAAAAGGGTCTGTTTGTAGATATTTGTGATTGGTCTGTTCAGAGATGTTATGAGACATCTCAGCAACAGGCTGGGCTTGAACCTTGAGCTTCTGGCTCAAAGGTTGGGATATAGTGCCACCAAAGTCCTGTGCAGGTCCCTTTAAGGCTTCAGAATTGATGGAGAGAAGATAATGCTTTGACCCATCAAGGCACAGTGGTAGTGGTCTTTCCTGTAAGTCAGGAGGCCTGGGTTCAAGTCACACCCACTTCAGAGGTGTGTCACATCTGGACGGGTCAATGAAGGAAGAGAAAAGCTTGGCTCCATACAGTGGCCCTCGTGGTGTAATGGAAGCATTCTTTCATTACTGTATACTGTACCTACTCTGTAATACTTACTAATGCTGAGTTTTTGGACAGGATATGATTCCAGTTTTGCAGACATCAGGAAGTAGTTTGTGTCCATTCACGTTCCTCAGTAAAATATTTAACATGATGTTTATTTTACTTTTCCAGTTCCAGCCTCACTGACCCTGGATCCAAACACAGCACATTGTGGACTCTTCCTGTCGCAAGATCTGACCAGAGTGAGAGTCAGTGACAGCAAGTTACAGCGTCCTAACAATCCACAGAGATTTGACACAATTCCATGTGTCCTGGGATCACAGGGGTTCACATCAGGGAAACACTACTGGGAGGTGGGGGTGGGGGACAAGACTGTTTGGGCATTGGGTGTGGCTGGAGAATCATCCAATAGGAAAGGAAAGTTCTCCCTCAGACCAGAACATAGTTACTGGACTGTGTGGCTTAATGGTCAAGGAAAATATATAGCTATTGATCGCATGTTTGTCCACCTGACTCCGAGTGTGAAGCCTGGGACCATTGGCGTTTACTTGGACTATGAAGGAGGAAAGGTGAGCTTTTACAATGCTGACAATATGTCCATTCTCTACATGTTCACTGACACATTCACTGAGAAACTCTTTCCTTTCTTCTGTCCTGGATTGCGTGAGGCTACAAATTGTGCTCCTCTTGTACTGCATCATATTGAACTGTAGAAGTAAATTATAGATAGTCTCAGTGTGGGGAGAATGTGACCACAGCTGGGTAAATATTCCACATATCACAAGTAACTATTGAGGTTCATCTAGAAACAGCACCAAGAAAAGGAACAAAAACCAAGAACATTGGCTTTGCAGCCCTGGCACGTATGAGGTCTAAAACAAGCAAAGAAATCTTCCATTATCACCTCCGTCCATCCCATATCTGCCGAATCAGTATTCTAGGCTGAATATTGCTTTGGTGGCAAGTGTACAGTATACACTCTGGATGAGGAACTTCAATGCCAATCACCTACAGCTCAGCAGCACCACTCTTCGCCTGTGCTGACTATACCCTGAAGGACTATTTGCACTTGCGGCTGTTGCAGATGTACCTGTTCATAAAATAGTCATACTGACGGCTGCACAGACCTAGTCTTTACAGTGAGAGTACTGCTCATAGTTCTATGGCACTACAGCTAAACATTCAGAACAAATCTGGAAGCTCAACATTGTGGATAGTTGAGGTGCTGCGGGCCATCAACATCTGCAAAATCGTATTTGACCCCAATCTATTACTTCATGGGCATATGCTAGGATAGGCTAAAGGCATGTCGCAAAGTGAAGCTACAACAATAAAAGAAGAAGTTGCCTGAAAAGCTCAACAGGTCTGGCAGCATCTACAAAGAAAAATCTGAGTTAACGTTTCGGTTCCAGTGACCCTTCATCAGACCTAAAACAATACTCAATTTATTGTTTTACAATCAGACCGCTGTTTCATTCTTTGGAAATGTCAAACAATTGGAGTAATTAATTAATTACCCTGATACATTCTGAATTGTATTCCGTGCAGGACATTAATAATAATAAAATAACTAACATGTTTTAGTTTTAAGGTTGTTTGGAATTTTTAAATTATATTCTTGCTATTTTAACTAACTTGCACCAAACACGAACAGTCACTCCAGAACTTCACAAGAAAAAGCAGTTTTCATAGCAACAGCAAACAAATTCTGAGATCGGTACAGCATAGGGGCCAATAAACAGAAGCATTCCTATTCAAGAAGTTTTAAGAGTGCCCAGGGGTGCGGAACCTGGTCAGTGGCTCACCGTTGCAGTTACAGCCCAAGGATACAGTCACCAGTTGCTGATTTATAACTGTACAGTTATACCATATTCATAAGTCAAGTTCTGTCCTTCTGGTGTGTTGAGTGCAAGCACGATTTCTCCTGAACAGCATGTTCATCAGTTAGTGTTGGAAGGCTGGTCAATTGTTGAATACATCTTTGGCATTCAATGACCAAAATCCAGAATTAGATGCTCTTTGAGTATTAGCCCAATGGTAAAACATTCAATAATAATTCATTGGATTCACTGATGTGTTTTAGGGAGGGAAATCCTAGTCTGCCTTTGATGTGACTCCAGAATCACACCAATTAAAACATGATATAAATAGTTAGCTTTCATAAAGTGATGGGGATGGGAAACTGACACACATTTCGGGAGCTGCCTTCTGTGGTTTGTGCCTCCATAAGATTCATGTGCAAAGTACCTGGCAAATTAAGAGATATTTGAAATTACGAGAATAATAATTTAAAAAAACTCCATAAGGTAACACCCAGAAAAGGTCAGTCTTTTGGCCATTAGACCAAAGTTAAGTCACTACTGAGATCTGGCCTGGGAGGTGGCGTGGAAATGTATCCACCTATATTTATTGGACAATGGATTTCAGAGAAGTTGAAAGCACACTACAATGGATATGTGATGGTGTCTCGAGGACACCAACTAGAACAGCAGACTTAATGGCAGAAGCAGCAGCAGTATGATATGTCAATCTACGACAAACGCCCATGAATATTCATACAGAGAGTGATACTTTGCTGCTGTGATTTCATTAACGTCTGGGGTCATGTTAAATTTCCTTGAGTTAAAATGGGGTCACTGGGAAACAGTACGTAGTAGAGAGATGACACCAAATCAGCTATTTTTGCAGCAAGTGGTTAGCGCTGCTGCCTCCTACCCTTGGGGGTGTGTGTGTGTGTGTGTGTGTGAGTGTGTGTGTAGTTGCACATTCTCCCCTTGTCTGCACGCGTTTCCTCCGGGTGCTCTTGGTTTCCTCCCACGGTCCAACGATGCGCAGGCTCAGTGGATTGGCCATGCTAAATTGCCCATCGTGTTCAGGGATGTGTAGATTAGTTGGGTTATAGAGGGATGTGTCTGGGTGGGATGCTCCGATGGTCGGTGTTGACTTGTTGAGCCCAAGGGCCTGTATCCACACTGTAAGGATTCTCAGATTCAATTAATGCCAAATTTGTGTCACAACCCAATGAAGATACCAGGAATTTTTTTATTGGACTAACGTTCCAGTAGCCACAGATAGTTTGGCAGTTCACACAAATCTGTGTTTGTTATCACCGATTGTCCCGTATACAGCAATAGCCAGCCGTTCCCACAACTAGAATAGGAATTTGACTTAAAACAACAAATTGGGCTTTCACTTGGAAAAAAAAAGGAGCCTTTATTGTACAGAAAACACTCTCTGGATGAGCTTCACTACATTGTTAAAAAGTGTGATCAATTCACAATCACATCGGCCCTTTCACACACGAAAGGAGTTAATTCAAACAGTGGTATACGTAGAGCTATCTCAAAATTGTTGGAAAAATGCTTGTGGATCCAAAAAGACCTTAGGTATTATTCAAAATGTCATTCACGTGAGAATCAATCAGGTCCACTGATCAGCAAATATTAGCCATTGCACAGAAATCTGAGAAAAAATCTCAACAATTTACACTCAACTGCCTGGCAAGAAGATCAATGAAGACAAAGGAAACTATGCACAGGGAATGCCAGAAAATCAGAAGAACTGATCAGATGCAGATAAAAGCAAAAATAATGCAGATGCAGAGCTGAAATGAAAACAGAAGGTGCCAGAGAAACTCAGCAGGTTTGACGACATGTGAGGAGAGAAACAGAGTTAACATTTGGAGTCCAGTGGCTCTTCTTCATAACACATTCTGAAGAACTGAGTTCTGAATAAGAGTCATAACGGATTCAAAACATTAAGTGTTTCTCTCCAGATGCTACCGAGCCTGTTGAATTTCCCCAACACTTTCTGCCTTTAGGTCAGAAATTGAAAGTGGAGAAAGGGCAAACAAGAATGTAGAAAAGGAGTGTGAAGGTATGAGGGAAGTGAGGGAGTGCACAAGGGAGAAAGGAAGCTAGAGAAAAGAAGATGGAAGTGACAGAGAGGAAAAGATCAAGGGGATGGAGAGATTGAGAAGGGATGAGTCAGTGAGAAACAGGGAGAAGGAGTGAGTGAGAGACAGGGAGAGGGAGTGAATGAGAGACAGGGAGCGAGACTGTGAATGAGAGAGAGTGGCGAGTTAGAGAGCAAACAATGCAGTGTTTGTCCTCTTAGGACAGGCACAAGTGATGGTTGGGAATCTGTAATCCGATTTAGCAGTGAACTCGGAATCCTCAATCCTTGACCGAGAATCGATGATACTGTAGACTGAGTTGACACCAAACCTGAGTGTCCATTCTTAAGTAATTTTATAAAATAGTTTCTATTGATCCCAATTGAGATAGAATCTGTCAAATGCGATGAAGGGTTAAACAAGAGCTAACTGCCATAATCTCTCTATGATAACAAGGTGTAGCGATGGATGAACCCAGAAGGCCAAGCAGCATTTCCTGCTCCCATTATGCTGCTGCTGGGCTTGCTGTGTTCATCCAGCTCAACATCTTGTTATCTCAGATTCTTCAGCATCTGCAGTTCCTACCATCTTTACCATAATCTCTCTGCTCTTTACAGGCACTGCATGCATCGTAACTTTTCAGTTTTTACCTAAAGGATGTTTTAAACCTCTGATTGCTCATGCTGACCTGATAAGGTCACTGCAAAGAATATGGCATGATCCCTACTGATCAGGAAAGTCCCAAACTCCATTTATGACCTTGCAATAAATAACTTTAACCAGTAAACCCACCTTTTGTTTTGGGGAGTGGCTTAATCATTTGTAAGTAACCACAGGGTGGCAGGAAGGTAGGAAGAAATCAGCTACCTCACTGCCCAACATTCTGAGCTGATAGCGAGTTATGAGAAGATTTGTAGCTCAGGTTGAGATTCTGGATGTGAGATTGTTCGCTGAGCTGGAAGATTAGTTTTCAGACGTTTCGTCACCATTCTAGGTAACATCATCAGTGAGCCTCCAACGAAGCGCTGGTGTTATGTCCCGCTTTCTATTTATCTGGTTAGATTTCCTTGGGTTGGTGACGTCATTTCCTGCATTGGTGATGTCATTTCCTGTTCTTTTCCTCAGAGAATGGTAGATTGGCTCCAAATCAATGTGTTTGTTGATGGAGTTCCGGTTGGAATGCCATGCTTCTAGGAATTCTCGTGCGTGTCTCTGTTTGGCTTGTCCTAGGATGGACGTGTTGTCCCAATCAAAGTGGTGTCCTTCCTCATCTGTATGTAAGGATACGAGTGATGGTGGGTCATGTCGTTTTGTGGCTAGTTGATGTTCATGTATCCTGGTGGCTAGCTTTCTGCCAGTTTGTCCAATGTAGTGTTTGTACCAGTTCTTGCAGGGTATTTTGTAGATGACGTTCGTTTTGTTTCTTGTCTGTATAGGGTCTTTCGTGAAGGTGAGGAGTTTCTCTTGTCCACATGGGCTAGGTTTACAATCAGTTCTGATTTGTATTGTCAACCTCAATTGGCATGTTGTTGGGTGTTGGTGATCTCTCTTCTGGGTGAGTCACTGAAAGTAAAAAGACCCTACACAGACAACAAACAAAACGAACGTCATCTACAAAATACCTTGCAAGAACTGTGACAAACACTACATTGGACAAACTGGCAGAAAGCTAGCCACCAGGATACATGAACATCAACTAGCCACAAAACGACATGACCCACCATCACTCGTATCCTTACATACAGATGAGGAAGGACACCACTTTGATTGGGACAACACATCCATCCCAGGACAAGCCAAACAGAGACAGGCACGAGAATTCCTAGAGGCATGGCATCCCAACCGGAACTCCATCAACAAACACATTGATTGGGAGCCAATCTGCCATCCCCTGAGAAAAAGAACAGGAAATGACATCACCAACTCAAGGAAACCTAACCAGATAAATAGAAAGCGGGATATAACACCAGGGCTTCGTCGGAGGCTCACTGATGATGCTACCTAGAATGGTGACAAAACGTCTGAAAACTAACCTTCCAGCTCAGTGAGCAAACTCACATCCATGTTCTGAGCTGATCTCATGAGGAGCTGAATGGCCTTTTACTGTTCCTGCTTCAGTCACAGTCATTCTCAGATGGCACCCTCTCCATTCATCCATCCAGACCTGTATCCAGGCCACTTAGTGATGATAGGTGCTCGTGAATAGAAATAAGGAAGCGTTAGTACCTGTGAAACAGTTTGGACAAATGTATTTTGCCCGTTAATGCCCTTGTCAGAAACTTACCAATGGTATAGGAACACTGTCAACTTCAACAAGGCTCTCTGCCCACTCGCTCTGCAAATGCTGCTTTTTGGGGGTTAAAAGTATGTTGCTCTCATCACATTTAGACTCATCCTTTGCGAGTTAAACACATTACCGATCTTGACAAGTTTCACCAGGATCACCACAAAATCTCTTGCTTGTTCACAGCACGCCTAATTCAACTGACCTTCAGGCCTACAAATGAATTAACTTCACGGTCAAACCAAAGGCCCAGTGAGATAGCTCACGTGCAGTGGTCACAGGTCAGTGTGTCTGCGGGTGAGTATATGTAACTGATACATCTGTACACATTGTGAAGCTGGATCCGAGTAAAGGCAATCCATCCCGGTGAAGGTGAGGAGTTTCTCTTGTCCTACACGTGCTAGGTTTACAATCAGTTCTGATTTGTATTGTCAACCTCAATTGGCATGTTGTTGGGTGTTGGTGATCTCTCTTCTGGGTGAGTCACTGAAAGTAAAGCAGCAAACTCCCGTGAGTAACGTTAGAGGTCAAATATATTAACAAAAACAACTTGGAGATACATTCAGCTACAAACATTAATAATGGTCAAGCATGGTGACAGGGTAAAGGGGCATTTAGCAACTAGCAGTACAAAGCGTGCATGGCACTGATGGCAAAAAGCAAGCTAACAAATAGTGATACAGTCCATGACAATACCTGACAACAGAAGGCCACAACCAGTGACAGTGCATACACACGACAACAATTGACAGTGTTGGACGTGGCAAATAAAGGACAATAAGAAGACATGGTAGTAACCAGTGACAGATGGCTCATGCAACACAATAGTCAACACAACAAACAGTGACAGAAAACGCAATAGCAACAGAGGCCATGGGTGGCATTAAGCGAAGATCATGGATTTTCACAATAATACAGTATGTAGTAAAGCCTCTGTTTTCCTTTGTGATGTCTTTTGATACAAATGAGTTTACCTCACCTTCATACTTTTTCTTTTCTCTGAGTCTGATTTATTAACTATCTCCCTCCTTCCTATCTTAAATGTCCATATCACTTCCCTGCTAATAACAGTGGCAAAATCATTATTTAATATTCCTTCATTTGCCATGAGTTTTTTGTTTACAGCACCTTGAGCTCATCCCGATTCGGATTATTATTGTACTCCTGATATGTTCTGCAAAATAGTTTATTTTCATGCTTCCAATGCAATACTACATCAGCCTTTCTCTGACTGGCGGTATACTTAGTGTAACTTTTATTTTAGTTTAAACATTGCCAACTGATCTATTCATCAAAATATTCATTGTTTTGTTCCTTTAGTAGAATCTCTCTACTGGGGATTACTGATTACAATTTTAAACATATCTTGTGTCTTAGTTCAATATTCTTCCAAGTTTATTTTCCCCAAGTTTTTCTCAAATGTTAATTTTAGCTTCTTTTCATTTTATTTATGACCTTGCTCTTCGTCTTTCTTATATCTGACAAATCTGCTATTGTAAACCTTCTGGATGATCACTATCATTCACCTGTAGTTACTTCATGGATCTGCTCGTTTATTTCCCATTACTTGATTCGCGTGTGAATCGTCTTTTGTTGGACTCCTCACACACTGAGCATCAAAGAGATGTCAGCTGCACACTGTAAAAACACTGATTCTGGCCAGTCTGTTCCTAACTTGCCAGATTATTTTGCTGCAGTTAACACCTCCCATTATTGTTATAATTCTTAGGGAAGGCAATGGCCTCGTGGACTGTTAAACCAGAGATAACAAGGTGTGGGGCTGGATGAACGCAGCAGGCCAAGCAGCATCAGAGGGGCAGGAAAGCTGACTTTTCAGGCCTAGACCCTTCTTCAGAAATGGGGGAAGGGAAGGGACATCTGAAATAAATAGCGAGAGAGGGAGGCAGATCCAAGATAGATAGAGGAGAAGATAGGTGGAGAGGAGACAGACCGGTCAAAGAGGTGGGGATGGAGCCAATAAAGGTGAATAAATCTCCCCTCTCCCTGCCACATCTCAAAACCAGCCCAGCTCGTCCCAGCCCCCCTGACCTGTCCTTCCTCCCACCTCCAGCCCCATCTCCTACCTACTAACCTCATCCCGCCCCCTTCACCTGTCCATCCTCCCTGGACTGACCTATCTTCTCCCTACCTACACTCTCCTTTACTGGCTCCATCCCCGCCTCTTTGACTGGTCTGCCTCCCGTCCACCTATCTTCTCCTCTATTCATCTTCTATCCCTCTCTCCCTGTTTATTCCAGAACACCCTTCCCTTCCCCATTTCTGAAGAAGGCTTGAAACGTCAGCCTTCCTGATTCTCTGATGCAACTTGGCCTGCTGTATTCATCCAGATCCACACTTTGTCATCCCAGATTCTCCAGCATCTGCAGTTCCTACTATTCCTGTTAAACCAGAGACCCTTGTTTGAATCCTACCGTGACAAATCGTTGAATTTGAATTCAATAAAAATCTGGAATTACGTCTAATGATGACCAATCCATTGCCATTTGTCAGAAAAGCCCAACTGGAGATGCTGCTTGGCCTGCTGTGTTCATCCAGCTCCACACTTTGTTATCTTGGATTCTACAGCATCTGCAGTTCCCATTATCACTGGATCACTAGTGTTCTTTAGGGAAAGAAACTGCCATCCTTAAATGGTCTGGCCTACATGTGACTCCAGACCCACAACAATGTGGTTGACTCTTAATTGCCCTGTGGGCAATAAATGCTGCCAAGGCAGTGATGCCCTCAATTGTGAATGAATGAAAAGAAATGTGTCATCTTCTTGGCTGTGCATATAGCTTCCAGTGTTTTTTTTCATTCATCCATGGAACATGGCTACGTCTGGCTGAGCCAGCATTTACTTTTTAATTCCTAAATCAGCCTTGAGAGGGGGGTGGTGAGCTGCCTTCTTGAACTGCTGCAAGTCCATTTGGTGTTGGTAAAACAAACAGATGCTGTGAGGAAGGAGATTTTGTTCCAGGATTTTGACCCAGTAAGCAGGGAAGAATGACTGACGTAATTCCAACTCAGGGTGGTGTGTGGCTTCCAGGCAAACATACAGGTGGCACTCTTCAGTGGGCACCTCTACATTCTGTCTTCGCAGACTGTGGAGATCAGGGGTTTGGGAAGGAGAATGCTTGGCAAGTGTTCACGTGTGCCTGCGTGCGTGTGTACTGCATACACTCACTTTGCACAGCACACAAATAAACCCTTTGTTTCAAATTGTCCGCACTGACCAGTATCCTAAACAGACCTCGTCCCATTTACAAGCATTTGACACATATCCTTCTAAACCCTTCCTATTCATTTACCCATCCAGATGCGTTTTAAATGTTGCAATTATACCAGCCTCGTCCACATTCTCTGGCAGCTCATTCCATACACACATCACACTCTGTGTGATTAAGGTGCCCCTTAGGTCCCTTTTAAATCTTTCCCCTCTCACCTTAAACCTATGCCCTGTAGTTTTGGACTCCCAGACCCTGGGAAAAAGACCTTGGCTATTCACCCAATCCATGGCCCTCATGATTTTATAAACCTCGACAAGGTCACTGCTCAACTTCCGATCCTCCAGGGAAAACAGCCCCATCCTATTCAGCCTCTCCCTACAGTTCAAACCCTCCATGCTTGGTAACATCTTTGTACATCTTTTTCTGAACCCTTTCAAGTTGGCATGTTCAGACTACAAGTCAGAGCTGCCTTGAAACATTAACTTCACTGACGTTAAAATCACAACAACCCTGCAGTGCAGGAAGGGGCCATTCAGCCATCGGGTCTGGTCTGGTCTGATCTTCCGGGGGAGGGGGGGGGGGTGACCCCATCTTTTTTCACATTTACAAGGTTAACCTTGGGCGGCATGGTGGCTCAGAGGTTAGCACTGCTTTTTCACAGCACCAGGGGCCCGGGTTCAATTCCAGCCTCGGACGACTGTCTGTGTGGAGTTTGCACATTCTCCTCGTTTTTGCATGGGTTTCCTCCCACAATCCAAAAATGTGCATGATAGGTGGATTGGCCACACTAAATTGCCCATAGTGTTCAGGGATGTGCACATGAGGGGGATGGGTCTGGGTGGGATGCTCTGTGTGTCGGTGTGGACTTGTTGGGCCAGAGGGCCTGTTTTCACACTGTGGGGATTCTGTAGATTCTATGAAAACTCATCCAGCCCAGACACCGTGGGCAATTTACGTGACCAATCCGTCTAACCAGTACATCTGGCTGTGGGGGGGCACCAGGAGAGAGCCCAAACAGACACAGGAAGAACGTGCAAGCTCGACACAGTCACCTGAAGGTGGATGTTAAATAGGGTCCCTGGTGCGCTGAGACAGCGGTGCTAACTATTGAGCCAGCATTGTCTGACCTTTCTCTAGACACGTTTGTATCGGCTTTGTGTGTGTGTGTGTGTGTGTGTATACTTGTCACATTGGCGCACATTCCAGATGTGTTTTTTGTGCGTTAGCCTCCTGCCATCCACCTCCCCATTTCCCTCACACACGTTTGCATGGGCGACTGTACCAACCGTTCATCTCAGTGACCCGCACTTGGCCACCCCTGGCCCAGATGTTGGTGACGGCGGTCATGACAGCCAAGCAGCTGTCAAACTCGTCGGCAGGGCAGCCAGCTGCAAGCAGCGAGAGTTTCTGAGAGACCCGGAACGCCTGGCTGTACCGCTCCTCCTGCTGCTGCGCTGCTGTTGTTGCTGTCGTGGTCTGCTCTCTCGGCGATGTGGGTACGGGAGCCATAGGCTGGATGGGGACGGGGACAGGGACGGGTTCCGGGTCCTGCAGGAGGAGCAGCGGGTGGTCCCTCAGGTAGTGCTGGCGGGTCCATCGCGCCGAGCAGAGCGCCGGGTCGAAAAGTCCGTCGCCCCGTAGCCGGCGCAGGGCCAGCAGGTGGCGGCACGGCAGCTTCATGGCGGTGCGGAAGGCGCACTGGCAGCTGTTGATCTCGGTGAGCAGCGCCCGCCGGCGGCACGCTGGCCTGGCCCGCTCGGCTTCGGCGCTCAGGAAGCTCACCCATTCGGCCTCCTCCAGCTCTCGGCGCACCCGTGAGAAGGCGTAGCCGGTCAGCAGCTCTGAGTAAGCGGAGGCGGCTGGGCCGGAGTCCGTGCCCACTGGCGGCCTCTGCTGCAGCGTGCGTGCGGCCCGGCAGTCGCTGTCGGCCCGTAGGCTGTCGATGGCCTTCAGCAGCTCCTGTGCAAAGCTGGCCGAGTCGGCGATCTTGCCCAGGCGCGCCTGCAGCTGCTGGCTCAGCAGCTCGGCCCGCTTGACGGTGCTGGTCAGGTAGGTCTCGCCCTCGTGCTTGAAGCTCTCCACCCACTGCCCGCGGCTGCCGTGCCACTGCCGGTGGAAGTAGTCGATCGCCCGCTGCGCGTTGGTGTCCAGCAGCTGGTGGTACAGCAGGTCGTACTCCTCGGCCGACGCCGCGTAGCACATGTTGTGAAGGATCTCCAGCAGCAGGTTCCTGAAAAGGCAGCAAGAGGCGAGAAACCAGGTCAAAAATATACCCTTTCTCTAAGTAGAAAGAGAGAAAAAAAAATACACAGAAGGTCCTAAAGCAGTTCTGTACAGTCTTAGCATCATAGAATCACAGAATCCCTGCAGTGTGGAAGCAGGCCATTTGGCCCATTGAGTCCACACCAACCGGCCGAAGAGCATCCCACCACCACCCATCTCATCTACCCTATCCCTGTAACCCTGCAATTCCTATGGCTACTCCAACTAGCCTGCACATCTTTGGACTGTGGGAGGAAACTGGAAACTCATGCTGGCACCAGAGGAACGTGCAAACTCCATGCAGAGTCGCCCCAGGCTGGAATCGAGTCCAGGTCCCTGATGCTGTGAGGCAGCAGTGTTAAAAACTGCGCCATGGTGCATATCAAGGAAAGCAAATGTTGGATGTTACATTCCTGGCAGTTGCAAAGGTTGAATGCATTTCATACTCACACAGGATACTACTTACATACATTTGAGGAAAGCAAAGGGTTTGATAATTGTACTTCGGCAGAAAGACCTCAGACTGTGGTCGCTCCCTCCATCACATTGACAACAGCTGTCCCAAGCTTTCATGCATCCCTCAGCACAAAGTCAATGACCTTAGAATGTGCCAGTCTGCAACATTTGGTTTAGGTTAACTCTTTTAGCAGTGAAAGACCAGCAGGCTTCGGCCAGACCAAAGACTGTCCATCACCAAGTTGATGGTCTTCCAGGAACAGTCAATGTTTGTCTCTGTGTACGTCCTGGGGAACAGCCATACAGCACAGAGCGCTGTGTCATGGAGCTGCTTGGAATGAACCTTGACAAAAACCACTGCATCTCTTTCCACACTTTGTCTGCAAAGGCACATTTCAAAAGGAGATGCATGACAGTCTCTTCCTACCCTTGCAGCCATTCAGCAGTCCCTAATGAGTTCACAAGCGTAATTCGAGCTTCCCATTGTCTTACGTTTTTAATTCTCTTCTCCCACTCTACTCTATTAAACTGAAAGTTAAACACAGTCTATTCTGTCCACATCCCACACTCCCAGGATGGAGACAGTGCAGTCTTAGATACAGAGTAAAACTTCCCCTTCATTTTTAAACTGAAAGTAAATCTCCCTCTTTATTGTTCCCATCAAACATGCCCCACTCAGGGACAGCACAAGATTGGAGACATAGTAAAGCTTCCACTATACATTTAAAGTCAAAGTAAAGCTCACTCAACAACGTCAGCATCAAAGACACATAGGACTCCACTCCAGCTCTATCCTTGGTCTCATACTAGTCCAATGAAGCTCAATGTTTGAGAAACAGGGTTCTGATTATCTACTTTATAACCTTCTCGTCAAAACACTGAGGTCAGGACTGTTAGATCTTTTGGTCTGTGCTCCAATTATTGCTCAGGCAGTGGGTAATGGTGGATGGCTGCATCAGAGTCACTGGGAGTGCAGAAAGAGAGCTCAGGTATTAGGGCTTGGGATCATTAATCTGCATGTGGGGTGGTTCTGACCTAAATTAGAGTCATGGAATCAGAGTCAGATAGCACAGAAACAGACCTCTTGGTTCAACCAGTATTTGCCAAACACAATCAAAACTAATCTAGTCCCACGTGCCCTCTCCTGGCCCAGATCCCTCCGAACCTTCCCTGTTCATATATCCATCCAAATGTCTTTTAAACATTGTAATTGTATCCGCATCCAACGCTTCCTCATGAAGTTCATTCCACATGTGTGTAAAAAATTTGCCTCATGTCTTTTTTAAATCTCTCTCCTCTCACCTTAAAAATGTGCCTTTAGTCTTAAAATTCCCTATCTTAGAGAGAAGACAACTACCATCAACTCTATCTAATACTTATTATTTTAGATGCTTTATTAGGTCACCGTTCAACTTCCTTCTCTCTCCTGAGAAAGTCCCAGCCTATCCAACTTTTCTTTATAACTCAAACCTTCCATACCTGGCAACATGGTGGTAAATCTCTTCTGAAGCCTCTGCAGCTTGATAATATTCTTCCTACAACCGGGTGACCAGAACTGGACGCAGTACTCCAGATGAGGCCTCACCAATGTCCTGTACAACCTCAACATAATGTCCCAACTCCTATACTCAAAGGACTGAGCAATAGAAGCACATGTGCCAAATGCCTTTTTAACCATCCTATCTACGTGATGCAAACTTTAAAGAATTATGTGCCTGCACCTGTAGGTCCCTCTGCTCTACAGCTCAAATCCCTAACATTAATTGTATAAGCCCGACCTTTTTCTTTTTATGCGTTTATTGGATGTGGGCATTTCTGGTTCGCCAAACATTTATTCCCGATTTCTAATGTCCAGCGGGCAGTCAAGCAATTTGAGTATTGTGTACGGTGGGGTAAGGTCAGCAGATTTCCTCCCCTCAAGGACCAATTAGGTTTTTAACAACAATCAACTGCACAGGATTCAAACTCATCTCCTCACAGCATTAGCCTGTTTCTTTGCATTACTAGCCCAGTATTAATAGGTCACTGCCTCCTCATTAAAGAGAGGCTGCTGAGATTTCCCCAGGGTTTAGACATAGTCCTGTATGTGCACTGAATCCAATACAGCTTTTCTTGCCCCAGTGATCTAGTGACAACCTTGTGATACACAAATGACAGTTTGCGAATGGCCTGCAGGGTTTTTGCCAACTGTATTCCAGATTAGCATGCAACCACAATCTCTTCGATTGTGCACACAAGGAACTCACTCTGTCCCTTGAATGTTGCCCAAGCAAAGCTATACATTGACTGACACTTAGTCAGGTCAAATATTTCACCTAGAACATAGAACAGTGAACATAGAACAGTACGCGCCCTTCGGCCCACGATGTTGTGCCGACCTATTATCCTACTAAGATCAATCTACCCTGCATATACTCCATGTGCATATCCAAGAGTCGCTTAAAAGTCTCTAAAGTATCTGACTCCACTACACTGCCGAAAGTGCATTTCACACACCCACCATTCTCTGTGTGAAGAACCTACCACTGACATGTCTCCTATACCTTCCTCCAATCACCTTAAAATTATGCCACTTCGTAATAGTCATTTCCGCCGTGGGGGATAAAGTCTCTGGCTATCCACACTCTCTAAGCCTCTCATCATCATTATCAAGTCACACCTCATCCTTCTTCACTCCAATGAGAAAAGCTCTAGCTCCCTTAACCTTTCTTCATAAGACCTACCTCCAGTCCAGGCAGCATCCTGGTAAATGTCCTCTACACCCTCTCTAAAGGTTCCACATCTTTCCGGTAATCAGGTGACCAGAACTAAACACAATATTCCAAGTGTGGTCTAACCACAGTTTTATAGAGCTGCAGCATAACCTCGCAGCTCTTAAACTCAATTCCCCTGCCAATGCCGTATGCCTTCTTTAAAACCCTATCAACTTGGGTAGCAACTTTGAGGGATCTATGGACATGGACCCCAAGATCCCTCTGTTCCTCCACACTGCCGAGAATCCTGCCATTAATGTATTCTGCATTCAAATTCGACCTTCCAAAATGAATCATTTCACACTTTTCTGGGTTGAATTCCATCTGCCACTTCTTTGCCCAGCTCTGCAACCTGTCAATGTCCCACTGCAACCTACAAGAGTCCTCCACGCTGTCCACAACTCCACCAACCTTCGTGTCATCGGCAAACTTACTAACCCACCTTCCACTTCCTCATCCAAGCCAATTATAAAGATCATAAAGAGCAGAAGTCCCAGAACAGATCCCTGTGGAACACTGGGCACCGAGCTCCAGTCTCTGTATGCATTGAGGGAGAAACTATGGAACATACTGTACACATCCCAGATTTTGGCAGCAGCTCTCTCAAAGGCCACCACTGGTGAGGAGATCCACCTCCTGATCTGCTGTGCCAACTCAGCTTTCTGCAGTCCATAGCAGTGAGTGTTTGACAACAAACAGCAGGCAGGTGAACAAAAATCCGGCTGTACATAACAGTTACTGTCAACAAAACGTTTTGGTGCAACCAGACCTGGATTAACTGCATTGGTAATAATTCTGTTGTACGTTGTGTCTTACTGTCGGCCAGCCCTACCGGCATTCAGACAAAATTCCTGCAAAAATCAACTTCCATGGACCAGACACTCTGTTCGGATAGTTGACAAAAGTTCTCTCGTTATCCGGCCATGTTCTCTCAACTCTTAGATGGCCAGCAATTCAGGTGTGGTTGCAGGAAACACGTCATGGGCAGCTTTAGAGTGTCTCTGAAGTGCAACAACAGTAACATCAATGTCAGGAGGGAGCTTGCTCCCACTCATTCAAAACGGTGAGAACTCATTCATCAAACTGCACTATGCGCAAGTCACAACCTCTTAGTAATGAGTCAGGGATGGAGAGAATAGGAAGCAAATCTAAGATAATAAAATGTGAGGCTGGATGAACACAGCAGGCCCAGCAGTACCTCAGGAGCACAAAAGCTGACTATTCGGGCCCGAAACATCAGCTTTTGTGCTCCTGAGATGCTGCTGGGCCTGCTGTGTTCATCCAGCCTCACATTTTATTATCTTGGATTCTCCAGCATCTGCAGTTCCCATTATCACAGGAAGCAAACCTAGCTCTCCGGTTCCCACTGTCCTGTGGGACAGCTTGCTCCATTGTGCCCAAAAATCTTTGGACTGTGAATCTGCTTGTTCAGTCACATGAACCCACCACGGAAACACTGCAAGAAACTACACAAAGGTGTGAACACTGCAGTTCATCACACAAACCAACCTTCCATTCACAGACTCCATCTATATTTCCCATAACCTCAGGAAAAACAACCAGCATAATCAAAGAGTACTCTCACCCCAGTTAAACTCTCCTGCATCCTCTTCCATCTGGCAGAAGATATAAAAGTTTGTTTACACATAGGAACAGATTCAAAAATAGCTTCCTTCTGCTGTCTTTAAATTTAATATTTCAGATGTCTAACGTTGATCTCACTCTCTGTGTGCCTTCTCTGGAGCCGCAATAGTATATTCCTCGCTCTGTTCCATTACCCTAATGCACTTTGTACGGTATGATTTGCCTGTATGGCAGGCAAAACAAAACTTTTCACTGTAGCTTGGTACATATGACCATAGTATATCAAATTAAATCAAACGGGCCCCGAATCAGGAGGCTTGCTTGAATTAGGAACAGCGACAAACTGGCTGGCGGTCTGGGCCACACCCTGGGACCTGGCTTACCTTCTTCCACCACATTCCTTAACCAACCTGATCCTTTCCTAGTGCCACATTTTCCAAGCTTCTGTTCTGCCCTACTATTAGTTGAAATGATTCACTCCTCTGCTGGAGCTAAATTTTGTGTGTTCTGATATCACCAACTGCAAGAAGGCTCCTTCTGTCAGCACCTTTCAAGCCTATGGCCCCTTCCATTGAGAAAGACAAGAACAGCAAGATCATGGCAACAACACCACCTGCAAGTTCACTTCCAACCCACATGTCGTCCTGATCCGGAATTTTATTATCACAGACCCTTCTCCCCACTGGCACTGGGTCAAAAGCTTGCAACTCACACCCAAACATCGCTATAGATGCAGCAGTATTAAATGGAATGTACTGGTTCAATGCGATGATTCAATATCATCTTCAATAGCAACGGGCAATGGGTAATAAATGCTCAAATCCAGAGAATCAATACTTTGGAAAAAAATATGTAAAAAAGCCAGGCAGATTTTGAAAGTTGTTGAGAAAAAGAGACTGCTAGATAAAAGTCAGCAAAACAGAAATTAGTCTGGAAAAGATCGAGATCATTTAAGGGTAGGCAGTGACAGGGTGGTAATGTCTCTGGATTAGTAAAAGGTTAACATTCTGGTGACATGGTTTCAAATTCCATCACCGCTGGTAAAAGTCATATTCAAAACATAGCTGGACTTAAAAACTCGTGCAATTGTGAACAATTTTGTGTTTTCATAAAAATCCATCTGGTTCACGAATGCCCTTTAAGGGAGGAAATCTGCCACCCTTCCCTAGTTTGGCCTGCAAGTGGTTTCAGACCTACAGTAATGAGTTTGTGTCTTAGCTGCCCTCTGAACTGGTCTAAGCAAGCAACTCAGTTGCATCAAACATCACTAGAGTCTAAAGAAAGGAACAAAATTGGACGGACCACCCTGGTGTCAAAACTGGCACAGGCGCAATAACAACAAGCTGAGTCCCATTGATTCTGCAAAGTCGTGCTTACTAACATCCGGGAGTTTGTACTAAATTTGGGAAGCTGCCCCACAGACTAGTCTGACAGATGTACTCAGAAAATCGTACCTCAGAAATATCAAGCCAGGCACCAACCCCAGAGTATGTCCTATCCCTCCAGATGGACAGATCCAGGAGAGGTGGTGGCACAGTGGTGTCAGTCAGGGTGGAGTTGCCCCGCAAGTGCTCAACATTAATTTCTCCTGGCATTAGGTCAAATGTGGGCAAGGCCGACTCCTACTCTTCACTGTCTCCCACCAGCTCTCAGATGAGGAATCAGTCCTCTGTCGTGTTCAGCACCATCTGGAAGAACAGGGTGGGAAGAGCATAGCAGGTGCTCCAGGTGAGGGGTTTCAAAGTCTATCACCAAGAGTGGATCAGTAGCACCATTAATGACCTAACTGTTTTCAGTCCTAAAGGTCACAGGTGCTAGACTAGGTCTACAGCAGGCGATGAGGTAATGTACAAAATCGAAAAACATGCTTCACCTCGTTCTCACCAATTGGCTTGCTGCAGATAAGTCTATCAACAGTAGTATTGGTAAGGAATCATTATAGCATAGTCCTTGTGGAGACAACGTTCTGTCTGTAGACCCAGGACATCCTCTATCATATTGTGCGGCACTATTACCATCACAAATAAGACTGGCTTTGAGCTAATCTAGAAACTCAAAACTGCATGTTTATGAGATGCTGTAGTCAATCATACAATATAGGACCAGAATTAGGCCATTCGGCCCACTGGATCACTCTGCCATTTGATCATGGTTGATGTGTCTCTCAACTCTATTCTCCTGCCTTCTCCCCATAACCATTGATCCCCCTACTAATGAAGAACCTATCTCTAAATTAAATACACTCAACAATGTGGCTTCCACAGCCCTTTGCTGCAATGAGTTCCACAGATTAACACACCCCCGGCTGAAGAAGTTCTTCCTCAGATCAGTTTTAAAGGGTTATTCCTTCCGTCTGCGACTATGCCCTCGGGTCCTCACCTTTCCCACTAGTGAAAACATCTTCCCACATCCACTCTATCCAGGCCTCTGTTATTCTGTAAGTTTCAATGAGAGATCCCCCTCTCATTCTTATTAATTCCAACAAATATAAATCCAGACTCCTCGGTCTCTCCTTATATGGCAAGCCCTTCATTCCTAGGATCGTTCTTGTAAACCTCCTCTGAATCCCCTTGAAGGCCAACGCATCTTTCCTTAGATACAAGACCCAATACTGCTCACAATATTCCACGTGAGATCCGACCACAGCCTTACATAGACTGAGCAGTACGTCTATGCTCTTGCTTTCTAGCAGCAGTATCATTTTTCAAACACAGTCCTGTACACCTCCTATGCAGCTGTAGCTTTGTATGCCTTACATTGGTTTAATCACCCAGTGATGTGTTTGTCTTTGTGTGATATGATCTGCCTGTACTGCATGCAAAATGCATGTGACAACAACAAATCAAACCAATCTGTAACCTCACACCACACTCCAGCATTTCCCATCAAGTTGGAAATCGACACTAGTTCAATAAAAAGTGCAGGTGGACAAGTAAGGCATATCCAAAAATGAAATATGAATCTGTTGAAGCCATAACAGGACCATCTGAATGTGTAAGCAGCATGCAATAAAATAGGACTAAGTGACCACACTAACAACAGATACAACCCCACCATACAGAGTTGTTAATATGGTGGGTGATGAAAGGAGTACCAAAAAGAGGCGGCTCCATAAATAGCCCCATCCTCACTGGTGGGACAGCCCAGGGCACCAGCACATAAAATAAGGCTAAAACATTTGCAGAGATAGTAGGAACTGCCGATGCTGGAGAATCTGATATGACAAGGTATAGAGCTGGATGAACACAGCAGGCCAAGCAGCGTCACAGGAGCAGGAAAGCTGACGTTTCAGGTTGAGGCCCTTCTTCAGAAATGGGGGAGGGGGAGGGGGATTCTGAAATAAATAGGGAGAGAGGGGGAGGCGGATAGAAGATGGATAAAGGATACAGTTGGAGAGGAGACAGACAGGTCAAAGAGGCGGGGTTGCAGTCAATAACAGAGAATGTAGGTGGAGAGTTAGGGAGGGGATAGGTCAGTTCAGTGAGGACAGACAGGTCTGGGGGGTGGGATGAGGTTAGTGGTAGGAGATGGGGGTGGGGCTTCAAGTGGGAGGAATGGTTAGGGAGGCAGGGACGAGCTGGGCTGGTTTTGGGATGCGGTCGGCGGAGGGGAGATTTTGAAACTTGTGAAGACCACATTGATACCCTCGGGCTGCAGGGTGCCCAAGCGAAATATGAGATTCTGTTCCTGTAGCCTTTGGGTGGCATCATTGTGGCAATGGAGGAGGCCCAGGATTGACATGTTATCCAAGGAGCGGGAGGAGGAGTTGAAATTGTTCGTGACTGGGAGGTATAGTTGTTTGTTGCGAACTGGCCCAAGGGTCCTCCCTGGACCAAGCTATCCCCTCCCTAACTCCCCACCTACATTCACCTTTACTGGTTGCAACCCCACCTTTTTGACCTGTCTCCTCTCCACCTATCTTCTTCTTTATCCATCTTCTATTTGCCTCCCTTTCTCTCCCTATTTATTTCAGAATCCCCTTCCCCTCCCCCATTTCTGAAGAAGGGTCTCGACCCGAAACGTCAGCTTTCCTGCTCCTCTGATGCTGCCTGGCCTGCTGTGTTCATCCAGCTCCACACCTTGTTAAAACATTTGCACCCATCTTTAGCCAGAAGTGCAGAGTGAATATTGCAGTGTGGCCCACAACAACACAAATGCCAGCCTTGAGCCAATTCTGCACTGGAGACTATGAAGGCTACGGACTCTGGTGACATTCTGCCATTGGTTCCGAAGACCTGCGGTCCAGAATTTGCTGGACCTCTAACTGAGCTGTTCCAGAACAGCTATAACATTGAACATTTACCCCACACGGAAACAGACCCTTCGGTCCAACTCATCCATACTGACCAGACATCCTTAATTAAAGTAGTACCCACAAAAAAGTAACCTGCTTATTGATGCTCAGTTTAGCAGAGCAACCCAGCTCCTGACTCCTGGAGCCTTGTTTCAAACATGGGCAAAAGAGCTGAATTCCAGAGGTGAGACAAGAGTGGCCGACCTTGACATCAAGACTGCTCTGAAGAACCCTGACAAAACTGCAGTCAATGAGAACTTGGGAAAACTCTCTGCAGGATGGAGTTATACCTGCACAAAGGAAGATGGTTTTGGCTGTTGGGGGTCAGTCACCTCAGCTCGGAGACATCTCCACAGCAGTTCCTTAGAGTTATGTCCTCGGACATACCATCTTCAGCTGCTTTTTCAATGACCTTCCATCCATCATAGGAACAGAAGTAAGCTTTGGTCACCAAAGCTCAGTATTTGAAGCAGACAGTTTCCGCATGCAACAAAACCTAGACAACATTTGGCTTGGTCTGATAATTGTAACATTGTGCGACATAATTACTGGGCAATGACCAGCTCCAACAATTGAGAATCTAACCATCAATATTTGATTCTGGATGGCATTACCGTCACTGCATCCCTCACTATCAACACTTCGGGTTACCTTTGACCAAAACCTGAACTGCATCAGCCATATAAACATTGTGGCTTCAACAGCAAGTCAGAGGTTACAGATTTTATGGCAAATAAATAACCTCTTGACTCACCAATCCCTGACCAACATCTACAAGGTACAAGATAACAAAGTGTGGAGCTGGATGAACACAGCAGGCCAAGCAGCATCTCAGGAGCACAAAAGCGGACGTTTCGGGCCTGGAACCTTCAACAGAGAGGGGTATGGGGAGAGGGAACTGGAATAAATAGGGAGAGAGGGGGAGGCGGACTGAAGATGGAGAGAAAAGAACATAGGTAGAGAGGAGAGTATAGGTGAGGAGGTAGGGAGGGGATAGGTCAGTCCAGGGAAGACGGACAGGTCAAGAAGGTGGGATGAGGTGGTAGGTAGGAAATGGAGGTGCGGCTTGAGGTGGGAGGAAGGGATGGGTGAGAGGAAGAACAGGTTAGGGAAGCAGAGACAGGCTGGGCTGCTTTAGGGATGCAGTAGCGGGAGGGGAAGAACTGGGCTGGTTTTGGGATGCAGTGGGGGGAGGGGAGATTTTGAAGCTTGTGAAGTCCACATTGATACCATTGGGCTGCAGGGTTCCCAAGCAGAATATGAGTTGCTGCTCCTGCAACCTTCGGGTGGCATCATCGTGGCACTGCAGGAGGCCCATGATGGACATGTCGTCTCAGGAATGGGAGGGGGAGTTGAAATGTTTCGCGACTGGGAGGTTCAGTTGTTTGTTGCGAACCGAGCAGAGGTGTTCTGCAAGCGGTCACCAAGCCTCCGCTTGGTTTCCCCAATGTAGAGGTAGCCACACCGGGTGCAATGGATACAATATACCACATTGGCAGATGTGCAGGTGAACATCTGCTTGATATGGAAGGTCATCTTGGGGCCTGGGATAGGGGTGAGGGAGGTGGTGTGGGAACAAGTGTAGCACTTCCTGTGGTTGCAGGGGAAGGTGCCCGGTGTGGTGGGGTTGGAGGGGAGTGTGGAGCGGACAAGGGAGTCGCGGAGAGAGCGGTCTCTCTGGAGTGATCTCTCATACCACCCCACCAACCTCCAGATACAACGTATCATCCTCTGACACTTCCGCCATCTACAATCCGACCCCACCACCCAAGCTATTTTTCGATCCCCACCCTTGTCTGCCTTCCGGAGAGATCACTCTCTCCGCGATTCCCTTGTCCGCTCCACACTCCCCTCTAACCCCACCACACCCGGCACCTTCCCCTGCAACCGCTGGAAGTGCTACACTTGTCCCCACACCTCCTCCCTCTCCCCTATCCCAGGCCCCAAGATGACCTTCCATATCAAGCAGATGTTCACCTGCACATCTGCCAATGTGGTATATTGTATCCATTGCACCCGGTATGGCTTCCTCTACATTGGGGAAACCAAGCGGAGGCTTGGTGACCGCTTTGCAGAACACCTCCGCTTGGTTCGCAATAAACAACTGCACCTCCCAGTCGCGAAACATTTCCACTCCCCCTCCCATTCTTTAGATGACATGTCCATCATGGGCCTCCTGCAGTGCCACAATGATGTCACCCGAAGGTTGCAGGAACAGCAACTCATATTCTGCTTGGGAACCCTGCAGTTCAATGGTATCAATGTGGACTTCACAAGCTTCAAAATCTCCCCTTCACGCACTGCATCACAAAACCAGCCCAGCTCGTCCCCTCCCCCCACTGCATCCCTAAACCAGCCCAGCCTGTCTTTGCTTCCCTAACCTGTTCTTCCTCTCACCCATCCCTTCCTCCCACCTCAAGCCGCACCTCCATTTCCTACCTACCACCTTATCCCGCCTCTTTGACCTGTCCGTCTTCCTTGGACTGACCTCTCCCCTCCCTACTTCCTCACCTATACTCTCCTCTCTACCTATCTTCTTTTCTCTCCATCTTTGGCCCGCCTGCTCCTCTCTCCCTATTTATTCCAGTTCCCTCTCCCCATCCCCCTCTCTCAAGAAGGTTCCAGGCCTGAAACGTCAGCTTTTATGCTCCTGAGATGCTGCTTGTCCTGCTGTGCTCATCCAGCTTCACACTTTGTTATCTTGGATTCTCCAGTATCTGCAGTTCCCATTATCACATCTACAAGGTATATAGCAGGAGGACGATGGAATACTCCTCACTTGCCTAAATGAGTGCAGATCCAACAACACACATGGAGGATGACACCATCCAGGGTAAAGCAGCCTGCTCTAAAGGCACCAAATCCATGACTTTTCACACTCACTCACTTTGCCGCTGGTGCACGGGGGTGAGGATGGGGGGGGGGGGGGGGGGGGGGGGGGGGGGGGGGGGGGGGGGGGGGACGCGCACAAAGCATATCATCCACAAGATGCATTTCAGCAACTCACCAAGACTCTTCTGACAGCATTTTCCAATCCTACAACTTCCAGCACCCAGAAGTAAAAGGGCAATGGGTACACGGGAATACCATCAGCAACTGCAAGCTTCCCTCCAGGCCACATGCCATATTGACTTGGAACTATTCCACTGCTCCTTTACTGTTACTGCGTCAAAATCCTGGGCATCCCTTCTTGGAAGCGCTGTGGGTCATTAACACTCCTTGTCATGTAAAAACTCACTAACATGGCTCACAACCTCTTCCTCCAGTGCTTTTAGGGATGGGCAATAAATTTTGGCCACACCCTATAAACAAATTAAAATAAATCCTAAGTGGAAAATTAAAGCGAAGTAGAAAATTAAACAAAGATAACACAGAAATCAATATGAGGCTCAGTTAACAAAAAATGTACACGTTGACACTTCTATTGATATATAGCAATGCTACTGGAGAGTTAGAAGGAGGTAGAGCCATTGAGCGAGAGAGGCGTTGGGAAAAATAGCAAGTTTATGGGTAAGCTGACAGACTGGGAAATCTTGAGATTGGTAATTGATAAATGTAGCAAATAACAGATAAGAGGCGCATATATAGTCTGATGCATTTGGAGTAAGTTTGAAACAGAAATAGTAGCGGAGAGGTATTTCTTCTCCTAAGTGTTCCCAGTACTCTCCTAAAAGACATAACTCTGAACCAGGTTCCACCAGGCTGCCTTACGAATTAGCTACTGAGATAGAGGTGATGGCTGGCAAGACAGGGATTTCAGGGGAGGAAGGGGAGGAGAACGGTGAAGGTAGGATGTGAAGGTTGGTTGCCTCCTTGTGGCAACTACAGCCCCTAACAGAAGCGCACAGGATAAATGTCCAGACATATCCCGGAGCAGTAGCAAAACACCAGGACTCACCGCTGTCCGACCGTCACTTGCAGCTTGTCAGTGGTGACGTCTGCCTGGAAGGTACACAGGGTATGGAAGAGGCAGGTGAGGGGCTTGCAGTGCGGCAGCACTTCAGAGATAACTTCACCCCGGTTGGGCTTTCCGCTGCACATGACTGTCTGGATCCTCTCTGCCGCCGGGTTTTTCTGCTTGAAGATGTGCAGTAGCTGCTTGATGGTCTCGTGTTCCTCATTCTGGACAAACCACATGCAGACCAGCTCGCTCTCGCCATTGCCATCGATTACCAGAAGCAGGAAGGTGGGCAGCCGCAGGCTGTCCCACTTGTACGTGACGTCCAACAGCAGCACCTCGGGATACCTCTCGAAGGTCTGCTTCATGCTGCTATCCTGGAAGTAGATGGCCTGCAGCACGTTTGCCTTGCTGACCACCACAACCACAGTGGCATCTGTAACAAACAGCAGAGGCCGCAACATCAGACAGCAGGAAGGAAGCACAGGATATTCAATCCATTGAGACAGACATGCGGGTTACTCAGCCCGTTGAGATTAACACACAAGTTGGTCAGCACAACCAGCTAGATACAGAGGCCATTTACCTGTCATAGAGTCATATAGCGAAGGGTGGGGAGTGGACTAAGATGGTGTGGTAGCAGTATGCTGTCCCTGGGCTGGGACAGTGTGGAGCAGTGAGGGGTCAGTGAGAAAGCCTGTGCTGTCCCTGGGCTGGGACAGTGTGGAGCAGTGAGGGGTCAGTGAGAAAGCCTGTGCTGTCCCTGGGCTGGGATAGTGTGGAGCAGAGAGGGGTCAGTGAGAAAGCACTGTGCTGTCCCTGGGCTGGGACAGTGTGGAGCAGTGAGGGGTCAGTGAGAAAGCACTGTGCTGTCCCTGGGCTGGGACAGTGTGGAGCAGTGAGGGGTCAGTGAGAAAGCACTGTGCTGTCCCTGGGCTGGGAGTGTGGAGCAGTGAGGGGTCAGTGAGGAAGCACTGTGCTGTCCCAGGGTTGGGACAATGTGGAGCAGTGTGGATCCGCAATGGGGTGTGAGCATAAAGCACTTTAACACCTACCCTTGGCAGCTGCTAGTGGGGGCACCATCTTTTCCAGGTCAGTCCGGTTTGTCTTGCACACACTCCATTTGTCTCTGCAGCTATCATCGCGGTGGATTCCCTGATCTGCTGTGACCCCCAGGTTCTCCTTAATATCTGCTCTATTCCTCTGTACTGCACTGTCAAAGCGCCTTTGTCGTGGGAAGCGTTCCCTCTCAGCCTGAAAGTTGGGAAAAGTTATAACTTTACTTCAATATTCCAAAAACAGTACTTGCATCCGTTCAATATAACACACTGCAGGAATATTACACAACGGAAAGTCACTGACAGTGCTAGAGGCGAAGAAAACCGTGAAAGCGGTATATTTTAAAGTAATCTCAAAGAGGAAAGCTAGACGCTGAGATGGTGGTGGGGCGGGGGAATTGTGACATTGGGTCTTATAGGACTTGGTGCTTTCATTAAAATTGGAGATCTTCCGCAGGTCACAATTAGTGGAGAGCAGACATATCGGAGGTTTGTGGGGCTGGTGAAGTTTGCAAAGGTCGGGAGGGTTTTTTTTTGTAAACGTATTATGTTTCAGAAAGTGGCGTGCTGTGTCACATGCAGAAATTTCATGGAAGGTACACCTGCAACTGTGCCTGAAGCTGACTAACCCGCGTGTCTGTCTCAATGGATTGAATATCCTGTGCTTCCTTCCTGTTGATGTGTGCTGGCATGAGGAAGGTACAAGTGCCAGTGACCCTGTGTATCTGACTCTACACACAGGCAACTGCACATCTGTGTCCCTGCGGGTTGAACTGCGCACACTGCTAATTGTCTGTGCCCCTTGTATGTCGAGGTCTGTTAAGGAAGCCCTCTGCAGGGGTAACTGGGCAGTTGCGACCTTGTATGTCACTGACTGTGCGCTTGGAACTGCATCCCAGCACCCGTGGCAAGAAAACATGAAATGCAGGGTCCTCAAACTCTGTCAGCTGTTCATCTGGGACAACTTAAAATCTGTACCTGCGTGTCCAGGACTGCCCTGCATGTCCAGGATACCCGCGTGTGTGTCACTAACAGCATGTCCAGTAGACCCGCCCCCCCACCCCGCCCACTCCCCACCCCACCCTACACCCACCCCCACCCCTTTGTGTGTCAGTAACTGCATGTCCAGTAGCCCCGCCACTGGGTGTGTCAGTAACTGCATGTTGGGGATCCCACATGTCAGTAACTGCACATCCAAAATCCCCCAATGCACATGTCCCTGCACACTTTGCACGTACAGTCATTGAAACAGACCCTTCGGTCCAACTTGTCCAGGCTGACCAGATAACCTAAGTTAATCTAGGCCATTTGCCAGTATTTGGCCCATATCCTTCTAAACTGCTCCTATTCATACACTCAGTCAATGCCTTTTAAATGTCATAATTGTACCAGCCTCCACCACTTCCTCTGGCAGCTCATTCTATACTTACACCACCTTGTGTGTGAGAAAGTTGCTCCTTAGGTCCCTTTTAGATGTTTTCCCTCTCAACTTAAATCTGTGCCCTTTAGTTTTGGACTCCCCTATGCTGGGAAAAAGACCTTGGCTATTCACCCTATCAATGTCCCTCACGATTTTATGAACCCCCTACAGGGTTGGATGGGGAGGTGATGGCCTAGTGGTATTATCGCTGGGCTGTTAAGATCCAGGCAGGGGCCCAATCAAATGTTCTGGTGACCAGGGTTCAAATCCTGCCACGGCAGATGGTGGAATTTGAACTTAATAAATATCTGGACTTAACAGTCGAATGAAAACCACGAATCCTTTGTTGGGAAAAACCCATCTGGTTCACTTATGTCTTTTCGGGAAGGAAGCTGCCATTCTTGCCTGGTCTGGCCCATATGTAACTCCAAACCCACAGCAATGTGGTTGACTCTTAAGCCGCCCTGTGGGTAATTAGGGATGGGCAATAAATGTTGCCTGGTCAGCGACACCCTCACCCCATGAATGAGTAGACCAAAACAAAAACCCTCAGCCTCTGAAGCTCCAATGAAAATAGACACCGTTTTTCGTGCCTCCCTATAGCTCAAACCCTCTAACCCCAGCAACATCCTTGTAAATCTTTTTTGAACTCTTTCAAGTTTAACAACATCGTTCCTATTGGTGGGAGATCAGAATTGAATCCAGGATCCCGAAAGTGGCCTAACCCATGTGTACAACCACAACATGATCTCCCAACTCTCACACAAGGCACTGACCAATAAAGGCAGGTGTGCCAGACACCTTCTTCACTATCCTGCCTACCTGCACTCCACCCTCAAGGAACTAGGTACCTGCACCTCTAGGTCTTTGCTCTCCACATCCACATCTAAGATGAAACTACTCTCAGCAAACGAGCAAAGCTCAAAATTCTAGTGATCCCACAAGCTTGCTGGAGAGCATCAGCTTCAACTATAAGCAACCCAGTATTCAACATAACGACATCTTCAAGTTGAAAACCTGATTTGATGTTGAAACAAGAGGTGGTCTGACCCAATGCTGCAGACAGCACTTTTTAAAAAAAATAGCATATTCAAAAAGTGATCTAGTGTGGAAAGAGGACATTCAGCCCACTCTGCCTGTCACGGCTCTCTGAAAAAGATGCCCAATCAGTTCTACTCTTCCACTCATTCTCCACAACCCTTCAAATCTCTACCTTCAAGTATTTATACAATTCTCTTTTGAACTGTATAACTGAATCTCCCAGTACCTTTTAAGCAGCACTTTCTCAGCTCATAACAACTTGCTGTGCAAAAATAATTTCCATCTCCCCTTCTGATTAAATCTCTTGCCTCTCTCCCATGTCCCAGCCACGACCCCAAACACCAGGCCTTGTTACCACATAGCTGCCATTACACACCTCCTGTTGTTAGTCACTAACAGTCCCCATTAAAAACCACTCACCCTCCCAGCCTGATCGTTAGCAGCTCCTTTGTCTGTTCAACTGTCTTTCTCTTTCTTTGGGCTCTATCCTACCGTTTACTCCCTACCCCACCCACCCCCCTATTTTCTGCATATAAACTGACGTTTTCTCAGCTACCATCAGTTCTGAAGAAGGGTCACCAGACCTGAAACATTAACTCCGTTTTCTCCTCCACAGGTGCTACCAGACCTGCTGAGCTTTTCCAGAAACTTTGTTTTTGTTCCTGATTTACAGCATCCCCAGTTCTTTTGGTTTTTATTTCGCAAACAATGAGATGTTGTTTCCAAAGTGGAAGGATCAGGAATCAGAGGAAGCTAATTTAATGTGATTGGTGACAGGAGCAATGGTGACATGAGGCAATGCTTTTACTCAGCAGGGGTTAAGACCTGGAATTCATTGCCTGAGAGTGCAGCCCAGGCAAACCGATTTATGATCTTCGAAAAGGGAATTTGTTCATCTTCTGAAAAGAAAAGAATTGGAAGGAAAAGGTGGTAGGGTCGGGACTGACGTGCTCTTGCAGAGAGCAAACAGAGTCCCAAAGTGTTAAATGGCCTCCTTCTGTGAATCTTCTCCAATCTGTCTACTTGACTTAAGTTAAAGAGGCACGGTGGCTGAGTAGTTAGCACTGCTGCCTCACAACACCAGGGACCTGGTTTGATTCCACCCTTGGGTGATTATCTGTGTGGAGTTTGCACCTTCTTCCCGTGGCTGTGTGGGCTTGATCCAGTTTCTTCCCTCAGTCCAAAGATACGCAGGTTATGTGGCTTACTAATGGTAAAATTGCCCATGGAGTCCGGGAATGTACACTAGCCATGGGTAGTGCGAGATACAGGGATAGGGTAGGGTGGGATGCTCTTCAGTGTTGGTGACTCAATGGGCCGAATGGTCTGCTTCCACACTCTAGGGATTCTACGTAGCCCTTCATCCCTGGTGTGAATCCAGTCAATCTCTTCTGTGCCCACCACAATTCATGGCATCTTTCTTGGTGCCCAGGATTGAACATAATATTCCAGCTAAGGCCCGAATAGTGAATTAGAAACATTTAGTAGAACTTTATTTTTGTACACTTTCTGTATTTATGATGTCCACAATCTTGTGTACCTTTTTGAAACAGCCTTAACCTGGGAGAGGGACAGACAGAAACTAGGAGCTTTCCTGCTGCTCTGATGTTGATCGGCCTGCCGTGTTCATCCAGCTTCGCACCATGTTAACTTATATTGAAGGGGATTACTGAATGTGCTTCAATGTTAGTGTCAGGATTTCCACACCGGCAGGAATCTGCTTGCTGGTTTTACTTACCTCTTGTACTGTGTGGTTATGTGATTCAATCATCTCTTTCACCACAAACTTATCTCCATCCGGAGACAGGCGAACTTTAATAACGCAGGGACACTTGGTCTTGTTGGTTCTGCAACAGACAATTGCAGCATTGTGTCAGGAGCTAGAGGGGGATTGCTTTTTGAATCTCCTTTCGCATCAGCATGTGGCACCAAAGAAAGATTATTAAATTCCTGTTTACAGCCCGCACAAGAGTCAAAAACTGAATAACAATATGGAATGCTCAGGAACTGCCAGTTTACATGTTTGCAATCCAGACTTATTCAAATATATAAGCATCTTTTTGTTAAAATTTTACCTCGAATGAACAGACTGTAGGTGGGCATGAGGTTTAAAAATGCTAATGTTGGTGAACACAGATAAGATTCCAGGTGAAGGAGGACTGGAGAGGGTTCAGACGAGATTTACCAGTTTGTTACCAGGAATAGAGCGTTTGAGCTATCAGGGCTGGCTGAGATATTGTTCCCTACAGCGTAGGAGGTTGAGGGGTGATCTTATAGATGTTTACAAAAATATGAGGGGCACACATACAATGAATGGCAAGTATCCTTTCCCGAAGGTGGGGGATTTCAAGACTACTGGGTATATTTTTAAGGTGAGAGGGGGAAGTTTTTAAAAAAAAAAAGACACGAGGGGAAAGTTTTTTCTTTACACAGAGTGTGGTTTGCGTGTTGAATGACCTTCCAGAGAAAGTGGTGGATGCAGGTAAAGTTACAGCACTCAAAAGACATTTGGATAAATACATGAATAAAGAATATTTGGAGGGATATGGGCCAAGCGCAGGCAGGTGGGATGAGTTTACTTTGGGATTATGGTCAGCATTGATTTGTTGGACTGAAAGGGCTGTTTCCATGCTGTGTGGCTCTATGCCTTCAGTAACGTGCCTACATTGCAAAAGCCAGGGTCTGAAGGAGCAGAGGAGATTCAGTGGGGGAGGTTGCAATTCATGAAGGATCTGTGTGAATGGATGGGAAGAAACTGTTTCTACTGGCTGAAGATTTGAGAATGAGATAGCACAGATTTACAATGATTGACCAAAGAATCAAAAGGGGACACAGGGTTAATCTTTTTGTTATATAGCAAGTGCTTAGGACACTGAATGCACTGCCCAAGAGTGAGGTCAAAGCTGACGTCATTGTGGTCTTTAAAAGAGGATTGGATAATTGAAGAGAACATTTTTTGCGGGGCCACAAAGAAAGGGAGTTGGACTGGGTGAGTTACTCCCGCAGACAGCCAGCACAACCACAGCAAGCTAAAGAATCTCCTTCTATGTGATAAACACCATACACTCTGCCAACAGGATCACGACCAAATAAAGTGTAGTATCTGTGCAGACATGGACACGATTTAGCTGGACAGCTAGAATCAGTTTATACAGCCCTTTTCTGGACTTCTGAAAGCACTGTGTGGTTATTCTTCTTTGAAGCGTGGTCAGTTGTGTAATGTTGACATTGCCGACTTTTGGAGGTAGCTCCCTCAAATAGGAACGCAATAATGGCCATTATTTAGTTCAGCCGGGCTGGCTAGGGGATAACTTGTGCCCAGAAAACTGGGGCTAATTCTCTCGCTTGTTGAAATAATTGTGTTTTGCAACTATCTTGCAGGGCAATGGGGCCTCTGTTTCTCACCTTATCTAAAAGATGGAGCCTTCAACAGAGTAGCACACCTTTAGAAGGCTCTGGAGTTGAATTTTCAGCTAAGATTTTGGTCCATATCTCTGCAGTGGGGACTTAAACCCGTGAACTTCTGACTCAGAGGCGAACATACCATATACTGAACTAATGTCAACCTGCAACGGACATTTGGGTCCTCCATGTCTTGCATGGCTGTAAGTTAGCAGGTGGGTGGAAATGGACGTGGGTATTGCTTGTCGAGGTAAGGTAGAGAACAGTGTCACTTACTTCACTTACAGAACAAGACAGTACAGAGGAGGCCATTCAGCTCATTAAACCGGTACTTCTGATAGTTCTATCCAATCAATTCCACTGCACAACTCCTTCCTCATGATCCCAAACTCTTTCTTTACTTTTAAATTGCTATCCATGTTCCTTTAGAAAGTGGCCAATTCTTTCTGCTTCCAGTGCCCTTCCAGGAAATCTAGCCCAAATTGGAACATATCGAAGTATTATAAACACTCCATATGGGCTCTGCTTTGGAATATGGGGTTACACAGTGACAGCACGAGAACCAACTCAGACAGAGTGAGCCAACAGCCCCCGCACCCCTCACCTTTGGTTTGTCCGCTTTCCGGTCCCTTTGGCCCTGAAGAGTTTGCCCCCGTGGATGCAAGCATAGTCGATCTCGGCAAACTTGAGTGCGTCGTTCATGGGCCGTTTGGGTGCCCTCCGCCTCTGGGCCTCGATGGTGCGAGAATGCCTGGTCCACAGCTGCACGGCACAGTCCCTCTGGTAGCGCCGGAACTCACGGTGCAGTTCGCTGTACGACGAGAATTCCGCACCCACTCGAAAGCCCACCGCCTGGGACATAACTGTACGTCTCCCACAACTGGGACGACCCAAGTGGGGAGTAGGACCTGTGAAGAAAACACATGGGGCAACAGGTCAGGGACCAGAACCCTGGAAAATGTGGGTGTGCAGGGGAAAGCGTTGGGGGGGTGTGTGCTCTGTGACGGACCTCTGGGCTGTACGTGTTAACTCCATACCCCATATGCCTCCAAAGTCATCCAATCGTAGTGGGTTTTCAGGCCAGCTGAGATGCTGACCCTTGGCAACAGGCAAGAGATTAGCAACCCTCTTAAATTGTTCTGATGTCTCATTGAAGATTCACCTCAAGAAAACAACAGCAGTGAAAGTGTAAGCAGGAGGATGTACAGCATAATTGTGGGGTTTTGAAAATGATTCTCCTTGTTACTCATTACTGATAGAAACTGAAGTGTGTGAGAAGTTACCTGGGGTAACTAGGACTGTGGGGTCATTAGATCACCCTGATCCAAATGAGTGGCACAGCACGGTCAGGGGGCCAAGTGCCTCATTGCTGCTTTTAAAGTATTTGGTTACATGACCAACAGCAAGGGCCTGGGCTGATGAAAGACAGGCAGAAATGAGGCAAAACCTCCGGTAACAACTGTACACAAACAGGGCCTTGAATGTTCCTGCTTTGACTATGCTCTATCTTGGTTACTCTCAGGGTTGCTAATGTTGAAGGTGGAGTTTCAAATCGCTTGGGACTATCTAAAAACTGTTTACGCATAGTTTTAGGATCCAAATGCCAACCAATAGCTCCAAACAATGGATGCACAGCTAGGCTGAGGAGACAGCGACATGAAACAAGTTACCTTATCAACGTAGCAGCTGCAAGTAGGTTTGGTTGGTCTTTCAGGCAGTCAGTGGCCTTTGCCACATAATTCAACAGCCATCAGCGCTAAAGATGCACCAAGTGAGATTTCTGTTGAAAAACAGTGGGAAGCATTAAAGATCCATTTGTACTATGGAGTGAAGTTTACACTGAATTACATCAGGCCTGCAGCACAGGAAGAAGCCGTGGATGATACCACTAGGATATCTCCTCCTGATGCCACATGCTAACCTCTCCCTGGTGTAAAGAGGTTTCTTTTGAGCACCCAGTTGGATTTCTTGCTGATTATTTAATGGCCCCTAGTTTTGGACTCCACCACTTCCCAACCCACCTCCCAACATACCCCCTTCCAGTAGACACATCCGCTGATTGATGAAGCAGGTATATCCTAAATTCAGACATTAGTTGATCAGAATTACCCCAACAAGAGGCTGGAAAGGTTTCAGCACTGGCTGCAAAGCCTGCAAAAAGTTCCAGTCCTGACTCATATGAAGAAATCTCTCCGTCTATGTATAAATGGTGGCTCTGGGAGAATGGCTGAATTCAAAGCATAGCAACAGGCCATTCCCAATCGGTCCATGCCAATGCTCATGGGATTTACCAGCCAGCATATCAGTTCATTCCTTTCCCACCCACATCTCATTAACTGGTAATGTTAGGACGTGATATAACTAATTTGTCACTTGGGAAACAAAGTTATAGTGTCACAGAGCATAGAAACAAGCCCTTTGGCCCATCATATCTATGTCAATCAGCAAACATTGAACTATACTAATCTCATTTCCCTGCACTTAGTCTGTAGCCTACACATTGGCTCAGTTCTAAGATTTCCTCAGGTGTAGAATCTAGTCCCACAGAAACAGACTATTTGTTCCTTCAGGCATGTAGAGTCCCTGGAAAGTGCTGTCCCATGTAGTCCAATGCTCCAGCTTCTTTCCACCTCCGTCTTCTCTGCTTAAAAGCTGGTCTAGCCAACTGGTCATCCTCAAGGAATCTGAGTTTCTCTGGCAAAACACACTTTCCACAGGCATGTTGTACACTGCAGCTATGAACGCTAATAATAGAGGCTTCAATATTCTTCTATCACATGGCTGACCAGGAATCTCTCCAACTCTTAAACTCCTACCATCGGCCTTTGTAACAGGCATTTGCAGGTTGATATTCAACCTGCTTGGCCACATTATGAATTTTTCTTGGCCATCAGGTCCTGGCCTGGCCCTAAAATTGAGTTTCTAGTTCCAAAGAAGGGATGCTACTCACCGCCCCACAAGACTTCCTCTTTTTCCATTGCAATTCAGCTAATTATTTTTCTTTAAGTACGTGTCCCACTGCCTTTAGAACTCCTTGCAGTATCTGCTACCATCACACCTGCAGTTAGGACATTTCAGATCTCAGCAAACTTCTCTTGTCATCCATATCCCATTTTCTCTTAGTAATTTACGAACTACTTTCAAGCTAGGACCTCCAGTTACTAGTCCACTTAACAGAAGGAATTGTTTCTCCTGTTTTGCTCTGTGCAAATACCTCAGAATTCTGATTGTCTCCATCAAGTCTCTGCTTAAATCTATCTATTTAAGGAGAGCGTACAAATCAGGAACAAGCCATTCAGCTCCAATGATAAATTTGTGAATGATGTGCTTCCGGCTTTGCTTCAACTCTCCTGTCTACCCCATACTTGTTAATTAAACATCATCTAACTTGGCCTTACAAATATTTAATGACTCAGCCTCCTCTGCACTCTGCGGAAGACAACTGCACAGAACAACGACCCTCTGAGTTAAATATTTAAATAAGTAAATAAATATTTCACCTCATTTCTGTATTAAATAAAGTGTATAAAATCATGGAGGCTATAGATAAGCGAATGGCATACATCTTTTCCCTAGGCTGGAGGATTTCCAGACCCTGAAGCCTATTTTTAAGGTGAAAGGAGAAAGATTTAAAAAAGACATGGGGGCAATTTTTTTAAACAGAGTGTGGTTCACGTGTGGAATTAACTGCTGGAGGAACTGGTGGATGTGGGTACAGCAACAATATTTAAAAGACTTTTAGATAAGTTAATGAATAAGAAAGGTGTAAGGGATATGGGGCAGCAGCAGGCAGGTGGGACTGGTTTAGTTTTGGATTACAGTTGGCAGGGACTTGTTGGACCAAACAGTCCATTTCCATTTTGATGACTCTATCCCTAATTTTTAAACTGTGTCCCTTCGTTCTACTTCTCAAAAGGAGAACATTCCCTGAGTAACTACATCGTCAATTTCCCTCAGGATGTTACGTGTTTCAATAAAATCTCTTCTCATACTGCGCAACTCCGAGAGGGCAGAAGAGAACTAGCTTCTCCATTATCTCCACACAACTCATGCCCCCATTTTTGCATCATCCTTGGAAATCTCTTGTCTGCCCATTTGATCACATTGCTATCCTTTGTAAAGTACAGCTCCCAAAACTGCACACAACGACAAGACAATTTGCATTGACGTGCATTTACAAAACAAAAAATACGTCAAAGATGGGGGCCTCAGGAACTGTGACTTGGAGGAAAAAGAATACTAGAGCTGGTAAAATTAGATGGGGTTTATTTGAAAACAATTTGCATTCATAAAGCACCTTCAATGCAGTTAGTTATCCTCAAGACATTTTTCACTGGAGCTTGGGAGATTGACAGGTGACCTTATAAAGGTTGAGAAAACCATGAGGGGTATAGGTTAAGTGAATGACAGGGAAAAGTGGGATATTTCGAGACTTGGGGGCATATTTTTAAGGTGACAGAAGAAAGGTTTTAAAAAGACATGAGGGGCAATTTTTTTACACAAAGTGTGGTTTGAGTGTGCAATGAACTTCCAGAGGAAGTGCTGGATGCAGACACAACTACAATGTTTAAAAGACATTTAGATAAGTACATGAATAAGAAATATTTGGAGGGATATGGGCATGTGCAGCCAGGTGGGGCTAGTTTATTTTGGGATTGTGATCAGCATGGATTGGTTAGATTGTAGGGTCTATTTCTGTGCTGTATGACTCTATGACTATTAGTGCTTCAGGAATTCAAATCTGCCAAATAAGGAGAGATTAGGTCAGGTAACTAAAAGCTTAGACAAAGGGGAAGACTTGAAGTGTCATCTTAGAGGAGGAGTAAGACACGTTTTGGATGGAATTCAAGGTATTTACAGCCTTGTCAGCTAAAGCATGTCCCACTATGGGGAAAGTGATTAAAGGTCGAGGGTGTGGTTAAAGCCACAAATAACAACTCAGATATTGCTAGGATAGAGCATTAAAAGGATGGAGAGAGGCCATGGATGGGTCTCAAAACAAAGATGAGAATTTAAAAATCAAAGCATTGCTTAACCAAAATTGAAGGATGGGATGGCAAGCAAAGGGATGATAGGGGAACATAACTTGGTGCAAGGGTTAAAGAGGCGTAGAAATGCACAGCACAGAAACAGACTCTTCATTCCAACCCGTCCATTCTGGCCAAATATTCCAAATTAATCTAGTCCCATTTACCAACATTTGGCCCACATCACTCTAAAGCCTTCCTATTCATGTACTCATCCAGATGCCTTTTAAATGTTGTAATTATACCAGCCTCCACCACTTCCTCTGGCAGTTCATGCCATATATGCGTGAAAAAGTTGCTTCTTAGGTTCCTTTTAAATTTTTCCCCTCTCAGCATCAACCTATGCTCTCTAGCATTGGACTCGGTTACCCTGAGATGTTCTGAAGTTTATGAAGGGTGGAATGAGGGAGGCCGGCCGGGGTAACACTGCATAAGAAACAACGAATGTGTAAAGAAGTGTAAAGGATATTAGCATTTGTTGCAAATCAGTTGACTCTTAACTGCTTTCCAAACTCAATCGCAGGTTAATAAAATGTGAGGCTGGATGAACACAGCAGGGCAAGCAGCATCTCAGGAGCACAAAAGCTGACGTTTCGGGCCTAGACCCTTCGCAGGTTACCCAGTTCTGGGCACTTTAGGTCAAATGTTGTACTTGCCAGCAATGCACACAGCCCTTGAAAAAGAATTGAACAGAAAATTGTAATTATGTTACTGGACTAGCAATATGTCCTGTTTTCACATTAAGCACACCTTTCCACTGTGTTGTGGAGCACTAACACCATGCCAAATCATCCAGAGCACTAATGACACTCAAAACAGGGAATCCATGAGGTATGGTGGACCATCAGCAGCATTACAATTATATTCAACACTCTGCAACCTCATGACCCAACAGAACCCACAGTCACGCATTACACTATTATGAGAAACTCCTGCAGTCATGTCCTGTGGCTGGATGAATTGGACTTCAACATTTTCCACCTTTGTGCTTGGCATGACTCTCTACTTTTTCCTTCTGATTCCTACTGATGTCAGCAAAGACATTTTTAACTAACCTGTTCAGAAATGTTATAGGGCACATCAGGTGGGATTGAACCCAGGCTTCATGGTTCAGAAGTAGGGACACTATTACAGCGCCACAACAGCCCTAAGCATTCACATCAGGTTAAGCCTTGTTGCAAGGCAGAAGTCAAACCACATTGGAGTACTGTGGGAAGTTCTGATCTCATTACCTAAAGGAGGGATATTGATTTTCTTATCAACCCACTCAGAGAGATGTTATTACAAAATTCTGGAGCAGGTGTAAGTTGGATCAGGCCTCCCGGCTCAGAGGCAGAGACACTACCGTTGCGCCACAGCACCCTAAGTACTGATATCAGGGTAGCGTCCAAGGTCAAACCATTTTCAGCCACTTCATTAATGACTCCCAAAGCCTGTTCATCATCTGCAGAGACAAGTCAGGAGTGTGATAGAACATTCCCCAATTGTTTGAATGACTGCAGCTCCGGGAACACTCAAAAAGCTCAGCAACATTCAGCACAAAACTGCCTCCTTGATTGGCACCCCATCCATTATCTTCGACATTCAGTGTCTTTATCATTGATGCACGATGACAGCAACGTATACCATCTACAGAATGCACCGCAGCAAGACTTGTTCAAAAGCATTTTCGAAACGACAGCATCACATCCTTGAAAGGATAAGTGCAATAAATGCACAGGACATGCTTCAAGCCTCAAACCATCCTGATTTGAACAATATCATTGTTTCTTTAAACTTCTAATATACCCTTCTACATTTCCTCACATTTCTCCAGCTGCTGCGCTGACCTCCAGGTCTCTGCCAGCTGCAGTTGCAGAAACTGTAAATGAGTGAGTAGGGGTTTACAAGTGTGGACTCCTTCCCCTCGGCACTGTCCGTACATCTGCACTCCAAGGATGGGGTGGGGTGGGCGCTTACCACTAACTTATGAAGGGCAATCACAGACAGACAGTAAGTACTGGTATTGCCATCAGTACCCCTATCCACTCCCCAGGGTCATCAGAATAAAAGCCCTCATTTCTGTGTCAGCTCTTTGCTAAAGTTATTCAGGAACCTCACTCCCCTTCTCATTATACATAACCTTTCAATTCTTTCCTTCCCAAGTATTTATTTCACTCTCTTTTGAAAGTTATAACTGAATGTACTTTGAAATCCCTCTAGTATTGGGATGGAATGGAAGTCTCTGGGATTGTGAAAGGAAAGAGGCAAACATCTGGAATCGGGAAACTTTTGGGAAGAGGTAGGGACAATCTCGAGAAATGGGAGAGGCAGAGTGGAGCATTTCTGTTATTGGAAGGCAGGGTACAATCTGTAGATTTTGGATTAGGGAAATCCTTGGAACCTGGATCAGGAGAAATCTATGTGTTTAGAACCAGGAGGAATAGCTGTGATTGTAATCAGGAGCAAACGCTGGAACTGCGATCAGGAAAATTCTTTGGGATTGGGTTTGGGATGGATTTGGATCAGGAGGGATCTCTGGTTAGGATCGAGATGGAATTGGGATCCGGATGGTACTCCGATCAGGAGGGACCTCCGGGATTGAAATCAGGAACGAATTGCAGATTATGAGAGACATCTGAAGTTGGTCTCAGGAGGAGATGGGATTGGGATCAGGAATGTTCACCGTGTTGAGCAAGGATCTGTGCTTTTAAAACCAGAAGGGATCTGGGATTAGGAGGGATCCTGTGGATTAGAATCAGGAAGAATCCAAAGGATTGCGATCAGGAGGAATCTAAGGGATTGTGGTCAAGGCGGGTCCGGGATTGGGATATGAACAGATCCCTGGGTTTGGGACTGTCTGTTTTCCGGATGCGGGCAGCCTCTGCGCTCCGAGGCGGGAGATGAGCCGCCGCCTCTTTACCCGGCCCCAAGAGCTGACGGCGGGTCTGTTAGCGGATCCGCCTTCCACCTGATCGGCCAGCCCGCCTACCCAACTACTTACCGCCCTTGGGCTCTCTTTCTTCCATATGGGGTCTGGGGGGAGGCCTCCCGCTCCCCAGCAATAATTTAAACACCCTCCACCACTGCCGGCCGCCGGCACCTCCCACGCATGCGCTATTCGTTACCGCCAGCCGCCGGCATCTCTCGCACATGCGCCCTTCCCCACTTTCGGCCACCGGCGCCACAAACGCATGCGCTCGCGTCCACTGCCGGCTCATTGCACTTCCCGCACATGCGCCTTCCGTCAACCCATGCAGACGGTTCCTTGCGCACATGCGTTCTAGTATACTACCGGCCGCCGGCATCTCCCGCGTTTGCGCACTGTTCATCTCCGCCCGAGGAGGAGGCGGTTTCAACGGCGCGGCCACTTCTGGGACATCAAGCCGCCATGACTGAGGCATCACCACCGTCTTCAGCGCCACAGAATTAGCAGACACTACGGCGCTGGGAGTAAACAAAAATTGTTGGAGGTAACTGTCTGAAGTTCATTTCCTAGATTTCAAACACAAAAAGGAAAATGAGTCGGCTCTTGTAGCATATGAACTCGCGGGGTCTCATGTACCAAAGCGTGGAAGCAGAAGAGTTGACAAGATATAAACGGACCGAATGGCGCCTGCTGTACTGCAGAGACTCAGCGAAGCAGTCCTAAGCCAGATGGTGTGTGACTCGGAATTGTTCTTCTTCGCCATGCATCTGCTGATCCTAACCTTTTGGGTTGTCTATATCCTCATCAGTCTAAGTTCTATTACTCTTCGTTTCATTCAGCTATATCCACCTGAGTTTCTACCTGTACCTCTGTATTTCTGTTACCCCGTTTTATTAAGCTATCACTATGTGAGTTTCTGTCCATACTTCTGTCTCAAAACAACTTTCGCTCTCTGTTAAAGCTTTCTTACATTTTTTTTTCAAAATGCTACTTTTCATTATGTGAGCATTTGTCCGCATTTGTTGCTCATTGCCTATTGCCCTTGAAATGAGGATAGTGAGTAATCTTCTTGAACGGAAACAATCCATACCATGTGGACACACACATACTGCTATCGGGAAGGAAATTCCAGCACTTTGATTGTACATAGTGAAGAAAAAAGCAATGTACTTCCAAGTCATGATAAAGGGAATGCAGTGTTTCAATGCACTTCTTTCCCGATTTTTACGAGTATGTTGGACCAAATGGACGAAGGGTCAGGAAGCGAACATTAAGGAGACAGTAATCATTGCAAAGTGTTCATTTGGCATCTCAACCACATCCCCGACTTAATGCAAGACTTGTCTTTTAGGACTATAATCCGCATGATTCCTCTTTTATTATCCCTTTACGTCAGTTGCGAGTTCCTCTTTCATTACTTCTCTTATTTGATGTTTTTCAATTCCCCTTTGCACCTTCTGTATTGAACTCGTGCTTAAGTGTATTATCTACCTGACATATGCCTGCCTCTTTGTAGGTTACGTGGAACAGTCCATCTTCCGCACCTACACAGGCCCCAAACCCCACCTCTTCCTCCGGTACATTGATGACTGTATCGGCGCCGCCTCTTGCTCCCCAGAGGAGCTCGAACAGTTCATCCACTTCACCAACACCTTCCACCCCAACCTTCAGTTCACCTGGGCCATCTCCAGCACATCCCTCACCTTCCTGGACCTCTCAGTCTCCATCTCAGGCAACCAGCTTGTAACTGATGTCCATTTCAAGCCCACCGACTCCCACAGCTACCTAGAATACACCTCCTCCCACCCACCCTCCTGCAAAAATTCCATCCCCTATTCCCAATTCCTCCGCCTCCGCCGCATCTGCTCCCACGATAAGACATTCCACTCCCGCACATCCCAGATGTCCAAGTTCTTTAAGGACCGCAACTTCCCCCCCACGGTGATTGAGAACGCCCTTGACCGCGTCTCCCGCATTTCCCGCGACACATCCCTCACACCCCGCCCCCGCCACAACCGCCCCAAGAGGATCCCCCTCGTTCTCACACACCACCCTACCAACCTCCGGATACAACGCATTATCCTCCGACACTTCCGCCATTTACAATCCGACCCCACCACCCAAGACATTTTTCCATCCCCACCCCTGTCTGCTTTCCGGAGAGACCACTCTCTCCGTGACTCCCTTGTTCGCTCCACACTGCCCTCCAACCCCACCACACCCGGCACCTTCCCCTGCAACCGCAGGAAATGCTACACTCGTCCCCACACCTCCTCCCTCACCCCCATCCCAGGCCCCAAGATGACATTCCACATTAAGCAGAGGTTCACCTGCACATCTGCCAATGTGGTATACTGCATCCACTGTACCCGGTGCGGCTTTCTCTACATTGGGGAAACCAAGCGGAGGCTTGGGGACCGCTTTGCAGAACACCTCCGCTCAGTTCGCAACAAACAACTGCACCTCCCAGTCGCAAACCATTTCCACTCCCCCTCCCATTCTCTTGATGACATGTCCATCATGGGCCTCCTGCACTGCCACAATGATGCCACCCGAAGGTTGCAGGAACAGCAACTCATATTCCGCCTGGGAACCCTGCAGCCATATGGTATCAATGTGGACTTCACCAGTTTCAAAATCTCCCCTTCCCCCACTGCATCCCTAAACCAGCCCAGTTCATCCCCTCCCCCCACTGCACCACACAACCAGCCCAGCTCTTCCCCCCCACCCACTACATCCCAAAACCAGTCCAACCTGTCTCTGCCTCCCTAACCGGTTCTTCCTCTCACCCATCCCTTCCTCCCACCCCTAGCCGCACCCCCAGCTACCTACTAACCTCATCCCACCTCCTTGACCTGTCCGTCTTCCCTGGACTGACCTATCCCCTCCCTACCTCCCCACCTACACCCTCTCCACCTATCTTCTTTACTCTCCATCTTCGGTCCGCCTCCCCCTCTCTCCCTATTTATTCCAGTTCCCTCCCCCCATCCCCCTCTCTGATGAAGGGTCTAGGCCCGAAACGTCAGCTTTTGTGCTCCTGAGATGCTGCTTGGCCTGCTGTGTTCATCCAGCCTCACATTTTATTATCTTGGAATCTCCAGCATCTGCAGTTCCCATTATCTCTGATATTTTATATGCACCTTTTTTTCAGCTTCAGCTTACCTTCTATCCATTTCAACATTCAGGGAGATTTAGTTTTGTTTGCTCCACCTTATCTCCTCCCGTGAATTTACATTAACTGTATCCAAACACTGGCTTGCTTTTGAAGGCAGCTCATTGTCCAATGACAGTTTTACCTGGCAGTCTTTGATTCCAGCTCATGTGGATCAAATTTGTTCTCAACTCACGGAAGTTGTCCTTCCCCTAATTACATTCTTATTCTGAATTGTTCCTTGTCATTTTCAGTAGCCAATCAATTTTTCATTGCAATGATCACTGTCCCCTTAAGGTTTCCTCCATTTGGTCCGTCATAATATCAAAAAAAAACAGATTTTCACACATTGGAAACACAGAACATTCTCCTCACCATACACTGAGAATTCTTTCCCCTCCCAGCTCTTTAAACTATTATTAACTCAGTCTACATTGGCAGCACGGTGGCTCGGTGGTTAGCACTGCAGCCTCACAGCGCCAGGGACCCGGGTTCAATTCCCACCTCAGGCAACTGTCTCTGCAGAGTTTGCAAGTTCTTCCCGTGTCTGTGTGGGTTTCCTCCAGGTGCTCCGGTTTCCTTCCACAGTCCAAAGATGTCCAGGTTAGGTGGATTGGCCATGCTAAATTACCCATAGTGTTCAGGGGTGTGTGGCTTATAGGGGGATGGGTCTGGGTGGGATGCTTCAAGGGGCAGTGTGGATTTGTTGTTCCGAAGGGCCTGTTTCCACACTGTAGGGAATCTATTCTATGCTAGAATCATTAAATTTCACTATTATAGCTGCTCTATAGGTTTTTCATTTCTCTGAACAAATTTATTCCTTTATAGCTTTCCCATTAGGTGATAGCCTACAGAATATACAAGCAATTTCATAGAATGCCTATTGTTGCTTAGCTCCAGCAAAATTGTGTAATCAGAGAGAAACTACTTCTGCGTGTTTCTTATCTGGAGAGATGATTTGTTTCATTCATTTTCACACTGTGCAGAGTAATGTGCCTGGAAATCCTGCGCACTCCCCTCTTGGAAACAGACATATCTCTTTATCTTCACCACTCTTTTTGCCTTCCTCTTCCTACCCTCTGTCCAGGTACATGTTTAAATGGGATTGATCTAATCACTCACTTCTAGATATAAACTGTGTGAGCGTTTGGATTAAGTACTCACCTTTCTCTCAATCTTTTCAGTTCCTGCAGGACACAGAGTCAGAAGCAATTTTAGAAATATGTAGTGCTGTTCAGATTACTCATCATTAAATAATACACTTAATGCTTTTAGTAAAATATGAATGGATTTATATGGAGTTTTCACTGAAGATATAAGCGATAGCATTTCAATTACTACATCCACAGCTTCCCTTCCCTCCAACATATTCAAACAAGATTCCTCCACTGCTGAATCCCTTGAAGCTTTGCTGATCAGTTAATTTTATTTCTGGTTTCTATTTTATGAGTAACATAGAGCCTGCCTCTGTGGATCTAAGCTGGTGACAGTGATGTTGCATCTAACCCCATATAAATCCATGCATATTTTACTAAAAACGTTAAGTGTATTATTTAAAAATGAGTAATCTGAACAGCACTACATATTTCTAAATTCGCTCAAGAGTGAAATACTCGCTGTTCTATCTCTTGAATATCTCTAGGTAGCTCTAACATATTCAGTACCTGTGAACACAACAGATGAGAACAAGGAGAGTAAATTCATTTTAATGCATATACAGTCAAACATCTTGCTATGTTTGCTGCATTGGGAGTCTAGGACAAGGGATCTTTTTATACAACTGAGCCAGACTCCCCACGAGTCAATTTGGGAATTCCTTTATGGAAAATGCTAATAGATGTTTGGACTCTGATTCAACTGTCATAAGAGATGCGAGATAAATGTTTAAATCTGAAGTCAAGATTTTTTTCATTAACAACAAGATTAGGTGGCTTGAGGAGAATGTCAACATGTGCAGCTAATCGTAGTTGGCTACTAATCTACTCTAAAACCTTAATGTGCAGCTAGGTCACAGATCAGCCACAATGTCAAAGAATGGTGAATCAGCAGTCCTCTATGTTGAACACTAATGAGAAGCTTTCAGGAGACCGTGGGCACAGAATGTGCGCTGTATGGGAGAATTCAATGTCCAATAAAAAGAATTCCACAGTAGCGCCACCAATTGAGTGAGCTGACTCAATTCTGTATGGCATCTTTGCCAGGCTGGATAGTGGCAAATAGGGAGATAACCACCTAGATGTTAAAAATGACTTCAACAAATCTTCATAAATTTACTGTTGCTAATGCACCTGTCCATGACAGTATATTACAGGTAAAGAAGCATGCCCTTTTCTACTTCAGCCAGAATGGAAATCAAACCTTATAATTTTGGCACTAACCTGAGCTGCATGGCAGCAGTCTCGCCAACTGAGATAAACCCTCCCTCTACCTTGTCATGTCACAGAGGTAGAAATCAGTTATATCAATGATGATACATAGAAGGAGTTGGAAGCACATCTTGGGGTCAAATATGACACCAAATTTGTAAAAGGTCTGGTTCAGGAGCTGAAAGAGAAGTCATTGATGGTGATTTCCTGGCTGCAATTAGCTAGATACGACTGGAACCAGGCATGTACTGTCCCACCATGCTGGAGAGGCATTCAAGAGAGTGAGCATTACTAGCCACCTCAAAAACAATGGAACTTTGGAATAAAATGAGGAAGGATAGTTTACTGTTTCCACAGAAACACAAAATGCTATATGCCACTATGAAAATAAATATATCTCTAATGTGACTGGGACAGAAATTTGGTTGTAGTGATTCAAACATCCAATCCCAGGAGACATAGCCATAGATTTGTGAATGACAATATGTCTGTGGACTTTTGAGAAGAACTGAAGAAGTTCAAGTTGGAGTAACCTGCAAGGACAGAAGGTCAAGGGCATTTTAGTTTTGGAATAGAATGAAATTGGGACATTTCAAAACAGGGAGTTCAAATTTGAAGAGACAGAAACATTAACAACATGGGGAAATTGGGTGGTCAGCAGTTTAATAGGAATATGCTTTAACAAGGAAGGGCTGGGTCTCATGAACAAAATTAGCTCAGAAAGGATTAACTAGAAATAAAAGAAAATCTAAAGGAAAATCTGTATTGCAAGGTTATGGTAAGGGGAAGACTTAGAGGAATTTTAACCAGGTGGGCTAAGAGAGGGAGGGACATGGTGAAAGCAACCGAGCAGATAATATTGTCTTGGTCACAAAGAAATCCATGAATTCTTTATATTTGTTGGAAATGAGGGATCTGTAGATGGTTTAAAGTGCAGTGCATCTTTACTCTGCCACTCTGGTTCCAGTTACAGTGCAGCCACTGTCAGATTTTTACAGTGTGAGACAATCCCTTTGACTTTCAAAGCCCTTGGCTGATTCCTGTTTGCCTTCTGTTACACTTTACATTGTGCATTGTGGTGACAGGGTTTGAGACCTATTGCAAAGTACACTTAGTCAAACAGCTTGAGGATTAGATTGTAAACGGTCACATTGAAAAAAGATACTGACTTGCTACTTGATATTCATATAAAGGTTCAACATGTTCTCTTCAAGTAAAGGAAATTTTTCCTCAATCCTCAGGTTCTCCTTCATTGGTCACAAATCTTTCTTTTGTCTCCTCAGCCCTTCAATTACATGTTTCTCTACAACTTCAAAGTATGGATACATTTTGGAAAATTGTGCAGATGTGTATTGCTCTTGAGATTCAGCATAAGATGCTGATAGAAATCACGTAAACTTTAGGTTGTTTAAGGGCTATAAGTTGTTTAAAGGGAACAGAAATCATACATACAATTCTGAAATCTTATTCTGCTGCTGTTTTAATTTATGTTTGCTTTTCTTTTCCATGTCAGAGATCATGTTCAGTCTGACAGTTGTCTCTGATGCAGGATCAAATGTCAAAACGTTTCCATGTGTAAATAAAGATGGCTTAGTGATGTGATCCCAGCTTTTTTCAATTATGATGAGAGAAAAACATGCTCCTGCAGAAATTTACTTGTAACAGTTGCCTTTGAATTGGGATAAACATTTCTGGGACTATGCCATGACTTAGGAAGCTTGACTCATTCAATCCTGCCTTTGAATACTGGATCAGTATGTGGAAAGAATGCATTTTTTTTTACCGGCCAAATGACAGATGAAATGCTTCATGACTGGTTTTAGACCTGTAGCATTTTCGGTTATTAAGGGCCTAAATTTCCTTGAGGCACCAGATACTAACCCCTTTCAAGAGTTGGTGGATTTATTTAAGGAATATTACAACCCCAAGCCTTCTCTCATTCTGAAATGCTATTGGTTTTACTTGGCCATTTGAGAACCAGGGGAATCAAGATCATGATTTTTGACTTGGTTAAGATGACTGGCAGCGAACTGCGAGATGATTCATTTTGGGCAGGGACAGGTAATGTAAAATAAAGGATAGAATTCTGAAGGATGGTGCAGGAACATAAGGATGTTTATATACATGTGCACAAATCATTGAACTGACAGAGAAGATTTGGAGAATAGTTGAAAATGCATACGGGATGCTTAGTTTTATGACCAGGGGCAAAACTGCAAAGATTTCCGGTGCTGTAACCATTCTTTGATACAATGATTTATTTGCCGGTTTTGCATTATATTTTATAATATTTTGTTTGGCCCACATGAACCAACTTAAACACTATTTGTTATTTGGATTCTTTAATTCTAATATGGAGGAAGTGGTGGATACTGTGGTCATCAAGACTATTACTAAGTTCAAATCCTAATTTTTATCATTTGTTGCTCCATGTATTTGTGAAAATAACTTTAAAATAACAATTTACTTGTTCCAGTCTCCTCAGTGATGGTTTTTAATGTGCACTGTATTGTATCCTCAAAGAACTCATACAGTTCCTTATGCGTCTTGCAGTAAAACAGGAACCACAGCAAAGGCCAATTTCCTTTGGCAAACCTGACTGAGTGGTCAATTGTGCAATCTGAGAGTTAACAATTTGAATAGCTTCTACCAGTTTTGAAAATTGTTACTCAATTGATAATTGAGTATTTTCCTTTGGCGACAGTGATTTGTAATTTATACCATGGTCTCTGCTAGTCAATGGTGGGGGGAGACTTCTAATTGCCAGCTCCCTTTAGGTAGTTTAGCTTTCATACCCTCCTAATTGTCCTGTATGTCAATACGTCAGGGTCTAAAAATCAAATGATACCCCTGATTACACAGGTTTTGTGGGATTATTCAATAGTCATCTAACTATAGACAAATCTTTAAAATGTGATCATTAGGAACCCTTGATATCACAAACACTGAGAGGTGGAAGTCCACTATTGATATGGCCAATGTAGGTACCTAGGAGAAGCAACAACAAATAGCACAGTCAGCTTTACTAACCATGACTGAACGTCAAAAATTCCAGTTGTGTTCAAATGAATACAAGAGGAAACAAAAGGGTCATACACAATTCTACCTCATGACCACATTACTTATGCTGGAAACACAGCTATCTTGTCTGACATGATGTGAAGAATCCTCCAAAGGAAACAAATGTTCAGCAGTGACATTGATGCCAAAGAATGACAATGTGCAATCAAAGGTCTACCACGATTCCAGTACAGCAACAATTTGAATCTGAATGTTTCATTGTCGGACAGTAGACTTTTAACCCAACTAAGTTGTCATTCACTTAAAAGGTCACTGACTTGGAGGGAGATGGCTTAGTGGTAAACCTACTTTACTGTTGCTAATCAATTATATGAACAACTTAATGACCAGAATAAAGCCCCCTGCAGTCTCTCCTCACCATCGGGCCAAGACACGTCCTGTCGCAGTCTGCATCCCATCCCTTACAATACACCTACAGATCCATAACTCCCCAAACCATAACCACCCCTTAGATATTTTGTTCTATATTCACTGTAGAGAAAATTGATGCAGGTAGGAATAAGAGAGGGGTCTGTGATATATCTGAACAGATTAGCATTGAAAGGGAGAGGATGTATTAGCAGGTTTCAAAGTGAATAAATCCCAGGCCTAGATGTGCTATATCTCTGTCTGGGAGGAACAGGAGGACATTTCAGTGGCTCTGACATTCCAAACCTGCTCTGGCCCCAGGGAGGGAGTCTGAAGTGCAGATGTTGGAGTTTGGGATCATCATTAAAACTATGTCACTCAGCATTCTGTTACTGGTAATTCCTGTACAGCATGAAACCTCATTAACTGTGTTATAGTAGTAGCTAGCCCTCCACAAGCATTAAAAAAAATGTTGTTGAACACATTTCATTCAATTATGAGTGCAATGTTTTTGGAAATAAGTAGGTTTTGTTCTTGGAATGTAAACTAACCATCAGATGAAGATGGACAAGGGGCAATGGTCACTGGACATCATGAGAAGCTGCCAAACTGATTCAGAAAATTGACTGAGACAATGTACATTACCTGCACCTCTAACTCAGGGCAAACAATGGGAGCTAAAGGGAAAAGAGGGCTGTCATTTGGTGGCCTCCGCAGGCAGCAGTACTCATCAGGCAATCTACAGAGAGCTGTCTTCTCCAATTAGAAGATGATTAAGAGAAGGAAGACACAGGGAAGAGTTCCCTAACACCTCAGCTTGAGAGTTTCATAACTTTAATGAGACCAAAACAATCAACAACGTCAGCCTGTTTGTCCTCTAATAGCGGCGAACCATCCCCAGTTGTCACATTGTATACATACTTTTTATTGTAATTAACCAATGTATCAGATCTAAAAAGCTGCTTCTTAACAAATACAATAAATGACAGAAAATTATTTGCAAATCATCAACTGTCTATATCAGGTAACTGTGATGACAAACCCTCAAAACTCATCATTGAGGACAGTGAATATGGTACCATTATTCAAGAGGGGTAGAAGGGATAATGCAGGAAGATACAGACCACTGAGCCTAATATAGAGTCATAGACTGTACAGCATGGAAACAAACCCTTTGGTCCAACTCATGCATGCCCACCTGATATCCTAAACAAATCTAGACCCATTTGCCAGCATTTGGCCCATTTCCCTCTCAACCTTACTACTCATATACACATCCAGGTGCCTTTTAGATATTGTAATTGTACCTACCTTCACCACTCCCTCTGGCAGCTCATTCCATACAGGTAGCACTCTCTGAGTGAAAAATGTGTCCCTTAGATCCATTTTAAATCTTTTTCCTCTCACCTCAAATGCATACCCTCTATTTTTGGACTCCCCACCCTGGGGAAAAGGCCTTGCCTATTTGCCCTATCATTGCCCCTCATGATTTTGTAAACATCCATAAGGTCACTGCTCAGCCTCTGACACGCCAGGGAAAATAGCCTCAGCATATTCAGCCTCTCCCTGTAACTCAAATCCTAGCAACTTCCTTGTAAATATTTTCTGAACCCTTTCAAGTTTAACAAAATCCTTTCTATAGCAGGGAAATCAGAATAGCATCCAGTATTCCAAAAGTGGCCTAACCAATGTCCTGTACAGCCATAACATGACCTGTCTGGAACGGATACTGTTGAAACATTTCTGAGCGACAGAGTTAATTTAAGAGCCAAGAATCAATTAAGGATTGTCAGCATGGCTTTGTAAGGTGGAACTCCTGTCTAACAAATTTCATTGAAGTTTTGAAGAGGTAACTAGGTGTGTAGATGAGAGTAATGCATTGATAAGTCCACATGGACCTCAGTAAGACTTTTGACAATGTTTTGCATGGCAGACTAATTAATAAACTAAGAGTCTATGAGATCCTGGACAACTTGGCAAATTGGAATTGGCTTAGTAGCAAGTTGTGGATAGTAAAAGCTGAAGGGTCTTCTTGTGACTGGAAGCCTGCGTCCAGTGCAAACAATAGGTTTTAGTTCTTGTCCCTTGCGTTTTCAGCCTACATTAATGATATAAACATAAAGGTAGGAGATATGATCCGTAAATTTGCAGATCACATGAAAATTGGTGGTGTGGTAGGTAGCTACAGAGCAATATAGACCAGCTAGTCAGATGGGCTGAAGAGTGGCAAATGAGATCTAATTCTGAAATGTGTGAGATGATACATTTTTGGAGAACAACCAAGGGAAGGAAGTACAGGAACCTGGACTATGAACCATAGGAAATACAAAAGATGGAAGGGGCCTTCATGTGCATGTTGACAGATCTTTGAAGGCCACAGGACAGGTCAATAAATTGGATAAGAAAGCATACGGGATACTTGCCTTATATTAAACATAAGAGCAGGGATGTTATGATGGAACTGTTAAAGATATTGGTCCATAGGTGGAGGACTGCATGCAGTTCTGTTGCCACAATATGAGAAGGATGTAATTGCATAATGGAGGAAGCAGAGGAGATTCACCAGGAAGTTGCCTGGTCTGGAGTGATCCAACAATGATGAATGACTAGATAGGCTGAGATTGTTCTCCTAAAAACACAGAAGGCTGAGGTGGCACATGATTGTGGTGTACAAATTATGAGGGGCATAGATAGGGAGAAACTCTTTCCATTAGTAGAGGGGTCAATAACAATGGGGCGCATATTTAAACTAAGGAGCAGAAGGCTAGAGGAGATTTAGAGCAATATGTTTTTCAGCCAGAACATTGTGGGTATCTGGAACTCACTGCCTAAAAGGGTGGCAGAGGTGGGAATCCACAAGACTTTGAAGAAGCCATCAAATGAGCATTTGAAATGCCATGTTATAGAAGGTCATGAACCAAGTGCTGGGAAATGGAATTAGAATGAAACCTGATGATCATTGTGGAAATGATGGCCTGATTGGCCATTTCCCGGGCTGTAAAAGTCTCCATATTTCTATGATTGTGTGCTATTAGGACACAACATGGACTTTTTGACACAAAAGAGACCCAACGTGTCAATCCTTTCATGTTATGTATGCTTGTGCAATATTATTGTTGAAGATATTCCCTGTTCCCTTTCCATATCCTTTGTACTTATCCTTATATAATGACTACAACTGTAAACAATACTAGACTCATAAATTTATTGAGTTAGATGTATCTTTGTCACAATCCACACATTTGTATTATTGTGTTTGAATTGCTATATGTTTATGAACCATATTGTCTAAATTTGAATTTCTGTGAAGTTTTTTGGACAGGAAGGTGTTAAAGAGCCATAATAGTTGAAACATGGATATGTTTGCAGAGAGTGGGGGTTGCAGTTGTGATGATTCGAGGATGAAAATAAGTAACCAGTAAACTGCAGTAAGTAAGTTATTGAGGATAGTTCAAGCCAAGGTATAAGAGCCCTAAAGATGGCTCAAAGATGCAAAAAGGCAGCTTGGAGGAATGGAAAAAGGTATTAAGAGTATTGAGGATTAAAATAACTAGCAAACAAAACAGCCATAATGGTAGCAATTGAGCTGAGAGTTGTCATGGCTGAGAAGAGGCAGAAGTATGGGCTCTCTCACTGGAGAGTGAGAAGGAGAATGGATATAATGTGCAGCTTAATGCAGAAGTGAAAGAAATTAGCTTGTGCCTTCTTTCTCCCTGTGTCCCAGTGAAGTCAGAAGTAGTTACACAGAAGTGACGAAAGCGGCCTGTGACAGGTTTATGTGTAGAAATTGTTGCCTCTATAGCAGTCAATTAATCTGATTGCACAACTTTCAGAGCTGGGCCTCCAGAGGTGACAAAAATTACAGAATGGTGATAAATTACACAAGAATACCATGACGAGCTCACCTGTACAAGAAATAAGTAAATTTTACAGAGTGTTTCATTCATTGTGAGTTTATAAAAATGGCAAATTCGAGACAGACACAATTTAATTTGTAACTTTAGATGTCTAACCATAAAATTTGAGAGGTACATATGGCAAAATCATTTTGCAAAATCATCCCAATGTTTCACTCAATTTCCATGCTTCAGTGATATTCCTGCTTTCGCGCCTTTGCTTTGAGTCAGTTTTAGGCTACTCCCACTGCGCTATTCTCTCCCCACAGTCCTCTAATAATCCCAAATACATCCCATTTGATTCAAAAGAACTTACTGCCATACTGTCTTGCCACATCCCTGTCTGTCCCAATCTAATCCCAGTCTAATTTGTCTGCCTTGTTTCATCCTTTTAGCCCCGTATCCAAACCAATTTAATCATTGCTCCACTCTCACCATTGCATGCAGCATCTTCCTTCAATCTACTCACTCACTCACTCAGGCAACCTCAAAACATTTCTTGTCTGACAACTCCTGATCATAGACCCCCTTGACTGTTCATTGTTACTGAACATACAAGCCACGTGGCTACCTGCCTGCCCTAAAAAGTGAGACAAAGCAATGCAGAGAAGAAGTGCTGTGTAATTCAAGTAAGCACAACGTGAGGGTGTGTTAAGAAAATTAGCTCAGAGACCTGAGATGTCTCCTGCTCCTGGCAGCAACACTGCAATGTCACGATGTCAGTCATTCCAGAGTGCTGGACTGTTTCGTAAATGAGTCCCATATGTGCTATGATGAGGTGATGAAGCTGTTGCTTTGCAAATGCTATTGATGGTGGGTGCAGGTGGTCTTGGGGCATGGAGTGTGCCCCGGGTTGTTGCTGGCCAAGACAGAGGCTTGGAGAAGATGCCAGAGAGGTGCAGCCACCAAGTGCCTATTCCGAATTTCACATTGAGAATTATCACCACCTGGTTTCTCCACATGAACTGGAAAGAAGCAATTTTAAACAAGGCAAGGTTAAATAATAATGACATGTTAATTTATGAGAATAGGCCTCTCACCGTTCACCAGCAACAGTTTCATTGAGACATTAAAGCCTTCCGTGGAAAATGGGATTTCGCATTTCTGAACATTGTGAATCTTGTTTTTTTCCACTTTTACTATTCTTTCTTAATTGACTCACATATGCTCACCTCATTCAGGGGCAGGGAAGATTCTGTTACCATTCAACGTAACCCTCCTTTTTTAAAATTAATCCTGTTGTTTTCCCTATGCCTGCAATTGCTTACAAGATATTTCATGCAGCAACTTCCAGGTGTAATAAAAGATCATTTATCAGAAACGTTCGTCTGAATCTTAGGTTTCTCACTAACTGAGCATCAATTTAATTGAATTTCACAGAGGAATTCTCTCCACAAGGCCGATTGAGTTTCCTCATTCAATCATCAAAACCAAATTCATTAGCTATCAAGCCCGCCCCTTTGGTGCATGTCTCATCCAACACTAGACCGCTTTTGCCACGCTGCTCCTAATTTGCAGCTTGTATCACTAAAGCAGATGATCTCGTGTCTTTTCACATGCTTGTTTGTGGTAGTTTGCTGTGCATAAATGGTTTCCCAATTTCTTTCATTGAAAGAATGTTTAGCAGACTAGAGTGTATACTTCTACTGCAAAGGGCAAACTCCACGCCATGGTAACTAATGACCGAACAATCTTTTCAGCCTCACTGGATTTGGTTATCAGATTTGCCGTGCATGAGCACCAATAGATAGCTTTAGTGCAGCGTGGTGTTTAATTGCACACAAGATTTTGTTACTTACAGAAGCTGCTCTGCTGGTTAAACAGTTCGCCTTTACAACATGCTGCTTCTTACTTTGCTGCACGTTTATTGTATGTTCATAGTGTCCTCAGGTAAGCAATTCAAACAGCTGACATATGTCGATAGAATTGAAAGGTACCCGGAGATTTCAGTGTCACAGATTCAGGCTTTGAGTGTTTGATTGTCTTGGGTGTGTCAGTAATCTAGGGTAAGGATTCTCTTTGTACCAGGAGAGAGAATTGCACCTTGAAGTCATGGTAAAGATTTGTTTTCCAAGCTCGTGATCCATACAGTTATTTATGGAGATACATCTATTGTCAAAATGCACACGCAAATAATGATCATTGAGTAATGAAGTCTTACAGCTGTAACTTAGAACTAGAATGAAAAGTACGTAGGGTGAGGGGAGGGGAAAGTGATTGGGAATGCTAATAGAATTTAAAGAGGAGAATGACATTGGGAAGTAAATGGAGAGAAAGTATTAAATGGTAGGGCCCGGGAAAGAAATTTTGCACCACAATTAAGTGGTTATTTAAGTATTTTTTTCATGTAAAGGGCAAGATCAGCATCTGAATCTGAACTGAGAAAGAGAAGTGAAACCTACCCACAATGTGGTGTTGAAGTGGGCATTGCAGGAAGGTGTGGGGGGTGGAATTAGAGGTGTGGGACATTTAGGCCGAAGGGAGGGGGAAAGGGGTGCATTGCATTTCAGTAGCAAGTAAAGTGCAGCAAATTCTTTTTATGCGTGAATTTTATTGTTTTGGCTTTAACTACACTGAGAACTGTGGATGTTCAGTCATTTAGTATGTTGAAGGCAAAACTCAACAGATTTCTAGTTATACATGTCATCAAAGGATAGTCCTGGGTAATGGTGTCTAAGTAGGTGATCAGCCATAATCTGAATGGTGGAGTAGCATTGGCGAGCTGGTTGGTCTACTCCTGCACCCAAGCCTCTCCCTCTGTTTTCCACTCCACATTTTGTTTTCTACCAATTTGCTGTTTGTGGTGGTGAGGCTAGAAATCTGCCACAGATGTTAGTGATTGTGTAACAATGCATACATATAATGCATAAATGGAACTTCATCTGATTTACAGGAGGTGATGAATGGAGGCCCACAATGCTCTGTGCTGGAGCTTTGACCTTTCACTTTTGACTTAGATGAAGGGAATGAAATTGTGGTGGCTAAACTTGCAAGTGACACAAAGCTAGGAAAGTATGATGTGAAGAAAGTATAAGGAGTGGACTCTTCCCAGCCCCTGAACAATGTGGCCCATGGTGGGGAGGCAAGGAAAATTGCATGAGATGGCTAGCAAGGAGCTTCTCAATGGCAAGAACAACTAGTCCCACTTTCAATCCAAGTGTTGAAGATTGAATGGTGAGAGGCCTACCCACTACTATCGTATTATTAGTTTATTTCACTTCATTATTATGCAGTTTCACACTCTCCCTTTTGATGGATAGAAACTCAATAATGACAATGATTTATAACTGATTTGATTTATTGTAGTCACATGTACTGAAGCACAGTGCAAAGTTTTGTTTTGTTAGCAGCTCAGGCAGATCATAGCAAACAAGGACATACAGATAGCAAGGTGTAGAGCTGGATGAACGCAGCAGGCCAAGCAGCATCAGAGGAGCAGGAAGGCTGACGTACCGGGCCTAGACACTTCTTCAGAAGCCAAAACATCAGCCTTCCTGCTCCTCTGATGCTGATTGGCCTGCTGTGTTCACCCAGCTCTACACGTTGCTATCTCAGATTCTCCAGCATCTGCAGTTCCTACTTTCTCAAGGACACACAGATCATGGGTTTTTAGTAAGAGTGAAACATACAGATTCCAACTTCACAGGAGGTGCACAATTCCCAACACAAAGGACAGAAGAGATATCTAGCAGCTCCAGCTTGCTGCCAGCTCCTATAAATGTTTGCCTTGGACTCACTTAATAGGCATCAAATGCACAGGCCCCCATCTGCTGAGTTTGATATCAAACTAGTATGATCCTCACTGGACCCTGATGGTTCATTTCTGCACTTTCTGCACTTTAATGTTGCATTTAGAATGCACCAACACCTTTCTTTGGAAGGCTACTGCAAGGACACATTTTGTGTAGGGATAGCGCCCATCACATGGACTGGATCTGGCCACATCTGAGGGCCTGCTCACTTGTTCTGTTAGCAGTCATTCACTTTGTGTCTGCTTTGATGTTGTTGCCTTGCATTTCTGCACTTCACCCTTCAGCTGCACTTTTGAATGGCCCAATTCTACTCCTATGTCTTATGGCCTTATGGGGTGCACATGTTACTGCATGGCACTATGCTATGTCAATTTCACAGCTATAGCATGGATCAGCAGACTGCACAGCAAACACACTATGAGTGCTTTAGCCAAATAGTTATGTCTGCAAGTTTAAGGGGAGTGGTCCTTAGATACTCTTATGTGGTTCAGGAGAAGCTGTCTATTCACAGTTCAAGTACTTGGGCATGGTCAGTCATCCACTTGGAGTAGTCAGGGTCAGGGGCTCTGAATTGCTACAGTTTGGAAAGTGGCCCATTATCAGTCCAACAGATTCATGTCTGTGGATTCACTGTAAAACATTTGGGGAACATCATGGAGATCATTCAGAGCCTGGTCAGTAATCATTGGGGGCTGTTCCTTCATATCAGTAAGGGGAATAGGCCATAGTCAGTCTTTGTGTTCAGTATAATGAAAATGATGTGGCAGGGGGAAGCTATCAGGGGACCCGACTTTGGAGGGAAATGGGAAAAGTTAATTCTGAGGATTGGAACCAAGGGGACAAGGAGGATGAAGGGAAGAAATGGGACACATGAGGAGGGGAGAACTATCTTGCAGAGGAGGTCATGGAATATTGTGGGAGACGTATTATCCAACAGTTGCTACCAATATGGCCTTGCTGAGAGGACTGTGGAGTGTGATGGGGGCTGGCCTAAACTGTAGGGACTTGGTTTAAGCAGTAAGGATGACAGTAGCAGACATATTTCCAGGCAGTAGATGGAAACAAAGGGAGAGTGAGGGTTCAAGGGGCTGTCTAGGAAGTGCCAGGAAGAAAGCAATAGAGTTGGGGGAGTGGGCACGGGGTAGGCCTCTCTTTATTCCAATATTGACCCTGCAACTCACTGTGCCTAGCTGTTCCGCATTCACTTAATTCCTAATGTGAATGGCAAATGGAAAATGGCTGCAACCATAGCCAGAGTGGGTGGAATCAGTGTTTTGGTTCTGTTCTAACACACAATGGTCCATTTCTGAGCAATGGGTGGCCTTTCAAGGGTAATTGTGTTAATCATGCACTTGCAGAGTACAGGTATAACTGTATTCACAGCATCAAACATGTGAAATGCAAGCAAAGTCCAATTGCGGGGTTCAAATCCCAGTCACAAGCAATCCTGGTCATGTCATTTCTGACTGAATATAGCCATCTTTATGAAACAGAAGTAAGCAAGGGGAAATTAAAGGTGGTACCTACAGATGACAAGCTTGAAGCTAATGTATGATTTAATAGGCTACACAACGGCAGCAGCTAGCACCCTCTCACCCTGAATTGTAAGTACACTCCAGTATGATCATACATGCAATTTGCCCTTTCCCAGATGATGTAGGGTTGGGAGCACAATGTATCAGTACTCATATAGAATTTATAATCTCCTACTATCTCTTTGCTTCATTCATCTGAATAAGGTTCCATGTCAAAGTTTAATATACAGGTATTCTATGATTTTCCTTGTTGTAGTCCTCCATGCCTCCCTCTATGAAGCTAAAGCATCATTTAATAGTGACTCACGTCACTTAAGGACCTGTTCTGTTTCAGATATTGTCCCGTTTTATTAAAACTGTAGCCGATGGATCAGGCTAGAGCAGGTGTTATTGTCGCTATTGCTGAGGTGTCACTGTGGAGCAGAGAAATGGAGGAGGAACAGATACACCAGCAAGCCCAGGACAAGCAAGAACCTCCAGGGGCTGCTGAACAGCTTCCAGATGAGCAGTCCCAATACGCAGGAGATAGAGGAGGGCCAGAATTATTTGTCCTTGTTTCTATTTGCTGCAAAATGTAGAAGGTGTAGTGTTGCCACAAGGATGAAGCAGTCCCTTGAAGCTCTCATAGAACATTTCCAACTAATGGAGCAGGACCTGGAGGAGGGCTGGGCGGTCATCCATCTGGCCTCCTTTGAAGCTCCATTGAATGTTGATATAGCTGGTTCCTTCCAAGGAGTACTGGTCCCGATTTGGAGCCTTTCATTCCTCAATCCACAAATGGATGAAGGCCATTCCTGTCCAATTTGTACCAGATAAAACTCTTTCATCTTATTTCTCCATGACTAAATCAATTCCGCAGCCTACACAATGGGCCTTCCTAAAGTGCAACACACAATAGGCTGTACATATGTCATGACTGTGTTAATCAATTGAAAAGGCTTCCGATTCATTGAAATACAAATCATCTGTAGTTCAAATAAGCTGGAAGCAGCTGTGGTGCCTTGAATACTTTCATGTTCCTGCTGCATTTCAATAGCCAGAAGCCTGGCAAGAATGTTTACCCAGAGACAAGGGCAACCTGCTGTGACCATGACTCATGTCTCCATTAAACAAACTTCTGACTGATGTGAGGACAAGATATGATACAGCACACTCTTCAAAAAGGGCAATGATGGAGCACACGATAGGCCTGCTGAAGATGAGGTTCCATTTATAGGATCAGTCTGGGGAAGCCTTGAGGTAGCTCTGTGCAGCATACGTTGCTTAATCCTGCCATGGTGTGGACTGCAGAGCTGGAGCATGCTAAAAGGAGATGTGTTGGAGGCTGGAGATCTGGAAGGATGGCAATTGTCTTCTAAGACGGAAGATGTGGACTTTGAACAGGAGGAAAATCACTAACTGCAGTGGTCGAGGAGTATTGGGTGCTACCAGCCAAACAGGATTTAAATGACACCCAGTTCCAATCGATGTGAGCTGGGTGCAGTGATCAATCAATGACTGTAAATTTGTTGAAGCTCAAAAGGCAAGCAATTCCTATCTCTTCCAGGAGTCAAATGCAGCTTCTGCTTGTTTGATTTCTGTTTGTTTTTGCTATTACTGAAAAAAGTGAAATGTCTGAAGCATTGAAATCTTTTCCTTAATTGTCCCACATTCAACAATATAAAATATTGGGCAACACTGGGGATTGGGAGATGATATTAGAAAGGGCATTAAGATGGGATGTGGTAAAGACAGAGAAGCTGTAGCTGGTTAAACAGTGGTAGATATACAAATGTACACTTCGAGTCATAGAGATGTACAGCCCAGAAACAGAACCTTTGGTCCAACTCGTCCATGTCAACCTGATATCCCAAATTAATCTAGTTCCATTTATCTGCAGTTGGTCTATATCCCTCTAAACCCTTCCTACTATTATACCAACCTGATGCTTTTTAAATATTCTAATTGTACCCGCCTCGACCACCTCCTCTGGCAGCTCCTTCCATACATGGAGGTTCCTCTGTGTGTAAAAGTTGCTCTTAAGTCCCTTTTAAATCTTTCCTCTTCCACTTGAAACCCTGCATATTAGTTGTGTACTCCATTTGGCCTGAGCAGTTTATTAGTTGCTATTCTGCAACGTACAAGGTAAAGGGAACTCTAGACTGCCAGCAATTGACCCGTTGGGCTACAAAGATGTCAAATGCCATGGACCATGAGATGTCCTGGCAGTGGCAAATACATCTGCTTATGGTGAGTGAGAGAATAGAATGAGCTGGTTGCCGCAAGGATGTGGTGTATAGCTAAAGAGGTGAGTTTGGGACAAAAGCTGTATAGCATGCAAAACAATAATTTCACTGTATACATTTGACAATAGAATATCAAATCAAATAAAAACCTGCTAGGCTTCGTGGGCATATAGCTAAAATGCCACTGAGCCAATTTCGGGTAATTTCCAGCTCAAGGAGTTTGTAGAAGGATGTAAATTGATTGATTGAGTGGGTAAGAATCTGGCACAAGAAGTATGTCATTAGAAAATGCGAAATTGTTCACTTTGACGGGAAAAAACAAAATAGGAGGGAATCACTAAGATACAGAGTGACTACAGAATTCTGAAGCATGCAGTGACTTTGATGCTCTTATGTATGACTGACAGAAAGTTAACATGCAGGTACAACACGTAATTTAGAAGATTAATGGTCATGATTACATGACAAACTAAATATATATGTTGTGCTTCAGGTGTACAGAGCTTTGGTGAGACCACATCTCAAATACTGTGTGTTGTCCATTTAAGGAAGCATGCAAATACATTGGAGAGAGTTCAGAGGAGGTTTACTACATTGATACCTTGAATGACCGGCTTGTCTAATGAGGCTAGATTGGACTTGGTGGGCTTGTTTTGACTGGATATTTACATATATTGGAGAAAATGTTGTTCTTCCTTGTTCTCTACACCCCATTCCTTTACAAAACTCATTAACTCCTTTCAAGCCACATTTTAGGGTTGATTTTCCTCACTTCTTTGAAGTACTCACTGGCCTCCTTGCTTGCCAGCTCTGCATCCAGTCCAGTCTCATGTCCCTACCTATTATTTCTACTGCTCCAACTCTGGGTTATACTCCGCATCCCTACTAACTCTGTTCTGGTGGATAAACCTCCATTATGTCATGTTCCAGCCCTCCTTCAATACATCTGTCCTGAGTCTTCCTTCCTCCAGAATACAAAATCATGGGCCATCTTCCATCTGACTGCCCTTTTGTGGTTTCCTTTCTGCACAGCATCTCTGTGTACACAAGAATGGTGTATTAATGTGACCTGTTGCATACAATCAAAACATGTCTCCCTTGAGCCTTTTCCATGTTGCAGTTATATTGTGGCAGGACTTTAACTTAACTTCATGTACTCACCTTGGTTCCATAACACTCAACAGGCACAGCAGGTGGTAAAGAAGGAAAATGTTATGTTGGCCTTCATGGCGAGAAGATACAGGAGCAGTGATGCATTTCTGCAATTGTAAAGGGTCGGCGAGACCACACCTGGAGAGTATTGTGAGCAGTTTTGATCACTTTATGTGAGGAAGGACGTTCTGGTTATGGAGGGTATGCAACAAAGTTTTTCCAGCCTGATTCCTGGTATGGCAGGAGTGACGTTGAAGTGAGACTGGATCGGATAAGACCATATTCCTTGCAGTTTAGATGGTTGAGGGAGATCTCTTAGAAAGTTATAAAATTCTAATAGGGTAAGGGTAAATACAGGAATGTTATCCTTGATGATTGGAGAATACAAAACTAGGGATCACAGTCTAAAAATATGGAGTAGGCCATTTAGGACTGAGATGGGGAGAAATGTCTTCACCTAAAAAGTGATGAGCCCGTGGAATTTTCCGCTACAGAAAGTGCTTGAGACCAAGATAATGGATGTTTCTAAGAAGGAGTTAGATGTATTTCTTAGGGCGAAAAGGAGAAAGCAAGAACAGAGTACTGGAGTTGATGATCAGCCATAATCATATTGAATAGCAACACAGACTCAACGGGCCGAATGACCTACTCCTGGTCCTTTTTATACAAACTTTTTGTGTAACAGAATGCCCTCAATCTGTTCTCAAACAAGTAACCGACCCTCCAGCTTCAATTGTTTTTTGCAGAGAATGTGTTGCAGCATTCTAGTCTCCTTAGCGTGAGAAAATGCTTTCTAAAATCATTAGTGCCTTATTCAGGCTTCACCCTCTTGAGAAATTTCTTTAAATTTGTTAACAGGATGTCAACTTCACTGGAAAATAAACAGCATTTATTACCCACTGCTATAATTTTCTCTCTATCATTTGTACCAAATTCTTAATCACCTAATTTACAGATCCTGTCACACTTCACTCCTGAAGGGAGCATTACTCTAATCTGTACAACCTTGTCTCATCTCATATTTTAATGCTCGGGAATCAAATCACTTCAACACAGGAATGAGGTTTCTCACAAGACACCTGTGATCAGACAGCAAACATATATCACTGGCTCTGGGGCCTTTCTTGAGAGGATGTGACAGGTTCCATTTAAATGTGAATTATTTCTGAACCTCCTCCTGTTACACTAGCAGGGTGACTCTGAAATTTGGTATAGATTCTAATCTTGTCCTCTATTTCCTTCTTGAGCTCACAGAAACACAATGAACTTTAACACCGTCTAATCTGTTGGTTAGGCCCGAGAATTTTTTTTGTTTCTGAGCAATTATTGTCGTTTATTACAGTTTCTGAATGAGTCAAGGCCAGAGTGAACTTGTGTTTCTGCTTATGGAGAGAATTAGCTGCTGAACTGACAATACTTCAAGCTGTTTCAGAGATAATTATCACAATATGTATTTTTAATAAATGGGCATATATTGGACAATGTCACACTGCAATTTGAGTTTGGAATTTTGCGTGCTACTAATTAACTTGCATTTCTGTAGCCACGTTGTGAGCTATGTAGGCAGACTAAATGCTTTCTATTTACTTTAGGAACTTACAACCTATTAAGATCGGCAATTGTACCTCAAAGCTCATGAAATACATAAAGGTCAGGTTTTTTTTAAGGGGATCAGAGACTTAACTTAGAGGGAGACTTATGGTCTCAGTTCTATTTGGAATCGGGTGGTTATTTGATGGAGATGGTTGCAAACAGCAGTGCTCCTTCAAAAGGGGGAGTATAATGAAGCCAGGTTATCATACAGTAACGAGTTAGTGATAATCCCAAACAAATATGCCGGGATAAAACACTCAAGAGGCTTCTTGAAGCTGAATATGTTTAAGGTCAGGTGTATGTTAGCTATGAGCTCCAGAAAGAAGCTATCAATGTCTCTAGTTGAGGAATTAAGTCAGTTACCTTAAATCTATGTAAGTATTAGTGAAACAGATTCTGGTTTGTGTACTGTACAAGAGTTGCTGTTCAGCACTTCAAATGGTGTTGTTTGTTTTGTGAAACTTAGAATCCCTACAATGTGGAAACAGGCTATTCAGCCCAAGATGTCCACACTGATTTGCTGAAGAGCGTCCCACTCAGAATCACCCCACATCCTATCCCTGTAACCCTGCATTCCCCATGGCCAATCCACCTAACTTACACATCCCTGAACACTATATGGGCAATTTAGCATGGCCAATCCACCTAACCTGCACATCCTTGCACTGTGGGAGGAAACCAGAGCACCTGGAGGAAACTCACGCAGATGCAGGAAGAACGTACAAACTCCACACAAATGGTCGCCTGAGAATGGAATCAAACCCGAGTCTTTGGCATTGTGAGACAGCAGTGCTAACCACTGAGCTACCGCGAAAGCCACCCTGAAAGAAGCATTAATGGGGTTATAGTTTTACAGTGTGTTAAAAACTCTGAATTTGTTTTATAAATAAATAGATTTATTGGTTTATTCTATTTTTCCACTGTTTAATTTTGCATAATAAACTTCTGTTGTTTTGCTATATCAAAGTATGCAACATTTCATATTTCTGTATTTGTGAGATACCACCTCAATTACCTAGAATGAAAAAAAATCTATCAAGTCAGATCCCAGTCCATGATCTCAACTGGGATCTGACTTGTCCAATAATAACATCAGCTGGGATCATCCGTACCAACCTGTGGTGTAGAATCATGCAAGTGGAATTTTTTAACATGACTGTATGGTTTCCATTGCAAGAGAAGACAGGAAATCCTGGTTTCTGTATCCCTCACTGTCAATATAAGTAATCCAAATCCCACCCTATGTTTGTTTTAATGATGGCTAGTTTCTGCTCTCACTGAGAGTTCAGACATTTCCATCAGAGCCCTTGAACTATCTCAGTTTCACTGAAAAGAATCTCCATCTGCCCTCCTTGCTCAGGCCCACCATGCTCAGGAATGACCTGGCCAAAAAATCCATCACTTGCTTTCTGTCACCTTGATATCCTCCTTAACAAGGTACAAAATGATCAAATATTCAAACTATGCTCTTTGGAAATCTTTATAAGAATGTTGTGGAGTAGATTTAACGTGGACTTAAACTGATTCTTAAATAGGAAGGAACACACACGAGGCAGGGTTTAGACAGGAAAATGGAATCAAGTCATGATGTTATTGATTAGGAGGCAGTTGGAGGAGCAACCTGGCTTATTCCTGCTTTTATTTCTTATATTCAAGTTGAACATCAATGTGTGCCATACTCTCAGTTATTTTACAATCAATGATGTTTATAAGACTGTTTCCTCTTTGTAATCCTTCAGATTTTCACGTCCTCACATTTTACTACTTACTGAACCTTGGCCAGGCTGAACTGCCTGAGTACAGTTTGTTGGCGATGCTAGATGACTACCACATAATTTATTTCGACAGCACACTGGAGTTGTGCGTACCCAGACAACACTGGTTGGCACAATCCTTCCCAAAGGATCACTGGGTCATGATGACTATCACAATGGCGGGATTACACGGTCTTGTGAAAGGAAACATTGAGATATTTTATCAACAACACCATGGAGGTTCTGGTAGGTGTTTTCACAACAATGGCAAAGTAACTAATTTGTATTGGGACAGTGTCATAGTAACATCCTGAACTGTTTCACGCATGGTACAAGACATGGAATTAGCTGGATGAAGTCACTTTCTGGGAATAATGCAGAAGACATTAGTGCACAGCAAAATTGGTGAGGTGATTCACTTGCTTTTGCATGTGTACAAGAAGTGAAAACACCAGCATCTCAGTAGCCTGATTGAACAGGGAGAAACTTGTTTTAAATAATCTATATGATGGCATTTTTGACAAGGCAGCATTCTGTATTGCCTTTCAGACAGTGAAGTTCTCTTCAGTAATCCACCTCGAAAAGTGCAACACTCATTCAGTTCTTTACTGTAATTCTGAAATTGCAGCACTCCTGAGCATTGTTCATTTCACAATATAGTATTCCATCACTACTGATCTACAGACAGTGCAGCACTCCCTCAGTTCTAATCTTCTGTCAGAGCAGCACAGCTTCAGTTCTAATCTTCTGTCAGAGCAGCACAGCTTCAGTTCTAATCCTCTGTCAGTGCAGCACTTACTCAGCACATTTAGCCTGATAGTGCAGTTCTCTCTCAGTGCTGATGCTCCAAGGGGCAGTACCCATCAGGACTGACCTGCTGATGATGCAGTGCTCAAAATACCACCAAGCTGACATACCACTTTGGTGTGCTGACAACATCAGCTTAATGTCGTTGCAGATTTACGTAATGATCACCAAATAATTTTGGCATGATTTCAAATGTGTAGGAAGTGAAACCTTGAGGAACTTCTTCTGTCACTGTCATAAAGATTTGCAGAAGTTGCCTTTGAGATATGCCAGATCCTTTTTTAACATTTCAATTCATAAACATTGAGTATCTCAGTAGCTTATTCTGGAGATCAATCATGCTTTGTGCTCAGATGTATGTTGGATCTGTTGGATAAAATAGCCTGTTTTGTTGATGTAAATACTAAGTCACTTACAGCTACGATAAAAGTTGAGGATCACAGAATATTTTAAAACTTGTTCTTGGGATGGATATTGGCATTTATTGCACATCTCTGCCAATCATTAATGCCTGTGAGAAGGCAATAAAACATGTGCATGCAATCTCAAATTAAAACTGTTTTGAAATATAAGAACTAAATAAAGTCTTCCAGCTCTTCATATCTTATCTGCCACTCATGTAGATCCATGCTTAACCTGTTTTTAACACTCATTGACTTGACTTCACTTTCTACTGTTTGATACCTTCACCGAACACAATTGTTCCTTTCTCAGAATTTGAGTATCTGATTGATCTTCAATGGGAGAAGCCATTTGGCTCATCTGGGTTTAAGTAAACATTTATGTCCCAGGTTAGTTTGCTCTGACTCAATTTCATCTCACCTGATCAGCATATCCACAGATTCCTTCCTCTCTGTTGTGTTTCTCTAATACTATATACCCCTACTAGTCATCTCAACCACTTTCAATCATCATGAACTCCAGCTTCTAAATCACAATTGGATTTAATAAATACTATCTTAATTGGAGAGAAAACAAGATCTCCACCTTAGGATGTACTGCTTTTGTGAAAAAATGCATCCCGGTTTCAGGCCTCAATGACTTAGTTTGAATTTATATCTGACGCCTCTTATCCTTGAGTCTGCCACCAGAGGAATGCAGCTTCTCTGGAATTGCTTGCATGAAGCTTTCCACCTTGGTCAGTCTTCACCTCTGTCTCCTCCTTTAAGGCCCCACTGAAAACTGACTTCTTTATAACAGGGGCCCGGTATCCTCTGTGGAGTTTGGGAGTGTTGGGGAGGGAATTTCGATAAATCATACTCCTGAAGTACCTTGGGACATTTTGTATTGAAATGGCCAAAGAAATATAAGCTGTTTTGTATCTAGCTGACTGAACCTTTTTCACATTGTGAATTGTTTTGAATGTTAATGCTCTCTCCAGGCCTTTTCTTTGTCCAAGGAATGTGTGGCTGTGAATTGCACACTGATAATTCCACTGATGGGTTTATAAAGCTTGGATATGATGGGCAGGACGCATTTGCTTTCAATAAGGATAGAATGAGTTGGATTGCGTTCAATCCAGAGTTCCAAGCGTTAGCGGACCGGTTGAATTTCCACACCTTCCTGAACAAATACTTCAAGACCCTGTTGGAAAAGGACTGCGTGAAACAGCTGCTGACATACCTTAAATGTGGGCAAGCAGCACTACAGAGGACAGGTATGGTTCAGGATCAGGCCTTAGATGAAAACTGTGCCAGTGCCATGTGTAATTCATAGATGACCTTTTCTATCAATTTTGTTCATTGCAGATTTTTCAACTTTCATCAATGTCCAATTATTGAGCCCCTAACTCCAAGAATTCTTTATATCTGTTCTTTAATAGATGGCAGCAGTGCATGGGCCATGCCTTGATTTTCCTCGGTTAAGTCACAATCCACGTCAGCATTTTTCCTTCGATTCACAATAAAAACTTGCAGAAGTCATGCCCTTTCACTTGGTATTTAGTTTCAATTATTCCTTTCCAAAGCAACTCCAATCTGAAAAGAAGGATTTAGTGGACTTCTTCCACATAATCGGTTCCATTGCTAAAATTTTGTTTGTGTAACTGAACTCAAATTCCACCATCTGTCATTGGTGGGTTGCAAACCTACCATCTCTAGAACATCAGCCTCTAAGTCTGGACTACTAGTTTAGTGATATTACTGGTGTGCCACCTCTCCCCTTAAGGAAAACGGCTGTAGTCATTAAAGGTAAACTCATTGCCAGGCTGTCTCTGCAGGAGTTCCTCAGGGGAGATAGATTCCTGATCAACATCCTCAGGGATGCTAATTCCACACCCCTGGAGCGGGGTGGGGGAAGGGACGTGAAATTAGACCTCCTGACTCCTGTCACAGCAACACAACGACCCTCTTGTCAGTCCTTTCTATCCCAACTTGTTAAGAGATGTTATTACACTCTACTTGCATAGGTGGACCTTGAATTGAGGATCTCTGACTCAAAGATAGGCACATTATCTGCACGCAAGAGCCCCTTTGTCCCTCCTTCATTTATTTTATTCTGATATTCCTTCATTCAGAAGTGCTGAACTTATATTTTCCCATCAACATATTGTCCATGGTATCTTTTTGTCATTTATGAAACACTAGCAGAAAATCACCTGTTTTCCAATTAAGTAATTTACACGGCAAGTTCATTAAGGGCAATGCAAAGTCAATGCTGAGGGAGAGATTGTGGGAGGGAGTGGTGGGCTAAATCAAAACCGACATGGAGGGGAAAATATAGCATCGCACCATTTTCCGTGCCTACTTCTCTCTAAAGGCATCAAGATGGACACTGTGTGCTGTCTCTCCAATGACACCCAGGCTTGAACGTAATGGTGGAATAGGAGCAGGCAGTCAGCAGAGTTGACCCTTCCACAGCCCACTGCCTACATATGTTTATAGACAGCCTGGCCAAGCCCACAAGTAGACCCACAAAGAGGTCCTCCGTTCTGCCAACTGACCAAAGATTAGGAGTGTATGTCTCTCCTTTATATCTTCAGCCTATTAATGAAGCAATTAACATAAATCTCCTCCTTACCTTCTTGTTATATTAACAATGATGATAATAGGGCTGTTGTGGTGTCATGTTTGCATCTCTACATCAGGGGCCTAAGGCTTGGGATCACATCCCATCTGCTCCAAAAGTGTGCTTTAAAATCTCTGATAACAAAGTGTGAAGATGGATGAACACAGCAGACTAAGCAGCACCTCAGGAGCACAAAAGCTGATGTTTCAGGCCTAGACCCTTCATCAGAGATGATGAAGGGTGTAGGCCCGAAACGTCAGCTTTTGTGCTCCTGAGATGCTGCTTGGCCTGCTGTGTTCATCCATCTTCACACTTTGTTATCTTGGATTCTCCAGCATCTGCAGTTCCCATTATCTCTGATACAATTTTAACCCCTTTAAAATCTCTGAATAGATTGACGAGAAGATATCTGTGATGTGGTGATGGTTGCTTTATCCTACTGTAATGAAGATAACACTGTTTTTCTCTCCTTTTCAAAACTTAAAAGGAGGTGGACAGCTCAGATCAATTGTATAATAGAACGAGTGGTGTATTAACAGAGTCAATTGATTCTTAATTTGTATGTGGTGGGCAGGCTTCTAATTTTAGCACCAGTACAAACATTGTGCTATGGGGATGAAGGAAGGTGGTAGGATGGATACTCGTCCCCTTTATGTGTCCTCCTAGCCCAGTGACACTCGCCCCCTTATATGTGCCCTCCTAGCCCAGTGGTTAGCACTACCGCCCCACAGCACCAAGGACGTAGGTTTGATTCTCGCCTTGGGCAACGGCCTGTGTGGAGGCTGTACATTCTCCCTGTGTTCCTCCGAGTGCTCTGATTTGCTCCCACAGTTTAAAGATGTACAGGTTAGTTGGATTGCCTATGGTAATTTGTCCATAGAATCCAGGGATGTGCAGGCCAGTTGGCGTAGCTACGGTAAATGCAGGTATTCAGGGATAGGGTAGGGGATGAGTCTGATAAGATTCTCTTTGGAGCCTCGGTGTGGACTCAGTGGGCTGAATAGTCTGTTTCCACGCAATGCAGATTCTGTTCTGTGACTGGATGACATTACACCCAGGAGTGGCATGTATAATGTTGCCCAGCTTGTTGATGACTACATGTCAAGCCTCTTCATAATTCTGAAACCCTCTAGATTATCCTCTCACCTTTCTTTTTCATTTGTCAGCATCAGTCCAAAGCCTTCATAGAGGCATAGAAACAGAAAATAAGAAATCAGGATTGGGCAATTTGACTCTTTAAGGCTGCTCCACCATTCAGTATAATCATGGCTGATCACCAACTTAGCACCCTTCATACGCCCAAAATATTTTGATCCTTTTCTCCCTAAGAAATTTAACTAACTCCTTCTTGAAAACATTCAATGACTTGACCTCAAATGCTTGCTGTGGCAGAGAATTTCACAAGCTCACCAATTTTTGAGCAAAGACATTTCTCCTCACCTCATTCCTGGAAGGCCCATCCCGCATCTTTGAACTGTGACCTGTGTGAGCTGAGGATTTTGATAATAAATAGGGAAATTTAAAAAAAAAGAGAATTTTCCACAAATATGCAAATGAAATCTTGTAGATGCCAGGACTCTTGTGGTGGGTTAGTGAGAAATGATGGCCTTCTGTTACTATCACTGGATTATTAATTCAGTGACCTAGATAATGTTCTGGGTACCTGGATTCAAATCTTGCAATGGTAGAATTTGAATTCCATTATAAAAAAAAACTGGGATTAAGAATCCAATGATGACCATTGTCAATTGTTGGAAAAACCCATCTTGTTCACTAATGTCCTTTAGGGAAGGAAACTGACATCCTTACCTGATCTGGCCTATGCATGACTTCAGGCTCACAGCAATACAGTTGTCTCTTAACTTCCTTGGGGACAATTAGAGATGGACAACAAATTCAGCCTAGCCAGGGATGCCCTCATCATGTGAATGTACAAAGAAAGAAAATGTCTGAACTAAAAGGTGAAGGGCCTGGCAATTCTGCTGTGTAAATTTGGAGAGAGCAAACCACGTTGGTGACTTTTTTTTATCAGTGATTTGAGTCTTTGGTTAACTCTCTCAGTCAGCCCCGAGGTGTTCATTGGGAGCAGGACTGATGGTGAGCGAGCCCTGAGTCTCTCCTGCCTTGTGATGGGCTTTTATCCTGGGGATATCGAGGTGACATGGCTGAGGAATGGACTGGTGGTCCTTGACGTTGAATCCACTGACCTGCTCCCCTATCAAGATACAACGTACTGGGTGATGAAGACGTTCAAACTCAGTCAAGATGATGGGGAGAGGTACTCCTGTCATATTGAGCATACCAGCCTCATACAGGAGCTCGATGTACCCTGGGGTAAGTATCAAATTGACTGGTGCAGGGTTCTTCCTGTAGGCCTGGTGCTGAGCCCAGTTCGGAGAGAATTTGTCCCATCCATCATGGTCAGTGATGGTAAGACTATTTGCTAAAAGATATGAGGCCAGTCAAATCAAGTCACTATAGTCTTACCAGATCAAAGAGTTGACTCTAATTACTGACTTGCAAGGTTTTGCATTTTGGTAAAACAAACAAGGGGAGGACTTATACAATTAAATGTAGGCATTGGGTTGTGTTCGAGAACAAAGAGGTCTGGAGGTTCAGTACATAATTCTTTGAAATTTGTGTCGCGCATTGATAGGGTGATTAAAAAGGTGTTATAAGGAGTTAGGACGTCATGTTGAAGTTGTACAGGGCATTGGTGAGGCCTCTTCTGGAGTACTGTGTCCAGTTTTGGTTGGCCTGTTATAAGAAGGATATTGTTAAGCTGGAGAGGGTTCAGAAAAGATTTACCAGGATGTTGCTGGGAATGGGATGTATGAGTTATGCAGAGAGACTGAATTACCCTGAAATTTTTTCACTGGACTGTAGGAGGTTGAGGGGTTACGTTGTAGAAGTTTATAAAATCATGAGGGGTATAGATAATGTGAAAAGACTACGGGCAGATTTTTAAGGTGAGAGAACAATTAAAAAAATGAGGGGCAACTTTTTTACACAAAGAGTGGCTCGTGTGTGGAATGAGCTTCCAGAGGAAGTGGTGGATGTGGGTACAGTAACAACATTTAAAAGACATTTAGATAAGTACATGAATAAGAAATATTTGGAGGGATATGGGCCAAACACAGACAGGTAGGACTAGCTTATTTTGCGATTATGGTCAGCATGGACTGGTTGGACTGAAGGGTTTGTTTCCATGCTGTATGACTCTACAGGGGTAATTTAACTTGGGGGCCACCATGCCTCAGGCTATGGGAAAGATTGAGAAGAAGCATTCTACTTGATAATCTCAGCTGGTGCGGGGATTGAACCCTCACTGTTAGTGTGACACTGCTTTGCAAATCAACTGCCCAGCTAATTGAGCTAAACCAATAGCCATGAGTCCAGGAAATGTTAGTATTCAGGGGCATTTCAGCATCTTTACTGATAGAGAGAACTAGCAATAGGGATATTGCGCTTGAGCCCACTTTTCTATTCAGTGAATGATCAGTGACCATTACTAGTAGGCACTTATTTCTTTTGAAATAACTCCACAAAGGCTGGTATACCATCACCAATGCACCCTTTATTTACCCAAGGAAAGTCCTTGACCCTGATCCAGCTTCCTCAGAGGCGGCTCTCAGACTGAACACAACCTTTGGCACTCCTGTTTATACTCCTCAGCCAGGGCTCCCTGATTGGACCATGTTAACAGCCCCAATCAGGGAACTCAAATTCTATGAGGTCCATCTACCTGACCTCCGATAATTCCGATATCTTTGGATAACAAAAACCTGTCAGTGTTGTGTATTCAAATTGCAAATTATTGTGGCATTAATGGCCTTTTATAGAAGAGCCTTCCAAATTTCTCTTAGCTCTATATTACGGAAGGTAATTTGTTATGTGCAGTACAAGACTGCTATATACTTGCCCTTGTATGGTGCCCAGAATGTCATGGGTGGTCTCACCACTTCTCTCAGAATGTAGTCAGAGTGTGATATTCTCTTCTCCAGAAGCTAGCGGAGACTGGGTCTTTAAATTTATTCCAGGCTGAGTTAGATAGATGTTTGGTTGACAAGGAAGCAGAATGGAAAGCAGAGATGAGACCACAGTCATGAGCTTATTGAATGCTTGAGTGGGCTTGAAGGACTAAATAGCCTACTCCTGTTCTTAGGTCCTATGTCTGTATATCCCTATGACTGATCAGATCATGGAACAGATACTTGGACCATTGTGATTGTATTATTTGCTAAATTAATCTCACACTAATTCCACAGTCCCACTCTCTTCCCAAAGCTCTGCATTAATCCCAAGAAAATGCCACTCTCCTGTTCTCTCCTTATCACCCTGTATCAATCCCAAATATATTCAACTTGTGTGCTGTCTATTCATAGACCTGTATTAATTACAAACTCACCCCAATGTCCCACTCTCTGGCCCATAACTGGGTATCAATGAAATTCCACTTTCCTGTGTTATGGTTGTAACTGTTGCAGGAATTTCCAGAGTCTGGTATTGGCCCTACTATCCTACAACTTTTACCTGCAGTGAGTGATCAGAGAGAGACCTATAGAATTTTGAAAATGGCCTTTATGACTTAGCCTTTGCAAGGGAACTCCAGTTGACCTAAAAATGAAATGCTGAAAACCCCAAACAAAAGATCACAGAAGCAGTTATAATTTTGGATTTGGTCACAAGAACATAACACATACCAATTAAGAGGTGTAGTTATTGAGGTTGAATAATTACTATTGATTAGGTTTACATCATATGCAGAATATGAGTGCAATTAATTTAGAACTACATAGCTATGCCTGCCTAATTGTAATATATGTTTAGTGTAAGGGTACATATCTATTATCCGCCTCATGCAGACACTGTAGGCTCCAATTTGTCTTCACATAATCATTCATGCCTGACCTGCCTATATCAATTACCTTCCCCTGAGTCTGTCAGCATCTGCGAAGAAAAAAATCAGAGTTAACATTTCGGGTCTGGTTACCCTTCCTCACAGTTCTGTTGGAGGGTCACCGGACTTGAAATGTTAACTCTGATTTTTTTCTTCACAGATGCTGCCAGACCTGCTGAACTTTTCCAGCAACTTTGTTTTTCTTGCTGATTTACAGCATCAGCAGTTCTTTCAGTTTTTAATTACCTCCCCCGACTGATCCCTCTGATGTTTTCATGACGTCCTTCTAGGCCCAGAGTTTCAATGAATAAACCACTCTTGGTTTGACTGTGGCACTATCAATATTATTCCTTTGCTATCTTGAAAGAAAAATTGGCTTCAAGAATAAATGGTCCCTTGTACTGTTTAACTAACAGTTTTGTCTCCTTGTGAATTACCTACAGCTAAACGTTTGAAACTGTGTTGCTCTGTAAGTTAAATTATTATTTCTTAATCCCTTTCAATAACCTTATGTCAAGCCCATTAGGCCAATGCCCCATTTTTTCCCATAGTCCTGTACCAAGACGAAAGTTAATCCTACATTCTTGAAAGGTGATACGTAAATTTAAATGCTCTTTCTGATGGTGCATGTAAAGCACTATTTTGCAGTTTATTGAAGTACACCATGAATTTAATTTTAAGTTACTATTTATTGATATTATTTTAATGTGAACAATATGTGTTAATAGAGCGCACATTACATGGAGCCATTAAGTTGGGAACTATGACCGGAGCATCTGCCATCTCCCTCACTCTTCTCGGAATCATCACGGGAGTTGGTTTCTGGAGGAAGAGACAGATTGGTCAGTCTAACAGAGACCAGCAGATGTAGTCGGAGAGCAACAGAGACTGGAAGAGACTAACAAAGGTTAACAGAGAACAGAAGAGACAGACGAAGATCAACAGAGACCAGCAGAGTACATCAGAAATGTTCAGAGAATAACAGTGACCAGCAGGTGGCCAGCATTCTGTTCCCACATTTCCCTGAACCTCTGAACCCATGACTGGCATGTTTGGTGTCAGAGAATGGTTGGAGTTCTGCTCCCCCCATAGAGCAGTCCAAACCTCTCATAGTGATCTTCACATTTAGATTGGTCTCTCCAGCTTGCCCCACCCTCCCAACAATCACCATTGCCCAGGTCCAGAGCTAGGTCCAGCTCCTGTTGCTAACTATAAAAATTAACAGAAGCAGCAGAATTGTGCCTAAAATAGAACAGAATAAGTAAGGTCCATAGAGCCTGCTGTCTCATTAAAAATGAACATGGCTGAAGTTTGATATCAGAGTATCTCATGTACCCTGTTTCTATATCGCTTGAATCATCTCATGCCCCATTAATATCCAGTTGAGTCCACACATCAATCGAACAACTTTGTGAGAAACAGTTCTAAAAAATAACAACCCACTGTGGAGGAATTTATCCTCATCTCATCATGAAAAGTTTGATCCATTATTCTAAGATTGTGACAGCCAGCTTTGGACAACCAGTCAGCTCCACAGCCTCTACTTTGTCCAACTTTTGACATTTCACTGCGGTCGCCTCTATTTTTCCAAACTTCAGACAGTATCAGCCCGTTTTACTCACATTTGCCTTGTAGGAGAGCCATTTCATCCAATAAACATTTGAACTGTCATTGGGTTCTCGTCCAGGTATGTCCTTCCTTAGGTAAAGAAACCCACACTGCACACAATAGTCCAGTTCTGATCTCATCACAACTCTGCATAATCATATTTGACTTCTTCACTCTTTCAAGCCTTCTTGCCCTCTTAATTGTTTTTTGCGCTCTGCATGTCAGCATTCTGTGAGTTTTTTAAGAAAATTGATTTGTTTTGATTTACTATTGTCACATGTACTTAGATTATACCATAGAACGTGTATTAGGGTAATACAACAGTGCAAAGGATGCAAAGTTGTGGCTGCAGAGAAGGTGTACAAAGTGAAAGATCAACATTAAATTTATAATTTGAGAGGTCCATTCAAAAATCTAATAACAGCAGAGAATAAGCTGTTCTTGAGTCTGTTGGTCCGTGTTTAAGCTTTTGTATCTTTGGCCTGACAGAAGAGGTTGGAAGAGATTATAACCAAATTGGGAGAGGTCTTTGATCATGTTGACTGCCTCTGTAAGGCAGCAAGAGGTATAGATGGAGTCAATGGATGGAAGACCGGCTTGCATGATGGACTAGACAGTGTTCACAATTGTCTGTAATTTCTTACGGTCCTGGGTAGAGCCATATCAAGCTGAAATGCATCTGAATAGAACGCTTTCTATGGTGCATCTGTAAAAAAAATTCCTTCATTCACTGGATGTGAGCATTGTTCATTAGGCTAGCATTTATTACCCATCACTATTTACACACAGGGCATTTTAGACTCAAACACATTGTTGTAGATCTGGAGTCACACTTAGGTCAGACCAGGTAAGGATGGTAGTTTCCTTTCCAAAAAGATATTAGTGAAGCTGATGAGTTTCTCCAACAATTGACAAAATTTTTCAGTCATCGTCAGACTCTTCCTGGACTCCAACACTTGTCCAATCTTCCTGGCTGTGCCCCTCATCCCCCTTAACACTACCCCGTTCAGCCATTCTTGTTAATGCTTTCAAGTGATCTGTCATCACATCATTTATGATAGACTTCAGTATTTAACTTGCTGCTGTTTGACTAGTGGGTCCATAATTGTCCATTATTTTCTCTCCCTCCCTTTTTAAATAGTGGGATTAAACCCTCCCATCTGTAGAAACTGCTACAGAGTCTATTGAATTTTGAAACATGACCAGCAGTGCATTCAATCTTTTAAAGGCCACGTTCCTTCCTACTCTGGGATGTAGATTATCAGGTTCTGGTGACTTGTCAACCTTTAGCCTCATTAATTTTCCTGACACTAATGTGTTCTCTCACATTTGTTGATAGTTTTAGGTCAAATTACTGAAAGTGGATGAGTGTTTCAAGTGTTTTAAATAGCATCATTTATTAGAGTCATACAATATGGAAACAGACCCTTTGTTCCAACCAGTCTATGCTGAATATAATCCCAAACTAAACTAGTCCTGCTCTGAGCTCATATCCCTCAAAACTTTTCCTATTCATGTACACATTCAAATGTCTTTTAATCATTGTTATTGTGCCCACATGCACCACTTCCTCAGGACGTTCATTCCACATGTGAACCATACTCTGTGCAAAAACTTTTTAATGTATTTTTTAAAATCTCTCTCCTCTCACCTTAAAAACATGCTCTCTTGTCCTGAAGCTCTTCCATTCTCAGGAAAATACAACTACCATTAATTCTGTCTCATTAGTTTGTAAACTTCTATAAGGTTCCTCCCACCTTCCTTTGCTCCTCTGAAAAATGTCCCAGCCAATTTAGTCTTTCTTTATAACTCAAACCTTCTTTTTAAGATTATTTATTTTAACTTGCATTTCCAACACCATTTTAGAAGCAGATATATGTGTTTTTACTCTTGTGAAGGGAACTCTAACAATCGATGGACACGCCACACTTTGTTAGTGAAAGGTGTAGTAGACACAGTTTACGGGTGGTCCAATCACTTCTGAAGGAAGAGGAAAAGTGACACTCCTCCAGCGTCAAAAATCAAGGCTGACATTTCCAGAGGAGTACTGCAGTGACCCAGCACTGTCAGAGGTGCTACCTTTCAGATCAGATGTTAAATTAAGGCCCTGTGTCTATGCTCAGGTGGATAGAAGGGATCTTGCACTGTAATTTGAAGAAAGGCAATGAAGCTATATTTGGTGCTCTGGCTGATATTGTCTCTCAAGCAGTATAAGAAAAAAAAGTGATAATTATCTGGTCATCTCTCAAGCAGTGTCACAAAAAAAGGTGACGATTATCTGGTCATCTCTCAAGTAGCATCACAAAACGAAGCCATGATTATCTGATCATCTTTCGTGCACATTTCAGAAAATAAATGATGATTATTCGATCATTTCTCAAGCAGTATCACAAAAAAGTGATTATTATCTGGTCATCTCTCAAGTAGTACCACAAAAAGAATTGATTATCTGGTCATCTCTTCAGCAGTATCACACTCCCACACACAACATTGATTGCCTGGTCATTTTTACATTGCCCTATGCGGAAATTTAACATGCTTTTCCTGCAATAATTATATTGGCTTCAAAAAGTACATCATGGCTGGAAGGAACTTGGGTCAGAGGTTACAAGGTGTAGAGCTAGATGAACACAGCAGGCCAAGCAGCATCAGAGGAGCGGGAGGGCTGACATTTTGGGCTTCGACCCTTCTTCAGAAATGGAATGGGTATGGGGTTGTTGACTTGATCGCCCAGCTGGCTTGTTTTCGTTCAGACGTTTCGTTACTGTGCCAGCTGACATCATCAGTGGAGCTTCATCGGAGGCCACCCAGATGATGTTACCTGGTATGGTGTTGAAACGTCTGACCAAAAACAAGCCCAGTTTGGCGAGCAAGTCAACAACCTCACGACAATCCGAGGTACAAATGTTGGCAAAAACCTGAAACGAACTTGGACATATTCAGTAATCGTGAAAGTCTGTATATAAATGCAGATGTTTTAGTATTTAGCTGTCGGTAGCTCAGGAGCAAATTATCATCTGCTCCCATCAGATGACGATTTTCAGTTGCGCGTGTTTCAATTGTGAAAGGGAATCCAGGTTTTGGCTCATTGCAATTCGAACTGTCGTTGATGAGGAAACGAAAGTGAAATGAAAGTGCATCAACAAGACAAGGGGACAGGCAATATGGCCACTGGCAAACATGTTTTAGTCTCGACTGAGGATTTAACCTGCTCCATCTGCCTGTCTCTGTTTGTGGAGCCGGTGCAATTGGGCTGCGGGCACATCTTTTGTAAATCCTGCATCCAGAAATGCTGGGAAAAACAGGGGGAAGTGGTGTCGTGCCCGGAATGTCGCGCAGTTTCCCAGCAGAATAGTTATGAGAAGGCCAGGGTGTTGGCTAATCTCTGTGAGAACGCTCGGAAGCTGGAGTTGAACCCGGGTGGGGAGGATAAGAGGGCCTCGCACTGTACGGAACACGACGAGAAGCTGAAACTGTTCTGCGAGGACGACCAGGCTCTGATCTGTGTCATTTGTCGCGAATCCCCCGCTCATTCAGGCCACAGCTTCCTGCCTGTGGCAGATGCCGTGAAAAAGATGAAGGTAAACGAGCACTAGAAATGGTTTATGGCATCAGAGTTAGCTTTTTACGCTGCTGTGGATGTTTACGTAATGCAGTAGTTACTAGTTATATTTTCTCTTTACCCGGAATTCTGTTTTCTCAGCAGCTGCAAGGTTTTAATGGTGCCAGATCCCTTTAAACCCCTTCCTATCCGGGTACGTGTCCAAATGTCTATCAATGTTGTCAGTGTACTCACCCCCACCACTTGCAGTGGTAGGATGAGTGCAGCTGAAGTGGAGTGGTGTACAACCAGGAAGAAGTTGTGCTGGCAGTCCTCAGAATTCAGCACCAGACCCTGAACAGGTGTAATATAGACAAAAGAAACTTGCTAATCCAGACCGTCCTGTCTCACTTGAGGAATCAGTTTTCCATGTTGGGCACCGCCTGCAGGAAGCACTAAGGTTGGCAAGGGTGCAGAACATATTCGGGTATTAGCACGGTGGGCAAAATTTTGTACTGGGTCGACCAGTCACAGAGCTATACAGCATGAAACAGACCCTTCAGTCCAACTCGTCCGTGCTGATCAAATATCTTAGATTAATCTAGTACAATTTGCAAGCGTTTTCAGAAATTCCTCTAAACCTTCTATTCATATGTGCATCCAGATGCCTTTTAAATGTTATAATTGTTCCAGCCTCCATCACTTTAACTGGCATCCCATTCCACACATGCACCACCCTCTGTGTGAAAAAGTTACCCTTCAGATTCTTTTGAAATCTTTCCCCTCTCACCTCAAGCCTATGCCTTCTAGATTTGGAGTCCTGTAGCCTGGGAAAAGACTTTGGCTATTCAGCCTATCCATGCCCCTCATGATTTTCCAAACTTCTATAAGATAACACCTCAGCCTCTGACACTTGAGTGAAGGTAGCCCTCGCCTTTTCAGCCGGTCCCTGTAGTTTAAACTCTCCAACCCTGGCAACATCCTCATAAAACTTTTCTGAACTGTTTCAAGTTTCACAATATTCTTCCAATAGTAGGGAGACCAGAATTGAACGCAGTATTCCAAGAGTGGCCTACTGATGCCCAGTGCAGCTGTAACATGACTTTCCAACTCCTGTACTCAATGCACTGACCAGTAAAGGCAAACATAACAAACACCTTCTTCATTATACTGTCTACGTGCGTCTCCACTCCCCAAGACCTTACCATTAAGTGTATACCTTGATTTGCCTTTCCAAAATGCAGACTACTGGCCAGCTCATTTCAATTCTGTGTCTGAATGTTTAGAGTGGTATTTGATGTCCCGATCAGTTCAAATCAAATGATGAAAAGTCCCTGCTCCTCTGTAGTTTTGAGGTATGCAATGCAGGCACACCGTTACAAGTTGCAATCAATTTAATTGATTTGAAACATCCAAACTACAATTTTTCAAAGCATTTTCAAACACCCCTTTAATTTGAGATTATTTTCCGTTCTATACTCCTTTATTGTCTCTTTTGGCAGTGGAGCAAATTTAGTTTACCTCTTTTGCAATGTTGATGAACTGTGTCTGTGTTCTGCCGAACCTCCTCAGTTGCTGTGAAAATTGCTTGAAACTGTTGGGTTTCTGCTCTTTTCCATGCATTGCTCATCCTACCTCAGGCACTGCACAACGCCTTCACCCCTTTCCAATGTGCTTCTATTCTTGTATTTGGGTCCTTAAATTGGGACAAAATATAACAATTGCTGCACAAATTCAATGCCCTCCTATTGTTTTGTACTCTACCTCTGTCAATACTAAACCAAAGATAGATGTTGAGTTTTCTAATTTATTTGAGGCAGCATGATGGCTCACTGTTAGCAGTGCTGCCTCGCAGTGCCAGGGACCCGGGTTCGATTTCACCCTCAGGTGACTGTCTGTGTGGAGTATACACATTTTCCCCTCAGGTGATTTCGCCCTCAAGTGACCGTCTGTGTGGAGTGTACACATTTTCCCCTGTCTGCATGGGTTTCCTGTCACACTCTGAGGGTGTGCAGGTTAGGTGAATAGGCCATGCTAAATTGCCCATAGTGTCCTTCTTGCTTTCAGCTGCAGGAGTGGTAAGGGTGTGATCCTGGGGGCAGCCAGGAAGGTAAGCTTTTCATTTTACTTACCTGGTGAACCAGGGGCCTTCTTGTTTTCAGCATGGGGAGTGGTGAGAGCGCGAGCCAGGAAGTGAACTAACATATTTGGGCATTGGCTAAACCCAAAACACTACATGTGTAGTGTCTCCCACTCATCATCCTCATCTAGCCAAAAAAAAAAGACTGTGTGGGGGCGTGGGGAAAGTAAAGATTCCTTTTCTTTATTCTTTTAGAAATCTAGAATAGAGGGAATGGAAGCTCACACAGTTGTATGCTCTTCTTGTAGGATGTGGACGGGAAGAGCCAGTACTGGTGTCCCTTCTGGCTTCACCTGCGGGAAGTGCACCCAACTCCAGCTCCTCACAGACCACGTTAGGGAACTGGAGCTGGAGCTGGATGAACTCTGGATCATTCGGGACTCTGACGGGGTGATAAAGAGGAGTTATAGGGAGGTGGTCACACTGAAGGTTCAGGACAAAGGTAGCTGGGTGACTGTCAGGAGTGGGAAAGGGAACAGGCAGACAGTGCAGGGAATGTGGCCGTTCCCCTTAATGATAAGTATACCACTTTGGATACTATTGTGGGAGGTGGTGGGGGGGGTGGTGCTGAGAAACGACATACCGGGGAAAGCCATAGTGGCCAGGTGTCTGGCACTGAGCCTGACTCTGTGGCTCAGAAGGAAAGGGGGGAGAATAGGAGAGCGATAATGATAGGAGATTCACTGGTTAGGGGAACTGACAAGAGATTCTGTGGTACCGAGCAAGACTTTCGGATGGTATGTTGCCTCCCAGGTGCTGGGATCAGGGGTGTCTCGGATTGCGTCTTCAGGATTCTTAAGGGGGAGGGAAAGCAGCCAGAAGTCGTGGTGCACATCGGTACCAAGACATAGCTAGGAGGAACTGAAAAGTGATTACAGGGAGTGAGGATGGAAGCTGAAAGCTAGGACGAGTAGAGTAGTAATCTCAGGATTACTACTGGTCCCAAGGGTTAGTGAGGCTAGAAGCAGAAAGAGAGCACAGCTGAACACATGGCTACAGAGCTGGTGTGAGAGGGAGGGGTTCAGGCTTGTGGATCATTGGAATACTTCTGGGGAAGGTGGGACCTGGAGAGGAAGGACATGTTGCAACTGAACTGGAGGGGCAACTGAGCGGGAGGTTTACTAGAGCTCCTTGGGAGGGTTTAAAACTAGTTTGGCAGGGGGATAGGAACCAGAGCTAAAGATCAGAGGATGGTATACAGTATTCAGACAGATAGAGCAAGCAGAGAATCGACGAGGTGGGATAAACAGTTGACAAAGGGGCAGTCAGTGCGACAGGTCAAGGTGTGCCTACTTCAATGCATGAAGTGTCAGGAATAAAGGTGACAAAAGCATGGATCAGCACTTGAGACTATGATGTTGTGGCCATTACGGAGACTTGGATAACACAGGGGCAGGAATGGTTGTTGGATGTTCCAGGGTACAGACGTTTCAAAAGAAATAGGGAGGGAGGTAAAAGAGGTGGGGAAGTGGCATTGCTAATCAGGGATGGTATCACAGCTGCAAAATGGGAGGTTGTGGAGGAGAGTTTGTCCACTGAGTCAGTGTGGGTAGAAGTCAGAAACAGGAAAGGAGCAATCACTTTGCAGGGAGTTTTCTATAGACCCCCCAGTAGCAACAGAGACACTGAGGAACAGATTGGGAGATAGATTTTAGAAAGGTGCAGAAGTAAGTGCAAATAGTTTGGATGGAGCAGATTTTGTCAGGTGTGTCCAGGAAGGATTTCTCTCTCAATATTTCGATAGGCTGACTAGAGGGGAGGCTATATTGGATTTAATGCTTGGCAACGAACCAGGTCAGGTGTCAGATCTGTTGGTGGGAGAGCATTTTGGTGATAGTGATCACAACTCCCTGACTTTACTATAGTCATGGAGAGGGAATAGGAGCAGATGGTATGGGAAAGTATTGTAGTGGGGGAGAGGGAATTACAATGCTGTTAGGCAAGACCTACGGAGCAGCAACTGGGATCAGATGTTCACAGGGAAATGCGTGATAGAAATGTGGAGGTTGTTTAGGGAGCAGTTGCTGCGGATACTGGATGGGTTTGTCCAGCAGGGGACAGTAGCACCCAGCCCTGTTGAGTCTTCACCATCCCCAGACCTCCCCCTCACTGAAGACGAACGGTTAGTCCTCAGTAAAGGGCTCACCTTTGTCCCCCTTCACCCACACATCACTGAATCCGGTCACATTTGGACATGAGCAGTTATTCCGCTGCCTGTGCCTCCGCACTTACTTCTTTAACCGTGAGCCTCACCCTCACTTGACTGACCCCTTCTCCTGCCTCCAACACACCCCCTCCTCCTGGACACCACCCCAAGGCCTTCTACCCTCCCTCGACCTCTTCTTCTCCAACTGCTGTCATGACATCCATCGCCTCAACCTCTCCACCCCTCTCATCCGCTCTAACCTCTCCCCCGCAGAACGGGCAGCCCTCTGCTCCCTCCGCTCCAATCCCAACCTCACCATCAAACCCGTGGACAAGGGAGGTGCAGTTGTAGTGTGGCACACTGACCTCATTATCGCCAAGAACAGATGCCAACTCTCCGACACCTCCTCCTAACGGCCTCTTGATCATGACCCCACCCCTGACCACCAAACCATCATCTCCCAAACCATCCACAACCTCATCACCTCAGGTGACCTCCTACCCACAGCCTCCAACCTCATCTTTCCCCAACCCTGCACCGCCCGCTTCTATCTCCTTCCCAAAATCCACAAACCTTGGTCGACCCATTGTCTCTGCCTGCTGCTGCCCCACCAAACTCATCTCCACTTATCTGGAATCCATTCTTTCCCCCTTGGTCCAGGAACTCCCTACCCACATCTGTGACACCACCCATGCCCTCCACCTCCTCCAGAACTTCCAATTCCCCGGTCCCCCAGCACTTCATTTTCACCATGGTCGTCCAGTCTGTATACACCTGCATTCCCCACGCAGGTGACCTAAAGACACTCTGCTTCTTCCTGTCCTGCAGGCCTGACCAGTCCCCCCCTACCGACACCCTCATCCGCCTAGCCGAACTTGTCCTCACCCTCAACAACTTCTCTTTCAATTCCTTCCACTTCCTATAGACAAAGCGGGTGGCCATGGGTACCTGCATGGGCCCAAGCTATGCCTGCCTCTTTGTAGGTTACCTGGAACAATCCCTCTTCCGTACCTACACTGGCCCTAAACCCCACCTCTTCCTCCGTTCCATTGATGACTGTATGGGTGCCATCTCTTGCTCCCACGAGGAGCTAAAAAAGTTCACCCACTTCATCAACACCTTCCAATCCCAACCTTAAGTTCACCTGGACTATCTCTAATACCTCTCTCTCTCCTTCCTGGACCTCTCTGTCTCCATCCTTGGCAACCACCTTGAAACGGATATCCATTTCAAGCCCACCGACTCCAACAGCTACCTAGAATACACCTCCTCCCACCCACCTTGCTACAAAAATGGAATCCCCTATTTCCAATTCCTTTGCATCTGCCGCATCTGCTCCCAGGATGAGGCATTCCACTCCCATACATCTCAGATGCCCTCATTTTTCAAGGATAGCAACTTCCCCACCTCAGTGGTCGAGAACGCCCTTGACCATGTCTCTGCATTTCACGCAAGTCATCCCTCACATCCCCTCCCTGCAATAACAACCAAAACAGAACCCCCCTCATCCTCATGTAACAACTCACCAACCTCCGTATCCAACGCATCATCCTCCGACACTTCTGCCATCTACAATCCGACCCCAACCCCAAAGACATTTTTCCCTCCCCATCCTTATCTGCCTTCCAGAGTGATCACTGTCTCCGTGACTCCCTTGTCTGTTCCACACTCTCCTCCAGCCCCACCACACCTGGCACTTTTCCCTGCAATCAAAATCTCCCCTCCCCCTCTGCATCCCAAAACCAGCCCAGCTCATCCCCGCCTCCCTAACCTGTCCTTCCTCCCACCTATCCTCATCTCCCACCTCATGCCCCACCCACATCTCCGACGTACTAACCTCATTCCGCCCCCTTGACCTGTCTGTCTTCCCTGGACTGACCTATCTCCTCCCTACCTCTCCGCCTACTGGCTCCATCCCCACCTCTTTGACCTGTTTGTTTCCTCTCCACCTAACTTCTCCTCTATCCATCTTCTATCCACCTCCCCCTCTTTCCCTATTTATTTCAGAACCTCCTTCCTCTCCCCCATTTCTGAAGAAGGGTCTAGGCCCAAAACGTCAGCCTCCTTGCTCCTCCGATGCTGCTTGACCTGCTGTGTTCATCCACCTTGTTGTCTTAGCTAGATAAACTGAGATTTTTCTTCACTGCAGTGGAGGAGGTTGAGGGGTGATCTTGCTGAGGTTTATAAAATCAAGAAGGGCAGAGATTGGGTGAATAGTAAAGATCTTTTCCCTGGGATTTGGGAGTTCAAAACCTGGGAGCATAATTTAGAGGTGAAAGGAGAAAGATTTAAAAAGCACGCATGGGACAACTTTTTAATATCTCATGTATGGAATGAACTGCTGGAGGAAGTGGCAGATGCGGGTAGTTACAAAATTAAAAGCCATTCAGACAGGTAAATGAATAGGAAAGGTTTGGATGAATATGGGCCTAATGCAGGCAAATGGGACTGGTTTAGTTTGGGTAATTGGTTGGCATGGATGAGTTGGGCTAAAAGGACAGTTTCTCTACTATGACTCTAACTGTCTAATCGCCTAATAAATGGTGACCCTCATGTTAAACTACCAACAGTCATCCCTCTCTGGTAAGAGAGCAAATCTATGGTCCAGTAGAACTACAATGACTTTCCCCTTTACAAGGACTCAACCGATTCCAGTCCACAGGCTTGGCCACACTGATAGTCTGCTGAGATTTCCCCAGGGTTTAGGCATAGTCCTGTATGCACATTGAATGCAATACAGCTTTTCTTGCCCCAGTGATCTAGTGACAACCTCGTGATACACACGAATGACAGTTTGTGAATGGCCTGCAGGGTTTTTGCCGACTGTATTCCAGATTAGCATGCAACCACAATCTCTTCGATTGTGCACGCAAGGAACTTACTCTGTCCCTTGAATGTTGCCTCAGCAAAATAATACATCGGCCTACACTTACTGAGGTCAAATATTTCACCTAGGACATTGAACACAGAACAGTACAGCACAGTGCAGGCCCTTCGGCTCACGATGTTGTGCTGACCTTTCACCCTACTAAGAACAATCTGCCTTGCATATCCTACATTTTAGTCTCCCGTATGTGCCTCTCCAAGAGTCGCTTAAAACTCTCTAAAGTATCTGACTCCACTACCACTGCTGACATGCATTCCACACACCCACCACTCTCTGTGTGAAGAACTTTCCACTGACATCTCCCCTCGGCCTTCCCCCAATCACCTTAAAGTTATGCACCCTTGTCATTGCTGCCCTGGGAAAACATTTCTGACTATCCACTCTATCTATGCCTCTCATCATTTTGTAAGCCTCTATCCAGTCACCTCTTATCTTTCTTCGCTTCAATGGAAACAGCCCGAGCTCCCTCAACCTTTCCTCATAGGACCTGCCCTCCAGTCCAGGCAGCATCCTGGTAAACCTCCTGTGCACCCTCTCTAAAGCTTCCACATCTTTCCTGTGAAGAGGTGACCAGAACTGAACACAATATTCCAAGTGTATTCTCAGGGTTTTATCGAGCTGCAGCATAACTGCCAATTTTTAAACTCAGTTCCCCTGCCAATGGAAGCTAACAAACCACACGCCTTCATTACAATCCTATCAACTTGGGCCACAACTTTGAGGGATCTATGGACGTGGACCCTAAGATCCCTCTGTTCCTCCACACTGCCGAGAATCCCGCCATTAACCTGTATTCTGCATTCAAATTTGATCTTCCAAAATGAATCACTCCACACCTGTCTGGGTTGGATTCCACCCGTTACTTCTTTGCCCAGTTCTGCAACCTGTCAATGTCCCATTGCGACCTATAACAGCCCTACACACTGTCCACAACTCCACCAACCCTTTTGTCATCGGCAAACTTACGAACCCACCTTCCACTTCCTCATCCAAGCCATTTATAAAGATCACAAAGAATAGAGGTCCCAGTGGCACACCACTGGTCACAGATTTCCAGGCTGAATACTTTCCATCTACCACCTCTGTCTTCTATTAGACAGCCAGTTTTGTGTCCGGACAGCCAAATTTCCCAGATTCCCATGCCTCCTTACTTTTTGAATGAGCCTACCATGTGGAACCTTAATGAATGCTTTGCTAAAATCCATATAGACCACATCCACTGCTCTACCTTCATCAATGTGTTTCATTCACAAAGAATTCAATAAGGCTTGTGAGGCATGACCTGCCCCTCACAAAGCCATGTTGACTATTTCTAATCAAACTATGATTTTCCAAATAATCATAAATACTATCTCTCAGAATCCTCTCCAATAATTTGCCCACCATAGAAGTAAGACTGGTCTGTAATTTCCAGGATTATCCCCATTCCCTTTCTTGAACAAGGCAATAATATTTGCCACCATCCAATCTTCTGGCACTATTTGAGTGGACTGTGAGGAAGCAAAGATCATTGCCAAAGGGGCAGCAATCTCTTCCCTCACTTCCCATAGCAACCTTAGGTATATCCCACCTGGTCCAGGGGACTTACCTATCCTCATGTAATTCAAGATTTCCAGCACGTCCTCCTTCCTAACAACAACCTATTTGAGCATTTCTGCTTGTTATTTGCTGTCCTCACAAATGCCAAGGTCCCACTCACTGGTGAATACTGAAGCAAAGTGTTCATTGAGGACCTCCCCTACCTCCTCTGACTCCACACACAGGTTCCCTCCACTATCCCTGATTGGCTCTTCCCTCACTTTGGCCACTCTCTTGTTCCTCACATAACTATAGAAAGTCTTGGGGTTTCCTTTGATCCTACCTGCCAAGGTTTTCTCATACCGTCTTCTAGCTCTCCTAAGTCCATTCTTCAGTTCCTTCCTGGTTGCCTTGTAGACCTCTAGAGCCCTGTCCGATCCTTGCTTCCAGAACTTTAAGTAAGCTTCCTTCTTCCTCTTGTCTAGGTGTTCATCATGCCGTGTCACCCAAGGTTCATTCACCTTGTGACTTGAGGAAGGGTCACCGGACCTGAAATGTTAACTCTGTTTTCTCCTTCACAGATGCTGCCAGACCTGCTGAGCTTTTCCACCAACTTTGTTTTTGTTCTAACCTTTCTCACTGTCCACTATACCACCAATTTTGATGCCATCTGCAAACTTACAAAACCATTGCTTCCTCATGGTGATCTCAGATGATACAAGAATTGAACCTACACTAGTACAATCAATCTGTTGTGCAAACTAGCCCTTGACTGACTGTAGCAAAACTTTGTGAGTGATCGTTTGTGTCCCTTTAGCATATTAAGGGCGAGTCCCTTTTGGCTTCTGCACATGGCCATTTTGATGATACGTATGTTTGCCCGGTAAGCATTCTGTAGGAGTGATGTTGATGTTGCAAAATGCCGTGTTGTTCAGTGCTCTGAACTGGGATAAGCTTCCACCTCCCACTATTTGCTTTAAAAAAAAGTGAGGAGATACTAAGAAATGATGCAAAAAGCCACATCCTGTGCAGATGCATGAAATGTAGGAACATGCAAACTAGAAATGTGTGCGTGTCTCTGTGTGTAAAACAACCTGACCGAAGGGTGGCTGGCCATGGATGTCCCTGAGCTCATAAAAGGATGCGCTAAAGTGCTGAAGTGATGTATCAGTTGGTCCAAAAGCAGACATGGTGAAGTGATGAAGCTGGTGGTTTGCTGTTAGTGACTTGCTTGGAGGAAGGCATTGTCCATGGAGCAGGTGACAGAGACAGAGTGGGATGAAGGCTCAGAGAAGTAATTGATGAGCTGGTAATTGCTGTGACTTTCATTTTGAGAACTAGTTTCTCACGGAAAGAGAGAAGAATTGGAAGCTGCACAGAACTGAAGTGGAGTGGGGTATTAATGAGATGTAAACATCCAGAAATAAAGTAAACAACACTCATTAGTGAGATTTTAAACTTGCCACTTTAAATCTTAAGAGGTGCTTCAGAATTTTATCTTTTGATATTGGTAATCTGATTTCTTTTCCATTTTTGACATATTTTCCCACGTTTTTCCCCTTCTCTTATGCTGCTCGAGGGAGTGAAAAATTTGCCCATTTTCCTTCCTACGGCCTCACCTATTGCTTTAATAAGCTCCATAATCACATGATCCTGCACATCAACTCCCTTTTACTGGTGCATGTTAATTTCTAATCATCATTATCCTCAGTAGTCCCTTGCGTACGAGGATCACTCTCTTCCACTCTCAGGGTGAGTCTGTAGGTGGATATACAGGTCAAGACGGCTACCTCAGGCTATGCTACACTTGGGGCAGAAGGTGGTAATGGGTATGGATAGGCAGGGCATTGGTGTGGAAACATGCTCCTCACGCTATTTTCACCTGGCCTCTGCTTTTTCCCAATGGCATGTCTCACGGTGTTTGACGCCTCCCGGATGGATAAACATATGGATGATAATACAATAGTGTAGATTACATGGACCTCAGATTGGTTTCACAGGTCGGCGCAACATCGAGGGCCGAAGGGCCTGTTTTGTGCTGTAATGTTCTGTATTCTATGTTCTCATCTTCCACTTGGGATGGTCTTGGGCCAGTGATTCCCGGGTGTCTGTGGGAATGCTGTACTTTGCCGGTGAGGCATTGAGAGTATCCTTGAAACATTTCCGCTGTCGATCTGGGGCTTGCCTGCTGTTTCAGAGCTGGGGGTAGAGAACCTGTCTGGGCAGTCTTCTACCGTTCATACAAATGACATACCCAGCCCATTGTAGCCAATCAAAGGTGGTCAGTGTTTCAATGCTGGGGATGTTAGCCTGGTCGAGGCCAGTATGGTGCATCTTTCTTCCCAATAGATTCGCAGAATCTTGTGCATAAATATCTAAAGAGTGTACAACTTTGGGTTTTATTTCATTAACTGTCACCTTTTCCAATTTTGCTGGTCTATCTACCACCCCTACAAACTCCAAAACTGTGAGAAAAAAGGGTCCATAGCCAGGGAATAAAATGCCTTTACACAGCATGTAAACATACACAGTTTAAAAAGTATGAGCCAAATGGAACAGAAACTGCAGGAACTTTTGATAAAAGGACTGGGGTTTCTCCAGGGGATTATAATGAGTGAAAGATAATTACATAAATGTACACCCTGTTTATCAATCTCAGTCACTTACAGCATTGTAGCTCCAGTCATGAGTGACATCCTATCATGTTTAGTGGTCAAATTACACAGACATTTATCATCCCATGGGGTTATGTTCTGAGTCAGAAGGTGATGGGTTCAATATCAGACTGCAGGCATTGCAGAAATGTTACGCAGTTGGAGGTGTCACCTTCCAGATGAAATGTCAAATCTGCTCGATTAGGCGAGTGCATAAAAACAAATGGCACTGTTTTGAAGAAAAGCAAGGGATTTATTCCTGGTGTCACAACCAATATTTATCCCTCAATTAACATCACAAAAACAAATTATTTGTTGATTATCATATTGCTGTTTGTTTGAGTTTTCAGTGTGAAAACTAGCTTCATTATTACAGTGACTATACTTTGGATAAACTTCATTGGTGTTGAAGTGGTTTGGAATGTCCTGTGGTATGGAATGTGCACCATATGCATATTCCCTTCCAAACTACACCACATCACAGCTTGGGACTCTCTTCACAGTTGGAACTTGAAACTTCCAGGAAGTTAGCATGCTAGTTCAGTGGGTAATTGGGAGAGAAAGTTGGACGTTGGCCTTTATTGCAAGGGAAATGGAATACAAAAATAAGGAGGTTTTGCTGAAACTGTACAGAACACCAGTCAGAACACAAATGGAAAGTTGTGAAATGTGTGAGGTCCCTGATCAAAGGAAATTTAACTCCACTGGCACTGAAGGGTATCCAAACAAGGTGGACGGCATTATGAGGAAAGGTCGAGTAGACTAAGCCTTGAATTATAAAAGAATCAATGACTACCTTCTTGAAACATGCAAGATTTTTAAGAGGACTTGGAAGAGGAGATGTTATTTGTGAGATTTGGGAGAATCAAGGACCAGAGGGCATAATCTTACAATAACAGGTCACACATTTAAAACAGAGATGAGGAGGAATTTTTCACAGAGCATTGTGAATCTACACATTGTTTACCTCAGAGGCTGAGTCATTAAGTATGTTCAAGAGTGAGATAGACAGATTTTTTAATTAATTAGGGAATGGTGAAAATATTATTGGGTAAAAGGCAGGGAGGTGGAGTTGAAGATTATCAGATCAGCCATAGTCTCATTGAATGGTAGGGAAGACTCGATGCCCTGTTTCTGCTTCTCTGTCTTATGGTTTTTTGGTTCTTCCCTCACAGTACTGTTGTAGTAACAAAACAAAGTTGCTGGAAAAGCTCAGCACGTCTGGTAGCATCTATGGAGGAGAAAACAGAGTTAATGTTTCGGGTCTGGTGACCCTTCCTCAGAACCTTCCTCCGTGGTAGTTCCCACTCCACACGGACTGCAGTGGTTTAAGAAGGTGGTTTACCAAAACCTTCTCAAAGCAAGTTAGGAATTGCACCAAATGCTGATATTGCCAGCCATGCCCACATCCCATAAGAGAATAAGTAGAACTAAAAAATATTAGGCATTCTTCAATTTCCATGCTGGCTGTGAAAGAATGTTAACTATGGGTAATACAATGACTTGTTGGTCATACTCTGTGTCTTTTATCTTTGAATTTGAAGACACGTGAATGCATTGCTGTAATTCTAAACTCCAACTATTTAAAGCAACAAAAGACAAATTGGAAAAAGATGCATTTTGACAGGCCTGCTTCCATTTTCAGGTCCAGCTGCAATCCTCCTTGGATTCCATGGAGGACAGAAAGGAAAAGAAAAATGAATTGAAGCGTCAGCAGGAGGAGAAGATTTCAGAACTAGATGTAAGCCAAAACAGTCTAATGTTTGAACAACAGATAGAAGTAAAAATTGGTTTGCGGTGTTAAAGGACAGGATTGTGTCAGCTGGTGTCTTTCCTCCGTCCTCCCTGGACCAACCTATCCCCTTCCCAACTCCCCACCTCACTCATCTTTACTGGCTTCATCTCTGCCTCCTTGACCTGTCTGTCTCCTCTCCACGTATCTTCTCCTTTATCTATCTTCCATCCGAAACCCACCTCTCCCTACTTATTTCAGAATCTCCTTCCCCTCTCCCATTTCTGAAAAAGGGCCTAGACCCTTAATGTCAGTTTTCCTGCTCCTCTGATGCTGTTGGCCTGCTGTGTTCATCCAGCTCCACACCTTGTTATCTAGGATTGTGTTGCAGATTGTTGCACTAGATGTTGATTGTTTTCAATAGAATTGGCTATCTTTTGATATTCAATGAGATGCCGGCAGTTTTGCATTTCCAGCCAGCATTCATGTACGTGTGCCTCAAACAGAACCCACTTACGTTTTCTCTCACCAACTTAGAAACTCGGAGGATCCCTGGAGCAACACATCTCTGAAATATTTGCCAAAATTCAGCAATATCTTGAAGACAAAAAGGCACTCTTAATCAGAGAACTTCAAAAGCAACAGGAAGAAGATTTTAAATTAATGGACAGAAGTTTGATAATAATTAAAAAAGAATTAGAAACACTTGAAGAGGATGTATCGAAACTTCAAGCTGTCATTCACCAGGAAGACAGTATCACTTTTCTCAAGGTACCACTTTATAAGCCAGAACCATTCCTGTTCCTGCAGGCACTGTCAGTGATCAGTGGGTTCAGGTGATTATGTCAGCATTAAGGGGAAAGAACTTCTGTTTCAGGTTTGAAGGACACCTTACTTTCACAAGGTTTCAATACAAATCTGCAGACAATGTAGAAGTGAATTCCATTGCAGCCAACTGAATCACCAGTTTATTAAGCACCGATACTGGGGACAGTAATATAAATGCCAACAATCATGTTTGAGTCTAGGTGAGCTCCAGTACACTTGTGGGCTGGAAGTTGACATGGCAATTATCCAAACCTTTAGTCACCTTGTTATGACCAAGAATATAATACTGATAGGGTTCTTGTGACAAAGTGACAATAGAGTCATAGAGTCATACAGCACAGAAACAAGTCCTTCGATCCAACTCGTCCATGTTGACCAAGTTTCCCAAACTAAACTAGTCCTACTTGCTGTGTTGGTCAATAACTCTCTATTCATTCATGTAGCTGTCCAAAATGTCTTTTAAATGTGGTAACTGCATCTGCAGGAATCACTTCCTCTGGCAGCTGAACCACCCTCCAAGTGAAAAAGTTGCCCCTCAGGTCCCTCTTAAATCTTGACCCCATCTGTCAGCCAGGCAGCTTGGGTTCATGTCCCACCTGCTCCAGAGTTGTATAATAATATTTCTGAAGAGGTTGATAAGGAAAATATTTACATTCTAGCCACTCCCAGTTCACAGTGCACACAACCTTGGCTATGACTTTGGATCCTTTATCTGACTCCATACGATGACAGAATTGCATGAATTATTTCACACCAGAATTTGCTAATTGTAGAGTCACAGAGTCATACAGCACCAAAACAGATCCAACTGGTCTGTGCCAATCTGATACACTCCCGTTTGCCAGAATTTGGTCCATATACTTCTAAACCCTTCCTATTCATACAGCTGTCCAGATGCCTCCTAAATGTTACAATTGTCTCTGCTTGCGCTACTTCCTCTATTATTAGGCATTCAATAGCATAATTTGTTCCATTATAAACGTGCAAACATGCATACATACAAAATAAATGGAAGTAGACTGCTTGGCACTTCAAGCCTGCTCTTGCCATTTAATAAGATCGTGACAGCTATGTTTGTGTTTCCTACATTTTAAAAAAAGGTATTGATCCTGCCTCCACTGCATTCTGAGGCAGAGAGTTCCAAAGTTGCACAACTGTCTAAGAGGTAAAAGATTCTCTTCATCTCTGCCCTGAAAGGTCAACCATTAATTTTAAAACAGTGCTCTAGATTTCTAGACTTACCATCATAAAATACCTACAGTGTGGAAATGGGGCATTTGGCCCAGAAAGTCCACACCCACACTCCAAAGAGCATCCCACTCAGACTCGCCCTCACCCCCCCACCCAACTCTATTCCTGTAACCCTGTATTTTCCATGGCTGAGACACCCATCTACACATCCCTGGATACTATGGGCAATTTAGCAAGGTCAATCCACCTAACCTGAACATCTTTGGACTGTGGGAGGTAACCAGAGTACCTGGAGGAAACCCACGCAGACATAGGGAGAATGTGCAGACTCCACACAGACAGTCACCTGAGAGTGGAATCAAACCTGGGACCCTGGCGATGTAAGCCACTGTGCCATCCCAAGAGGAAACAAAGCTTTCCACTGACAAAATAAAAACCGAAAGAACTGCAGATGCTGTAAATCAAGAACAGAAACAAAGTTTCTGGAAAAGCTCAGCAGGTCTGGCAGCATCTGTGAAGGAAAAACGTTTCGAGTCCCTTGACCCTGCCTCAAAACTTGTGGAAGGGTCACCAGACCTGAAATGTTAACTCTGTTTTCTCCTTCACAGATACTGCCAGACCTGCTGAGCTTTTCCAGCAACTTTGTTTTTGCACTTTCCACTTAGACCTTGTTGAAACCATTCAGGATCTGATACACTCTAATCACATCACTCCTCCAAACTCTGGTGGAAGCAAGTCCAGCCTTTCCAGCCTGTCCTCCTAAGCCATACAATTCATTCCAAGTGTTAAGCTAGTCAACCTCCTGTGAGCCATTTCCAACACATATAGATCCTTCCTTAACTAAGGGGACTAAAACTGCACACCATTCTGATATCGTCTCACCAGCATCTGTACAATTGAAACACAACATTCTTACTTTTATGCCCAATCCATCTCAACAAAGGATAACATCCTGTTAGCCTTCTTGATTACATACCATACCTATATTCTAACTTCTTGTGATTCATGTATTACAACACCTAAATCCCTTGCATCTTGAAATTCCACAATCATTTTCTGCTTATGAAACACTCTGCATTTTCATTCTTCTTGCCAGAGTGAGCAACTTCGAACTTTCCAGGTTTTGCACACTCAGCCCACTTCAATCTGACCGCAGCCTCCAATATCTTCTCCACAATACCTTTCCTACCTTAATTTTTCTAAGCCATTGATCAAATTTTTAAATGGTTGATGCCCTGAATAGTTTCCAGCAGGTCTCCACTCATCACATTCTGCCAATCGGACAAAGACTTATTTATGCATACCTTAACAATATTTATGTTCATCCTGTAATGTGATACCGATAACTGAACATAATACTTGAAATGGAATCTAACTAGAGGTTTTTATAAATGTAATGTAATTTCCTTTGTAATGAATCTCTTTGATAGATAGACCAATATTCCAATTGGTTTTTAAATTGTTTTCTACCCCTCTACTAACTTTTAGGTCAGTTCTCTATATTGATTCATAAATCTTTCCAGTTATCCAGTTCCTAGCTTCTCACAACTTCAAAAATACTTTTTCTTAGAATTAAAATGATGAGTTCATGTTTCCGAAAGGGTTCTGATGAAGGGTCACCGGACCCGAAACATTAACTCCGTTTTCTCCTCCACAGATGCTGCCAGTCCGGCTTAGTTTTTAGAGAAACTTTGTTTTTTGTTTCCGATAGCACTGTTTTTGTCTACTGACTTGACCTATCAATGTTCCTGTATAATTACTTATTCCCATCAACAGTATTTCCCATACCATGTATCTTAGTGCCTTCAGCAAGCTTGGATGTTCCTTCATTTAAGTTGCTCATTAAAGCAATAAAAAGCTAAGGCCCCAGTTTATACCAATACAGTAAACCACTAATTACACTGTGAGAGTTTAAATTTAGCTACATTATCTGTAATGTCTAATTCCAGGTTAATCCACTTTTGGTGTCAGTAGGTTCTTTCAAATTTCAGTGCGATCACATTTTTGCTAGTAGTCAGTTGTGTAGAAATCTTACTGAATGACCACTTAAATAGCATCCAGAGAGTCTTCGTCAGTATGCCTATGAAAGTACATTTTGGTAAACGAGACACCAATTAATCATGTAAATCCATACTGTCTGTCTCTGAACAGTTCATAAATAAGTTACGGATAAATGTCATTTATTGTTGGGCAAAGGGCCCAGTACCTGAATGAATAGCAATATCGTTTATTGCTACAAAGGAAGCTAGTTTAAAATTGCCAAAACCATTGATCCAAATTTCACCATTCATCCAAATTTCCTCCACAATGATCGGTATCACATTACAAGATGAACATAAATATTGTTAAGGTATGCATAAATAAGTCTGTCCGATTGGCAGAATGTGATGAGTGGAGACCTGCTGGAAACTATTCAGGGCATCAGCCATTTAAAGGTGAGACCAGCAGATCAAGTTGTGTCAACACTGTGAATCTGACTTTTTGAAGCTATTATTTCAAACCACATTAAGCATCTTTTAATCCATTAATATTTATAAAATTGATCCAAATTTCCTCCACAATGATTGAAGTACATTGTAAAGTGGAACTTGTGCCATAGATAAAACAACCCAATTCACATTATTGTTATTTTCTTTTTATACAGGAAATGAAAGGTTTGCCAGGGAGGTGTGTATGATTTAGATCCATGCATTTATACATATTGAGCATATGACATTATTTTCAGAAATTAAATCAATTTGTAATTCCAATTCAGATGCCTTGGGAGTGAAGAAAGTGAAAGTCAACAAGAGAGAAGTGATGATGTTGGGGAAGATGATGACAAAAGTGAAGGTGACGACAACGATGAAAATGATAACAACGATGGAAATGAAGACGATGAAAATGATGATGATGATGAAAATGACGATGCTGATGAAAATGACGACGATGAAAGTGACGGCGATGAAAATGACGATGACGATGAAAATGATGACAACGATGATGATGATGAAAATGAGGGAAGCGGTGAAAGAAGCGAATGTATATCAGAAGAAAATGGAGAAGATGTGGTGGAATTCAGTGAGCTGATACTGGGAATGTTCAGGGGACCTTTACAGTATGCAATATGGAAGGAAATGAAACAAATCCTCTCTCCAGGTAAGACATGACCTATTGTTTACCACATGGCGCTCGTTTTGCCTAATAGAAAATGGCTATCATATGTTTGAATTAGGGTGAAGGATTTGCAGCTTGTGCTGTCTGTGATTTTAAGATTTAGATACTGGCTCCATTGACTTGAATATAATTAGCTCTTAGGCAGGGTATATCACAGTTGGTACATGGAATAGACTTACCTGCTTAGCATTATAACATTTAATCTCTACCCTAGGCTGTTTCAAATTCTAATTTCTGGTATCATTTGTCTTTTAGGAGCTCAAAGTTCAAACCTTCTTCATGTAGGAAATTGGTGTAAGGCCATTTTTAAAGTGCTGTAAAAAATAAATATTAATTTCCCTTGATTGCAAAACAATCCTGTCTCGGTCGCTGGCATGAACTATCCATTTGACATCAGCGCATAATTCAGTATTTAGACCGATTGAAATGAGTTGGTATCTGTAACAGGTCCAACTCTACCCATTTAACACCCAAATTGAATTTCTACATGGAATAAAAATTTCAGAGATATTTATTTATGCTCAGACAGATGGAGCGTGGAATCTTATTGCTGCTGTGGAGAAAGAAGGGGTGAGGGGCTTGGGTTTCTGAGGGGGCTATGATGAGATTTCTGGTGGAATGAAGTGAAAATTCTCATAAGGCCCCTCCTGCTGTTGGAATTATCTCACTGCATCTTTTATGCTTTTCACAAGTGGTGAGGTGAGTTTTTTCACTGGGAAATAGCAAGCATCAAATTAAGAGTGATTATATGCTTATTGGCCATCTTGTTAATGGTCCAATGTGCCTATCTTGCCAATCTTACCAAACTAGTTAGACATTGAGAGATTTTGACATGAGAACTCGAACAGATACCTGGTGAATGCAGACAGTTCTGAAAGATCTTCATGTTGGAATCCACGTGCCAACATCTCAGCGCATGCTCTGTGGACATGGACCATGTACATCAGATCCATAGATATTGGCATCTGCTATGCTGCAGCAAGGACACTGTGTGCTCAGGGACACAGACCTAGCTCATGGATCAGGCTGTACCTCTGGGCTGTTCACTCAGTGTCACAGCAGACACTCACTCTTAGCTTCACTGGCCACCCACAGCATCCTTGCCTTGCATGACCCTTATCTGCTTTCCCCCCTCTCCCTTAGGTCTTGCCCTTCCTGTTTAGTGCAGACACATAGAAAGAAGGCTTACAATGATTGTCAGGAGGCCTCAGTCAAATCAAGGGACTAGCCTTGGTTTCAGGGGTCCTGTCCACACTAAGTCAAGGGTAGCCTCTGATACCCATCTAGGGGCTTGGAAATGGTCAGCATCAATGACGGGTTAGTATTCTCTCCACCAGCCATTTTGTGGGATGTTTCCTTCTGGAATGAGAGAGAGGCAGGTATAAGCGAGATGAAAGTGGGTGACATGGCTGTCACCTTTTGATGCAGGTAGGGAGGTGGCCTGAGTGAGTGAGAAGCCAGTACAGGGTTCATGACTTCAGTTGAACTGAGTGACAACACATAAGAGATGTTGCAGGGAGATGGTGGGAAGTGTGTTTAGGAGCAGAGATGGAGTTAATGTGAGGTGTCGGAGAGAAAATGGTAGCGTTTACACAAGCACGATGGATTATGTCATTGACCTTTCCTGTATATGATTCTGCAATCCTCGAGATTGGCTGAGATTGCTTTAAGTTGAGTGGTCAGGCTAGTCCTGGCCTGATGTCCTGTGTCAGCACCACCCGCTCCAGTAGAACCTTCAGGTCCCCGAACACAAAGTGAAGCACCAGGTTCCCCATGTCTGTCATTTCTAAAATGAGCAAATGTACAGGGCAGTGCTTGTCTTGGTACAGAATGGGCTTTTAATGGTAGCAAGGGGTACAAGGGATACTGTTGAATTTTGGGAAATATACTGAGTGGTGACTTGTTTTGGGAACAATGCAGGGTTAGATGAGGCTGGAGTTGAATGTGAGGGACACTCTAGGTGCAGGGTAGGTAGCTATTGAAGGGAGTTTGGTAAGATATGCCGAGGAAACCTGTTCGACCTCACCATGGAATTTCATAGAAAAAAACCCAACGTAACTTAGACTTAGCAAAAATGTCTGTGATTCAGACTTAAGTTTATATTACACGAGAATGACCAAATCAGACTAAAAGTGAATAACCATTCTATTATAAGTTAGCATGTGTGAAACCTCATTTTTGAGTCCAGAAGTTCTGGCCCAGATATCAATGCTACATGACAGTTTGGACGTCGTTCCACTGAATATACTATTCCTTTATGACACTAACTAATAACAAAATCACATGATCCCGGTCACTTAGAATTCACACACCCTAGGGTCAGTCTCAAGTGGTCAATCCATCAAAAGATTTCCTCTTGTGTGTTCTGACCAATTGACCTAATTGCACTTTGCTGCTGCAGCCACGAGGCATTTGCAGTTTTATTTCTCATACGTTTTTCTATCACTGTGCCATATCGGGTATTATCTATCATTTTGGCAAATGTAAATACTTTTCAATTACATCGCTGTCCTTTTTGAAGTCATGACCGATGTACTTCTCTCTGGAATCTCTTCAAGTTTATCCTTGGCTGTCTGCAGTCTTTATTTCCAACTCCATTATCTTTATTTTCACAGAAACAACAGGCCCCAGTTCTTGAACATTGTGTTTTTTTTACTTAACAAAAATCTGATTATCAGTTCTTCAGTGAGAATGCCAATTTCTTCTTTGATGCCTGTCCATGAGATAAGCCAAATACCACAGAACTTTACCACAATCTTAGTGTTCATTAGGAGGAAAGAAATTAAGGCACATTTGTGTAATTCAAAGTGATTAATATGTGAGAAAAAATGCATTGTCTTGCAGAGCTTGTGTGTGTGTGTGTGTGTGTGTGTGTGTGTGTGTGTGTGTGTGTGTGTGTGTTGACTTACACGTGTGTAGCTTTTAACTTGTGTAATTTTATTTCTTCCAAGCTCCAGCTCCACTGCTGTTTGACCCAAGCACAGCACATTCTCAGCTGATCGTGTCTGAAGACCAGATGAGCATAGAGCCCAATGGCATGTACGGTTTGGAGCATCTTTATGTCCTGGGATCAGAAGGATTTACATTTGGCAAACACTACTGGGAGGTGGTAGTGGGAGACATCTCTGACTGGCTTATTGGTGTGGCCACTGAGTCAGCCACTGAAGAGGAAATGATAGATCCTCTCCCTGAACATGGCTATTGGACTCTGCTATTGAGAAATGGAAATGAATATGAGGCTGATGGTACTCTTGAACTGAGTGTGAAACCCAGGACCATTGGCATTTATCTGGATTATGAGGGAGGACAGGTGTCATTTTACAATGCTGATGATATGTCTCATCTCTTGACTTACACTGACACATTCACTGAAACACTCTTTCCGTATTTTGCTCTTCAATGTAACGATAATGTTGAAAACAATGAGCCTCTCAGGATGCGCCATTTACTAATATGAGACATTAAACTATAGAGGTTGATGAGCATGGAAGAGAAATAAACACCTAGATTTTCCACTGAATTAGACACTTGTTATTCCAATGAAGTTGCAAGTTGCATATGGGAACACCACACAGTCCGCATTGTAACACACTTTGAAGGAATTTCCTGGGAAAATTGAATTTTCTCTTTGGCAATTCCTCTATGACAGGAACCCTCCAAAAGTCTCAATTTGGGTCTCTGTTGAACTGATGAAATTAAATAAAGTAGGGACTTAGGAAATGTTAGACTATTAAATATGTTGTCTAACTCTGAGGAATTATTCATCAGAAACCAAATTTAACTAAGATATTACAACTACACCACCCCCAGACTCAACATTCCCTACCCCCTCACCACTAAAATCTAGCTCCCACTGGACCTGACCTCTTCCTCCACCCCCTTGCCAGATCCCCTCCAACGCCTGCAGACCTTTCTTGTTTCACAACCCCCTGGACTTGAACTCCACAAATTTATGCTATCTACCCTGCCCAGCCCCTTTCAGACCTGATTTCCCCACTGGTACTGAGCTACCCTGAAGATGGCATCCCTTACCTTGCACCCTGGCAACTCTACCCCCTACTGATCTGATATCACATCCCTTCCAACTTACTTCATGTAAAACTTACCTGACACCCTACGAACATGGCACTGCAGTCCCAAGTCATCTGGCATTCTACTCTTGACATGATACACCATCTCCAGCTGGCACCTGGCACCCTTTCCGTCGTACCCATCTGATTCCCTATCCTCCCTGCACCCTAACATCACACTTACGACAGCAGACTGCTGTGCCTTCTTCTGACTACTGTGCCTATGATCGAACTGTCAGAAAGGAAGCAGAGCCCTGCATTTCTGAGGATGTCGTCAGCAGAATCTTCTTTCAGAAATCTGGAGCTCCCTCTTTCATTAAAAAATATAGAAGGAGTGGAGTGGCATTCTGCGTGAGATTGCCATCCCTTGGAAAATCTAAATCTTAGTTCTCTTGCTGCAACTTCTATAATCTTACAATAAAGCAGGGAATTAGAAACACCAGCATGTGCCTACTGTGTTCCATTCAGCGAGAATGACACAGATTGATAACACATGGAAGAACACCATTGGGTTAAATCTGTATAGATCATTTTCAGTACGTAGTTTGTAAAACAGCCCTGATGTCTGCTAAAATTTTACTTCTACTTATTTCTCAATATTCTTGTGACAGTATTTTTCAAACTTTCACTGTTAGATGAAGATATTAAATCAATTTTAATACAGTGACAATATAATTTCTGATTAATATTGATTTTACTTTTAAAAACTGAGTAGTTTAGTTAGTAGATTTGTGTGTATTTTGAAGAGTTTTAATCATTTGTTTGTAAGTTAGTTCAGCAGCAGGAAACACCTTTAAACAACTTCCTGCTTCAGAAGAGGAGGATGTGGTTTGGAATTGTACAAATGAGTGATGAGAATTTTCTCTCAGTAAAGTAGGTACAAGCAATAAAATATTAATAGGATAGTGGAGAAAGGAATCAAACTAGTCTACGGAAAAGTAACTCTTTGAGACATTATTGTTGAGGGATAATGGACATGAAATCTACTCAAAAACCACTTAAAATATAACTGTGGCGAACAATGAAAAGTCTTGTAGAAAATATGGGAGAAACATGAAGAAAATGTAAAAGAAACTAAATTACCTCTTAAAGTACGTTCAACATGGGCATCGGAACTCAATGAAACTTGTAAGCTTTCATTGTAAGTAATTGTATAGAATATACAATTGTACAACTGCATATGACTTAATCGTATGTTTAATTACAATATTCTTGATAAATACTTTATGACATTAATATGTTATGAACCTGGCTGAGAGAATATAATTTATAAGTAGCGTGCACTCTTTTCCACCTTATATCATTATGACAATTGAAGTTTAAAGATTAGAGCTTTTTTTTGATATTGTGTCTAATTGTCAATTTAGTCAAATTTTAATCAGGTGAAATCTCCATGATTGGTAGTGTGGAGGTGTAGAGGTTATCAAGAACAAATAATGGAAGATGTTCCATGCAACAGTGAGAGTGGTTGAGTATGAGCTTTGGAGGGAGATTGGTGCGGTGGCAGAGTTAGGGTGAGTATAAAAGTAGCAGAGAGAAGATGGTGGTATTTACCATAGAGGGGCAGAAAAAGTCACAGACTTACTTTCTACTTTGCTAGGTGTTCCCCAAGACCTGAGGCTGCTGTAACCAGGGTGGCATCCTTTGCCATTCCCTGGGGAGAAGATGATGATCTTCTTCTATGCTACCCTATCCGCCAGGAAGTTCAGATGCCTGTCTGGGAAGGAGGATACCAAATTTCCCTCATCTAACGCAAATGCCAGGAACCATGCAGGGCAACACTAAACTGAGAAGACACACAATGGCTTCATTTAAAAATGGCACCAGCAATGCCGGTCCATTTGGGACATCCTGGCAATGTCAAGTTCTTTGGTCTGTGTCCATTGGCAGAATTGGGCTTGCATCTGAAATGCAAGCGAGCTTTCTCACTCTTCTCTCAGCAAATTCGCCTTCATCAATCACCTCCCCCACCACTATGGTGCCTCTTCATAGAAAAGACTATATACAGTGTGGACGCAGCCCATTTGGTCCATTGAGTACACAACGACTCCACCCTCCCTCCCGAAAGGCAACCCAACCAAATGAACCCTATCTCCATAATCCCACATTTTCCATGGCTAATTCACATTACGCACAAATCCTGGGCACTATGGGCAATTTAGCATGACCAGTTCATCTATCCTGCACATCCTTGGACCGTGGGAAGAAACCGGAGCATCATTTCAGATCAAGCCCAATTCTGCCAATGGGCACAAACCAAGGAACTTGACATTGCCAGGATGCCCCAAATGGACTGGCATTGCCGGTGCCATTTTTAAAAGAAGCCATTGTGTGTCTTCTCAGTTTGGTGTTGTCCTGCATGGTTCCTGGCATTTGCGTTAGATGAGGGAAATTTGGTATCCTCCTTCCCAGACAGGCACCTGAACTTCCTAGCGGATAGGGTAGCATAGAAGATCATCAACTTCTCCCCAGGGAATGGCAGAGGATGCCACCCTGGTTACAGCAGCCTCAGGTCTTGAGGAACACTAGCTAAGTAGAAAGCATGTCTGTGACTTTTTCTGCCCCTCTATGGTAAATACCACCATCTTCTCTCTGCTACTTTTATACTCACCCTAACTCTGTCACTGCACCAATCTCCCTCCAAAGCTCATACTCAACCACTCTCACTGTTGCATGGAACATCTTCCATATTTGCTCTTGATAACCTCTACACCTCCACACCACTAATCTTTCGTGACCTCTGCACTGCCTACCCACTTACCCGGGACAACTCATTGTTTTCTCCCCTCACCTCTACCAGCACTATCAGTTATGCTGCCTGCTTTCATTTCCCTCTCGTCCTGTAAGCAAATGGCCCACATTGGAGCACGAGGAGTCAAGAACAGGTAGAGGGCTGGCAATATTTAGCTCCTTGCCCTTACAAGGAGAGCATCCTGACTGTGACTGCCCTGAGCTGTTGGCTGACTGAATCTGAGCATATGGACAGGGAATGAAGGCTGCCCTTGAGGTTCTGCTAGAGTAGCATGTGGCTCAGTGGTTAGCACTGCTGCCTCATAGCACCTGGAACTTGGCTTTGATTCCACCCTCAGGTGACTGTCCGTGTGAAGTTTGCACATTCTCCCCATGTTTCATGGGTTTCCACTGGGTGCTCCAATTTCCTCCCACAGTCTGAAGATGTGCAGGTTGAGCAGATTGACCATGCTAAATTGCCCATAGTCTCCAGGGAAGTACAGACTAGTTTTATTAGCCACGGGAAATGCAGGGTTGTGAGATAGTGTAGGTGGGTGTGAGTGGGTATGGATTTGATGGGCTGAATAGCCTGCTTCCCATAAGTCTACAATATTAATACTAGGAACCCCTGAATGCAGGAATAGACAGAGCTTGGGAGACAGAAATGATGTTGATGTAAAGAAAAGATATTAACTGTAATTGAAAGTGATGGATTAATTTAATTAAGAATGACAAGAATGAACCGGGAATAGAGGGAAAGATACAATGACAAATAGAGGGAGAACAGTCAGAGCCTGTGAAGTATGGGGGCAAGTCACAAAATAGTCCTTTGTCTGCAACAAAAATAATACAAATGAACTTGGTCCCTTGTCCCTCATCTTTTTGAAATTCTGTGCAGCGACCAGCTTGTTTTTAACCTTCTGTTTGTATCTAGCAGATTAGCTTCTGATGGTTAATGCATAACTAAAACAGGGACAATGGTCCATTATATTTCTGGCTAATCATTGGCTTTCTATCCAGTTGTGATTCTCCATGTGTTGCCTGTCTGCACTCAGTGCTCAGGTTTAAATAGGCAGAATTATTCTTTACCACAATTTTGGAGGGTGGGAGGATGGGAGCAGAAAGAGAAATTCAGTTTTTTATTCAACAGATTGAATTCAGTCATTTATGTTTTTACTTTTTTCAACACATTGCAATACAACCGGTTCAATCCAGAGAAATTATTTACGTTAACACTCGCCAGGTTTGGGGTTGTGGAAAGGTCACATTACAGCCGACACAAAATTAGAAACTGTGGGTTGAAGATTTCACAAACCATGCTGATGCTTACATCAGCTGCAAGCGTTCCCACAAACAAAGGATCAGATCTAAGTTCTGTAGTTCTGCCAAGTTCAGTTTTGAATAGTGGTGGACAATTAAAGAATTCACTGGAAGAGGAGGATCCAGAAATATTCCCATTCTCATGAAGGAAGAGCCCAGCACATCAGTGCAGAAGATGAGGTTGAAGCATTTGCAACAATCATCAACTAGAAGTGCCAAATATATGATCCAACTCAGACACCCCAGCCTCACAGTTACCAGTCCAGCCAATTTGATTCACTCCATGTGATATTAAAAAAAATGGTTGGAGACATTGGATACTGCAAAGGCTACAAACCCTGATAATATAAACACAAGATTGAGAACTGATTCGATAAAACTCATTAAAATTATGTGGGCTGAATAATAGATTTATTATCTAAATCTAATTGTTCACTTTTGGAAGTGAGGTTGTTGATTTGCTCGCTAAGCTGGCTGGTTCTTGTTCAGACATTTTGTCACCATGCTAGTTGACATCGTCATTGGAGTCTCCAATGAAGCGATGTTATTCTACTTTGCTTGGAATTTATACAGTCTGGTCCATTATGGTGAGTTGTGTCATTTCTGGTTTTGAACTATATAGGTTTGTATATGGGGTCCAATTCTATATTTGTTGATTGCATTACAGGTGGAGAACCATGCATCTCGGAATTCCCGTGTGTGTTTGTTTGGCTTGGGCTGCCTTGTCCCAGTTAAACTGATAGCCTTCATTTTCTGAGTATACCAATATTAAGGAGAGTTCATTGTGCCTTTTTGCTGCTAGTATTCTGATGGCTAGTTTCCTTCCTGTCTGTCCAATGTCATCATTGCAGGGCATTTTGTAAACCATGTTGGCTCTGCATGTTGTGGGGATGATATCTTTAATCCTTGTTAGTGTTTTTCCTAGAGTGGTTGTGGGATTGTGGGCCACCATGATTTCCAGTGGTCTTACGAGTCATGTTGTCATATGTTCTTGATATAGGGCAGTGTGGCCAGTGTGTTAGGGCATACTGTGTCCTCCTGTTGTTGTCTATTTAATAGGCATCTGCAGATGAAGTTATGGGGATATCTGTTTATAGGAGGATTTTGCACAGATGCTCTTCCTCTTTTCTGCCTAGTTCCGCAGTATTGCAGTGTGCCTTGGCCTGTTTAAATACTGTCCAAATGCAGTTTTGTGGACACTGGGGTGGTTGCTGTGAAGTTGAGGATTTGATCAGTATGGGTTGTTTTTCTGTACACTGAGGTTTGGAAATCCCTGTTGGTCATACACTCAACGCTAACACCCAGAAACGGAAGCTGATTGTTGTTCTCGTTTCCCTTGTGAATTTAATCCCTGCAAATACACTGTTGATATGGTGGTGGGTCTCTTCTAATTTGTTGCATTTAATAATGACAGATGTGTCATCCATTTACCGGATCAACAGTTTAGGTTGAACGCAGGGGAGGGTGGTGTGTTCTAGTCTTTGAATGACTGCTTCTGCAATGAGTCCTGAGATGGGTGACTCCACAAGAGTACATCAGTGGGGTTACCCATCCCAGGACTCATTGCAGAAGCAGTCATGCGAAGACTAGAACACACCACCCTCCCCTGCGTTCAACCTAAACTGTGGATCTGGTACGTAAATGACACATCTGTCATTATTAAACACAACTAATTAGAAAATCCTCAACTTCCACAGTAATCACCTCAATGTCCATAAACAAAGCTGCATTAGGACACTATTTAATTGGCCAGGACACACTAAAATACTCTGGAACTATGCAGGAAAGAGGACGAGCACCTGTACAAAATCTTTGCTAGAAACAGATATCCTTGTAACTTCATCTGTAGAAGCCTTTTAAGCAGACAACAACAGCAGGACACAGTACACCTTAATACACTGGCCACTGTGCCCTACATCAAGAACATATTGAAACTGACAACAAGACTCCTAAGTTCAACAGGAATCATGGTGGCCCACAAGCTCACAGCCACTCTATGACAAAATGTAGATTAAAGATATCATTCCCATGACATGCAGAACCAATATGGTTTACCAAATACCATGCAACGACTGCCATACACATTACATCAGACAGGCAGGAAGGAAACTAGCCATCAGAATACATAAACATCAACTAGCAGCAAAATGGCACAACAAATTCTCCTTAATATTGGTACACTCAGACAGTGAAGGCCATCAGTTTAACTGGGACAAGCTAGCCTTGGCAGCCCAAGCCAAATATAGACACGCACAGGAATTCCTACAGACATGGTTCTCCACCTGTAATAAAATCAACAAACATATAGAATTGGATCTTATCTACAAACCCATACAGATAAAAACTGGAAATGACACACCTTTCCGTAATGGACCAGCCAGTATGAATTCCAAGCAGAATAGAACAACATCACTTCATTAGAGGCTCCACTGATGATGTCACCTAGCATGGTGATGAAATATCTGAATGGGAACAAGCCAGCTCAGTGAGCAAGTCAGCAACCTGACCTATAACTTGAGCTACAGGTCTTTGCCAAATCTTTAAACATTTGCAAGTCCCAAATGTGGGGCCATAAATATACAATGGTCACTAATAAGTCCACAAAGGAATTTAAGTGAAATATCTTTACATAGAAAGGTCACGAGAATGTACAATTGGTTTCCAAATGGCGTGTTTGAGATAAATAGGATAGGTAACATTTACATATCTCATCAAAAACTGTTGTTCTTAATGAAATTATTCAGACATGTTGTGATGCATCTCAGGGATTTTCTAACCCAGAGGTATTGATACTAATACTGTTTCACAAAGCGGCAACAGATTGAGGATTTAGAGATAGTAATATTGTTAAGTCTCAAGGAGAGGTTGAAACTGATTATTTCCTGTCAGTGTGTGCAGCATGAATATTACTTGAGAACTGTTAGCTTTAGCCTGAATTTTGTCTAGTTCACAAGACACAGAAACTTCAGTATTTGATGTATTGTGAATGGTACTTTGCAGTTATCAGCAAGCAGGGCAGCTCAATGGCTCAATGGTTCGCAATGCTGCTTCACAGCTCCAGGAAACCAGGCTGGGTTCCAGACTTAGGTGACATTCTGTGAGTTTGCATGTTGTCCCCATGTCTGTGTGTGTTTCTGCTGGGTAATCCAGTTTCCTCCCATAGTCCAAAGAAGTGCAGGTTAGGTGGATTAACCGTGCTAAAAAAAATGCACATACTGTCCAGGTATGTGCAAGCTAGGTGGATTACCCGAAGTAAATATAGGGTTACAGGGATAAGATGAGGTGTTTGGTTTGGGCAGAATGCTCTTTGGACCATCAATACAGACTTGATGGGTTAAATGCCCTCTTCTGTACTGTCATGATTGTATGATTCACCTCTTCATCCATGGTGTTTGGTTTGGGCAGAATGCTCTTTGGACCATCGATACAGACTTGATGGACCAAATGCCCTCTTCTGTACTGTCATGATTCTATGATTCACCTCTTCATCCATTGTGATGGAAGGAAGTTAATTAATGAAGCAGGTAAAAATGATTTGGATGAGGGCCCTTCTCTCAGGACCTGCTGGTACTGAGATGGTTTGCCTCCAATATTCACAACCATCACTTTCCTCATGTTCGCTATCACTACAGCCAGTGAAGAGTTTTGCTCATGCATGCTAGTGACTTGGATTCTGTGTGTATCACTTCATGCTCCTCAGTGCTGCTTTAAGGAAGACTTAGGAAGAGGGACATGACGGATGTGGAGGTTAGGGATAGATGTTTGATTACTCTAGGTCAAGTCGGCATAAGGAAGGAGGAAGTGTTGGGTATTCTAAAAGGCATTAGGGTGGACAAGCCTCCAGGTCCGGATGGGATCTATTCCAGGTTACTGAGGGAAGTGAGAGAGGAAGTAACTAGGGCCTTAACAGCTATCTTTGCAGCATCCTTAAGCATGAATGAGGTCCCGGAGGACTAGAGAATTACTAATGGTGTCCCCTTGTTTAAGAAGATAGCAAGGATAATCCAGGTAATTATAGACAGGTGAGCCTGATGTCAGTGCTGGGGAAGCTGCTGGAGAAGATACTGAGGGATAGGATCTATTTACATTTTGAAGAAAATGGGCTTATTAATGATAGGTAGCATAACTTTGTGCAGGGAAGGTCATAGCTTACCAACTTGATAGAATTCTTTGAGGAAGTGACAAAGTTGATAGCTGAGGGAAGGGCTGTGGATGTCATATGCATGGACTTCAGTAAGGCATTTGATAAGGTTCCTCATTGTAGGCTGATGAAGAAAGTGAAGTCGCATGAGGCCCAGGGTGTACTAGATAGATGGATAGAGAACTGGCTGGGCAACAGGAGACAGAGAGTTATAGTTGAAGGGAGTTTCTCAAAATGGAGAACTGTGACCAGTGGTATTCCATAGGGATCTGTGTTGGGACGATTGTTGTTTGTGATTTTCATAAATGATCTGGAGGAAGGTATAGATGGTCTGTTTAGCAAGTTTGCAGATGACACTAGGATTGGTGGAGTAGCACATAGTGAAGGGCACTGTCGGAGAATGCAGCAGAATATAGGTAGATTGGAAAATTGGGCTGAGAAATGACAGATGGAGTTCAACCCAGGCAAATGCGAGGTGATGCATTTTGGAAGATCCATTCAAGACCGAACTATATGGTAAATGGAAAAGCCCTGGGGAAAATTGATGCACAGAGAGATCTGAGTGTTCAGGTTGATTGTACCCTGAAGGTGGCAACACAGGTTGATAGAGTGGTCAGGAAGGCAAATGACATGCTTTCATTCATTGGACAGGGCATTGAGCACAAGAGTTGGCAGGTCATGTTACAGTTGTATAGGACTTTGGTTCACCCACATTTGGAACAGTTCTGGTTGCCACATTATCAAAAGGATGTGGATGCTCTGGAGAGGGTGCAGAGGAGGTTCACCAGGATGTTGCCTGGTGTAGATGGTGCTAGCTGAAGAGAGAACAAAGAACTAAGGAAATTACAGCATAGGAACAGACCCTTCGGCCCTCCAAGCCTGTGCCGATCCAAATCCTCTATCTAAGCCAGTTGCCTATTTTCCAAGGATCTGAATCCCTCTACTCCCTGCCCATTAATGTATCCGTCTAGAGGTTGAGTAGGTTAGGATTATTTACATTAGAAAGATGGAGGTTGCGGGGTGATCTGATTGAGGTCTACAAAATCATGAGAGGTATAGACAGGGTGGATAGCAAGAAGCTTTTTCCCAGAGTGGGGGACTCAAGTTCAAGGAAGATGAACCAAAGTCCTATACAACTGTAACATGACCTGCCAACTCTTGTACTCAATGCCCTGTCCAATGAATGAAAGCATGTCATATGCCTTCCTGACCACTCTATCGACCTGTGTTGCCACCTTCAGGGTACAATCGACCTGAACACTCAGATCTCTCTGTGCATCAATTTTCCCCAGGGCTTTTCCATTTACCATATAGTTCGGTCTTGAATGGATCTTCCAAAATGCATCACCTCGCATTTGCCTGGGTTGACAAAGTGAGAGCAGAAAAGTTTAAGTGGAAAGTTTTTTACTCAGAGGATGATGGATGCCTGGAACGCATTGCCAGCAGAGGTGGTAGAGGCGGGCATGACAGCGTCATTTATGATATATCTAGACAGATACATGAATGGGCAGGGCGCAGAGGGATACAGATCCTTGGAAAATAGACAACAGGTTTAGATAGAGAATCTGGATCAGCGCAGGCTAGGAGGGCCGAAAGGCCTGTTCCTGTGCTGTAATTTTCTTTGTTCTTTGTTCTTGCTGGGTGAAGCACAAATAGTGTCAGTGAGCAGATGAGTCTGAGTTGGGTGATTGGACTTTCAAAGACAAATTCAATGACTTTTTGGGTGAGCAAGGCATTAGCCACATTGACATTTTTCTGCATTTCCTGCACAGGAGAGACCGAGACAATTCTCCGATTCTTTGAAGGTTTAGAAACATGGATGTCCATATCATTAAAAAGTAATAATGCAACCTTAAGTCCTCATGAGATAATAAAAGAAATATTATTTCTGAGCTGTAGACTGTCTTTACATGACAGAACATATTGAAATACAGGAGAAAGTGCAGAAAATATTTGCAAGGAAATTATTAGATTGGAAGAATGCAACATTGGGAGAAATTGGGCAGCTATTGGATGTTTGTTGTTGCTACTTGACAGTTCAGGTAAAAAATTTTCAAGATATTTTGCTATGGACAATGTAGTGAGAATTTGAAATCACTAGTACATGGAGTAATTGAAGAATATCTTCTTCTTCATAATTTGGTTCTGACTAGCCATCCAGCCAACTGAGACAAACAACCTCGTCAAGGCATCTGAGTTACTGTGGCAATACACTGCACAAACCTTTTTTGTCATTTTGTAGCCAGGAGCTATGGGTAACGATGGTAGAGGCTTCCATTTCTCTCCACAACATGGCTAACAAGGAATGTTTCCCACTCTTCTTACCTGCTATTGGGATATGTTACCAGGATACTCAGATTAATACTCCTAGTGAATGCACATTCATTGATCATTGGGTTTCAGAATGGGCCTTAAATCTATAGGCAGGGCACTACCTATATATTGATCGGCGCAGGCTTGGAGGGTTGAAGGGCCTGTTCCTGTGCTAGCTTTTGTGCTCCTGAGATGCTGCTTGGCCTGCTGTGTTCATCCAGCTCCACACTTTGTTATCTTGGATTCTCCAGTTTCTGCAGTTCCCATTATCACTGTAATTTTCTTTGTTCTTATAGTGCCAATAAACCACGTTAAAGCATATGTTGCCATTCTAACATACATAAACGTGAGGTTACTGCATATCAAAGGGAAAAGCGAACAGAGGAATGTTTGATAGTGTGGATGAATAAGTAGATTGGAACAGCGTCTATATGACATATGGATAACATCATAGTTCAGTTAGTTCAATAGTCCGTTTCTAATGTGGATGCTGTATGTGTTGTCGGCTGATCTGTAATTGGTTCTGACAAGACGGATATAGAAATTTAGATCCAGCCTATAATATATGTAGAATGAATAATTCTAGTCACTTTATGCCACTGTTGTTTCTCTCCAATGGAAATTCACAAAACAGCTTAAGTTAATCATGGTAGCTATTGTTTAGTTGGAACTGGAAACTTATGGGAAAACTGTAACTGCTCAAGTTTGATGAATACAATGTAAATTGCCTTAGGGGAAGTGGGAAAACAGAGAGGAAGAATCTCACAAATTCTAGTCGTTCAGTCACTACTCAAGACTAACGTGTTTTCCATTTGTTGAAAAATATCAGAATATAGTGATTTTCTAATGGTCAATATGAAGAAAAGGCCACAGTTTCCAATGGGGGCATATATCTCTATTTCTCGAAAAGTTAGACAAGTCAGCTGCACTATCTGATTTAAAAGGAGGTAATGCTGTGAGAAATGTTAGCAAGCCAGTTTGGTTTTTACACTTTCTCTTGGACTTCCTTTTTCAGTTCTTTGATATTAATATCCTTGTCATGACTCAGTTAGGAAAAATGTGCTGAGAATTGAATTTCATAATTCAGTTGATTTTCTCTCCTACTGCATTACCTTATCCACTGTCTGTCTGCACTTGCCATCAGGTTTGGACAGACAGAACTGCTGGCAACAATTTTGGAAGGAGGCAAGATGGGGACAGAACTAGCAATTCAAATTTTAATCACTAGATTGAATTCACAAACTTTTATGGTTTTACAGGATTAACAAATTGCGATATTAAGTACAACAGGTCTAAGTGAAAGAAATTATGTTACATAAACACTTTGGGTTGTGGAAAGGTCAGATTATAGCTGACACAAAATGAAATACTGTGGGTTGAAGGTTTCACAGGCTATGTTGATGCTCACGTCCGTGGTTTCACAAGCAACAGATCAGTGTGTCCAGCTGTCCTGCTACATCTACTTGAGGAATGATTTTGAATGGTTTTGAACAATTAAACAACTCACTGGAAGAGGTGTATCCAAAAATATTCCCATTCTCAATGATGGGGCAGTCCAGTACATCAGTGCATGTGGTAAGCCTGAAGCAAAATCCTTCAGACAGAAGTGTCAAATGGATAATCCATCTCAGCTTCTCCATAACGTCTAGAGTATCACAGATGACAGTCTTCACCAAATTTGTTTCAGTCCACGTAATGTGAAAAACAGTTGCAGACACTGGATACCATAAATGGTTTGGGTTCTCACAACATTCCAGCAAAAATACTGAAAACTTGTGCTCCAGAACATGCAGAACCCCTAACCAAACTGTTGCCATATAGCTAAAATATTGGCATCTACCAGACAATTTGGAAAATTGCCCACACATGCCCTGCCTATGAAAAGCTTTACAAATCCCACCCAGTCAATTACTATCTCTATCAAACACCTCTTGACTTCCAGTAAAGTGATAGAAAGTTTCATCAACAGTGCAATCAAGTAACGCTTGCTTAGTAGTAACCCATTCATTGACAACCAATTTGGGTCTAGCCGGGCCACACAGCTACAGATCTTATTTCAGCATAATTCCAAGGGAAAAAAGGGGTTAAGTTTTATTTTACCAAGCTCTGATTTACTTTATTCATGTTTCCTGCAGTCACAGTAGTGTTTACCAGCTGTTTTGTAGTTAAAGCCAAACATTGATCCATGGTATTCTCCTTCTGAGCTTCGTTTTTGGACTCACTGTTGTAAATACCAATGTATCAAATGAGCTTCGTTCATAACTACAGAAATCTGAATGAAGTTGTCTCACTCTATTACAATTGGAGTACTTTAGCATTTGATTTTCATCAGCACCTTCCTTTCTAGTTTGAGGAAGAAAATTTTGAGGCTTTCCCACTTGACTCTTCTTCACCCTTACTACTTCCCTCCCTTTATTTTTACACCTTATATTTTTCTTGAGTTTATAGCAGTCATGGTAAAATGTATTTACTTTTATGGGTCAGTTCATAGTCATCAGGCTATATCTGCTGCAATTCTAATCGCTGCAAATCTCTTGTCAATGTGGATTCATAAAGTTGTACAGCATAGAAGCAGACTTTTTGATCCAACTTGTCCACACTGACCAGATATGGTAACTCAATCTAGTTCCATTTGCCAGCATTTGGCCCTTATCCCACTGAACCCTTCTTATTAATGTACTCATCCAGATACCTTTTAAATTTGTATTTTTATCAGCATCCACCACTTCCTCTGGCACCACTCTCTCATGAAAACATTGTCCTTTTGTAGATCCCTTTTAAAACCTTCCCCCTCTCAATTGCAATCTACGTCCTTTAGTTTTGGACTCCCCTACTATCGGAAAAAGACCTTGGCTGTTCACCTTATCCATGCCTCTCTGATTTTATAAACCTCTCAACCTGGATGTGGGCCAGGAGCAGGCAAGTAGGACTAGTTTGGGATTTGACCACTTGTTTATTTTTCTTTTTGTTGTCAAATGACAAAAAGAATGATTCAACATCCTGTTTTGCTGCAATTTTAGGTACGGTCTGTATAAATTTAAATAAATCCTCACTGGACTTTTCATTGTGATGGATCTTCTTCAAAGCTGTAATGATATCCAAAGTCTTTTTTGTTTTGGGATGCATTCTCCTAAGCTGGTATTCTTTTCTCAGTTTCCTCTCTTTATCCTTTTTTTCCCTTTCCTAAATCTCTACTTCCATCAGATTAAATGTTTTATTTATCTTTCTCCTCTCTGAATTTCAAACCCACTAAATTACATTATCAACTGTATTTCAATCTTCCAAATTCTTTCTTATGTTCAAGTTCTTTTCATTCTTTCTCATGTTTAAGCTGCTTTAACTGCAGTTGAATTCTAATTAAAGTGATTCATTGCAATAAGTTCCTCCTGCATTTCTATCAAACCTAGATGCTTTGCCAATATTTCAATTACTTTACCTTCTTAGTTCTGGGAAGCAATTCTACATCTAATTATTTGCAAATTACATCAGCTTTGTTTTTGTTAAATACTTTAAATTTATTATAGATACCACTTCGAACTACATGATGGCAGCTGTTAATGCCATCTTATTTTAAAGTATGAGAAATCTTATACCTGTTCTTGTATCACATACTAACTACACATTTAATCTGTTGCCTTCATTCAAAGGTTTCTGAACTGGAGCCCTCAGAGTGTCATCATGACTCAATTGGAAAGAATGTATCATTAATGGAGTCCCGTTACTCCACAGGAATCATAAATCAAATTTTTAAGTTGAGAGGGGAAAGACATAAAAGGACCTTAGGGGTGCTCTTTCACACAGATGGTGGTGCAGGTATGGGATGAGCTGCCAGAGGAAGTGGTGGAGGCTGGTACCATTACAACATTCAATAGGCACCTGGATGGATACATGAATAGATGGATATGGGCCAATGCTGGCAAATAAGACTAGATTAATTTCGGATATCTGGTTGGCAATGACAATTTGGACTGAAGGGTCTGTTTCTGTGATGAACAACTCAATGACTCTAAATGTGTACCTGCATGAATAAACCACCAAGATGATCAATTTTCCAGATGGATTGTAATTCAGGACAAAAGGTAATTCATGCAAAGTTTAATCATTATCAAGAAAACAACTCTATTTAGTTCAAACAAAATTATTTAACAATCGATAAAATTGGATTTTCTATTATAGGACTTTTAGTATACCACTTTTGAACCTCATATGTATATTCATAAATAAACAACAGACAAAACCCACACAGATGTCATGGATGAAACATTACAGAAAAGGGAAATCAAACATCAGTGAGTCAAAACTGGAACAGCAAGCTTGGAAAGCTATTTCTTACAGTTCTTTTAATTTTAGCAATGATAACAGAATTTTGTATGCGGAATGATTGTCAATCTTTGATTCAATAACTGATTAGGTGGACCTCGGCCTTTTCTTGTCTTCAAAGTCTTTCTTTCCATTCTCAAGTTTTTTTTAAAAGTTTTTCACTTGTTTTTAAGGCTTCTAGATGTCCCTGAGTTCTGTACAGATACTTTCCTGATCAACCCATTCAGAAATGCTGTTACCCAGCTCTGGAGCAGAAGTGATTTGAATGCAGGTCTCATGATTCAGAGGTAGGGGCACTAACAATTGAAAAAAAAACAGCCCTTACAGCTGAACACTACAGATTTTCTTCTAAAAACAGTCTGTTCAGGCAAGTCATCATACATCTCAGGGCTCCTGGTTCAGAGGCAGGGACACTATCACTACACCACAACAGCCCCTTGACTGAGCACTATACTCACAGACCTGTAACAATCTGCAATCACACCAATCCAAAAATGAGGTCATTTTTCCTGAACTCAAAAGCTCCTGGTGCCTCCCTGTCTCAAAGTATCTACCTCACTGCTTTGGAAAGCAATATAGTCATGTATAATTAAAGTGGACATCAAAGATCCAACTTGATTAATAACTTGCAGGAAAAAAAAACTTTTTCCTGGTATCTTTTAGCTACATTGCAGTTCAGAGACAAATAACACAGATATGTGGTCACTTGCAATCCAGAAGCAGTCATGTGCGATGGTCACCCAAAGTTCCGGAGGTAATCATTGTCTTTCCAATTTAGTTGAAGAGCTCTCTAACTTTTTTTTTTGAAGCCACACAATGAGAATCAGCTTGATATTTCACAATGAGGGGCACCATAGGCTGATTCAAAATGTGCACACAAAAAGCTTCTACTGGGTGAAGGTCTGGCAGTTAGTGCCTCAGCTGCAGAAAAATAATTCCAGTCACACATTCTAATTTTGGATGAAGTGAGCAGCCTCAGCCACAATATAATGGCAACTGTAAAACAAAACAATATTTCTCATGTCACATGGCATTGTAAACATGTGAAATGCCAAAAGTTAGCTTTTTCATCTTTAACTTGCAGATGTTAATCTGCACTCAAGAAGAACTGAGTAAATCTATTTCTTTTGCAGAAATGCACCAGCACTACAGCTCCCACCCTGATTCACTTTGCATTAAGCATTTAGCGGAAGTGTATTAGTTCTGTAAGGCATGTACTAAGATTGGGGAAAAACTGACCAAAAGATGCCAAAAATTCCCATAAGCCTGTAATTTGTTCTTTTTGCCTTTATAACATATACGTGCTTATCACAGTAATAGGCCCTTTGGCCCAACATGTCTGCGCAGACCATGACATATATATAAATAACTTATGTAGTATTTTCTGTACTTCATAAATAAAAAGTAGATATTGTTGAGAAATGTGGCTTCACCAGATATACTACTCATCACATTCCAAAGTTCTATACTTTACATGGTTCCAATTTTTACATACTTTCATTTGATTGTATATCTTCCAAAAACAGTAGAATCACAGTCAAATGGCTCATCAGGAGGCAATTACCTATATTTAGCTCATGTAAGCTCTAAATGGAACAATCCATTTCCCATCCTCACATCTATTGCCACGATATTTTGTTTTAAATATTAGTATCTATTGAAAACATTCAACGTCTCCTCTTCCATTAGCTTCCTGGGCAACAAGTTCCAGGCCATTGCCACTCAACAAGCAGAAGAAACGTTCCCATTCATAGTTCTACCAGATTTCTTACCCCAAACCATATCTGTGCCCCTTAGCCTTTCTATCTTTAACGACTGAGAACAGCTTATCTCAACCTGTCATAACCTTGCACATCTCTATCAAATCTCTTATTTTAATAAGAACGTCACTTCCTCATTTTGGCACCGGAGTTAAAAGTCGTCATCCATTGCAGTTTCTCCAGAGAGAGTCTTCCTAATCTGGTGACGAGAACACAAGAATATTAGACGTGACCCATGAGAGCTTTATACAGTTTCAGCAAAACTTCACTTGCTGCTGGGTTCGAGACTTAGATTTACGAAACCCGTAATATCACACTCCTTTCAATTTGTCCCTAGAGTTAAACTTCTGAGCAACGCAAACTAGTGCAACACACATAACTGAGAACAGTATGAATAATATATTCATTTCCAAGTATTACTACTCGGCTTTTCCCTCGAGGTTCCTATCCCTAAATTACGCTGGGCCTGTACAGGCCAGAACTGCAAAAAAAATTGCTGAGAAATCTCAGCAGGTCCGGCAGCATTCTGTGGAGAGAGAGAAAGCAGAGTTAACGTTTCGGGTCTGAAGTAGGAACTGAAGAAGGGTCATTGGACCTGAAACGGTAACTGCGCCTTCTCTCTCTCTCTCCACAAATGCTGCCGGACTTGCTGAGATTTCCCAGCATTTTATGTTTTTGTTTCTGATTTCCAGCATCCGCAGTTTTTTCGACGTTTTATTCAGGTAAATCTTAGGGATGGGGGAAAAGGAAAAATCCCCTTCCAAGTGGTCAGTGGGCGCATCCAGGATGAATTAATTGTAGGAGGTGTTTGCAAAATTGTAGGGAAGTGAATACTTTTCTCTTTACTGTAGAACAGTTCACATAAATTGTTAACATGTTACCAGTCACCTCTTAGTATGGTGTTTGTCATTGTTTTCCGAAATACCTGAAAAGTTGATGTGGGAGAATTGAGTAAAGTTTCAATAGGAGTCCTGGAAAATAGAATTAATGTATCGATAATCAGAACAAGAGGGTAGTTAGAAACTAAAATAGAGGTTGCAGGAAAAGCTTCAGCAGGTCTGACAGCAGCTGTGAAGAGAAATCAGAGGGAGCGTTTCGGATCCAGCGACCCTTCCTCAGTCCCTTCGTATGAAAGGCATTAATAAAAATCTCTTAATAGACTTTTTCTTTGTATACGCTGTGTTACTTCGGTCTGTTTTGTTTTGAGTGGGCGAACTCATTTAATCCTGGGTCAGAAGAAGTCTATGGCGACCTGCTCTTGATTAACAAAATGCATGATGCTTGGAAAATGATCTCTAATGCCGTTTGTCACTTGCGTAATGTTGAGCACAACCGCAGCGCGGAACTTGAGTGAGAGTTTCTACTCGCAGCCCCTCCCCGAACCCTCGGACGACCAGTTACGAATCCGTATCTCTTCGTTGCAATTGCAAGATGAACTCAATTGGAGAACACTTGTGAGTGAAATTCAGTTTCCCGCCCCCGCTTCCTGCAAAGGACTCTCTTTAAGTTTGCCGCCAGCAGATAACAAATTTAAAGAGAAATGGCAAGAGGATCCCACGGCGTGTTGCTGTCACTTGTACTAAGTTTCTACCGAGTACAACAATGCCTGACCGGTGAGTACCCCTGATTGAGTTTACAAGAGACTGCGCGCTCGCCGCTTCTGACCTGAGGCTGTATTGGCATGCAGGTTTCACCAGTTGTTTTATAAAAGGGGATGGAGTTGTAAAGCTATAAAACCTGTCCTGTTTGTTGCATGTAAGCAACATTAGTTGCTTTGTTTTTGTTCTGTCACTGACTGTCCGTTTCCTCTCAGCTGTCGCCTTCCACCGACCAAAGTAAACATCCTGCCGACATGACCAGAGGTCAGAAAGCCAAGACCGACTCTATTGGTTCCTAAATGTAAGCCGTGATAGCATTGCCCCTTCCCGGCCTCACGGTGCTCCGTGGACAAGAAAAAGTGGACAACTTGCCTTCAACTAGCGCCTTTTGCGACGTCAGGGCGCCCTGAGGAACATTACAGTTCGGCTCTCGACTCTCTTCACCCACCACCACCCCCTCCCCGCGTCCACATATACTTCGCTCAAAACATTTGCAAGCATAGATTACAAAGTGTGAAGCTGGATGAGCACAGCAGGCCAAGCAGCATCTCAGGAGCACAAAAGCTGACGTTTCGGGCCGAGACCCTTCCTCAGAGAGCTCAGAGAAGGGTCTAGGCCCGAAACGTCAGCTTTTGTGCTCCTGAGATGCTGCTTGGCCTGCTGTGTTCATCCAGCTCCACACTTTGTTATCTTGGATTGTCCAGCATCTGCAGTTCCCATTATCACATTTGCAAGCATAGAGTTATGCATTCGTAAGAGCATGGAAACAGACTCTTTGGCCCAACCAGTTCACGCCGACAGTGCTCCCAAACTGCCTGCGTTGGGCCCGTATCCCTCCTAATATTTCTTATTCCTGTGCTAATCTAAATGTTTTTTAAACGTGGTAACTGTACAGGCATCCACCACTTTCTCTGGAAGTTCATTCCACACAGGAACCATACTCTAGGTAAAAAAAATTGCCTTTTTTTACAACTTTGTCCTCTCTCACCTTTACAAATATGCCCCTTAGTCTTGTAATCCACCCTCCTAGTGTAAAGACAGCTGCCATTCACCTTATTTATAACCCGCATGATTTTATATACCTCATTAAGGTCACCGCTATACCTCCTACACTTCAGTGAAGTTCCAGCTGACCCAGCCTCTCTCCATAACTCAAAGCCTTCATGCTTTAAAGCAGATCTGTAGCTCGACTTGCGGTTGGAGTCGTTTGTTGGTTCGCTGAGCTGACTGGTTTTCATGCAAACATTTTCGTCTCCCTTCGAGGTGACATTGTCGGTGCTGCGTAGCCTTCTTTGAAGCGCTGTTGACTGTCGCGCTCTGTTTGCAGCAATTAAGTCTTAGACTTAGCCTCTTGTACATTTACACACTCACTGTCACTCTTGACTCTGGGTGTGTGAAACTACTATTTTTCTCACTGTCTCTCTCACACTGGATGGTCACCTGGTCTCCACCTCTTGCCATGCTGGTCTCCTCAGAAGATTCTAAGTTCTAAGAGGGTCATCTTTTATTGGATGGTTTTCTGAAACTTTCTGATTTTCGGGCCAGTTGGGGAGATACACTTAATAGCTTGAAACAGAGGCAACTTTTTGCAAGGCGTGGGACTGTCAATTTCTTTGTGTAGCAGGACCTGGTGCCTTTCTACCCAGATCCTCCTTTTATTCGGTGGTTAAATTGCCTTTTGTATTAATGTAATGTCATCAGCACCTGGCTACTGTGTTTGCACCAGGATTGGTGTGTGGGCTTTGTGATTTCAGTGTTTTACTTGACCAATATACCCAGCATCTCTTACTGTTTCCTCAACCGAGGATTCCCCAGCTCCGTTGTCGACAGGGGCCTCAACCAGGTTCAACCCATCTCCTGCACTCCCAGCATCATCCCTTCTCTTCCATCCTGCAACAGCAATGGGGTTCCCACCATCCCACCAGCATCCACATCCAGTAGACTTTCAGATGCCATTTCTGCCACCTCCAGCAAGAAGCCACGACCAGACACATAGCCCCCTCCCCTCCCTTGTCTGCCTTCCACAGGGACCGTTCTGTCTGGGACATCATAGTCCACACTTCCTTCAGCCCAACACCTCCCACAGCCCTACGGCACCTTCCCCTGTAACCGGTAAAGGTGCAACACCGACCCATTCACCTCCTCCCTCCCCAGTATCCAAGGGCTCAAATATACCTTCCAGGTGAAGCAACACTTCACCTGCACTTCCCAGAATCTAGTCTACTGCATTCGCTGCTCACAATGTGGAATGCTCTACACTGGGGAAATGAAGTGTAGACTTGGTGACCATTTTGCAGAACATTTACGTTCTGCTCGCAAAAAAAGACCCTGAACTACCTGTTTCCTTGATTTGCCACTTCAATGCACCACCCTGCTCCCTGGCCAACATCTCTGCCTCTGGCTTGCTACAGTGTTCCAGTGAAGCCCAATGCAAGCTGGAAGAACAGCACCTCATTTTGCACTTGGGGACCCTACAGCCCTCTGGGCTCAATATTGAGTTCAATAATTTCAGGGCCTAAACTCTTCTGTGTCCCAGCCCTCCACCCCACACACCAGGCCTTGTTACCACATAACCTGCCATTATACATCCCCTGCTGTTAGTCACTAACAGTCCCCATTAAAAACCACTCACCCTCCCAGCCTGATCGTTAGCAACTCCTTTGTCTGTCCTACTGTCTTTCTCTCTCTTTGGGCTCTATCCTATCGTTTACTCCCTACCCCACCCACCTCCCAATTTTCTGCATATAAACTGACATTTTCCCAGACACTATCAGTTCTGAGGAAGGGTCACTGGACCTGAAACATTAACTCTGTTTTCTCTCCACAGATGCTGCCAGACCTGCTGAGTTTTTCCAGAAACTTTGTTTTTGTTCCTGATTTGCAGCATCTGCAGTTCTTTTGGTTTTTATCGCTTACTGTTTGGTGACATTAGTAATCTAACTGCATTTTAATAGCCAGGAAGCCGTTACAAGTGGTACTTTATTGAAGTACTACTGACAAAAAGACTGAATTGTCGCTTTCTGTTCTAACTTTTTTCTGGTTCTATTGTTCCAACAGTTATGAAGTAATACAAGGGAAGCGCAAAGGCAAATATATTTAACTGGAAAAGGGCTAATCAATCACTTTAGAAAATGATCTGGTCTGAAATCACAAAGTATGTAGGGTCAGGTTAATTAAGCATAAGAAAACCTGAGGACATCTAAAGTTACATCTCCTTGGATAACTAAGCACGTCAAGGTGATATTGAATCAAAAAAGGTCTTTATGATAAATATTATATCTACAACTGAGCTGAAAATAATCTGAATGTAGATTATAAAAAGAAGGTAACAATGATAGAATATATATGTCTGAAATTAAAATAATAGGGAATCAAAACATTTTTCAAAAAAATCTATAAATAGCAAAAGGGAAATATGCCTGTTTAACTGGAGAGAATGGCCAGAGTATTAAGTGAACTCTCTTGCATTTGTCTTCACTTAAAAGACATACTACTAATATAAAAGTAAAGAAAGGCAAAGCAAAGTTATTTGGTGGAATTGTAATCAGTAATGAGGTTGCAATCAATACCTCCAAAATTTCGTAAAATGTAAAACTATATCTGCTCTGGTTTGGACACAGCATATGTTACTGAGGGATGTAAGGGCAACATCCTCGAGGATTATATGAGCCCTTTTAGGTATGCGAGTGTGGCCAGAAGTATGAATTATTGCAAACGATAATCCTTTGTTCAAGATGAGCTGGTGGTTGGAGTGGGGCAGAGTATTGAACAGATAAATCTGGCAAGTGTAGGCTTCTCAGCCTAACTTCTGTTTAGAAAAAAAAACTCTTTGAGATCTTAATCCATTAGAAATTAGTCTTGAGGAATGGTGGAGCAATCGATGAAAACTGAAGGAAATTGTTCAAGGCAAATCATGTTTGACTGGCTTGATGAATATTTGTTGCAAGCTAGCTGAAGATTGGTTCATATTGTTCACAGTGGGTTCATGTACTTTAAAAAGGTGTTTGAAAGAACACTATAATAGACTTGCTAGGAATATTTAAACAAATGGAATTATAGAGACATGGAAGAATGAATGCATAATTGGCCTAGGATAATAAAGTAGCAAGTCATGGTGGGAGGACACTCTTCAACTTGATACAAAGTCTAAAGTACTTTCCCCACCAGTCAGTATTAGGACAGGCTATTTTTGACATATTAATGAACTCCATCTGTGTCTTAGAGCATTATTTGCAGGTGACATAATCTAGAAATTTAGTATGTAAAGAAGGCAACAGGATTCTTCTTCTGGAGTGCCCAAGTGAAATAGAAAGACATTTTGTTGCTGACATTTGAGGTTTGGGAATGATGTTTTTGTCAGGAAAGTTGTAGACATGTATATAGGCTACAAATTACACTTTTTTAAAGGTTTGCAGGAACACAGGGAGCTGCATTGCATGTGATATGGGGAAATCTGTCAGAGTGGCAAGATAATTTGAGGTCACTGTTTATGAAAATTTTTTATTGATTTCAAGGCTTTATTATTATAACAATAGGGTGCAAAAACTAAAAGGTTATGCTGAAACTTTACAAATAATTGATTAGTGCTGAAATGGAATTGTGTTCAATTCTGGCTATCAAGTTTGACCAAGAAATGTGTCAAGGAAATAGAAGAACCACTCCAGAGATGGAGGGTTTTGGTTAAACGAGTGACCAGAGAAGATGTGCCTGTTCTCTCTGATTCAAAAACCTCAAGAGGTCATAGTTGTAGGCAATGATAGACTTTATGAGAATAAATCTGAAAAGTAATTTACTCAGAACGTCAATAAATTTGCCAAACTAAAAAGTGAAATTAACCAAATATTTTGTGATATGTTGGGATTTACCTTCGCTAGTGCTTTCAGTCTGTGTCTCAGTTTCCCACAAGTTTTAAGTTACGCTGCAGTGTATTGTTTACTAATCTAGTTTTGCTCACAACTAATTCTGCAATTAGAGGTCTGGCAGTCCAGACGAAATTTTACTGTTGTAAGTTAGCAAAAGAATTGGACCATTTTTTAAGTTAAATGAGTTGAAATCGCAATATGATAGCTGAGAAATTTAAAATCCATTCATTATCAAATGTGGAATGGGAATCCATTATTTTAAATGGACACCATGCCACTACTAGATGTGATGAAAACCTATTTGGTTCATTAATCAGCTTTGAGGAAGTTTGACATACCTTTTCAGCCTCGTGGAAAACTGTGACTTGAAAAGTATTTAAACTTAATCAAAATAAATTTGAGTTGAAGCAAGCAAAACACAATTCTGATTTGGGATTATTTGACTGGCCTTTCATTGTTGTTGTGTCATACTCTGGGAACTCCCTTGCTTAAGCACTGTGGGAGTTCGTACACTTGAAAGATTGCTGTGGTTTAAGAAGGTAGCTCACTGCCACCTTCTCAGGGCCAATTCATGTTGAGCAGTAAGTTCTGGTCTGAGCAGTGAATGATCAAATAAAGATAGCCAACTGATACTTACCCACCAGTTTTCTGCTGAGTGTGGAGAATGGCAATTAGTCACAAAAGATTGATGGTGGGATGGATTTGGTGGTGCAGTTTGTAAGTTGTCTGACTTGGTTTAGAAGTCAGGGAACTAAAACAAAAAGATTTCTGTACTTGTTAGTTGATTCCCAAATGCCAGTTTAATGATGGGAGACTGGTTGAAAAACTACCAAACCGTGATTTCAAGTAAAACAAGGAATGAGTCTTAGAGAGATCCATTGAAAGAGGCCCTTTGACCCACCATGTTCTTGCTGACCAAGAAACACCAACCTACACCAATCCCATTTGTCTGCACTTGGTCTTTCGCCTACTGTGCCCTGAAGTTTTAAGTGTTCAGCCAGATGCTTCTTAATGGTGTGAGAGTCATTGCCTCCACCACCCTCACTGGCATCATACTCCTTATTTATCATCCTCTGGGTGAAAAACATCTTTCAGTCGGGTCTCCTTTAAATCACTTGCTCCTCACCTTAAACTGATGCCCTCTGGCCTAAGATATATCTATGATGGTGAAAAATTCTCCTGATCTAACTTGACTATGCCTCTCATAATTTTAAAATACCTTAATCACTTAATCAGCTTCACCCCACCACCTTCCTCCCTGATTCCCCTCTGCTTCTAAAAACAAACTCTTCCCATCTCTCCTCATAATTGAGAACTTTCATTCCAGGTTGCATGTTGTTGAATGACCCCAAACCCTCTCTGGTGCAATCACATCTTTGATTGTATGATGACCAGAACTGCACATAGTATTCCATTTGTGGCATATTCATTGTTAATAAAGTTGAAACAAACTTTTAACTTCTCAGTTGTGAATGAGGCATTGAATTATATCAGGAAGAAAGACACCGAGTTTCATTTCTGGTGAGAGATGATCGAGGTGACTTAAGTTTGTGAACTTATTCTTGCATGACAACATTTCCCTACCCCTCAGTCTAGGACACCAGGAAAAATAATACCCCTCAGTCTAGGACACCAGGAAAAATAATACATCAGAATTTCCATTACTGATCATTGGTAAATTAAGTTGTGAAAAGTTTTTGTGCACAAAGAATGCTTGAGTTCAATATTTCTCTCTTGTTTTGAAGAGACTGCAACCCATTAGTTTTCCAGATTATGTAGGAAATGACTGTATTGAGATATTTGGTTATTCATTTGAGTGATTTGTGTTGTAATGGAAATCTCTGGGTAGGATTATTCATCAACTGAACCAAGTAGAAAATAATCAGGATGCAGTTCCCACATTTACATTTACTTCTAATCACTTCCTTGAGTGTCAATGACAGGCATCAAAACTCTGATCTATTTTGTCCTCACCATACACATGCCTAAATCATTGATGTCAAATTTGTGTCAGAGGTAGCAAGTAATTGGCCGTATCCAACAAGGTAGAAGCTACCTACCTCACCTTTGACATTCAATGGCATCGCCATTGTTGAACCTCCAATTATCAATAGCCCAAACAATACTATGAACCAGGAATGCACCTGAATTAACTGCAGACACGATGGCCATAACAACAGGTTAGATGCTTGGCATTCTGTGGTAGAAGCACACTGCCCGTCTACAAATGCCTTTCTAACATCTACAAGGCATACAAGAAGAGAGTGGTGGAATGCTCTGCATTTGCCTGGATGAGTCTAGCTCCAGTAGAAGCTGGACATCATCCAGGATACCATTTCTCACTTGATTGGCACTACATCTACCACCTTTAAACACAAATTCCTTCAATCATAAATGTAGAGTGGCAGTGGCGTGAACATTTACAAATCTCATGACAGCAACTCATCAATACAGAGAGTGGTGGTAGGGGGGGTGCTTTTCAGACTGGAGGTCTGTCACCAGTGTTGTTCCACAGGGATCAATTCTGGATTCTGTTTGTTTGTCATTGCTATAAATAATTTGTATGACAATATCAAAGGCATGGTTAGCAAGTTTGCAGACAGCATCAAATTCAGTGGCATAGCAGATAGTGAAGAAGGTTTTCTAAGAATACAAAGGAATCTTGATGAAATAGTGCAATGAGCTGAAAAATGGCAGATGGAGTTCAATTTGGATGAATGCAAGATATTGCATTTTAGTGGAAAAACAGGGACAGGACCTATACAATTAATGGTAGACTCTTGGGTATTGTTGCAGAACAGAGGGACATAGAGGTTCAGGTATGTAATGCTTTGAAGTTTGTGTCACATATCGACAAGGTGGCTGGAAAGGCGTTTAGCATGCTTACCTTCATTTATGAGTCCTTTGAGTATTGGAGTTGGTAAATCACGTTGATGTTGCACAGGACATTGGTGAGGCCCCTTCTGTGGTACTGTGTCCAATACTACAATAGGACAGATATTATTAGGCTGGAAAGGATTCAAAAGAGATTTATCAGGATGTGGTTGGGAAGGTAAGGTATCAGTTATAAAGACAGGCTGGATAGATTTTTTTCACGAGTGTACAAAGTTGAGACGTGATGTTATAGATGTTTATAAATCATGAGGGGTATTGATAAGTTAATAGTGGGTGTCTTTTCTGTATGATGGGGGATTTCAAAACTGAGGGTATATTTTTAAGGTGAGAGGAGAGAGATTTTAAAAAAAAGACACAAGGGGCAAAATGTTTTTACAAAGAGGGTGGTTTGCATGTGGAATGAACTTCTTGAGGAAGTGGTGGATGTGCCAGGCACAGGCAGGCAGGACGAGCTCAGTTTGGGATTATGTTTGGTGTCAACTGGTTTGACCAAAAGAACTGTTTCTGTGCTGTATGACTCTAAGGTTCTATAAGCCTCCTCTGACAGTACCTTTGAAGCCCACAAACTTGGCTGTCCTGTTTGCAAAGGCTAAGGAAGCAGACACTTGGAAAGGCCATTGCCTGCCTGTTCCTGTCTATGCCGTACACCGTCTAACCTATACTGCCATTCCTTTGTTGTCACTCGATCAAATTTCGTTAGCTGCTTTCAACAGCGCACATTATCATAAAATAGGATTTTTGGAATATATTTCTCAAATTTCTTCTTAATGTATACAGTTTATTTCTCAGGCTCTTTGTGCCTATATTGATTGAACAATATAGGCACAAAGTAAGGACTTTTATTTTCAATGTAATGTGTTATGATTGGCTTATCATTTCAAGTCTTTCAGTAAGCTGCAATCAGCTGTGAGGAAGGGTCACTGGACTTAAAATATTTAACTTTGTTTTCTCTTCACAGATGCTGCCAGACCCACTGAGTTTCACCAGCAATTTCTGGTTTAGTTTCAGAACTCCAGACTCTGAAATTTGTTGTTTTGTTTTAGTTTTGTGATATTTTCAGTGTTTGATTTGCCAATAGTGAGGATTTTTTTTCTTTTTCTCTTCTAGACTCTCATTCTCTGCTGTTTCAGTACACCTTAAATCATGGGAGACCTGATTTACCAGAGTATAGTGTCCTGGGGATTTTGGATGGCTGCGAGATATACTATTTTGACAGCAATATGAAAATAACCGTTCCAAGGCAAAAATGGATGGCGGAAGCATTTGACAAGACTTACTGGGAACAGTGCACTATCACTAATGCTGGCTTCCATGGCATCATTAAGGGACAGGCTGATGAATGGCTCCAGAAAGAAAACCAAACATCAAGTGAGTTTATTCATTTGAAGTGAAGGCAGTGAATGACAGGTGATTTTATGTTGGATGGGAACTGTGCAACAGGAGTGTTGAACCATTCTGCTATCTGCTAGACCTTTCCTGCCAATGTCATTTGATTTTCCTTTACTCTTTCCCTTTTGTTTTTTATAAATTGCCCTGTGTTTGTGCACCACAGGCTGAGCTGCATTTACTGCATGTGCCTAGTTGCCCTGGGAAAGTGGTGGTGAGCTGTGTTATTGAGTCACTGCAGCGTATGTGTTCTAGCTGGATGCAAAATGTCCTTGGAGAGGGAACGATAGGACTTTGATCCAGTGGCAGTGAAGAAACAGTGATATATTTCCAAGTCAGGATGGTGAGTAGCTTGGAGGAGAGCTTGCAGATGTGGCTGTTTCCTTGTATCTGCTGCCCTTGTCCTCGAGGGTAGCAGTGGTTGGCAGTTTGGAAGTTGCTGTCTGAGGATCTTTGGTGAATTTCCGTGGTGCATCTTGTGATTGTAGCAGTGTGTACTGAGTGTCAATGGTGGAAGCGGTGGTTACTTCTGGATGTGTTGCCAAACACATGGGCTGCCTAGTCCTGATGGTGTCAAGATGTTTTTTTTGTATTGCTGAAGCTGCACCCACCTAGGGAGCGTATTCCATCATACTCCTGACTTGACTATGTTAGATGATGGAAATGCTTCGGGAATTCAGCAGGTGAGTTACTTGCTGCAGTATGCTTTACCTCTGATCTGTTATTGGAGCCACTGTATTTATATGGTGAGTCCAGTTGGTTTTCTTGTCAATGGTACTTGCTAGGTGATAAAGAATGGGAGATTCAGTGATGATGACAGCATTGAGTATCAAGGGATGGTGGCTATATGGTCTCTTATTGGAGATGTTCATTACCTGGCATTTGTGTGGTACAAATGTTACTTGCCAATCATCAGCTCAAGCCTGGATATAGGTCAGATCTTGTTACATTTTAACATGTATTGGTTTCTCATCAGAGGAGTCTCGAATGGTGCTGAACATTGCACAATCATCAGCGTACATTCCCACTTCTGATCTTGTGATGGAGCGAAGGTCATTGATGAAGCAGCTGAAGATGTTTGGACCTTGAACATTACCCTGAGGAACTCCTGCAGAGATATTCTGTAGCTGAGATCACTAACCTCCAACAAGAATGGCACAGTGGTTAGAGATATGCAGTAGCTCAGTGGTTGGCACTGCTGCCTCAGTACTAGAGACCCATGTTTGATTCCACCCTCGGGTGACTGACTGGAGTTTGTGCATTGCCATTATGCCTGCGTGGGTTTCCTTTGGAAGCTCCAGTTTCCTCCCATATTCCAAACATGTGCAGGTTGGGTGTTCGCCATGGAAAATGTGGGTTACAGGGCCAAGGTAAGGGGATGGGTCTGAGTGGGATACTCTTGGGAGGGTGATGGGCGAATAGCCTGTTTCCACACGGTGGGCATTCTATGGCCTATGATTTAAAGAACAGCTACCTTCCTTTCTGTAAGTTATGACTCCAATCAGCGAAGAGATTTCCCACTGATTCCAATTGTTCTAGACATCCTTGATTTCATGCTCGGTCAATCTCACCTCTGGAAATGTCCATGTTTCAGCCAAGGCTGTAATGAGTTCAGAAACCAAGTGGCCCTGGTGGAATGCAAACTGGGCATCACTAAACAGATTATTGCTGAACATGTGCTGCTTGATAACCCTGCCAGAGATATCTTCCATCAATGATTGAGGGTAGACTGATGGGGGTGGGATTTGATTGCGTTGGATTTGTCCTGCTTTTGTGTACAAGACATACTGGGCAATTTTCCGTAGTGTCAGGGGATGCCAGTGTTGCAGCTATGCTGGGACAGCTTGACTAAGGGAGCAGCACAAGTCTCTGGGCCACAAGTCTCCAATATTATTTCAGAATGTTGTCAGGGCCTAGAGTCTTAATAGTATCCAGTACTTCCAACCTTTTACTGGTATCACTTGGAGAGAAATAAATTGGCTGAAGACTGAAATCTGTAATGATGGGAATCACCAGATGAGACCAAGATGTATGATCTACTCGGGACTTCTGGTCAACGACTGTTGTGAATGCTCCAAGTTTATCTTTTTGCACTGGCATGTTGGGCTTACCTGTCACTGAGGATGGGATATTTTGGTGCCTTCTTTCTCCAGTCAGTTATTTAATTGTTTACCACCATTAGCAACTGGACGTGGCAGGACTGCAGATCTTAGATCTGATCAATTGGTGTGGGACTGCTTAGCTGTGGATATCAGCTTATGCTGTTTGGCATGCAAGTAGCACTATTTGGTAATGTCACCACATTGACAGCTCATTTTTAGGTGTGCCTGGTGCTTCTCCTGGCATGCCTTCCTGCATTCTCCATTGAACTAGAGGTAACCCCTGGCTTAGTGACTATAGTCGAGTGAGGGATATTGCAAGCCATGAGGTTGCAGACTGTTTTGGAGCACAGTTCTGCTGCTGTTGATTACCCACACTGCCTCACGGAAGCCCAGTCTTGAGTCACTTAATCTATTCAAAACCTGACCCAATTTGCATGATTGTCATGCCACACCACATGATGGAGTGTATTATTAACGTGAAAGGGAGACATTATCTCCAAGAGGACTGTACGGCGGTCACTCTTTCTGGAACTGTCATGGACAGATGCACCTGCAGCTAGCAGATTGGTAAGGATAAGATCAAATATGTTTCTCCCTTTTTGTTGGTTGCCTTACCCCATGCCATAGACCCTGTCTGACAGTGATGTCCTTTCGGACCCAACCAGCTTGATCAGTAGTCGTACTACTGAGCCACTGTGGGTGGTGGACATTGAAATCGGGCACCCAAGTGCATTCTGTGCCCTTGCCACCCTCTGATTCTTCCAGGTGCTTTCAACATGGAGGAGCATATGACTGTATACCACTGTGCTGTCATCTTTACTGGCTCTGCCCTGCTGGTGGGAAAGTACCTATCCAGGGATGATGGAGGTGTTGTTGGTTTCATTGTTTAAAAGGTATGATTCCATGAGTATGACTATGTCTAGTATGACTAGTGAGAGACAGCTGACCCAATTTTAGCACAAACTCCCGACTTAGTAGCGAGGACTTTGCAATGCTGACAGGTCTGTTTTTGCCATTGTCATTTCCGGTCCTTAGGTTGATGCTCCAGCCTGTTGCATTTCTTTATTATTATGTTACTACAGTAATTTATTGTTATGTGTTCATGAAAATGTGTATAAGCTGCCACCATTAATCCAGCACTATCTTAATTGTATACACTATAAAAGAGAAACAATGCAAACAAAGTGAAGAAAAATTCCACTTTTTGCTCCAACCATGGATTCTTGATTTCATAAGTAGCTATGAGTTATGCCTTCCTCAACATCCAGCAAAGTTGGCCCTGAGGCCGCAACACTGAGGAGGAAGCGTGCTGAAGCAGCGTGCACAGTCGCCAACCAGACCCAGGATGTCACCTCTACCAAAGCTGCCTCATGGCTACCGATACTGCACCTGCCACCAGACATGGAGGCTGTCCCAAATCTTGAGGATTGGGGCCCATTCTCAACTTCCAAGGACCGAAGGACCATCCAAGTGAACTCCTGAGGATTGAGCGATAGTTCACTCTGCCTCTGAAACTCCAACGGAGAAGAACTAACCCCAAGCCATCAAGGGTTCGACAGTTGCTCAAGCCACAATTGCCATGGCCATGAAGAATGGACTGGATCAGCTGCTCAGCCGCTATCCCCAACCTCTCCTCACCACTACAGCCAGAGACAGAAGACAAAATGAATTTGATTCAACAGTCAAATGAAGTAAAGTTAAAACTTTTGCAAGAAGGTGCAGTTGGTCATGTGAATAGAGGAGGTAGGAGCTTGAACACCTGTCCTAGCACCCCCATCTTCTTTGTTGAGACTTCATAGTGATTGATTACTCCCAAATGGCTTCCTGGGCCATTTCAGAGGGCTGTTGAGGGTCAACCACATTACTGTGGGTCTGGAGTCACGTGTAGGCCAGACCAGGTGGTGAGAGTTTTATCTCCTTCCCTGAAAATGTTAGTGAATAGGTGGGTTTTTCATGAATTGACAGTGACTTCCTGATATTTTGGTTGAATTCAAATTCAAACATCTGCCTTGCATACCCAGAACATTAGCTGCACTTGTGGATTAATAGTCTAAAGAAACTATCATTCCTCCTCCTCACGTTTGCAACTCAAACTGTCGCTGAATAGGGTGCATGGCTGTCTGATTGTGCTCACTGATTTTTCAACTTGGTTGAATTGGAACTTAGCTACCAGGAGACATTTTAATTTTAACATCAGGGAAATATGGACAGCAGATTGCAGCATTACACCTGAAACAATAAATGGATATATGGGACTCTGGCCTAAAGAAAACCTCAGATGCTCTTTTATAATCCTGCAAGTGGTTTGAGAAACTAAGCAAGAATACTTGCTGCAGAGGAGTGATCCAATTGGAAGGAGGCACTGTATTGTAGTTGTGAAGTCAAATGTATTTTCACAGAAATAGATGAATTCAAATGTTTAATAAAATTAGATAAAATCAGAGACTGGGTATTTCCCAGGGTCAGCTGATTATTAATAAGGGACATGCCTGACACTTGAGAGTACCAGTGAAAATCTGGATTATTTTAAGAAAATTCTCCCAAGTATCAATTGTATGATTACTAAAACTATTGTTGCAACACTATTAAGAACTGAACATAATGCATGCATTCATTTAGCAGAGGAAAATCACTGCAGACAGCAGTTTTGAGCCCAACTATGCAATGTAATACATGGAGGAAACCATTGAACCAGTCCTGCTCCTCCATCAATGAGATTATGAATGAGCTGGTTGTGGCTTTAACTGCACTTGTCTTTCAAGTGCTACATCCACCCCCATCCTCGCATTCCATCTCAAACCCCCGCTCCCACCTCCTGCCTTTCCGTACCCTTGGGCTCTCTGTGATGGCAAATGTTAAAGCTCTCGCTGTTGTGCTGTACTTCTATCATCCTGTGTAATAATGCTTGTACACTTGTTTAATGTACTGCTGGATATGAAGGATCAAATGAGAAACCAAAATTGTCAGATTTGTTTTGATCAGATGCAATGAATATTTAAGGGCTCATTGACTGAATTAATGTTTAGGTACCCATTACCTGCAAGGACTGTTTGGCTGTGAGCTGCATGATGCCAATCCGAATGAAGGGATTTTGAAGTTTGCGTTTGATGGCAGATACATCCTCAGTTTTGATAAAGATACATTGGTGTGGATTATACATGATAAGTTTGCAAAAGAATTCAAAGAGAAATGGGATAAGGAAACAAAGATGAACCATTATTTCAAGAGCCTGTTAGAAAATGACTGTCCAGATCTATGGAAGACGTACTATTCAATTGGAAATGCCTCTTTAAGCAGAAAAAGTAAGTCAATAAAAATATGATTGTAGATTTGCTTGTTGGTGTGCAAGGCATTGGCTTACATGCGAGAACTGTAAACACATACATTTTAACTAGTGGCTAATTCAGTTTTAGAAAAGGAGGAAAAGCGAAATGTAATTTCCTTGACTCCAATAATGCACTGTGTGATTTGTGTGGACGTTGAAATAATTATCTTTCTTTCATACAGCTCCCCCTGAGGTCTCCATTATTGCCAAGAGTGGCAGCTACTCTTTTCTACAATGCATTGTGATTGGATTTTACCCACAGCCCATCAACGTGACCTGGTTGAAGAATGGAAAACCTGCTCATGAGACAAACTCTACTGGGTTATTGCCCAATGAAGATGGGACGTTCCAACTAAAGACAACCCTCCAATTCGACCCATATGATGGCAGCCAATATGCCTGTCATATTGAGCACATCAGCTTCCCAGGCGGAAAGACTGTCCTTTGGGGTAAGCACTATTGCTGGATCCTCCTTCAACTAATGATTATTGTGTTGCCCACAGACCCCAAAGCAATCGGATCTCTGAAAGCTGATCAGAGCGCGGTCAACTCTGCTTCTCCTACAAATCTTCAAAATTTTTCATTTAGGCTCTGGTAAGTAACCATAGAACTTCCTAAACGAAATAAATCCTGAGCAACTCCTGTGTTTCTCCCTCAACCCCATTAATTGTTAGTCCATTCTGTTTGGAAGAATAACAATTCCATATTATCTGAATCATGAAATACAGAGGGATCCAGGTATCCTAGTGCATGAATCACAAAGGATTAGTATGCAGATGCAGTAAGTTATTAGGAAAGCTAACGGAACATTTTCATTTATTGCAAAGGTGATTAAATGCAAAATTGAGGAGGTTGGCCTTTAGTTATTGCAGTTCAGATTACTAAAGGAAGTTGCTCAGAAACTATTAGATGTATTGGTGGTCACCTTCCAAAATTCAATTGACTCTGAAACAGATCCGACAGATGGGAGAGTGTCAAATGTAACCTCATGACTTAAAGAGAGGGGAAAGAAAGAACAGAATTGGAGACCAATTAAGCTAACGTCAGGAGTGGGTAAAATGTTGGAATCTGTTATTAAAAATGAGTAAAGAACATAAAAGCATGAACAGGATTGCAAAAAGGTAGTATGAGTTTATGAAATGCAAATTATATTTAACAGATCTGCTGGAGTTTTTTGAGGATGTAATTAGTAGAATAGATCAGCAAGCAATCGGGTGTATTTGGATTTTGAGAAAGCTTTTGATAAGAAGTAGGTAAGTTTGTTTAGATTATGAGATGGGGGTAGGGCTAATATTGAGCCATAGAGCTGCAAAGCACGGAAGCAGATCCTTTGGTCCCTCTCGTCCATGCCAACCAAATATTCCAATTAATCCATTTGCCAGAATTTGGCCGATCTCCCTCTCAAACCCTTCCTATTCGGGTACCCATATAGATGCCTCTCTAAATGTTGTAATCATACCAGCCTCTGGCAGTTCATTCTATGCACACACAGCCGTCTGTGAAAAGAATTGCCCCTTACATCCCTTTTATATCTTTCCCCCTGCTCATTAAACCTGTGCTGTCAGGTTTTGGAACTCCCCTACACTGGGAAAAGATCCTATACTATTTATACTATCCATGTCCCTTATGATTTTATAAACCTCAAAGGTTACCCTTCAGCCTCTGATATTCAAGTGAAAATAGCCCTCGCCTCCCCATAGCTCAAACTCTCCAACCCCAGCAAGATCCTTTGTAAAAGTTTTCTGTGCACTTTCAAGTTTAACTGCATCTTTTCTACAGCAAGGAGACCAGAACTGAATTCAGTATTCTAAGGCTGGCCTAACCAATGTCCTGTACAGCCACCAACATGACCTCCTAACTCCCATTCTCAATTCTCTGTTCAATAAAGGCACATACCAAATTCCCTCTTCAATACACTCTCTACTCCTGACTACACCTTCAAGGAAGTATGAATGTGCACCCCAAGGTCTCTTTGTTTGGTAACACTTCGCAGGACACGACCATTTAGTGTGTAATTCCTGCTCTGATTTTCCTTACAAAAAATCAGAAATCCAACATTTATGTCAATTAAATTCCATCGACCACTTCTCAGTCCACCGCTCATCTGATCAAGCCCTGTTGTCCTCTGAGGTAATCTTCCTCATTGTCCAGCACACCACCAATTTTGGTGTCGTCTGAAAATTCACTAACAATTCGTCCTAAAATCTCATCCAAATCATTTACATAAATGACAAAAAGCAGTGGACCCAGCACCAAGTCATTTGGCACACCACATGTCACAGGCCTCCAGTCCAAAATAAAACAGCCATTTACCACCACCTTCTGTCTCCTACTTTCGAGCCAATTTTGTATCCAAATTTGCGAGCACTCCCTGACTCCACGTGACCTAACTTTGCTAACCAATCTCCCAGGCTAAACCTTGTCAAATGCCTTGCTGAAGTCCATATGGACTATGTCCACCCCTCTGCCTTCGTCAGTCTTCTTTGCTGCATGTTCAAAATACACAATCAAGTTAGTGAGACACGATTGCCCACGCAAAGTCATGTTGACTATCTTTACCCAGTCCTTGCCTTTCCAAATATATATAAATCCTATCCCTCAGAATCCCCTGCTACAGTTTTCCCATGACTGACTTCAGGCTCACCAGTCTATAGCTCCCTGGCTTTTCCTTACCACCTTTCTTCAGTAATGGTACCACATTAGCCACCATACAACCTTCTGGCACTTCACCTGTGGCAACTGATGATACAAATATCTCAGCAAGGGGCCCAACAATCACTTCCTAGCTTCTCACAAAATTCTGGGATACATTTGATGAGTTCCTGGGGATTTATTCACCTTAATGTGTTTCACCTTCACTGTAATAATGACACTTTTTCCATGCGATCACATTTGTGTCTCCAAGTTCTTTAGCTTCCATATCTTTCTCCACAGTAAACACTGAAATGAAACAGTTGTTTATTATCTCACCCATCTGCTGCGGTTTCACACATAGACAGTCTTGATATTCTCTAAGGGACCCCATTCTCTCCCTCGTTACTCTTTTGCCCTTAATGTATTTGTGGAATCTGTTTGGATTCTCCTTAACCTTATTGTCAAAGCTATCTCATATCTCCCTTTTTCCCTCCTGATTTCCCCCTTGAGTATACTCCTACTGCCCTTATACTCATCGAGGAATTCATTTGATCCTTGCTGTCAAAACTAACCATATTCCTCTTTTTCTTGACCAGAGTATTAATTTCCCTAGTCATCCACCATTCCCTGCACCTACCAGCCCTGCTCTTCACATTAACAGAAACATTCTGACTGTGAACTTTCATTACCTCAGTTTGGAAGGCTTCCCCCTTTCCACCTGCCCTTTCACCTGAGAATAACCTCGCCCGGTAAGCTTTTGAAAGTTCTTGCCGAACACCATCATAATTGGCCTTATTCCAAATTGGCAATGATTAGGAATTAGTTGATAGAAAGGAAACACAGTGTGAAAAAATGGGTCTTGTTTGCTGAATAGAAGACATTGATTCACGTAGTGTAGCAAGGCTCGGTACTCAGCCTCAGTTATTCACTATATATTAAAGATCTGGATGAGCGAAACGAATGCGTCATTTCCAAGTTTGTTGCCAATGCAAAATTGGATGGGATTGTGAGTTGTGAGGAAGATGCAAAGAGGTGTCAAGGTTATTTAGACAAGTTGAGTGAACAAAGCACATGACCAATGTATAAATGTGATAAATGTGACGTCAGTGTGAAAAACCGAAAGAAAAGTAGTACTTAAATGGTATATTGGGAAGAGTGGATGTAAGAGAGGATTTGGGTGTCTGACACAGCTATCAATGAAAATAGGCAGGTGCAAGAGGCAAAAGCAAATGCTTCATTGCAAAAGGATTTGATTTCAGAAGTTGTGACGTTCTGTTGCAATTATGATGTGGAGATGCCAGTGTTGGACTGGGATGGACAAGGACAGAAATCACGTGACACCAGGTGAAAGTCCAGCAGGTTTACTTGAAAACACCTTCAAATAAATCTGTTGGACTATAGCCCACTACAGTTATACACGGCATTGGTGAAGCCAAACCTGGGCTTTGCATGCAATTTTGGTCTCCCTACCTATGAAAGGATATATTTGCCATAGAGAGAATGCAGTGGAAATTTACTCAGCTGATATTGGGGAATGTCAGGACTGCCATTGGTGGTTTGACTAGGCATGCAGAATAAAGAACGAGAGGAGATCTTATTAAAAACATAAAATTTTAACAGGCCTGAAATGACTGGATAATTTATTCTAGATGGAGAGTTTCCAACCGATGGACACAATCTGAGGATAAAGGGTACACCATTTCGGACTGATTTGGGGAAACATTTCTTCACTCAAGGGGACCTGAACCTGTGGAACCCTCCATTACAAAAGGCTGTGGAGAGCAGTCACTGAATATACTCAATAAAGAAAGAGAGGCATTTTTAGATTTCGAAAGGATCAAGGGGTTTGGGAAGAATGCAGGAATCTGGCAGAGAACAGGCATCTTCACATTTCAGAGTGGAACATGCTGAAAGAGTTCAATGACATATTCCTGCACATAGTGCGTAGTATCCAGGCCACAGGAGAAACCACACTTTGGAAACTGCACATTTACGGGTCATGTTATTTATGGAAGGATGTAAATGGGTTGGTGACAGTTGAAATAAGATTTCCCTGACCAACACCTGGAATAAGTCCAAATAAAAGCAAAATACCGTGGATGCTTCAAATCCTAATATTTATATTTTAACTGCTGGAGAAACTCAGCAGTTCTACCGGAATCTGTGGAAAGAGTAAGAATGTTAACATTGAGTCTAGTGGCTCTTCCTTAGAACCAAATTGATTGTTTTTGTGCATGTTGATAAAAGTGGGCATAGAGAAAAGTTGAACAGATGGTAAAGGGTGATTGTATCAAAAGACAAGGTGAGTGCTTATGGTAGTAAAGGAGTGATTGAAGTGCGATATAGACATTGGATAGGAGAAAATAATTTGCACCTCTGAGTCACATCCAGCAAGACACAAACAGGGGGAATGTGGTTGGGTGATGTGATCAAAATGAAGGACAGTGTTTATGCTCTGAAGTTATTGAACTCAATTTGAATCCTGAATGCCGTAAAATGCCTGAGTGTAGAATAAAATGCTGCCCCTCCAGCTCACATTGAGCTTCAATGGAACAAAGCAGGCCTCTCATTGAAATGTTATCTTGGGAGCAAGATCATTTATTGATTTGACTGATTTCTCCACCAATGCTGTGACATTAGAGGAGTCTCTTTAACATGTCTGGAAATAAATGGAGTGTCTCATTGAGATCAGTTGAACAGAGTCGTCTCGTATCTTCTGCACGTTAAAAGAGTAAGTGATGATGTGATTGCAACATATATAAGGTCCTATCAGATCATGATAAGTTTGATTTGGAGCATATGTTCCCTTTTCTGAGGAATTGAGATCTAGAGCTCACTGTTTTGGAAAATAAGACATCAACAATTTAACATGAGGTAAATTTATTTTTCTCTTGGACGGTCACAAGTGTTTGGTATTCTCTTCCTGAAAAGGTAGTGGAACAGAGTCCTTGAATATTTTTACGGCAGGGATGGTTAGATTCTTGTTCAGCCAGGGACAGAAAAGTTATCATACTGAGCCATTGTGCTGATTTCTCATTGCAGTCAGATAAGCTATGATCTTGTTCAGCAGTGGAGAACGTTCAAATGACTGGCATACTGCTGCACCTTCTTGATAGGTTCTGATTCAACAAGCAGATTGTGTCATCTGTTGACCTTCTCTCACGCAGTGTGAACATTTCAGAGTTTGCAGATGTGCCCATTGCACAGAGAAGTGCGTGTCATTCATTTGAGTTGAGAAGCTTTTTTTGGCCGATAAAATTGTACCTCCTCCTCCATTTCTGTGTCCCTTCATTTGTTGCTTCCCCTCTTTTTGTTTCTTTTTCCTTTTCTGGCCTTATCCTCCCCATCTTCTTCTTTTAATTTCTACCCTCAGACTTATTCTCCCTTCCCCCTCCCTTGTTTCTAAGTACAGTAATAAATTGTGTACTTCATGTCATGGGAATAGAAATCATATTAAACATTCCCATTACTTGAGCAATGTTATGACTATATGATTATGTATGTCATTGACCTTCCATTCAAAATTTTAAAATCAAAAGTGCTGTATAATATTTTTCAGAAGGAAAAGTGAAGAACAGCAAAAATGTGGGGCTGATTGTCTTGGGTGTACTGGTGTCACTGGCAATTATTCTTATCATATTTATATGGTGGAGGAGACAAAGAGGTAGGCAAGTTTTTCTTTAATGTATCACAGAGTAACTTTGCAAAAAATATTTTCTCACCCATGTGCATGATTATGCTTGATTTTACAACATTCAGAAATGGTAGTGACGGTGGCTCAGTAGGTAGCACTGCTGCCTCACAACACCAGGGGCCAAGGTTCAATTCTATCCTCTAGCAACTCTCTGTATGGAGTTTGCACATTCTCCCTGCGTCTGTGTGAGTTTCCTCTGGGTGCTCTGGTTTCCTCCCAGTGTCCAAAGGTGTGCAGGCGTGGTGGATTGGGCATGCTAAATTGCCCATATTGTTCAGGGAAGTGTAGATTAGAGGGATGGGTTTGGGTGGCTTGAGTTCACTGTGGACTTGTTGGGCTGAATGGCCTGTTTCCACACTGTAGGGATTCTGTGCCGTTTTCTCAAGGAAAGATTTTCTCATGAAAGTTTGTTTCATCAAAAATAAAACAATAAAATTCAAAGTAATGGTGGACTGTATCAAAAAAGACTTGATACAAAGTAAGTTAGAACACCATAGGAAGCTTGTTCTGAGTCATCTTCAGTTATTCAAGGTAACATATAATGGACATGAAGGTTTTTGTAAATGCGAACAATTGACAGATGGAATTTAATGCTGAGAAGTGTGAAGTTATATATTTTGGTACTAAGAATGAGAAACGATAATAAAACAAAGGCAGAATTCTAGAAAGGGCAAGGGTAAGCAGGAAACCTGGGATATATGTGCACCAACATTTGAATGTTATTGTGTGGGCTGGAAAAGGTGTTAGAAAAAGATGAGCACTATTGTGCACTGGAAACTGGAGTGCAGAACAAATAAACAAGGAATTTGTGAGGGAATTTTATAAAGACGCAGATTTGGTTTCAAGACAGAATTGTGTCCTGTTGCACCCACCTTTTTCCTTCTTGGAGGAAAACTTCACAGAGGCCACAGAAAGGTTTGTGAGAATGTTTCTAGCAATGAGTGAGTTCTCTTATGTTACCTGAAAAAAAAAGGAATGTTCTACTTGGAAGTGTCTATACAGAGAAGTAACTGGATAGCAGTGATTGAAATAATGCTATGCCTAGACAGATACTGAAAGGAAGAAACTGCTCCAATGGTGGATGGGCTGTAAATCAATGATCACTATTATGAGGCTAATTAATGGCAAAATAGCCAACAACAACATGAGGATACCTTTCCACTTCAGCTAACAGAGCGGTGTAAGACAGATTCAGTTGTGACTTTCAAAGGGCCTGTGGATATATGGCTTCAGAGAAAACATTTCCAAGAAAGGACAGGAGTGTATGACGAGTTGAGTTCCCCTCAGACGGCCAGCCTCCTTAAGTGCTGTGACCGTTTAATTATTCCATAAACCTATATCACTGTCACCTAAATTTCAAGATTGCAGTCTGAGCGAGTGAAACATCTGCCAGAGGCTTATCTCTGACACATGAGGACATCAATCTGTACTGGTGAATAAATCTGACTTGTAAACTGAGCTGCTCAACCCATAATTCTGCCCATTGTGACAATACTTTGATCTTGGAATGGAGCCGAGGTTCGGGTCACTGAACCCTGAACGCTGACCTAGCTTCAAATCAACAATGTCCACCAGTGATCATCAAGCCTCCAAGTAAGATTGAAATGAATCAATTGTATTCTGGGTGTATGCCAGTGTCTGATTTGAATATTTTTTCTTCTGGCTTTTGCTGTTCAGTTTGAGTAATTTCAGCATGGCATAAACAGCCCCACAAAAGCAGGACATTGTCAGCTGCTAACAGCTAAAGTGTACAATCTTGTATAAGGTATGTATTAAGATATCTCTGATACAGCTGCATTTGTCGTTCACACAGCAAGCAGGATTGTATGTGTTTCATGAACAATGCACAATATCATGAAATGGAATATAATAACATGGAATTGGACCATAGATATAAAAAGAGTTTAAAATTTGTTGGACATTATAAGTTCATTGTTATATAGCATGGAAACAGGCCATTTTGGTCCAACTTACCCATGCTGACCAGCTTTCCCAAACTGAACTAGCCCCATTTGCCTGCGCTTGGCCCATATCTCTCAAAATCTTTCTTTTCCTTGTACCTGTTTAAATGTCTTTTTAATTGCACCAACATTTACCATTTCCTTTGGCAGCTTGTTCAACATACGCATCACCCTCTGTGCAGAACAGGTTGTGCGTCAGAACCTTTTAAATCTCTCGCCCTCTCAACTTAAACCTATGTCCTCTAGTTTTAGACTCCCCTACCCTGGGGTAAAAGACCTTTTGCTAATTACCTTATCAGTGTCCCTCATGATTTTATAAACCTCTATAAGGTCACACCTCTCTCGGGGGGGGAAAAATGTCCCAGCCTATTTGAACCTCCCATCACCATTAAATGTTCCAGTCTCAGTTATATCCTTGAAAATCATTTTTTGCATTTGAAAGCGTGAACCACTTTGATCTACTTTGTCAACACCGTATTCTTGGCAACTTGGTGATTCCCATGGAGTCACTGCTCTTGGCCTCTGCTCTGAGGAGCCACAGTAAATTTGTATTCTGATTTCTTCAGACCTCAGGCCAGGGGATTCCTACAGGATTGACTGGATGGCCATGAGTTGCATCCCTCTGCTTCATACTCCCTCAGCTTTTAACTTCTCAGCCCAAGAGCTACCGCCAGCGTACTCTCGTGTTGCAGAGTTGCCTGTGGCAGTCTTCTCCCCACCGAGAATTTTTCTATGAATGCATTTCCCTGCAATAATTACAATACTGGACTCTCTTTACTGGAATTCAAAGACATCACTGGTAGGAAGTGACAGGTTGTAGTCAAATATTCACAAATGATGTATCATTCAAATTACTTTTAAGCAGTGTTTGCAGTTTTTGATCTCCGATGTCCTGTCAATGACTGTGACTGGCTCACTTTCCCAAAGGTGCATGAGACCAAATAAGAGTATTAAAGTTGTGAAAATATAATTTTGGTGGATGTTGATGTGTTGGGAAATGGTCTTATAAAAATTGCACTCTTGTCGATAATGTTTGGGATCTATTGTGAAAAGAGAATGAATACATTGCCTCATTTACTACACTACACTCTTCAGTGTTTGTTTTTCTGGATTTTCTAACATTTATTTTCCGTTCTCTAGGTTACAATGTTATTTAACCAGGGCCTGAGATGGTGAAATGCTTGAGTGGAATTGGCAGCAAGACAGACTGAAATTAATAATTTCTTTGTAACTACAGCTGTTTTAATTGCATAATCATTTTAAATGCATTTTATATTTCTAATAATTTTACTAAAATATTAATTATTTGCTCAAAAACAAAAAAGTAGTTGCTGGAAAAGCTCAGCAGGTCTGGAAGCATCTGTGGAGGAGAAAACAGAGTGAACTCAGAGTTCTGAGGAAGAGTCACTGGACCCTAAAAGTTAACTCTGTTTTCTTCTCCACAGATGCTGCCAGACCTGCTGAGCTTTTGCAGCAACTTTGTTTTTGTTCCTGATTTACAGCATCCACAGTTCTTTTGCTTTTAATTATTTGCTCAACTTTGGAATGAGTAATGCCATGTTTGATCTATAATTGCATAAACTGATTCTATATATTACATAATGGCAGCAATGAATTCAAAAGCATGTGCGGTCAATATTATTCCTACATCCCAGAGATGTACTGGATGTTGGCCTCAGGTTGAGGACCTGCACTTGTCGGATTAGGTAATGGGTATAGAAGTTCTGTTCAACCAGTGGGTGCACAACTGAGCATCACAAACTTTATCAAAAGTTACTACTCACCTATTGTATCCATGCAACATTGGCGAGGAAAACCCAACGATGATACTTCCCTCTATAAGTGAAGAGATTGATGTTGATGTAGCATGTCTGCTGTTAACAGGATCATTCTAAATGGGAATAAAACTAAAAGACCTTGCCCAACTGGCATGTAATCTTTACCTGTCAGCATTAAGTGAAGCACATCTCCATAAAGTTCATGCAAGGTGTAAAGGTATTTTCAGAATATTTTAGAGGGAAGTTTTAACAGTGGCAAGGGATGACCGCAAACCTTGGACATGTGGACTTTGCCTCTGTCAGAGACTTTTGTTCCACCTTATGAAGGAAACTATTCTCAACACACGATTGAAAAAGTACTGTACGACATTAGTCCTTATTAACTCCCATCACGTATCCCACTCAATGTTAAATTTCATTGATCTCTGGAAAAAAAACTGCTGTTTGTGGCATGTAACAGGTTATATCTGCTTACTCCTATTTTGCGCAGCTATTGTGGGAGCTATTCATTTTGAACTCGGGACCCATTAAAGCCTAACCTATGTGTTATTTCCCGAAGATAGATAGTGACTAGATTCAATGGATATTTGAGTAGATTTTTTAACTGCTCTCTGAATTTTGTTTGGGAAACTGCATAAATAATGGTGTTTGTGCAGGAACTCAAGTGTTGCAGCATGTATCCTGTTTGCTCCATAATGGTAAAAGGATTACTGTAATCTGTGTGCAAGTATTCAACATCCATAACTTGTACACATATATAATGAGTAAATGTGACTATCCACAGCAGTATGAAGCTACCAGATATGGCCAATAGTAAAACAATGGATTTTCTTCGGTTTTCCATTTCAGTGTCTTTGTCACTACCCCGGAGACCCTTCCTGATCCTGCTTGTCAGTAGAATATGCCTGATGGTCAGGCCATTGAATATAAGGATCAAGAGAAAAGGAATAAAAGGCATGAAAGCTATATCAATCCATAAGAATGTAACCCACAGAGGAACAGTGTACAAGCTTAATTTTATATTGCAGAACCATGATATATTATTAATTATTATGCGTGGTTCAAACGTAAAGTAAATTGGTATGTTTTCCAGGATGCTCAGCACCCATATCATGGTGACAACTATTGCTGCCGACTTTTCAGTGCAATATTGTGTTCTTGCTTTTTGGCAACAAATAGCAACAAATCTGTCAAAGGTGAAAGCTACAGTCAACCAGACAGAGCATTCAATAAAAGCAAAAATTAGGAAGAAATTCAGACTGCAAATGGGTGTATAGTCCAAGAAGGAATCTGGGAAATAAACTTCATTCATCTCGTAGAGAACCACATCAAATAGGAGGACCAGTAAATCTGCTGCTGCCATGGATACCAGGTAAATTGTGATGCATTTAGAGAGGCCACATTTTCCACGGGAGAGAATCGCAATTGTTACCAAATTGGCTGTACATGGAGAAGAAATGAAATAGATCAGTACAGTATATTTCAAAAGAGAGCAAAATAAATGACAATGACCAAGGTTTTTTTCCCATTAACTCTCATCCAAATAATTTTGATAATTCTGAGGATGCATATCAGCAAAATATCATTTATTGTCAAAGTCAGTCAAGCAACAAATTAGAGATTTAAGCACCAATTTTCAGAACACCTCATTAAAGTTTCTAATTTGTTCATACAATTTTAGAGGCAAGCAATGAAGTTAGGGATTTATTGCAGCACATTTACAGATTTAGTGCATCACTTACAACTTTCTCAATGTTACCATAAACCGCACAAAATAAATGTTCCATTCCTTGTGAAGACTAGCATTCATAGAATCACGGTCACTTCTGGCACAAATGGAGTTCATTCAGCTCTTCATGGAACAATCTATTAATTCCTGTTCTGCTGCTCAGTCTTAGTATGCCTGTGAGGTTGTTTAATTCAACTGTCGATTCAATCTTCTCTAGAAACCATTGATTATTTCTACCGCCATCCCATCAGAGAATTACAACTCACTATCTCAGAAAAAAAACACTGTTTCTTGTTGAAGATACTAAATCTGTGTCCATTAGTGCTTCTCAATTCATGAGAAGAGTTTTTGTTTGTTGGTCTTTTTCCAATTAATCACAGCAGAATTTTAGAATCACAGTTACTTTGGCACAGAAGGGCATCTTTCCACCCATTTTATGGGCTGTTGAGTGAATTTGTGTCTTCTGCTATTTGTCTTCCCATCTGCCAGTTCCCTTTGAATTGTCGTGTCACATCAATGTCATCTCACCTTATTTCTTTTAGTTCAAAAATATATTGCCAGAAATTCTTTTACATTGAATTCCATATACAACTTATCAACAGATTCTATTGCCTTTACCCTTGAGATGTTATTGGGATAACAGCCCATTGATTTCTATACTTCTATAAATTAATGTCCTTTATCTGCCTACACACAGGTATGCAGGCACTGCCTTAAAGCTTCCTGCCCAACGAGGAATTCGGTGTAAGACTTTGTAACTCCTTATCTTCCTACATATCGGTATGCAGACACTGCCTTAAGCTTCCTGGCTGAATCGATTTAGAATTAAACTGTCTCAAATAAGGTTAAGTGAGAAACATTTGTAAAGGTGTGAGGCTTCTGAAGTATGTAACTTCTGTCTCTAACAAAGAGGCCAGGGCACTGACTTTGTTCCAGACAGACACATCAGCAACTTGAAATTACAATCTGTCTCGTTGACAACTTGAAATCGCCTCCTGCCATTAGCAGTCACTTCATGAACGATCTATACTATATCCTGGTCTTTTATGTTCTTGGTGTAATAATTGTTTTGTATCCTGCCTTTGTCTGTTGTAATAATTGTTTCATGTATCATGTCATTGTGAGAAGTGAAATTGTTTTATGCATTATGTACCTAGTAAAGTATAAAAAGCGGAGATTGCTGCTCGGGGAGAATTACTTACGAGACTCTGCACTCTGTGCTGGGCTAAATACAATGATTCTCCACAGCTTGTACTTGCTTGGTAATAAAGGATTTGTGTTTTTTTAAACAGGTCAGTGTCTTGTTATTGCATCACGTCTGTGAGGGTCTCCGAAAACGAACCTGACACCCTGTTCCAGGCAACTGTCAACATTCTCACTGTTTGTTCCTCCTATGTTTTGCGATCATTGCAAAAAATCAAAATTTTCCTCCAAATCAAAGTTTTAAGTCAACAAAATATAATGGAAAATGCTTCATAATTTGCAATCAATCTGCTCTCTTCTAATCTACCCCTAACATCAAAAAAGAACAACAACTTTGGCAATGGATATGCTTGATGGTGTTGTAATACCAGTCTGGACAGGATTAAAATTGTCTTATTAGCACTGTAAAAATTCATGATTACTGGATCAGTCAATAAGTGTTTCTGCAGAACTGTAGTTTCATTTTAGGCCAAGCTACACATACCATCACAATTTTAAAACTTTTTTTTCCCCTGAATAAATGTTACTTTCATGCATATGACTAGTGTGGGAACTAAGTGGTATACAAGACAATGAGAGGCATAGATAGAGTTGATAGCCAGAGACTATTTCCCAGGGCAGAAATGGCTAGCATGAGGGGTCATAGTTTTAAGCTGGTTGGAGGAAAGTATAGAGGGGATGTCAGAGGGGGGTTCTTTACACAGAGAGTTGTGAGAGCATGGAATGCGTTGCCAGCAGCAGTTGTGGAAGCAAGGTCATTGGGGTCATTTAAGAGACTGCTGGACATGCATATGGTCACTGAAATTTGAGGGTGCATACATGAGGATCAATGGTCGGCACAACACCGTGGGCTGAAGGACCTGTTCTGTCCTGTACTGTTGTATGTTCTATGTTCTTTGTTCTATAAGTGGTGTCTCTGAATGAGCAACCTGGAAACCCAAGCAAAAATTGCAAGGATATGAGTTTTAATCATATCATTATGGCAAAGTTTAATTCAATAAAAAAAGCTATGTTCATGTAACCACTGACAATTAGTGTACCCAGATGACTTTTGTCCTGTAGTTAACCTTTCATGATCTAGCATATATGTAATTCCAGATCCATAGTAACTTGGTTAATACTAAACTACCCTAACTTAGGAATGGACAATAAATGTTGGTACATGTCAGCAATGCACACATGCAGTGAACTGGTTTCTAAAAAGGAGAACCATAATATCTGTCAACTGCTGTAATCGTTAACGTTTATTTTCATGGGTTAAATCTGAGAAGAGACCTCTCCTATGGGCAATGATGCAAATTGAGGTATATGGGTATAACATACCACTAGCCAAAGAAGCATTTGCCACATTTCTGGAGATCACAGAAAAAGTGCTTTCAAACATCTGCATCAGCAAGGACAACATACTCACTCTTCTGGACCTATGCCTCACCACACACTTCATACTTAATGGCCAAATATACAAACAAATCAATGACACACATATGGGGTCAGTCAATTCAGGACTTATTGTACAGACAGTCCTGCAAAGACTGGAACTCGCTCCCCCTCCCCCTCATGCAGCCAAAACTGTGGATTCAAAATGTGGACGACACATTTTTCATCATTAAACACACCTAGTTAGAAGAAACTCACCATCTCATCAACAATGCTGCCACCGTGATCAGGTTTACAAGAGAAGAGGAAGACAACAATCAACTTCGATTCCTCGATGTCTATTTCTCTATTTCAGTGGCTGGAGTCATCAGAGCATGAGCTGGGGCAGCTGCGAAGGTAAATTTGTGTAGACAATACTTGCCTCATGAATAGTCGGAGCAAAGGCTGAGCAGGAACAAATGCAGACATGGGGACTGCTGGGTAAATAAACTGATATGTTGGGGCAGTGGCTAAACCTGAAACACTACACGTGTAGTGTCACCCACTCATCCTCCACCTCTAACGAGACAGAATGACTCTGTGTGGAGAGTCAGTAAGGTGATGGCTTTTCTTTTTTTGTTTCCTTTTTTCTTTATTTCTTTTGGCAATTTAGAGCAGAGGGCATGGAAGCTCAGGCATTTGTATGCTCCTCTTGTAGGCTGTGGGAGAAAGGGTCATTGCTGGTGTCTCCTCTGACTTCACCTGCGAGAAGTGAACCCAACTCCAGCTCCTCACAGACCACGTTAGGGAACTGGAGCTGGAGCTGGATGAACTCCGCACCATTCGGGAGGCTGAGGGGGTGATAGAAAGGAGTTTTAGAGAGGTACTCACAGGATAAGTTACAGGACAAAAGTAGGAGGGTGACCATCAGGAAAGGGAAAGCAGACAGTGCAGGAGTCCCCTGCGGCAAATTCCCATAATAATAAAGATGCCACTTTAGATAATATAGGGGGGTTGACATACCAGTAGAATGCCATTGTGGCTAGGATTCTGGCACTGAGCCTGGCTCTGTGGCTCAGAAGGGAATGGGGGAGAATAGGAGAGTGATAGTGATAGGCGATTCAATGGTGAGGGAAACAAACAGGAAATTCTGTGTTCATGAACAAGGCTCCTGGATGGTGTGTTTGCTGGCAGGTGCCAGGTTCAGGGAGGTCTCAGGTTTACTCTACAGGGTTCATAAGGGGGAGTGTGAGCAACCAGAAGTCATGGTGCAAAGTGAGTGATGGATGCATGGAATGCATTGCCAGTGGTGGTAGTAGAGGCAGATACATTAGGGGCATTTAAGCGACTCTTGGATAGGCACATAGATGATAATAATATGAAAGGTATGCGGGGTAGCTTGGTCTTAGAGTTGGATAATAGGTCGGCACAACATCGTGGGCTGAAGTGCCTGCACTGCACTGAACTGTTCTATGTTCTATGATCTATATCGGGGTAGAAAGAATGACCAGAGAGGAGTTCCAAACCACAGTATGCAGGATGGCAACCTACAGTGACCAATTCCTGAATTTCCACAGCAATCACCTCAATATCCACAAACATATTTTGTGTTAGGACAGTATTCAGACAAGCCACAACACACTGCAACACGACAGAACTACACAAGAAGGAGGAAGAGAACATACACGAGGTACTTAATAACAACAGATATTCCAATAAATTCAGCTGCAGGTGCCTACTAGATAGAGAATGCCAAAAGGATACAGCAGGCCCCGAGACACTGGCCACACTACCAGATATCAAGAACATATCAGAACTGACGAGACTCCTACAACCACTTGGAATTACGGGAGCACACTGACCCACAGACACACTATGACAAACACTCACGAGGACCAAAGGCTCCATACCCATGACATGCAAGACCAACAAAATACTTTGCAATGATTGCAACAAACATTACATTGCCCTGACCGGAAGGAAACTAGCCCTCAAGATACACAACACCAGCGAGCTGTAAAGTGACACCATGAGCTTTCCCTCATCTCAGTGCACTCTATAAAGGTCTTTAATTTAACTGGGACAACTGAGTTTCCTAGCTCAGGCCAACCACTCACAGCATGGGAATTCCTCCAGGCCTGGTTTTCAACCAGTTATGGAGTTGACAAGCATGTGGAATTAGACCCCAGATCCAGGATGCTGTCCCTGGAGCAGAGGACAGGTTCTTATGAGGAAAGGATATGGAAGCTTGAGCTTTTCTCATTGGAACGAAGAAGGATGGTTCTTGCTTCTCACAACTGTCTATGACAAATCCCAATTTAACAGACAATTACTTAATCCCAAGTGGAGTAGATCAACGTCTTTTATCAGAGCCCTCACTGATGACGTTACCGAGAATAGCGGCTAAACGTCTGTAGGATAGCCAGCCAATTGGGCGAGCAAACCAACGTTCTCGTCCACAACCCGAAGCTACAAATCTTCGTAAGAGCCTTATACCTCCAATGTTGTGAAGATGAGCAATTTAGAGCAAACCAGGCTCTAGACACAAGCTTTTGCAAATGAAAATGTGAATCAAATGAAAGCAAAATCAGGCAAGGCATGTAACGAGGGAAATCGCTGATCTTACTTTCACGTCCATTGCTAAAATGACTGCAATCTCTTGGAAATAAAATGTAAGTAATTAGGAGGAACAGATCAGAAGCCCTCATGTCTGTTCTCTGGTTTTTCTTCATAATCGGAGGCTTCGACGACTCATCTGCGCTGTTGCGACGACCCCGCTATAAGCTGACCTTTACGAGGGAAACAAGACCCAAGTATCTCTTTTAAACCGAACTTCAACCAGGCCTCGTTCCACAGATCCATTTGAGAAGTCAAATGCTTTGTTGACACACACAACACTCAGCCTGAAAAACTCCTGCTGTTGGTAATTAAGCAGCTCCGACAGTGGCATCCCTCTCTAATTCAAACTTCAATGTTTCACAACAGTCATGTGTGAATGAGCTGTGCTATCCCTCGCTGCCACTACCTCGCTAATAAAGGCTCTAAAAACAAATGTCAAAAGACTCCGAGTTATAGTCGACTGTCATGGGCGGGCTGCAGACTTACTCTTCTCAGTCCAACCTCGCAGCGGAATAGTACCCTGCAAAAAACTGTAAGCCGATATATCGGGAGAACGTAAATTCTGGTAGCTCACAGAAAATTGCACTGAATCTACGTTATTGAGATGTAGTACTTGATTAACGCGTTAACAGTGTATCAAATGCCATTTATACCGAATAATACTTTTATATGATGCCAACATTACACGGATAGAAGCCAGTAGCACAATTAAAGGCAGGCAAAGACAGTCGCTGATGAGGAGTACTTACAAGGAACACCAAACAGTGCAAGCATAGGGTAGTAAATTTTTTCGACCTGTGTAATTATTGAAGGTTCCATTTTCTACAACAACAACGAAGCTTGTTGCAGGAAACTGCGCAGAGCTGATATGTGGTCGATCAAGCTCCTATATATCCAAGAAAGGCCGAGAAAGGTAATCTCACCACGTCATAATTGACACAAGGTACATCTACACGAGTTGGCATATTAGGTACCTATTCCTGGCACGATAGAAACTGGGGAATAATAAAAATCCCACTGGCGATATAAACATCAGACTAAATACAATTAAAAGCCAGAGTGACTATATTAGTTTGCACTTAGAAGATGAAAATGAATTTATACATAGCTTTGAGGATTTGGACATTCGTTCGTTACTGTTTCTCTCACTGAAAATGTCCCTGTGCGAGGTAAAGGGAGATAGATTAACCCAGGAATCAAACTTTTGTTCTGCTGCACTTTAAAGATCTCTTGGGAGGACTTAAATTTAAGGCGTACTCTTTTTTTCAAATTTCCTACATATAAGAACAAAAGAAATAACAACATGGGTGGATCATTCGGCCCCTCGAACCTGCTTCATCATTCAATAAGATTACAGTTGATTTTATTGAGGCATTAAATTCATTCCCTCGCACCCAATAATCCTTTTATTGGGTCACTTTTCACTTTTATTGGCTCACTTGTCAATCAGAACTGTCTATCTAAGCCTTGGATATATCCGATTACGTAGGCTCCTCTGCATGTATTTGAAAAGAATCTCAATGCGAACGATCCTTCTTATGCCCAGCTTATTTATTTTGAACTGAAAAGTGTACCCCTCAATCAACGCAGCGAAGGAACATTTAGATGTTCTTTTCCACACTAAACTCCACATCCATTTGATTCAACCCAGACTTCAAGATTGATATCTAAATGTTGTCAAATTTTTCCACGTTAACATCGATGGTAATTTTGGCATGGGTAATATGAAATTTGCATGTTTTTTTCAGTCTGTGAAGTTATTGACTATTGACCCCACAATTTGCTCACATTTATTTGTTGTCAGAATTTCCCTTGTGGGAAACTAAAGAAGGAATCTTCGTTGAGCAGCTTTATGTTCGTAATTTCTCACATATCGGTGGTGCGAAGAGGGAAGACTGCGTACGTCAGCCTAAGTTCCGATGAATCGAATGAATGTTGAAAGGTGAGAAGAGACAGGCTGCATAACGTTATATGAAAAACAGCACGATCTAGGCCGATATAAAACCAGCTTCACATTACCACCAAAGACAATTATCACAAGCATTTAAAACAATGGAAATTTTTTTAAAAAGCAAAACAGCCCTTGATCCATTGTTGCCTATTTTACAATTCTGCCTGAAACTAATTTCAGGTTGTTCTTGATTTAGTCATGTGAGTCAGGATTTCAGTAAATTTGTGTTGTCCTTCGTTAGTAAGTAAAAAGGGAGGAGGGAGCGAAAGAGTCAGAGTTAGAATATAGAGTGTCAAGTAACTTCCAACGTTCCAGACAATATATTCTGATCTATTTGAGTAAATGTAGCTGAAGTTAGATGTGTTTGAGATAGCGTTTTCTGAAACCCCTCATTAACAATTAGTGCTTTGAGATTTTTAATCCAATTCTTCGACTCTCTTTGAATTCACCCTGAGCTAAGTTAAGGTTTCTGTGCGTGAACTCAAATGTAGAAAAACCTAGCATGTCTTCCATAATGGCAAATGAATGATTGTTATCTGAACATGAACTGAAGGACTTCATTGTGCAAAGTAAAAATGTTCAAATCTTCACGTGCACAACACTGTTTGACTGCTTGAAATGACAAATAGTAATCTGTAGGTTTCCTTCGGTTCTCAAGTTCTGGCTCATTATGATCCTAAAAATAATTTTTCACCACAGACCCTTCTTCCCACCATTGGCCAATGCAATGTGCAGTATCCATCTATTGAGCAATACAACCGGCAAAGGTAGTGCGAATAATGATAATGCACAACACTCTTGTAATTGAGCTCAAATAGAACAATACAGCGCAGAGCAGGCCCTTTGGCCCTCCATGTTGCGCCGACCTGTGAACTAATCTAAGCTCATCCCCCTACACTATCCCATCATCATCCGTATGCTTATCCAAGAACTGTTTAAAAGCCCCTAATGTGGCTGAGTTAACTACATTGGCAGGCAGGGTGTTCTACGCCCTTACCACTCTGAGTAAATAACCTGCCTCTAATGTCTGTCTTAAATCTATCATCCCTCAACCCTCAATTTGTAGCTATGCCCCCTCATACAAACTGACGTCATCATCCTCTGAAAAAGACTCTCACTGTCTCCTGAGATGCTGCTTGGCCTGCTGTGTTCATCCAGCCTCACATTTTATTATCTTGGAATCTCCAGCATCTGCAGTTCCCATTATCCCTCACTGTCCACCCTGTCTAATCCTCTGATCATCTTGTATGTCTCTATTAAATCCCCTCTTAGCCTCCTTTTGACCAATGAGAACAGACCCAAGTCCCTCAGCTTTTCTTCATAAGGCCTTCACTCCAGGCCAGGCAACGTCTTGGTAAATCTCCTCTGCACCTTTTCCAATGCTTCCATATCCTTCCTGTAATGGAGCAACCAGAACTGTATGCAATTTTCCAAGTGAGGCCGCACTAGCATTTTGTACAGTTGCAGCATGACATCATGGCTCCAGAACTCAATCCCTCTACCAATAAAACCTAACACACCGTAAAGCCTTCTTAACAGCACTATCAACCTGGGTGGCAACTTTCAGGGATCTATGTACATGGACACCAAGATCCCTCTGCACATCCACACTACCAAGAATCTTTCCATTGGCCCAGTATTCTGCCTTCCTATTATTCTTCCCAAAGTGAATCACTTCATATTTATCCGCATTGAACTCCATTTGCCACCTTTCAGCCCAATTCTGCAGTTTATCCAAGTCTCCCTGCAACCTGCAACATTCTTCCACACTGTCCACCACTCCACCGACTTTAGTATCATCTGCAAACTTACCAACCCAACCACTTATGTCTGTGTCCAAGTCATTTATATAAATGACAAATGGCATTTTGTCAGATGCTGTTTGTCATCTGACAAAAACAGATCCTTGAGGTACACCACTAGTAGCTGGACTCCAGGCTGAATATTTTCCATCAACCACCACTCGTTGCCTTCTTATTGAAAGCCAGTTTCTAATCCAAACTGCTAAATCTTCCTCAATCCCATGCCTCTGTATTTTCTACAATAGCCTACCATGTGGAACCTTATCAAAGGCTTTACTGAAGTCCATGTACAACACGTCAACTGCCTACCCTCATTCACATGCTTGGTCACCTTCTCAAAAAACACATTGAGGTTTGTGAGACACAGCTTGCCCTTGACGAATCCATGCTGACTATCTCCAATCAAATAGTTGCTTGCTAGACGATTATAAATCCTATCTCTTATAATCCTTTCCAAAACTTTTCCTACAACTGACTTAAGGCTCACAAGTCTATAATTACCTGGGTCATCTCTACTGCCCTTCTTGAATAAGGGCACAACATTTGTAATCCTCCAGTCCTCTGGTACTAAACCTGTAGACAATGAGGACTCAAAGATCAAGGACAAAGAATCTGCCACCTCCTCCCTAGCTTCCAATAGAATCCTCAGAAAATTCCCATCCAGCCCAGGGGATTTATCTATCTTCACATCTTCTAGACTTGATAACACCTCCTCCTAACTAACCTCAATTCTTTCAATTCTAGTAGCCCGTAACTCAGTCTTCTCCTCTACAATAGTCTCCTTTTCCTGAGTGAAAACAGATGAAAAGTATTCATTTAACACCTCTCCGATCTCCACAGGGTCCACATACAACTTCCCACTTCTGTCTTTGACTGGCCCTATTCCTACCCTAGTCATCCTCTTATTCCTCACATACCTGTAGAAAGCTTTAGGGTTCTCCTTTATTCTCCCTGCTAATGTCTGCTCACGGCCCTTCTTGCTCTTCTTAACTCTCTCTTTAAATCCTTCCTAGCTAATCTGTAACTCTCCGTCGCCTCATCTGAACCATCTCACCGTCACTTAAGCCTCCCTCTTCCGCTTAACAAGAGATGCAATTTCTTTAGTAAATCACAGTTCCCTTGCCTTATCACTTCCTCCCTGCCTGACAAGGACATGCAATATCTGTTCCTTAAACCAGCTCCACATTTTGATTATCTTCATCCCCTGCATTTTGCTACCCCATTCTATGCCTCCTAAGATTTGCCTAATTGCATTATAATTGCCCTTCTCCCATCTATAACCCTTGCCCTGCGGCATGTTCCTATCCTTTTTCATCGTTAAACTAAATGTAACTGTATTATGGGCACTCTCTCCAAAGTGCTCACCTACCACTAAATCAAATACCTGACCTGGTTCATTACCAAGTACCAGGTCTAGTGTGGCCTCCCCTCTTGTCGGCCCTTCGACATACTGCATCAGGAAACCCTCCTGCACACATTGGACAAAAAGTGAACATTCGCTGAGTTTCTGGATTAATAGTTTAGTGATAATAGCACTAAGCCATAGCTTTTACATGGTGTATAACCACTCTCAGACTTTGAGTAATACATTGAAAGAATGTATATTCACTCTGAATGTGAATTACAAGTTGGCACAGTGTATAATTATAGTCACAATGTAAACAACATTCTATAACAGCGGTTATTCGCTCTTAAACTATGAATAGCTCAATATCATAATGCATAACAATTCTTATACTGTGAAGAACACATACTAGTGTATAATCAATCTCATGCTGTGAATAACATAGGCTAATGATGCAGTATGAGCATGATTATCCACTGTTATAGTGCATTATTCAAGGTGTGACAGTGATTATGTATTGTTATATCATCCTATTCAATGAGATATTACTGTGCACTCCTAACGTGTGTATTTTAAATTGTGGAAATGTTTCTGTTTTTATAATGTGATATTTAGTTTGAGTGCAATTATATGCTGTTGTAGCATTTTATTTACAATAATTATACACTGGTATATTGTGCTACTCACAGTGTGAGTGATTTTCACCGCCATAGCATGTTATTCACAGCTTGAAGTTGAGTATAGACTGTTATCATGAGTTAGCTACATTGTGAGATTGATTATATGCTACACTTGTGGGTTATTCAGTTTGAGGGTGACTATGCGCTATTGCATTCTGATATACAAACGATGGGAATGTCTATACTCTGTTATAATGTGTTATTCAATGTGAAAAACATTATGCTCTGATATAGATTGTGATTCAGTGTGAGAGAGCTTATACTCAGTTGTAGTTTGTTATTCACAGTAACAGTGAATATGCAATGTTATTCACAGTACAAGAACCATTTTACACAATTATATTGTGTTATTCCCAGTGCAAGAGATTATACTGTGTTATTTACAGTGTGAGATTGATAATACACTCTTTTGTGTGTTTTCTATGTACTTAGAGGCAGTATGCACTGTTGTAATGTCTTATAGTGAGAGTGATAAATCATTCCAGCATGAATATGCAAAGCTATAGTGCGTTATTCACAGCAGCAGTGATTGTATACCATTATACGTGTCATTCACGGTGTGAGAATGATTATATACTGGTACACCATGTTGTTGTGTGTGTGATTATACACTGTTACATTGTTATTCCCAGTGTGAGAGTGATTATACTCTGTTATATTGTCTTCTTCACGTTGTATCATTGAGATATATTGTTCTATATATAAAATATATTGTTAGTGATATACACAGTGTGAGGGTGTTAATACTTTACATTGTATGATTTAGTGTGGCAGTAATTATGTACTGCTTATAGTGTGCTGTTCAGTGTTGCAAACACTATGCACTGCTAATTGTTTCATTCATGTGAGTGTGATTATACACTGCTATGGTGTAGAGTCCCTTACACAGTAGAATAACACCAAACTGTCAATCTTTACTAAACAGTCACTGCCAAAGTAAATTACTACAAATCTCAGTTTAAATAGTTAAACAATGACCCTGCTCATCCTTCATTCAGTGCAGCACTTCATTTTGAACATTCGTCAACAAGCTTCATCTGGGTGAACACTGATAATGTTAGAGCATAATAGACCGTGAATCAGATAAATGGAATTACTGTAGTTTGGTGGTTGTTGTTTGGACAGGCCTTGTGGCTGATGGGGCCTGCTTCTCTGCTGCTTGCCACAATGACTCAATGAAATGGCAACATTGCAATCAAAAGTGAAATTCACCAGCGAGCAAAAAGAAAATCAATGAACAAAGAATCAGGACCATTCATGTTCAGACAACAAAGGATCATTTAATATGAAGATGGATATGAGAAATAAAGTGCATTTATTTCATGTAATACTGTATCAAATATTACCACCAGCATATCTGCCACTGGCAGGGCAATCATGCAACAAATGTTGTGTTTAGAAGAAAGAGACCCTCTTTCACATTGGGGAAATCACAATTGCCCTGAGATAATCGGTAAAGAAGTGAAAAGCTTTCACTGGAATACTCAGTTTGAGGGTATTCTATTCAGAAAATCATACTATTATTTTGTCCTTTTAGAATGTTATAACATGATTAAATTAAAAGAAAAATAATAAAAAAATGTGCTTCTAATTACTCTGATCTCCGCCTGCATCAATGGAGATAAAAGGAGAGTTAAAGTGTCAAGGAGAACACTACATTTTCATAACAGAGGGCAGGTAGAAATATGATGGGTTTTTTGCCATAGCAGAGCAGATATGAAGGAACAATGCGGATGGTAGGGAAGGGGCAAGTGTGGGGGCATGGGTAGAAGATCTGGGCTTAGTTTAGAGGATTAAATGATTCATTTGGTTTATTGTCATTTGTACCTAACTACAGTAAAAAGCTTTGTTTGCGAGCAGTGTAGGCAGGTCTTAGTAAGCAAGGACATACAGATCATTGGGTGAAAAAATCCTTGAACAGAGGCATACAGGGTACACTGCACAGGACACGCACTATGCAAGATCAACATTAGTAGGATCAACATTATGTGAAGTTGGAGAGTTCATTCATCAGTCTAATAATGGCAGGGAAGAAAGTTTTCTTGAACCTCCTGGTACATGATTTCACGCTTTTCTACATTCTGACTGATGGAAGAGTCCATAGGAGAGCATCGTCAGGGTGCAATGGGTCTTTGGTCATTTTGACAGCCTTTCTGTGGCAACTGACCATGTAAATAGAGTCCATGGATAGGAAATTGGCTTCTGAGATCTTTAGGATTGTGCACACATTTACATGGGAAATCTAGGACAGGTTGTCAGTTTTATGAAATATATCGTGGAACAATAGGTAAAGGAAGATGTAATAGCTATTGTAATAGGCAAAGACACTGTTCATAAACTGATACAGAGATAGGAGGAACTGCTGATGCTGGAGAATCTGAGATAACACTGTGTGAAGCTGGATGAACTCAGCAGGCCAAGCAGCATCAGAGGAGCAGGAAAGATTGACGTTTCGGTCAGGACCCTTCTTCAGAAAAAAAAATGTAAAGTTCATAAACTGACTCCTTTTTGACAGGCTTGTCACAAAGTGATGCTGAACTGTAAACTGATGTCAACTAATAAGCCAATATCAAACAACGAACTGTCTCCTATCCATAACTTTGCCTATTCATAGCTAATAGTGGACTACAAAGGTAAAATTATGTGAAAACAACTCATTATGTAAACTCTGACTGCATTCAAGAAATGGATCACAACCTATGAATCAATCTTCTCCCAGAAATTGACTGTGAGCCATGAATTGAATCTAACTCAAGAAATTGAACTCATCCATAAAACATTTTCCCCCCAAGGAAATATAAGCAGATCTTAATTAGTCAATTGAATAAACTGCCATAGATCACAATTGTGGATAACAAAGTGTGGAGCTGGATGAACACAACAGGCCAAGTAGCATCTTAGGAGCACAAAAGCTGACGTTTCAGGCCTAGACCCTTCATCAGAAAAGAAGGATGGGGAGAGGGTTTTGAAATAAATAGGGAGAGAGGGAGAGGCAGATTGAAGATGGGTAGAGGAGAAGATATGTGGAGAGTAGACAGACAAGTTAAAGGGGCAGGGATGGAGCCTGTAGAAGTGAGTGTAGGTGGGGATAGGTCAGTCTGGGGAGGACGCTTAGGTCAAATGATGAGGTTGGTAGGTAGGAAATGGAGGTGCGGCTTGAGGTGGCAGGAGGGGATAGGTGAGAAGAAGGACAGGTTAGGGAGGCGGGGACGAGCTGGGCTGGTTTTGGGATGCGGTGGGGGGGGGGAGGGGAGATTTTGAAGTTTGTGAAATCCACATTGATACCATTGGGCTGCAGGGGTCCCAAGTGGAATATGAGTAGCTGTTCTTGCAACCTTCGGGTGACATTGTTGTGGCACTACAGGAGGCCCAGGATAGACATGTCTTCTAAGGAATGGGAGGGAGAGTTGAAATAGGTCGCGACTGGGAGATGCAGGTGTTTATTGCAAACCAAGCATAGGTGTTCTGCAAAGCAGTCCCCAAGCCTCTGCTTGGTTTCCCCAAAGTAGAGGAAGGCACAACGGGAACAGCAGATGTAGTATACCACATTGGCAGATGTGCTGGTGAACATCTGCTTGATGTGGAAAGTCTTCTTGGGGCCTGGGATGTGGGTGAGATAGCAAGTGTAGCACTTCCTGCGGTTGCAGGGGAAAGTGCTGGGTGAGGTGGGGTTGGAGGCGAGTGTGGAGTGGACAAGGGAGTCCCAGAGAGAGTGGTCCCTGTGAAAGAGAACAAGGGTGGGGAATGGAAAAATGTCTTTGGTGGTGGAGTCGGATTGTAGATGGCGAAAGTGTCAGAGGATGATGCATTGGATCGGACGTTGGTAGGGTGGTATGTGAGGATGAGGGGGATTCTTTTCTGTCAGTTATTGCGGGAATGGGGTGTGAGGGATGAGTTGTGGGAAATGCAGGAGACACGGTCGAGGGCATTCTCAACCACTGCAGGGGGGATGTTGTGGTCCTTGAAGAACGAGGACATTTGAGATGTACGGGAGTGGAATGCCTCATTCTGGGTGCAGATGCGGTAGAGGCGAAGGAATTGGGAATAGCGGATAGAATTTTTGCTGGAAGGTGGGTGGGAGGAGGTGTATTCTAGATAGCTGTGGGAATCGGTGGTCTTGAAATGGACATCAGTTTGTAGGTAGTTGCCTGAGACAGAGAGGTCCAGGAATGTTTGGGCTGAGTTGAGATGTTCCAGGTGAACTTGAGGTTGGGGTGGAAGGTGTGAACTGGATCACAACTGTGATGTTTGCCAGTTTCCAAATTGACCATTTTCTGGAGGCTGAATAGTGGTAAAGGTGTGAGATGCATGACTTCTTTTTATGGAAAGCATAGATATAAATGTTCACGTGAAAGTGTAAACATTGAATTGGTAAGCTTTTGTAGATTTTTTGTAGCACGCATTAAACGATACAATAAGATACAATAAGAACTTTGGGCATGTTTTATTTTCGGAGCTGCCTTGGTTTATTGATACTCAACCAACATGATTTGCCAGAAAAAGTGGGAATAAAAGTCTACCATATGCAGACTGATCAAAAATACCAACCTATCCTGTAGCCTGACTCCCACTCATAAAATTACCCTACTCATCCTCTTACACATCTTTACAATCAAAAAGAAAAATTCTGAAGAATTAATCTATTGCTAAATAGGCACCAAACTGTGTTCAGAATATTTGTTCACAGTGGTTCTGTTAGTTACAAATGTAGGCGACCACTTAAATGATTAAGTCCATAAAGTGATACTGAAACACAAACTAGTTTCCATGCAAAACCTGTTGTATCCTAATAAAATAAGATCAATTATGACTGGACCACATCTTAAATCTCACTCCATCAGGTAAACTGCCTTCAAATTATAAACTGGGATCACCAGTAAAACGCATACCAAGTCAGAAGAAAAAGACACAGACACTGGAACAGAAGTCTGTCCATAAATCATGGAATGTCATCACCCATATCCATACATTATCAAATATAGACCAGAATTATAGTAGAATAATGGAGCAGTTGCATCTTCGATAAGGCTATTACACTTATTGCATTGGTGTCAGCTTTTTACTACTTTAAATCTATGCTTGAATCTGCTACCACCACAACGCAAGGCATTTCATGTCAAATTTTAAACTGACTGCATAAAACATAATTTTCCTCATTTTCACATGTTTATTTTACACAAAATATATATCAATGTCTTTTAGTTCTTGAATATTATATCAATGGAATCATACTTTCTATATCCTTTTTAAACATGTGCAGGTTTGAACAGCTGTAACCAGTTTCTCACAGAAATTTTCCTGCTCATCGAGAACAACCTCACATTCATCTAACGATGCAGTAAACTGAAATTGCTCATGACTTAAAAACTTCTTATTATTTCTTTATATACTTTATAATGTCTTCATATATTCATGGAATGTGGTGCTCAATGTTGATGGATTGGTTGCCAATCAAGTGACTGCTTTATGTTGTGTCATGATGCACTGGGGTAGAGCATTGGAAATCAAGCTCCACTATTCCTGGAGTCATTGCAAACATTAAAGTTTGAAAATAAATACATAATATTCCACAGTAATGGAGGTGAGGCTGATTTGGCAATTTCATTGTCAATTTTCTTTTAATATTTTATTGTCTAAACTCTATTTATAAGGTCTCAATATAGCCAGTTGCAAATGAAATACATACAGATCCAAATCAGCACCAGAGGAGAGGCATAAAGAGGATATGTTGAGGTCCAATATGATGGATCCAGCACTTCAGCTTCAACACGTTGGCAGAAAGAGGATAAAGTGTGCCCCAGGGTTGAGAGTCGAGAAATGAGACTTCGCAACAGCAGTGAGAGAGTAGGTAACAAGAAGAAATATTGGGGCCCAAGATCCGGAACCTGGCACTTCAGGTTCAACAGAGCAAAGGGAATGGAGGCAGGAGCAAGACGATATATTGATATTCAGACAAAGAGGGGCAGAATGGTTGTGTACAGAAGCAGCTGGTGGCCTCAGGGAGCTTGACTGGCCTGTGGACTCATGATATAGATGACAAGGGTCTCTTTTCTGTCCCCATTTGTGCAATTACTGGTCCGGTAATTGAATGGTTTGTGCTGAACAAGATAACAGAGATGCAATTTGATCACCATCAACTCATAAGTGCTGTCACTGTCATCTGCAGTTAAATCTCACTGTACACCCAAAGAAAGCCATTTAGCCTTTACTCCAGCAGCTGATGTAAGCACAATTTTCAATTGACAAACCAATAACATTTTACAAGTAAACCACTGACCCTGATTTTGAACCAATGGAAGCATTCAGACAAATGAAACAAGGAACAAACCTTTGGGTCAATAGGAACCAATTCAACAGAACTCAGGAACAAAGATTACTGACTGCCTTTCCACCAAATGTTTTCCCTTGGAATGTACAAAATCCTGTGTTTATGGGAGAGTTTATAAGGTCATTTGAGTTTTATTTAGTACTATTATGTGTCAATAATTTAGAACTATTTAGTTGCAGCTAATGTTTAATTACTTGCAGAAAATAATAATTCTTGTTATGGACAGGGAATTGCTCCATCCTTTCTATCAGTTTGGGTTTGAGAGTTCAGTAATCTGTGGAATGTTGCGTACTTACTTAAAAATTTTAATGTTTGTAATGATTCCAGGAGTAGTGCGTCTTGATTTCCAATCCACTACCCCAGTGCATCATAACACAAGATAAAACAGTCACTTGATTGACAGCTCATTCATAAACGTTGACTCCTTCCACCATCAATGCACATTCGCAGTTGTATGTACTATCCATAATCCACACTGCCAAAATTTGTAAAGGTTTTGAGACAGCACATTCCAAATCCCCAGCACTGACATCTTGAAAACAAGGGCAGAAGACACATGTGAGAACCACTACCACAAAATAACTCTCCACTGTGTCTCATAGTGAGTTCATTGTCATGGGATGTCAAACTGGCAGCATTGTTGATATATCGAAGTCTACAACATTTCAAGAATGAGACTTGCCACTACCTCTGCAAGGGAAATTAGAAATGGACAATAAATGCAGACCCCATTTTGAAACCACGATTCATTGAATGTATAAAAGCAGACAAGGTTTCCCCATTCTCAAAATTTTGACTTGTTGTGATCCTACAGTGATTTTCAGTGTTTTCTTTGGCCTTCCCTCATCATACAATGTTGGCACAGTAGCATTGCTACTTAAGTAGCAAGCCAGGCAGATCCAAAAGCAAATGCTCTGGTTGCATGAATTCAAACCCCGAAATGGCAGATATTGAGACATAATTCAAAGAAACTGAAATTTAAAGCTATCCTCATGATGACAATGCAACAAATTGTTGTCAAAAACTATCTGCATCACTTGTGTGCAATCTGCACTTGTGCACAACTGATCCAGGCCCACAGAAATGTGACAGCCTTCTAACAGCCCAATGAAATGGCACCAGCAAGGCAATGAAGTCAAGTGGCAACAAGTGATAGATGATAAATGTTGGTCCAGCTAGCAATGCCCACATTCTATGTATGAATTAAAGTTTAGCATTTTTCAAAAGAGTATTATTGGTTTAACACTTCAGTTTTGCTTTCCCCTCTTTTTTGAAAAGCAATGCAACATTTAGCAACTTACAATCTGATGGGATTGATCCCCAAACTAAATGAATTCTTCAAATCAAAGCTAACACTCTCTTGCTACTTCCTGATTTGTATCTACATTTGTTATTCTGCTGATATAGATTCATCTCATACCTTCATTAATTTCAGCTGCTAGGTTGTCATCTACTTCTGGCACGAAACTTATATCTTCCACTGTGAAGTGAGACACAACATATTTGTTCAACATTTGTGCTGTTTACTGATACTGGATCACAAACCTCCCATATCACCTTCTAAAGGGCTAGAATTTTCCTCCTTCTTTTCTATTCTGTCTCATTTTCTGAAATATCATACACTCTGGAACATACATTTCCCAGCCATGATTATGTCGCAACAATCCCTCTGAATGGCAATCAGATCTAGGTAATTTTTTCCTTCTCAGTTCACCCACTGTTTTGCAGATAAATCTGTTGCTGACCACCTTGCTTGCCAATAGAGTTCACAGGTTTGGAAATGTGTCAAAGGATCATGTTTGAAGGCTTTTTGTGAATTACTAAAATGATCTTGTAAATAGTGCACACTGCTGTCACTGTGCATCAGCAGTGAAGAGAATGAATGTCAATTGTGATGAATGGCAAGATTCAGAACACTGGGCAAGAGAACATAGAGTCGAAAATATGAAGCATATGTAAGGTTTAGGAGACTGAAATCAGGTAAGGCCCTGGAAAAGATAAAGTAAGTGGGAAAGAACTTAAGGGTTAAGAGGGTTAAACGGAGCCCTGAAATGTCCTTGGCAAGTAGGACTAAGGAAAATACTTGAGCATTTTTTCATAGAATAGGAGCACGAACATAGCTAAGGAAAGGGTAGGTGCACTTAAAGACAAAGGAGAGAGTTTATATGTGGTGCCAGAGGGAATGTGCAAGTTCCATAATGAACAATTTGCATTGGTTTTCATCAAGGAGAAAGATATGGAGGATGGTAAGAATAGAGAGGTATATGTTGATATTCTGGGGCATTTTGTTATTAGGAAGAAGGAGGTGTTGGGTGTCTTGGAAAACATTTAGGTAGTTAAATCCCTGGGATGGATAGGATATATCCCAAATTACAAAGTGAGCCAAGGGAGGAGACTGTGGGCCTTGCAGAGATCTTTGTGTCCTATGTAGCCACAGGTAAGGTCCCAGAAGAGTGGAGATTAGCCAAAATTATTCCAATTTTTTTTAAGAAGGATGGCAGCGACAATCCAGGAAATTTTAGGCTGACAGCCTTACATCAGAGGTTATATATTAGTGGGCCATCTCATTCGTAAATTTGCACATGGCACAAGAACTAGTGGAGTGATAGATAGTGAAGAAGGTCATGAAATGATCCAGCAGGATACAGCCTTTTAAAAAAAATTGGTCAGAGAAATGTCAGATGACTGTGAATCCAGACAAGTGTGAAATAGTGTATTTTTGGAGGTGATATGCAAGATAGAAATATGCAGTTAATAGCAGGACCCTTAGGAGCATTGATATGAAGATGAATCTTGGAGTGCAAGTCCATAGCTCCCTCAAAGTGGTAGCACAAGTAGATAAAGAGGGTAAATGGTATGCTTGCCTTCAACAGTTGGGGCATTAAGTACAAATGTTGGCAAGTCATCTTGCAGCTACATAAAACTTTGGTCAAGCCACATTTGGGATATTGTATGAAGTTCTGGCATAGGAAAGATGTGAAGGCTTTGGTGAGGTTTATCAGGGTGTTGTCTGGATAGGAGTGCATTAGCTGGAAGGAGAGGTTGGACAAACCTGGATTGTTTTCACCAGATGTTGTAGGCTATGGGGAGACCTGACAATAGTATATAAAATTAAGGGTGGCCTCAAAAGGGTAGATAGGTGGAGTCTTTTTCCCAGGGTGGAACTGTCAGTACTGGGGGAGAGGAGGGGCAGCATAATTTAAGGTAAGGGAGGGAAAATTTAACAGAGATGTGTGAGCCAATTTCATTGTGTTCAGGGTGATAAGTGCCTGGAATATGCTGCCCGGGGAGAAGCAGATACAAAGGCAACATTTAAGTGGCATAAAGATAGATACATGAATGGGTAGGGGAAAGATATGCAAAAAGATTGAATAGGTTTAGAATGGCAGCATAGTCAGCACAAACATGGTGGACGAAAGACCCTGTTCCTCTGTTACACTTGTCTATGTTCTATGTTTATGGGGTGCAAAGCAAGAGGCCTGTTTTGAGCTGGCTCAGTGAGTGTTCAATGAGCTGTATTCACCCAGATAAGGTAAGTGTATCCATCATATTCATAAGTTGTACCTTGTGGATGGTGCACAGGCATTGGAGAAACAGAAAGTGATATACAAATGACAAAATTATGATCTTATACCAAGATGATTTATATTGTTGTTGTTGTCCAACAATCATCACTGGTAGCCTATCCAAGCTGATAATATGTTCCTCCGAGATGGCGATGCCATTGAATCTCAAAGGACAACTATTAGATTGGATTTTGTTGGAGATGATCACTGCCTAGTACTCGTGCAGTGCAAATGCTCAAGTTACTTTTCAGTCTAACCCTGGACCTTGTTGTTGTCTTGCTGCAGACAGACACGAGCTGCTTCAGTAACTGAAGAGTTATGAACGTCTCTGAACGTTTTACAATCTTTAGCAAAATCCTCACCTCTGACCTAATGACGAAAGAAAATCCATCGTTGGACCCATCAAACACAGCTTCTGCCTCAGCTCGCGGGACACCGGTTTGACTCTACACTCGGGCGATTGTCAGTGTGGAGTTTGCGCTTTCTCCCGGGTGCTCCGGTTTCCTCTCACGGTCCAAAAGCGTGTGGGCTCGGTGGATTGGCCATGCTTAATTGCCCATCGTGTTCAGGGATGTGTACATTAGGTGCGGTATAGGGGAATGGGTTTGGGTGGGATTTTCTGAGGGTCAGTGCGACTGAAACCAGTACAGAGTTGTCCTCCAGATTCACATTGATTCCAATTTTCCGATACTCCTTGATACTATGTTACATTGAGTGCTATCACAATGTCAAGCAAATTCAGTCACAACGTACTGCAGAAATTGGTCTTTTCTTAAAAAAAGCAAGTAATGCCTGTTTTGGCCACACATGTAATGAGGGCAGGCCCGGAAAAAATGTTTTTAAAACACAGCGTGAACGCCAGTGTGCACTTTAATGGTAGCACCGTTATGACACGTTTCATCATTTTATGATGATTCTAATTAATATGCTCGAGTGGTAATTAGCCGGTTTGGATTTCTCCTTCGTTTTGTGTCGAGGACAGATTGGGCATATGCCCCTCTTACAGCTGGAAAGTAGCAGCTTGATTCACCGCAAGTTCTAGAGCATGTGTCTACGGTACTATTTCCGGAGTATTGCCATGGCCCATTGCTCTGTGGTATGCAATACCTTCAGCCGGTCCTTGATATCTGGGGAGAGAATCGGCCTGCTTGAGCAGACCTCACACATATGAGCATAAAATGTGGAATATAAATGAATAGCAGCACTTGCCATTCATACAAGAGAACCGAAGCTCTTAGTTACTTTGAAACTGAACGAAATTGACAGGACTACACATCGCCGTTACTTTTTCATTTGAAGTCGTGTTTTTAAAAGAAAATAAAAAACTGTCTCAGTGAGTGACAAATAATGTTCCTGCAACTTAACAGATCAGTATCAATGGCTCTTTTTTAACATCTGATGAACACGTTCAGACTTCTTGAAGATCTAATGCTCTCGATAGTGAGACATTTTGCATTAAACTCGCTGGGTATCTTTGCAAATATGTCGACGTGTATTTAACGTCATTAATCCATTTGTTCAATGAACTGTTATTGATGTCTGCAAGGATTTTAGCGAATTGCTTCACTGAGGTTGGCTAGTGTATAAATAAGGATATAATTTGGAAGTATTTCCTGAACCAACACAGTGATAAAATGGAACAAGCTCCAATTCTCCAAATCGGGAACATTTTCTACTGCGCTTTCATAGTACTAGGAATTCCAGGTAAGATATTCAAGCTGTTGAAAATTTCTATAATTATTACATTAATGGAACATTTCCCCTTCCATGTTGTGAGGTCAGAAAACCCTTCCATTCTCTGTGATGGATTGTGAGTTTCTCCACACTATTCCAACTCATGCAATGTTCTGTTCAAGTACCACCCTGTTCTCGCTGAACTACATCGGCTACCTCTGCAGCAAAGTCTTCATTTGAAAGAATGACAAACCCTAATTTAATTTCTTCATTTTATCCGTTCTCCATCCACCAGCCTCGGAATGTGCTGCGACGTCAGATCTGCTCCCTCCCTCCGCGTCATAGATCCCATAGATTTCTTTTACGCAGTCTTTTGCTGTATGGGATCTAAGCTTTGGGATTTCTCCAGCTCACTGCAGCCCTGTTAATAGCTTCTTTTCTTCTTTTATGAGACTAGCTCGTTAACTCTCGTCTTGACGTCAGCGTAAAACCGAAATATGTCAATTTTCTGCTTAATGACACACTTAAGTATCCCACAGATGCCTTTCTACACTCAAAGTGCTGCATGGTATACTTGTAATGACAGCTTTTGTTTTCTTTTGGAAAAGATGGTGATTTTTGTCTTTACAATTCGAAAGCGTAATGCTGACCATATTGCATCGTATGTGTTACTTTCTCGCCAATATAGGGCGGTACGGTGGAACAGTGGTTAGCACTGCTGCCTCACGTCACCAGGGACCCGAGTTCGGGCGACTGTCTGTGTGGAGTTTGCACATTGTTCCCGTGTCTGCGTGTGTTTCCTCCCACAGTCCAAAGATGTGCGGGCTAGGTGGATTGACCATGCTAAGTTGCCCATAGTGTTCAGGGAGGTGTAGATTAGGTGGGTTACAGGGGGATGGGTCTAGGTGGTATGCTCTGAGATCCAGGGTGGAACGAGTTGGGCCGGAGAGCTTGTTTCCACACTGTAGGGATTCAAAAATATCCCGCTTCATTAACCGTAAGAGACGCAGTTTTTCAGCTCTAAATTATTGCCAGAGTGCTTCCACCTGAGAATGAATCTCTAATCCCGAGGAAACCCTGTGATTCTCACCGAGTGAATAGTCGAGACAGATGTCTTTGGAGATTAAATATCCAGCTGATTTATTTGCTTTTGTCTCAGAAAGGTCTGATCAGGTTTAATAAAGGCACATCCAGGATTCGGAACTCTGATCTTTGCAGTGATCCTCCCTCTGGAAAATGAACCCGCAAAGGCAGTTACACTTCTAATTTTAAGAACCTGCTGAATTTCTAATTCATACTGAATGCGTCCAGCTTCAGATACATTACTGAAATTAGAAGAATTTTTCATGAATAATCTCTCACAATTGCTCCTCAACATCAACAACGAATTGTGGAAATTAAACTACGTATGTGTATATCACTGTCACGCAACTTCCGTTTTGCTAGAATTTCCGATACTGTTCATTAATGCATTCAGGGATTGAATCCTGCCATTCTTACCTCGTCTGACCCAACATCCGACTCCGCAAGCACGTACGCATAATCCAATTACGAATGCTGACACTTAGTGATACGGGAAAGAAATAATTGTGGAATATTGCTGTTATTGGAAAGCGTTAACCTTTTGCACATTTTGTGTGCGGCAACCAATGCCAGTAAACGTGGCAAATCTACTACAATTCTTCCAGGATGTGCCTGGTAGAGTTGATAAGGAGAGCTAATGGATTGGTTCAGTTAGACTGTCAGGACGATTTCGAAAAGGTTCCACAGGAGATGTTAACATGCCAAATTAAAGCGTGTTCTTTGCGGGCTAGAGGGCAAAGTACTGATACGGTTAGAGAATTTGTTACCACATAGACTGCTATTACACACCTCCTGTTGTTAGTCACTAACAGCCCCCATTAAAACCTGTTCACCCTCCCAGCCTGATCGTTAGCAACTCCTTTGTCCGTCCAACTGCTCTTCTCTCTCTTTCGGCTCTATCCTCTCGTTTACTCCCCATCCCACCCACCTTCTTATTTTGTGCCTATAAACTGACGTTTTCCCAGCCACCATCAGTTCTGAGGAAGGGTCGCTCTGTTTTTTTTTCCCTTCACAGATGCTGTCAGGCCTGCTGGGCTTTTCCAGCAACTTTGTTTGTGTTCTTGATTTACAGCATCCGCAATTCTTTCGGTTTTTGTTTCGGTTAGAGAACTGGTCGCCCATCAGGATACAAGTAATGAGAGTAAAGGCGCAGTTTCTGAATAACACCAACGACTAGTGAGGCATGGGAGGGATCATTGCTTCGGCCTAAGCTATTCATAATTTATGTTAACAATTTACATCAGAAAACTAACTGTAACATCTCCAAGTTTGCAGACGATACAGTTTGAACGGTAAACATGCAATGATGCTTCAGTGTGATTTTGACAAGATACTTAAATTGCTAAATGCGTGTCGGCTGAAGAATATTCTGGATAAATGTGACGTTGTCTGTTTTGACATCAACAGCAGGAAAACAAATTATTGTCTGAATTGTGATAGATTGAGAGAAGGGAAAGTGCAAACAGACCTGGGTGCCCTTGGAAACAAACCGCTGAAAATGAGCACGTAGACGCAGCCAGCAGTTAAGTAGGCAAGGATACTGGTCTTTATGACAAGAGACTCGAGTACAGTGACAGATATGTTTGCTGCAATTGTCCAAGGTCTTGGTGACTCCATGCTTGCAGTATAGGGTGCAATTTTGATCTCCTAGTCAGGGAAGGATGTTTTGGCTATGGCGATAGTGCAACGAATATTGATCAGTCTGATTGTTGGGATGGTGTAAACTTAATAGGTTAGTACTGTATTTACTGCAGTTTAGAAGAATGGTAGAGGGAGAGGTTGTGAATCTTATAGAAATCTAGAAGAACCTACATAAGTAAAGTACAGGCAGCGCGGAATAGTCAACTGAGGGTCTCACAATCCAAAGATCTGCAGACTAGGTGGGTATGCCATGCTAAATTGCCTACAAAGTCCAAGAATATGTGTGTTAGGTGGATTAGCCATTGGAAAAGCAGGGTTCCAAGGGTAGGTTCGTGGGTGTGGGTCTAGACGGGATGTTCTTGGGACAGTCGACCTGGAATCGATAGGTTGAATGGCCTGCTTCGATACTGTAGGGATTCTATAAATCTATGACGTTTCTTAAATTTCTATCAATCCAGGATCTTAGAATCTCGGCAACAGAGGGCAAGTCTCAATGGTGGACTGTGGTGGAGAATTGGAGAGTCACATTTATGTGAGGAGTTGCAAGTTGAAGGAATGTGTGATACTTTGAGTGATCTAACAGACTTTGATGCTAGCACAGTTCCTGTAAATCTTATTTCTAATCCTCTTTACCTTCTCTTCCCTCTAGCGAACTTAGTCACATTTCTGACGCTCCAGCTGAGAGACTGCGGTCTGTCTCGGAGTACTAGAATTTACCTCATGTCCATGTCCATAGCTGATCTGCTGGTCCTTATATTCTACGTTCTGGTCTACCGCATCATCCCGCCCCGTTTCCAGCACGTCTTTTACTTCTACACCTTCGTGTGCCGTCTGATCTCGATAATGATCGCGGCTGTGATTGACTGCTCCGTGTGGCTAACAGTGTCCTTCACCTTCGATCGATTTGTCATCATCTGCTTCCAGCGATTCAGGAGGACGTATTGCTCTCCGAAGTGCTCAGCGTTGATAGTCACGATGGTGACCTATTCCAGGAACCTTCCCTATTATTTTGCAATTCTACCCCACCATGTGCAAAACAACATGCAGCTTGGCTGTAAGACAAATCCCAACATTGACACATCTCCGGCCTGGAGAGCCTTCTATTGGCTCCACACGATTTCAACTCCCTTGGTCCCCTACGTCTGCGTGGCGACGCGCAACCTCCTGACAATCAGACACGTCCTGGTGGTTAGTCAGATCCGGCGGGGATTTCGGGCAAGTGGAAGAGAAGCGGAAGACCCTGAGATGCAAAGTCGGAGGAGAGCATTGATGTTACTTTTTGTTGCCTCAGCAAGTTTCATCTCCCTATGGATGGCCACAGTTGGCCTCTCTCTGTTTTCGCGCATCACGAACACCTACTTTTACCGGGACTTTAATGACCCATTTGCGATTGTCTATGAATGTTCGCGCATACTCAGGGTTCTGAACTGCGGTTCCAGCACCTGCATGTACGCTCTGACACAAGCAAGGTACAGGCAGGAGCTGAGGAAAGCGACGAAATATTGTGCTAATACACTTAGTAGGTTTGTGGCGGCGGTAAATAGACAGAAGTCAATGTAAAACAAATTTTCTAAGTCCCAATAATAAAATCTAATAAACAAACAATGACACTGCAGGGTCATTGACCAGATATGTTTACTGAAACGTTTCGACCACGAGCTCGATCAGGTCTGCCCGGAATCCTTTCCAATTTAGAACATACATAGAACATTACAGCACAGTACAGGCCCTTCGGCCCTCGATGTTGTGCCGACCTGTCATACCGATCTCAAGCCCATCTAACCTACACTATTCCATGTACGCCCATATGCTTATCCAATGACGACTTAAATGTACCTGAAGTTGGCGAATCTACTACCGTTGCAGGCAAATTTGACAAAATGTGGCCCATAAACCATTAAAAACAAATTGGCTGTGAAAGAGCAAGGTAGCTGACAATCTAGAATTATACAATGTCATTTATCAGAGACCAAAATAATATGCATTGAATTATATTATAAAAAGGTATTTGAAGCCTTCTTATAAGAAAGTTTATTTTCTGTTCACGACTGTGTGTAGTTCTATGTTCGAGAGTATTCAGACGAAAACTTCTCCATCGAGGGAAAAAATATTTGGAAAGTTATACAAAATTACCAGGACTGAGTTTCGATCTGTTTTGAACCGCGTTAGGAATACACGTTTCTAGCCAAAGTTCCAGGCCATGAATTAAAGCGGTAGTTGCTGTCCAGAGATAGTGTGACTCTCCTGCACCAGAAGGCCTTGTCTGTATTATTTTATCTAAGCTACTTCGACATTTAAACCTTTTATCTGAAAAGGAGAACTTCGAGGAATGTTGGAAAAAATATGAATAAGACAAATGAGATCGAGGGCTTCATCGATATTGGTAATGTGTCCGGAATGCAAGGAAATGATGCTAAACATTTATGAAGACCTTGATAGCTGCCAGAGTGAGAGACAATTTTCTGCATCTGCATTCGTCATTACTTTTCTCTGTCAATATTACACAGTGGTTGTTTGCAGGTCGTCGTGATTTCATTAAATTTAAGGTGGGAAACGTGAAAGAAACTTTAATTTTTAAAGCAGAAGTTCAAATAACTGTAAGGTTTCACTTTGGATTCTGCTACACATAATGTAGTAGCATATTATGATGGCGTTAATTCCTGTGGTCATTAACTGAAGTTAATGCACAGTCGTGCTTCCTCAACCAAGGTGAATTGGCCAACCATAGCATTGCAAAAAGGTCATTTAAACAATCCAATCTGTACTGTTCTTGAACTGTTGTTCAACCTTTTGTACTTCACACAAGTACCACACATTGCATTCTTACATTCCTCTGAATTCATTCGCTCATTTTCTAATCTACTCATGTTCCATGCCCTTTGTACAATCAGCAAGTATGAATATTATGTTATTGACTGCCATTATTGCACATACCTGAATTGCATTTCTCCACAATCTCAAATACATCATAGAAACAAGACTCAGCATTTTCAATTCGGTTTTGTAGCCAAAATCCTGCATCAGCAGGTCCTTTTGGTAAATAGTTTCTGTTATTATGGACATTCAAATGTTTACTAAATGTGACGATTAGATCCAGAAGCAATACACGACCAGCATATACTTCTCACGAAGTGGTTTGCTTCCTTCGAAATTTGATAATTATGCGCTCCAAGCAACCCCCTTCTCAAACCCCGTTCCTACACAACCTTTGGAATTTTGCAATGATCTATTCATCCCTATTCTTACTAATTAATCCAAAATACATCACCTCATATTTATTTGTGGTAAGTGTCAGCTACTGCATGCTTGGCCTTCTATGTACATTTTCAGGCCCTTGATGTCATCCTCACTATTTGCCACTTTTCCAATGTAAGGTCACACAGATTGAGATGTTTTTTGATGATTGCACAATGTTCAGCAACATCAGTGATAGGTTGGATACTGAAACAGTCCATGTCAATATACAGCAAGATCTGGAATACATCGAGGCTGTGGATGATTAGTGGCAAGGAGATTCTGGACACATGCCTATCAGTCAATTGTAATCTACATACTTCATACTATTTAAGAAGTATTTAGATGCACGCGTGATGCTAAGGCTTATGGAACAAGCACTGGAAAACGGGGTTAAATTAGTTAGGTGATTGTTTTTGACTAATGCAGACATGATAGGTCAAAGGATCTTTGTGCTCTAGATACCTATGATTATCTGGCTCTAGATGACCAAAATTATTCCCATTAAAAATTACCCTAACGTAAAAGTTCTGTGTGTTAGCATTGACCATTTAAATACTACGCCCACAACAACACATCAAAAATGAGGAATTCTGTGATGAGTAATTCAAATTGTGCTTTGGAGTATGATGTAATACTCCCCACATGCATGGATGACTACAACTCTCACCCTCAAGAAGCTTGAGATCATCCAGGACAAAGCAGCTAGGTTTATTGGCACCATAGCTGCAAACATCCATTCCACTTACCATGATACTCAATAGAGTAGCATGTGCTATCTACAAGGAGCACTGAAGAAGTTCACCAAACATGTTTAGACAGCACCTTCCAAATCCATGACCACTATCACTTAGGGCAAGGGTACCAGGCCATTGGGAACATGACTACCAAATGAGTCCCTGAAAGCCACACACCATCCTGATTTAAAATATAAAGTTCTGTGTTGTTAGGTTAAAGTCCTGGAATTCCCTGACTAATGGTATTTTTGAATTACTCATAGCATATGGGCTGCAGCGGTTCAAGAAGACATTCTCACTATCAGTTTCTCAAGGGAAACAAGTAGTAGCTAATAAAAGTTGGTTCAGCAGTGGTCCCTACAACACTGGGCTAAATAATAACAATAGTAACACCAACAACAACAACACCAACAACAAAAATAAAATAATCAAATATCTTTAATTTTCCAGGCATTTACTATGTCATATATGAATAATTTAATCCAGATATCCATTGAATTCTATGGCTCTATTATTTGCAGGTCAGCTTGTAAAACAAAGTAATGGTGAATTGTGAAGCCACTAATGCCAAATAAGTAGTTATTAATGGGTTCACTCTATTGAACTGTCTTATAAATGTTGTAGCTGTACCTGCATCCACCAGTTCATCTGGCAGTTGATTCCACACATGAACCACTTACTTTCTGAAAAAGTTGCCTGTTTCTCCTCTCACTTTAAAACAAAATATGTCCCATGGTTTTGAGCTCCATTATCCTAGGGAAAAGACCGTTACTATTTACCTTATCTATGCCTCTTGGGATTTTGTAAACATCTACAAGGCCACTCCTCAACCTCCGACACTCCAGTGAAAAAAAGTTCCAGCCTATCATTACAACTCAAACTCCCCAGTCCCACCAACATCCTGGTAATTTTTTTCCAATTTACCAATTCAATTTAAGGATACCTATTTTGTAGCAGGGCGACCAGGAATGTACACCATACTTCAAATGTGGCCTCACCAATGTACTGTACAATCTCAGCACAATGTCATAACTCTTACACTCAATGGTCTGAGAAATGAAGGCAGGCATGATAAATGTCTTCTTAACTACCCTGATGACCCTAGATTTTACTTTGAATGAACTTTGTACCTAAACAGCTAGGTCTCTCTACTCTACAACACGACATGGGGGTCTACCATTAATTTTATAATTCCTGCCCTTGCTTGTTTTACCAAATTACAATACCTCAGATTTATGCAAATTAAACTCATCTGTTTCTCAGTTCATTGGCCCAATTGGTCAAAATCCCTTTATAGACTTATATAATATTATTCACCATCGACTCCACCACCAATTTTGGTGTCATCTATAAACTTACTAACCATGTCCCCAAAGTTCTCATCAGTTTAAGCAAATGACAATTAAAAGTGGACCCAGCACCAATTCCTATGGAACATTGCTGGTCACAGTTCCCCCATCTAAAAAAAAACACTCCACCACTACCCTCTGTCTCCTACTGTCAAGCCAATTTTATACAAAATTGGTAAGGTTTGCCTGAATCCAATATGCTCCAACATTACTAATTCATCTACCATGTCAAAGGTTTTACTCGGGTACCTATGGACAACTTCTACTTCTCTGCCTTCATTAATCTTTTATGTTCCGTCCTTAAAAAAAAGTTGAATCTAGTTTGAGAGACACAATTTCCCATGCATGACACCATTTTGACTATCCCTAATCAATCTTTGCCTCTTCAAATGCATGTAAATCCCATTTCTCAGAATACCATCCAACAACTACTCACCACTGATATCAGGCTCACAGGTCTCTCATTCCCAGGCTTGGACTGTTTTCTGTTAAGTATAGACTGTGAGTAAATAAAAAGGATAACATTCAGTTTTACTTACGCAAAGACTTCATTTAGGCCCATGAGGTTAACTCAAGTTGCACCACATCAGAAAGGATATTTTGTCCTTTTGAATGAGGGCATTGTGGACTTACAGGACAATATTGGGCTTAATGTAAAAGGAGAAATTCCATAAACAAGTTTTTTCATTTCAACAACTTACATTTAAACTGGGAGGGGAAAAATTTAAAAGGGACATAGGGGCAACTTTTTCACACAGATAGTAGTGCAAGTATGGAATGAGCTGCTAGAGGAAGTGCTGGAGGACAATTGCAACATTTAAAAAGCATCTGGATTTGTGTATGAATCGGAAGGGCTTGGAGGGATACAGGCCTCCTGCTGGCAAATGGTAGCATTAAGATAACTGGTCAGCATGGAGGAGTTGGACTGAAGGGTCTGTTTCTATGCTGTTTCTCTCTATGACTCAACGATTCTAAGAGATTCAATTGAATGGATTTGTCTATATCTAAAATACTGTTCAGTTTTATTCCTTGACTAGAACCTCAATATCTTTATTGAAGCATAGTTCCTTAATCTTACCAGCCTTAATGTTCACTCTAACAGGAACATAATGCATCCGAGCTCATGTTAACACACTTTTGCAACTCTCCCTCTTGCTAGATGTCTTTTTACCTGCACTCAATTGACTCCAACCAATTTTTGAAAGCTCTTGTCATACACCATTCAAACTTACCTCGCTCCAATTCAAAAAAACTTTTATGGAAAACCTATCCTTTCTTATAATCATTTGAAAACTAATAGATTTATAATCACTGGACCCAAAATGTTCCCTCACTTTTACTTCAGTCACCTGCCCTACGTTATTGTCATAAAGAAGGTCCAGTTTTGATCATTCTCCAGTAGGAGTATTCATATATTGATAAAGAAAATTTTCTTGAACACACTGGACAAATTTGAAGGTAGCCCCAGTCAATGTTTGGAAAATTAAAACCCTCATTATTACAACCTTATTACGGTTGCAAACATCTGAGATCTCCTCACATACTTGCTGCTCTATTTCCCTCTTGCTTTTTGAGTACCTGTAGCACAATACCATCAAAGCTATCGTTCCTTTCTTATTGCTAATTTCCCCTATTTGTCTTCACTGATGATTTTTCAGAAATATCTTGTCTAGTTACTACAGTAATGTATTCCTTAATTAAAAACGACACCTCCTCCTTTCTTGCCTCTTTTTCTGTCCTTCTTATAGCAGCTAAAATTTGGAAAGTTGAGCTGCCGGTCATGTCCTTCTCTGAGCCAAGTTTCTATAATAGCTATGATGCGTCAATCCCATGTTCTTAAACATTCCCCGAGTTTGTAATCCTTACCTGTAACACCCCTTGCATGGAAATAAATGCATTTCAGTTCATTAGATTTACTATATACTCGGACTCTCTGTTGTCTTTCTTTTCTAATTGATGTATTCTCTTCACATTCAGGACCTTTCCCATTAATCCTTCCTCTTACACTGCTGCTTAGAATTCAGCCACTCCCCCTCTCTATCAGCATAAAGACTCCGTCAATGGAAATGATCAAATCTCCCTGTTAAGATACTGGTCCCTTTCCAGCTCAGGTTCAACTCATCCTTTTTGAAAAAGTCTTCTCTATCACAAAAGACATTCAAATTGTCCAAAAAGATGAAAATCTGAGCAATAATCGAGGTTTGCAGCTATTGAATATCTCCAGTATCCTGTTGTTCCTTACTTTTTTTGAGTTTGTCATTGGGAGTAAACCAGAAATTATTACTTTTAAGGTTTTTTTTGTTCAGTCTACTACCTAGTCTCTTAAATTCACTCTGTACTGCTTTAATCTTTTTTCTAAAAATGCCCATTTCTATCAAAACATACAGTAATTTCTGGCTTCTCAATCTCACCTTCAGCAATATGCTTGAAGCGTTTAGTGAGGGCCTTAATCCTAACACAAGAAAAGAAACAAACCGTCCTAAATTTAAGTGCACTGCCACAGAATCTCTTGTCTCTGGTCCGGACAAGTGATTCCCTTATAACAATATTAAACTGTGTCAAATAAAATAAAGAAAAAAATTCACGTGTCCAATAACTGACTGACCCTTCCAATTTTCCCAGAGAGACTATCCCCTTCAGCAGTTACAAAAACTGAATGTATGTTTATGTGAGGAATAGCCACCGGAGTCTTTTGAACCATCTTCTTACCTTTCCTGACGGTCACTCATTTATGTACTTGATCCTGCTGTGTAAGAACATTTCTAAATCTATTAGGCTTTGCTCTCTCTGTACCTCATCTATGCTCTGAGATCGAGGAGGTGTTGGATGTCTTGAAGTGCATTAAGGTAGATAATACTCCAGGGCCTGGTGACATCTATACCATGATAACGAGGGAGGCAAGAGAGGAGTTTGCTCGGCCTTGATAGAGATCTTTATATCCTCTTTAGGCACAGGTGGGATCCCAGAAGACTGGAGAATAGCCAACATTAATCTTTTGTTTAAAAGGGGGTTCAGGGATAATCAAGAAACTAGTAGGCCGATGACCCTTACATCAGTGGTTGGGAATTTATTTGAGAACAGTTTTAGAGACATGATTTACTCACATTTGGAGAAGAATAGACTTATCCAGGATAGGCAGCTTTACTTTATGCAGGGAGGAGTTATCACACAAATTTGATTGAGGTTTTTGAAGAAGTAATGAAAATGTATTTGGAAGTTAAGGCAGTGAATGTTGCCTCAATGGACTTTAGTAAAGCATTTGACCATGACACTGCTGGAAGGTGGATCTAGAAAATTAAGTCACTTGAGAGCCACAGTGAGTTGGCAAAGTGGATACAAAGTTAGCTGAATCATTGAAGTTAGAGTGTCGATGTGGAGGGACAATTTTATGATTGGACATCTGTGGCCAAAGGTATTCCACCAGAATTTACGCAGGTACTTTTTTTTGGAGATGCAATTGGTGAAATTGTGGATACTGAGGAAGGGTTTCAAATGATACAGCTGGATGTAGATCAGTTCAAAACTTGTGTAGTGAAATGGAAAATGGAATTTCAACTCGGTCAACTGTAACGTGATACATGTTCAGAGGCCAAAAGCAAATGACATATGTACAGTAAATGGCAGTGTCGTTAGAAGTATTGATATACAGCAAGATCTTGGCCTGCAAGTCCACACCTTCCTGGAAGTGGCAATGCAAGTGAATAAGGTGATGCAGAAAGCATATGGCATGCTTTCCTTCATTGATTGGGGTGTTGAGCACCAAAGTTGCCAATCATGTTGTAGCTATGTAAGGCTCCAATCAGTCAATTTGGAGTCTTGTGTGGAGTTCTGAGTGCGACACCTTTGAAATGATGTGGAGGCTTTGGAGAGGATGCAAAAGAGGTTTACTTGGATATTGCCTGGAATGGAGCATGTGAACTATAGTTGGAAAACTCGGATTGTTTTCTTTACAGCATTAGAGGCTGAGGGGAAGAAAGAAGGAAGAATTTTATATCCTCCTGAAAGAAGTAGATATAATTATGAGGCATGGATAACGCGGGTAGTCGGAGTCCTTTTCTCAGGATGGAAATTTTAAATACTGGGGCACATATGTTCAAGGTGAGAAGTCGTAAGTCTAAAAAGATAGGCTATTTTATTATCAGCAGCTAAATTTATAATTAAAACAATTTTTACATTTCATTTGCCTGTCTATTCCTCAGTATTGCAAAAAAGAAGTGCCATATTCAGTGTGGAGAAATGTTTTATGTCTACACATGTTTACATTGTTGCTTTTAAACTTGATTAGCACAGATGGTGCCAGGCTTGCTGAGTTTCTCCAGCGCTTCTGATTATGCCGTAGAAGCTACATTACGTTTCTTAGATGAGAAGGCAAAGAAAACAAAAAATATAACAGAATATCAAAATGCTCACAAAAACAAATAATCATCGAGTGGAAAAGAGACACCGACAGGAATAATGGCACAAAGGCCAAAAAATAAGAGTTGTAAGATGAAGTAAATCCTGAACGTCATTGAGCAGGCAAATTGTGATGCTGTATATGGAATGTGAGGGTTGCACAGATATGAAAGTTACAGACATGATGAAGCTCTCCAGAATTTCCTGACTTAATTTTGATGTTCCAGCAACTAAATATATTTGTTTTTCAAACATTGAAACACACTAGAGAAAGTGGCAGAGGATTGTGGTTGGAGATGGAGGGGGCCGTGGAAATAGATGAGAAGGAGATTGACAGTGACAGAGAAAGAGAGAGAGAGAGAGAGAGAGAGAGAGAGACAGACAAACAGAGCGACAACCCACCAAATATACAGAGACAGAGAAAATTAGAAAAAAAAATATATACCTACCCAGAGAACAGTTTGGAAGAGGTTGACTTCACTACTTTGTGGAATTAAAAGATGAGGTTTTGAGGCAAGGTTGGACAGATTCTTTTCATACTCATTGCAGTAATGAAGAATATAGTATGAGTTAATTAAACCGTAAGAATCTGAACGTGCTTGAGAGAGTGGATGCAAAGATAATTCTTGATTCATGGGGTAATCTAGAATTAGGAAAAAATATGTGGTCTCCCATAAATCTGAGACCGAAAGATCACTGACCATATTTCAGGTTGTTACAGAGATGGTTGACTGGAAGTGGAGAGAATAGCTAACGGCTGAAAGGATCGTCAAGTTAAGGTTTAAATAAAATCATCACGATTTCATTGGAAGACTGAAGAGATTCTGTATAATAAACGATTCATTCCTGCCTTTGTCTTCCTTTTTTTGGACAATTCGCTCGAACCTTTTAAAATACAACACTCCAGTACATAAGTTATGGAATAATATGTTCTCTTGTGTTAAGCTATCCAGTCGGAATATAAGAGTGTTACCAATATACCTCGAACCTGAGGAGGTTGAACAAGAGTGACAGCGGGTCCAAGGAGAGTACAATGAGGTCAACCTTGAAAAATAGTAAATCGTCTGTCACAGTTTCAAACTTTCTGCCGCTCACAGTTTTGGAAATTTCACATATGCTTCCTTGTGTTCTGATGAAGAGTCTTCAGACTGGAAATGTTAATTCTGCTTTCTTCTCTCAGATTCTCCAGGCCTGCTAAGTTAATTCAGCAATTTTCAGTTTTGTTTCCTCTTGAGTTAGTTACACAATTGCATTTCTTTAACTTTCTTTTCTGTTTCCTTTCTTTGCCACCTCTCTGAATTGATCTGTCTCAATTTTGTCACGACCACTGAGGACTTCCGATTTAATTCCGATATTGACTACTCAGCTCATAACATTAGATAGCACAAGAATGAAACCTCTTTGAAGAGATTAAAATTTTATCCAAGACTCTATCTATTGAACTAAATTTTTTCATCTCGTCTACATATCACCCTTTTCAGACAGTCATCACAGCCAGTCTCATTTTTTCTCGTGGAATTATAAATTGCAGCTTCAGATGGCGGGCTATTTCAGACAATAAAACATTAACGTCACCACTGTTCATTACAGCTCACATGCAAACAATGCCAACAGCTAGATTGCGCTTTAAAGCAGAATAGAATAATCATATTTTTATTTGCAATTAATGCCATTGAAAGTGATTTCAATGACAGTAAAGAAGGAAGTGAAAGAACTTTTCAAAAAACAATCTCGACGGTTATGGGTGTCATTGTCTGGGTCAGCATTTCTTGTTCATTCCTCATTGGCCTTGAAAACGTACTAGTGAGCTGCTTCTTGAACCACGACAACCCATGTGTTTTTGGTCGACCCAATAGGTTATAGGCAGAAAATTAGAGGATTTTAACCCAACAAGATCGAAGAAACGGAGAAAGTTATCAAATCAAGATGATGAATGATTTCGAACAAAGAACAAAGAATAGTCCAATGAAGGAAGATGCCTTTCAGCTCGCCAAGCCTGTGCCAAAACATGACACTTATCTCAACTGAAAAATCCTTTTACTTCCATGCGGTCTCACCTCTACTGGTACTATTCCTGCCCCTTTGACCTGTCTGTCTCCTCTCCACCTATCTTCTCCTCTATCCATTTTCCACTCCCTGCTATTCATTTATTTGTCAAGATATCTTTCAAACCTTGCTATTTTATCTCATTTAAGGGTCTCCTCTGCAAACATATTTCAGGTGCTTACCACCTTGTCTGCAAAAAAAAGCCTCTCACATTTCCTTTAATCTTTCCTCCTTTAACCTTAAACCTATGACCGTTTAAAAAAAAATCACAGGATAAGGGAATCACTATGCAAGCGGCATTTGTTGCACATTACAAATTGCCCGGAGAACAGTTGAGAGTCAACTGCATTGCTGTGGATTTGGAGTCACATATAGGCCACACCAGGTAAGGGTAGCAGTTTCCTTCCCTAAAGAACATTAGTGAACCAGATAGTTTTTTTTTCATTTCCCAACACCCAGCGTTGGATCCACAGTCATCATTAGACTCTTAATTCCAGGTATATATTGACTTCAAATTCTATCATCTGCCCGGGTCCCCAGGGCTTTATCTGGGTTTCCCCACATTATTTCAGTCATTTGCATGCCTGTACAAAAAAGGCCTCAGCTATCCATTCTATTCATGCCTCTTAATTTTTTGTTAGCTTCTCTCAGTTTGCACCTCAGCCTCTGACATTCAAGTGAAGAAGGACCAAATTTTCCCAATACCCTAGAAACCAGGGAACATCCTGGTAAACCTTTTCTGTACCCTCTCAAAAGCCTCCACACTGTCCTAGGAGTGTGGCAACCAGAACTGTATGCAGTATTCCAAATGTGGCACAACTAAAGTTCGAAACAGTTGCAACATGCTTTGCCAATATTTATATCCTATGTCCAGAACAATGTAGGTGAGCATACAATGCACCTTCTGAATCACCTTATCCCCTTGTTTGCTACTTTCAAGATACTGTAAATCTATACATCAAGGTCACTCTGTATGTTACTAATTCAGCTGCTCACTATATACTTTTTTTTGCATGATACATTCCAAAATGCATCACTATGCACTTATCCAGGTTAAGATCCTTCCACTATTTCTGTGCACTAGTCTCCAGTCTACCTGTTTCCTGCTGTATTTTTTGGTGACCCTCCTCAGTGTCTGCAGTTACCCATTATTTGCGTTGTACCTGAAACTACCAATCAGATCACCTACAGGAGTCCCAGCACTGAATTCTTAAACTGTAACTACCCCCTCTCAGTGGTCGAGAATGCCCTCAACCGTGTCTCCTGCATTTCCTGCAACTTATCCCTCACGCCCCGTCCCTGTGATAACAACCAAAACAGGACAACCCTTGTCGTCACATACCATCCCACCAACCTCCAGATCCAACGCATCATCCTCTGACACTTCCACCTTCTGCAATCCGACCCCATCCCCAAAGACATTTTTCATTCCCACCCTTATCTGCTTTACGGAGGGACCACTCTCTCGATGACGCCCTTGTTCACTCCTCGAACCCCACCACACCCGACACTTTTCCCTGGAACCGCAGGAAGTGCTACACCTGTCCCTATACCTCCATCATCACCCCCATCCCAGGCCCCAAGAACACTTTTCACATCAAACAGATGTTCACCTGCACATCTGCTAATGTGGTATACTGCATCCACTGTTCCTGTTGTGGCCTCGTCTACTTCGCGGAAACCAAGTGGAGGCTTAGGGACCACTTTGCAGAACACCTACGCTTGGTTTGCACTAGACAACTACACCTCCCAGTCACGAGCCATTTCAATTCCCCCTCACATTCCTCAGACAACATGTCCAACCTGGACCTCATGCAGTGCCACAACGATGCCACTTGAAGGTTGCAGTATCGGCAACTCATATTCCGCTTGGGAACGCTGCAGCCCAATGGTACCAATGTGGACTTCACCAGCTTCAAAATCTCCCCTCCCTCTACTGCATCACAAAACTATCCCAGCTCGTCCCCGCCTCCCCAATGTGTCCTTCCTCTCATCTATCCCCTCCTCCCACCGGACGTTCCACCCCCATCTCCTACCTACCAACCTCATCCTGCCTCCTTGACCTGTCCGTCCTCCCTGGACTGACCTATCTCCTCCCACTTTCCACCTACACTCACCTCTACTGGTACTATTCCTGCCCCTTTGACCTGTCTGTCTCCTCTCCACCTATCTTCTCCTCTATCCATTTTCTATCCACCTCCCCCTCTCTCCCCATTTATTTCAGAACCTCCTTCGTCTACCCCATTTCTAGGCCCGAAACGCCAGTCTTTCTGCTCCTCTGATGTTGCTTGGCCTGCTGTGATAATCCAGCTTTACACCTTGTTATCTCAGATTCTCCAGCATCTGCAGTTCCTGCTATCTCATTTGTATCTATGTTACGCTCAAACTCCCTGAATCCACCCACTTGTAAATATACTTTTGCAGGTTTTCACAAATTATTGCCCTACCCCTATCTTGGTGTCCTTGGAATCAGAATTTCCATACATATGTCCGCACATCCAAGTTTGGGATATAGTGTCACAGTGCAACTATGGGAGTTCCCTCACAGTCTGCTGCACTATTCGATGCAGTGTCACAAAATAGAAAATCTCACTTCGATCTCCAAGACGACCAATTTACCTGATCAACTGCTATTCAGGGCAAAGGAAATTCACATCAGTTTTCGTTATGAAATGAAAATAGGTCCGTCTACTGTAACAAACAAATGTAAGAATGGTCACTTTACAGTGAAGATACCTAATCTACGAATATGCAAATTAAACTATACCCCCTTTAAAATCCAAAGTGCCCACACAGTCATTCACACTTGAGATGGACAAGATAGAGGCGATTTAATATAAATTTTGAATGAAAAAGGACAATATTAGAGGGTAAGTAAAATTAACTGTGTCAAATTTTCAGATTTCAAAGATGACATAAATTGCCTCTCACAATTTGATGCCATCAATGATAATGCACTATTTTCTGCAAATCTATGGAAAATGTTGACTTCAGCAGTTGATCTAGTCAGAAGTATTTTTTATGACACTCCTTGATTTTCTGGAGGGAAGGTCTGGAGAAATATCTTCAGATTGCAGTTTCTGAATGTCGCTGGTTGCCATTATACTTGCAGCCTTGTACCACACTGTAACTGAAGTAAGGAGAGGGCTGTCGCCAAGCTATCTTTCCTTATGTGAGAGTCTCAAAATATCCCACCGCACAATTTAGACTTGTTCGTGAAAGGATTCCACAGCATTTGAAATTTTCCAAGTTGAAAACGCTCTTGTTCTGTCAGCTGCGTCACAGTCCAACTTCTATTTGAGTTTAAAATCCAAAGAGGGAAAAAAAAGTGATTAATCTCTGCGACAACCTGAATAAATATATTTATCCAATACTCCCTGCTTCCTACTGATTGACCTTTCATTTTTTCCAATAACAAAGGAGACTGTGTGTTCTCTCTGGTAGTATACTCTTTTTCATGCTCATCACCTTGCCTTCACACTCTGATCCATTATTTTGATGTTTCATATAAATTTACTTTATCAGCTTTCACTTGATGCTGTCTCCCCATCATTTAATGTTACATTTAAACACTTCATATATGATTTACTGGAATATTGGTTCCAGGTCAGTTTGTACGTAATCCATTCTAATGGTTTAGTTCCAACTTGCCGCAACACTGGCGGAGGTATCCCTTGAATGAAACCCATTTGTTGCTTCCAGATTTGAGCCACATATCAATTTCTCTCAGCTTATTTATTCTCATTTTACACAGAGGCCATTACGATTGAGGTTCTGCTTTCTACCTTACCTCTTAGACACTTACAATCTGTGAACAAAACCTATGTCCAGTTCTATCCATGTCATTCGATTGTGAAGTGTACCACAGTGATAGAATCCAATGGCCTAACCCCACCAGCATTCGCTACGACCTCATCCATTGCAAGTTGCTATAGAGAGAACATATCTGGAAAATTTCCATTTTCAGGCAACACAGACATCTTGACTCTCAGTCTCTGATATAGATAATTGTGTTGATCAGTCTGATAATATAATCTCTAAGTAACACAGCATTCTTACTTACTCCACACGCTTAAGTGCCTCTAGTGCCACAGTGCAATAACAGAGATCTGCACCTGTCTCTCCACTGTCACCTAATTAAGCTGAAAAGGCATGAAATTTGACGAACAGAACTGCTTTACCGCATACATTCATAGAATCGCAGCCAGAAATTATAATACTAAAAAGACTTTTCGGCCCATTCTCTCTGTTCAACGCATGAAGTGCCTAACGACTCTAATCACAATCTCACAAAACAACCAGAATCTGTTTGACATAGGCTTCAAACAATGAGATAAATACTTTTAAGATGTTGTATTGGTCCCCGCCTCTCCTGCCCATTCACACAGCGTTCTCCACATACCCACCACAATCTGTGTGAAAGAAAAAAAACCCTAAGTTCACCTAATTCCCCTGCCCTTACTTTAAATCGATGTGTCCTTGTAATTGACCTCTCTGCTAAAAGAAAGGAAGTTAATTCCTAAGTAGTTTATCTATGCCTGCCATAATTTTGCAGACCTTAGTTAGGCACAGCTCAGACTTCACATCTCCGTGGAAAAGAAACCTAGTCTCCGCAGCCTTTCTTCTCAGCTGAAACGCTCCAACTCGTCCAAAATTCCCGTTAATTCCTGCACATTCTCCAGAGCAATCTTGTTGTTCCACTAGCGCGGCTACCAGCAATACTCACATTACACTAATTGTGGCTAAATCAACGTCCAATGCTCCTCCATTATAACGGATCAAATACTGCGTTTTATACATGACGAAAGTCAAGTCACGGACACCATGCACCTTCTTAAGTATCCTATCCACGGGACCGATGCCTTTAAAACGCTGCATTCTAAGTCCTCTTACCTGTCCCACTTCCAATCACTCCTTCTTGTCGCTAACTACTAAAAGAAAACAGACATCCCTTCTGTAACCGGCGTGCTCCTGAAGAATTGCGATATCCGCGTTCGATCGCCATTGAAACATTTAGTGTGCAGGTTCGTGAAACTAAAGACATTTGCGAAAAATACGTTGTCCTGATTCAACATATGGAGGTGCCAGTATTGAACTGGAGTTGACGAAATAACTTCTCCTGGTGAAGGAGCTGCACTCAGAATGCTTGTGATGTCAAATAAACCTGTTGGGCCAGAACCTGGTATTGTGTGACTTCGGATTGTTTCATATTAACATCCATAAATCTTCTGTAATCTGTTATGGAACAGATCAAATCCCTTGAAAACCTATTAAAGAGATAGCCTAGACCCTAGCCTTTATCTTTTTTGAAGACAAATCTGATGCCCTGCATTCCTAATGTGATTTGATTGATCGAAACATAAGTTTGTAAGCAAAACACACTTTATTCTTACATCACAGTTAAAACGCAAACAAGCAAATAAAGAAGAATGAGCATAACTAACTCTATTGAAATGCTTAACAAAATAAATGTTATTTATAAATCATCGAGTGTTTAAATGCAGTAACTTACCATCAAAAAACGCTTCTGACAAAGCTAAATTCAGCAAAAGAATTCCTTCACTTGCTATTTCCTCTGGTCCACGCCAAGGCGTATCGACTGCAGCAGCGAGAGAACTCAAGCTTTTTTTTTGCATAGGAGAGAGAGAGTGATCTCCATCTGTCAGCTTCAACTCTTGAAGAGCCACTACGACAGTTGAAAACAAAAACAAAACCCTAAATGGCGTAAGCCTGACTCCACCCATTCATATCTCCTCTGTCTACTTTAAAAAAGCCCAAAGCTATTTACTCAGTTCTCCTTGGAGCAGAAACCTCAACACCAGGTTTACAACACTCCCTCTTCATCCGGACCAGGAATCCTCAGAAGGTGAAAGCAGTACATTCGGCACTTTGAGTCCATACTGGCCCATCCTCATGATTGCATTTCCCATGGTCAATCCACCAAAACTACACATCGTTGGACTGTGGGCCAAAACCAGAGCACTCAGAGGAAACGTAGGCAGATGTGGAGAGAGTGTGAAAATTTCATGCAAACCGTTACGCAAGGGTGGAATCGAGATCTGGCCCCTGGCGCAATGAGGCCATATTGTTAGCCTCTGATGTTGCCATAGGGTCGACAGCTCTCTCTTAAACGTGAATATCATCAGGACTCCATGCCATCGCTTGAACATTTTCTAGCCGATTAATTCACTAATTTAGTTCATTAACTATTATCCAATTTTAAAATTTCTTTCTGTTTTGTTCCTTACCAGCACTTAAAAGTTATTCATCGGTCAGTCAATTTCTTGCTTTCACATAATTTCAATTTTCTTATTTTCTTTTAAACTTCAACCGTTGTAACTCCTTGTTGTCAATTTGTACATCTCTAAAAGGTCCGCCGCTCTCCTTCCATTCCCCATGCCCACCCCCAGGTATACAATTCAGTTACTTTAAATGTTTATTTATCGTTATTGTTTGGTGATTTACTTTCAGAAGTTGACGGCATACAGCTTGCGCACAGCAGTGTAACAATTTCTCTTTCCCTATTTAGTTCCAGCTACATGAATGTTGAAGCAGGGATTACATTGTAAGCATGTCACAATACATTTAACTCTAGTTATCAATTATTTTAAAAATCTTTGCCCTATACCTGCTGAAAATACATAAAATGTCATGATAAATATCGATCACTTTCCTTTTGTCAGTTGTTCCTGTCACGTCCTCTAGATTACAACCAAATTTAAAAACTAGCGTTTAAATATCGTAAACAAGAAATTGCCACTCGCCTTACATTTGTGTACCACGTCATAATCTGGTCTGCATTTCAAGAATGTAACTGATTTTATTTTGTATAAAAATCCAATGTATTTTCCAGTCTTCGTTCACGATCAATGTTATTGGTTTAAGTTCAAACAATAGGTTACAACATAACGCTAATTGATCAACAGATCAATTTTGAACAAAATAAATTAGTGCCGAATGCTAACCAGCCGACAATTTGCAACAGCACTCAGCATTATCTCCTAATCGAAAATTTAACAGATTTCTATCTAGGGCCTATCCAAATTTTGAAATGAATGTCCTGACAAAACAATCAGAAAGCTGTTGGCTTGTAGAAGAAATTGACATAGATGAACTGAGGATTTGGAAATACAATGGTTACCATTTTTTTTAGTATCTGTTATTTTGTTTGCCTAATTACTTTTAGAAGCACAATAACGGGATATTTTATCATATTCATCAATTGGTTTCGGAACATAGTTTGTGTCACTGAATAAAGACAAGTGTTTGTGCAGCAAATCAGGAGCTGCAGCATGAATCCTAGTTCTCTTATAAATTCGTGTATCCGCCTGGATTTAAATCCTAAATACCACATCCTGTTCCACAGTGAATAAATGAGAATTACTGTCCATAGCAATATAAAATTGCCTGATATAACAAGGAGTAAAACAATAGATTTTCTTCGGCTCTCCACTCTCTGGTGTCTAGAACTCCCTCGATTGCTCTGATCCTGGAGTCTCCTCTGGGCTCTGTTTGCTATTAGAATGTGTCTGATAGTAAAAGCATTGAGAAGCAGAATCAGAACAAATGGAACAAATGGAGTTAGAATGTAATGAAGTGTTTCAATCACTTTCCATAGCTGTGAGAATAGTGAATTGCTGGTTACCAAACAAAACCACGGATAATTCATGAGGAGGTATTTACTTGTATACAGAAAATACCAAAATATGTTCTTCAAACAGGACAACAAAGTCACTGTGCCGAGGATCACAGATGCAGTTTGAGCAGTGCAATAGTTTGTTTTCAGCTCACGACAACAAATAGCTATACATCGATCTATGGTAAACGTGACTGTGAACCAGAAAAAACAGTCTGTGGACGCATAAAGGAAAATGGCATGGATATTACAGAGAGAAACGTTCCATAGGAACAAAAAATGGAGCCAATAAAAAATGGGTATTTGTCTTAATATCAGATCATATACAATGACCAGTAGATCCGCTGTTGCCATTGCCACTAAGTAGCGAATGACACATTCTGAGAGACCGCATTTTCGTTGAAGCAAAATCATGATCGTCAATATATTTGCTGCAAAAAAGAGAAATGAACAATGAAATCACGAAACTGTCCAGAAGCAACAGTTTGGCTATGCTGTTACTTCATTTTGACGTTGATTGTTTGAGCAACAAATTCCGAAATTATTTCCACTTCAAATCCCCGTATAGCAACGATGTTTCCATTGTTTGAATGTCGAGCAGTGTTCCCTGCCTACATTAAGAATAAAAATCTCAGGACAGTCGTGCTATAAACACACAATGACTCATTATATGTAATAAAATCTACAAAAGGTTTGCAGCTCAGCCCTCTCAGCAAATGCTAGTGATGATGGGAAAAAGTAAACCAATCAGTGACGTAGGACTGATCAGTTGTCTATATGTGTGTGGCTGGCATGTCAAGCTAAGAGTAAAACTGTCAGAATTGCAAAATTTATAAAATAATCCAGAAATCTCACTCCACCGACAGTGATGACATTAAGACAAAGAAGTCTAATGGAGCGGGAAAGCTGAAGTTTCAGGCATAGACACTTCTTCGTCAGCTTTCCTGTTCCTATGATGCTGCTTGGCCTGCTGTGTTCATCCAGCGCTACACTTTGTTATCACAGAATCTCCAGCATTTGCAGTTCCTACTATCTCTCAAAGAAATATAATGGTGGACTTGCTGGCCATGGCAATTGGTTCAACAACCTCAGAAGGTATTCACACACTCGCCAAGTGAGTGCGATCAAATCTGGGCGAGGAATTAGTGGAAAGGGGTGAAAAGAAGATACTGGGGTATGACTGGAAAATTATATTGATATTAGGGGATCTGGGTCAACAAATATATGACTAGAACAAAGTGTAATGTGTTGGTAATTAGGAAAGAGCCATGGAGAGAGCTGCTGCGTAATAGAACAAGAGTGCAAGAGACTGAGTGAAAAGGTGCCAAGAAGGTCCAGAATATAAGCGAGTGAAGAGGAATGAAAATGAGACTTTGGTGAGACAGATTGAGAGATGATAAAAATGAGGAGCACCAAAATCATGAGGTAGTTTCTTTCTGAGTGAAACGGATAGTGGCAGGAAGGTTTGGACCACTCGGTGGAGAGGAGATTGCATTAGATGCAGCAATTATGTGTGTGAGAGAAATGTGACACAATACTCTGGGTCATATAAAGTTAATATTTCCAACCGCAGATTTGTGAAAGATAGTGATGGTAAATTGGAAATATATTACAGTGCTACTGTACGAAAGGCAGTTTAAGAATACATTATTAGGTGGGGAGAATAAAGGGATTAAAACAAAAACCTCATTTCAGTAATTATAAATAAAAGGAAGAGACAGTGAAAGAGTAGCCTGGGTCAACAAAGAATTAATATATTCTGGTGCAGGTGTGCATAATTAAAATAATTACCATTCGGAACAAATGATAATTTATCTAAGTTTACTTCAAAATAATTGCATTTGAATTTGTTATCGGCCTAGTCGATTAATTAGTTCAAAAGTCACACATTTGCGAAACATTTTAGAGTTCATTTTAACTTTTCAGACTGAAGTCACTTCAGTAAAATGAACACCAACCGTCGAATAGCAATTAGCATTACTTCATGGGATTCGCGTTGTGGAGTCACAGATGATCTTATGGTCAGTTTTTCTATGCTCCACAGAAATCACAAATTATCGGTAACAATTTGCTCTCAAAAGATACAATATTCACTTTTGTACAGCACTCAGAAAGTCCTTTTGCAAATGCAATCACTATTCAAAGTTTAAACTAGGGTGCTCAATCAATTGTTCAGTGTTGATGCAAATAAATCTCATGGACAAATAAATTAAACCTAGCATCTCAACTTTTCAGTGGGCGACATCAGTAAAAGTTATGTCGAGCAGGCACGACACTGTAAACGAATCACGGTGAATATTGCAAATAACGTCAGTTCTTAGATAACAGAAATTGTATGGTATTGACAGCTACTAATGTTGTTATATGGAATGTAGTTGGCCTTAAGACTTATAAAAGTGTCATTAAGTTTTGAGAGTAAAGCAAGACTCACCAGGAACACCCACAGCAGCAAGGAGGGGATAATAAATCTCTTGTATAGAATGAAGTGCGTATTGCAACTTGTCTGCAATTGATAGACATCTTTCCATTAGTTCAGACTAGTGAGAACAGAGCTTACCCGTATGTTCAGGCGGTACACTTCAAATGGTACTGTGATAAAACGGAGAAAAAAACCGCCTTATTTGTGCGAGAGAACAAAGATCCCTCGAGAATGTGTTGATTCCTAGTGACTGAAATAGTGACAGACAGCGAACAAACGGTCTCAAGTAAAATCTTTGAAACATTAAAACGGAGTTATTCATGGATTGTACAGACGGAAGGTGAAACCTTCTATTTCATGGAATGTTGTTGTGAAGAAATGAACATGGGAAAATGCGTGAGTTGCACGCTGAAAACATGCAATTTGCAAAGTCATAGCAACTGTATTCACAAATTACAGATTATTCTTGAGCGCTCTTCTAATGTGTAATTGCAAATTAAATGTACAATTATTTTTCTTCATTAATGAAATAATTAGTAAAAATATGTAAGCATATCCCGTTGAACAGCGCTGTATTGCGCTATGGAAAGGCAACATTCAACCTGATTACACTGCAGGCCACAAATCCTTCAGCATGAGACCAGTCGACAAAGGAGACAGAGAGAGATAGCAGCACACACGGAGAAGGGGGCTGGTAGAAAGAAAGAAAGAAAGAAAGAAAGAAAGAAAGAAAGAAAGAAAGAAAGAAAGAAGAAAGAAAGAAAGAAAGAAAGAAAGAAGAAAGAAAGAAAGAAAGAAAGCAAGAAAGAAAGAAAGAAAGAAAGAAAGAAAGACAGACATAAAACACATTTGGGTAGGTGCTAATATTTAATTCATTACCATGCCTGACTAAATCTTTTTCTTCTCACAATAATGCTTCAACTAAGATCTAGCAGTATACTTTAATTTTACTGCACAATCCTTGTTACTTCTTCTGTCCATCTTTAGAATTATGAAGGATTCCTTTTGACTAATGCTGTAAATCTGGCTCAGAGATGACTTAACTGAAAAAGTGTACTCGTTTATGAGGCGATTGCATTTTAAGGAGGTTACGGCTATATTATGTAGAAAATAGTCTTTCCTTAGCTTCCAGAAGAGAACTTAATTCTATCATTCGTCTCTACTAACACCAAGCTGATGGGCAGTATTCTGCAAAATTGGATTCTGAACCCATTTCAGTTCTTAGTTTTCTTCTCTTCCGCAGGTATCAATTGCTGCCAGTGACACATGTTTACATGTGCCCATTAAAGGGGACTCATAATTCTACCGAGATATTATCTGGACATTTCAGCTAATTCTCCCTGTTCTGCTAAAATGCTGCGCGACTAATCCTCATTTAGTTTTCGATTGGCCATCAGGTGCACAGTGACATTTTTGATTTTTATTATCCATCACTTTCCACGATAGTGGTTGAATGTCCTACCCACTCCAACGCATCCCTCACCTCTATTTCCCACATTCGTGCCTCCCAAAAGATTAGAGAAATTGCACGGTGGTAGAAAAGAAAAGGGAGCGTGAGTGGGTGCAGGCATTGAGAAGGAAGACCAAAACAACAATGGCAATAGGAAGGGCAAGGGGAAGAGGGAGGTGCATTGTTTGAATCGCTGTAAAGGAAATATACAAAGCTAGGAGAATGAAAGGTAAATATGTTTATGAAAAAAATGCGAATGCAGAGTTTGCAGAAAAGAAATTTAAAGTTATAAAGATGAAATTACAGACAGATGTAGATCAAGAGAACATGGAGAAATTATGATACAGAGGAAAGGCCCATAAAACAATTGAGTGGTTAAAAAAAAGGACAGATGGAAAAAGGACAGGGAATTACAATGTGGTGGAACAGTTCAAATGCTCTTCATAGGAACAAGTTATCTCTGCCGATGTGCTGATTGTGATATTCATTTATATATTTTGGGCAGCAGCTAATGTTGATCAAACAGAAATCAGTGCATTTACCTGGCAGGGTATAAATCAGCCCTCCTTCCAATGCAGCCACTGAAAGAATTCCAACAAAACTAATCCAAACAGAGAGCGGCAAAGAAAATTGGCAAGGTAGACAAACATTTTGAAATCATGGGCCAATATATGTCAAGGTTAAATGTTTGGTATGAAAGTTCACGGGTCAGCAAATGTTTATCAGAGATGAGTGGATGAAGAAGTAAACTGTTAGGATGGGAGCGGTTCAGGAGCAGAATAAATTACAACTGCATAACTCATAGGGGTGGTGCAAAAATAAACCATTCGACAGAGTCTATTCTGCTGATCTGATGGTCTTCAGCTCCATCTTCCAGTATTTTGCCCACACGCCTTGATTCCCTGACTAATTATAAATCTGCCAACCTCAGCTTTGCCATATTTAACAATCATATGAGAGTGTTCACTGCAGTGAAAAAAATTCTATAGATTCAACACTCTCTGAGAGATTAAATTGCTCCTCATCTCTGTCTTAAATTTCAGACCTCTGAATCTAAGATTATGCCTTCTGCTCCTAGAATCTCTCACGAGGGAAATCAATCCTTTTACATCTCCCATGTGATGTCTCATAAAAATCTTGTACATTTCAATAAGGTTGACTCTCGGTCTTCTATATCTCACCAAGTACATGCCCAGTCTGCTGAAGTTCTGCTCATAAGACAGTCCTGCCAAAAATGTTATCAGGCCAGTTAATCTTCTGGACTTCCACCAACAGCAGTAAATATTTCATTGTAATGGGCACTGAACTGTTCACAGTGTTCCAAATCCTTTCCAGTGTGATTAACTCCTTTCATATTTTTAACAAAACTGCACTGCATTTATCAAAAAAAGCAAAGAACTGGGGATGTTTGATATCTGGTACACAACCAGCAATGGCGAGAGAAACTCACCACATCTGGCACCATCTATGGAGAGGAAATAGAGTCAATAATTCTCTTTTGATTCAATGCTTCTGAAGAAGGATCACTGGGTCCCAAAAATAGACTCAAATTCCTATCTTGAGATCCTGCCAGACATGATGAGTTTCTTCAGCAATTTCAGTTTTTGTATCACTATATTTGTGGTCCCTTTGAAATCAAGGGAACTTGATTTAACGCCCTTATTGCCACTGAACTTGCAGAATAGCTGTTTGTAATTCGTGAATGACACTCCCGAATTCCTCCTTTCTGTACCTTTTTGCAATCTTTCCACATTTAAGTAGAATTCAGCTCCTCTATTCTTACTGCCAAAGCACATACTTCCCAAACAGAAATTTCATTTGCCAAGTTCGAGTCAACTCATTTAACTTGTTGATATCCTACTGTCGACAGTTTGTGTCACCCTCACCATTTGCCTTCCTACCTGCTTTTGTGTTATCCACAAACATGGCAGTAGCAAATTCACTTTCCATGTCCAAGGAATTACTAATTTCATTTCAAATATTGGTGGCACCAGAAACAATCTCAGTCAGACCACGAGTTTCGTTACCATCCTGAAAGTGACCCCATTCTAACGTTGCCTCCTCAATTCGTCATTAATCGCTATCCATGTCAACTTCAAACACCATGGGCTCTAATCTTATTATAGAGCCAAATGTGAGCTAACCTATCAACTGCTTTCTGAAATTCAACTGTATTAATTTCACCGTTTTCTTTTATCTATCTTATGCTTGTTATCTCTTCAAAGCGTTCTCAAAAATTAGTCAGGCATAGTTTTCCCTCATGAAGCCACGTTGACTCTGCTTGATCACATTGTTATGCATTTATACATGCTCTGCTATTACATACTTCATAATCAGGTCCAACTTTCTCTATTAGCGGATGTTAACTTCAGTGGCTGCTAGTTAAAATTTAGTTTTGTCTGTCTCCTTTCCTAAATAAAGGTGTTATATTGTCGGGAGCTTGCAGAAAATATGTTTAAAGTCATGAAGATAAGAAATCACGGAGTTGCAGAACAAAACAAGGTGGAGAAATAAGGATACAGAGGAATGTCCACAAAACAATTGAATTTTTAAAAATACAACAGATGAAAAAGGATAAGGGAATTAAAATGAGGTGAAACATTTCAAATATTCTTCATATCAATAAGTCATCGCCACTGTCATGCAAAATGTGATGCTGACGAATATATTACAGTCAGCATCATAATGACTGTACCCACTGTTGATCAGTCAGAAACCTGAACACTGAACTGGCAAAGTATAAATAAGCCCTGCTTCCAATGCAGCCACTGAGAGAAATCCAACCGAAAGAAATCCACATAGACAGCAGCAAAGACAATAACAAAGAATGCACATATTTTAAAATCATGGGCCGTCATATGGGAAGATAAAATGTTTAGTGCGAAATTTAATGTGTGAACAAATACTAATGAAGAGTGAGTGGATGGGGGAGCAATTCAGTCTGAGATACAAGGGCATAACGTCATAAGGGGTAGGAGCAAAAATACGCCGTTCAACCCACAGATTCTACTCCGTCGATCTGATGACCCTTTCTGTCCCACTCCTGCGTTTTGCCACAAACCTTGATTCACTGACTAATTGAACATTTATCTGACTCAGCCTTTACATACTCAATGACCAGATGTCATTGTTCACTTCAGGGAAAAAAATAATTCCATAGATTCAACACTCTCTGAGAGATTAAATTCCTCTTCATCTCTGTCTTAAACTTGAGACCACGGATTCTCAGAATATGCCTTCTGCTCCTAGAATCTCTCACTAGGGAAATCAATCTCTCTGCATCTCCCATGTGAATTCATACAAGAATCATATACGTTTTTTAAAAAAAGGTCGACTCTCAATCTTCTGTATTTCGGCAAGTACTTGCACCGTTTGCTAAGGTTCTGCTCATAAGACTGTCCATCCATTTATGGTATCAGTTGACTTGACCTTCTCTGGACTGCCTCCAATGCCAGTATATATTCCCTTGCAATGGGCACCAAACTGTTCACAGTATTCCAACAGCAATCTGAATGACACCTTGCGTAGTTTTACTAAAACCACGCTACATTTATCAATAAGAGCACGAACATTTGAGGGCGTTTGAAATCCGAAACAAGAACATAAACTGCTGAAGGAATTCAACAGATCTGGCAGTATCCGTGGAGAGAAAGTACAGTTAGTATTAACAGTCCAGCAACACTCCAGTGATCCTTCTTCAGAACTTCTAAGGCTGCTGATACTGCGAGATCTGCTGAGTTTATGCAGCCAGTCCTGTTTAGCTTCTATCTGCATGCAATCTGGCAAACCCTGTTAGAAATTGTAGTTTTAGATCAGATGCGCTCTCATTCTTCTAAACAATGGTGAATGTATTCCCCGTAGACTAACTTTGCATTGCAGGGCGGTTTGACTATCTCCAGTATCAGCCTGGTGATCCTTTGATGCACTTCCTCTGTGGGAATTATGACAGTTTTTAGGTACAAAGACCAAAACTGCAAACTGTTTTCCAGTAGTGGTGTCACCAAGGCCCTATAAAGCTGCAGCAAATATGTGACTTTTGAAGTTAATTCCCCTTGCAATATAGATCAACGTACAATTCGCTTTACTAAATGCTTGCTGCATGTTTCCGTCTAGCATTCACTGACAACAAAGACCTACGCCCTTTCTGAGCCTGTATTTCATAATAAATCTTCATTTAAAAATATTATTGCTGCCTATCTTTCGCATAAATGTGTACAACTTCACGTTTAGCTACCTTCTCTTGCAGCTGCCCACTCACTCAACCTTTTTAGATGACCGTAAATCTCCTTGGGTCCTCCTCACAATTTGCAGTTCTGCCTTATTTTGCGTCGTATTCTCGCAGCAAACCACTGGGTACTGTTTGCCACCTGCAGAGACTGATTTATTCCTACCCCTTCTTTCTTGTCTGTTAACCGATTCTAAATGTAAGTTAGTAAATTAAGACAGATAAAATCCAAACAGTGTGGAAACAGGGCATTCGGCCTAACAAGACCACACCAACATTCCGAAGATCTTACAACCCAGATCCATCCCCTATCCTATCCCTGTAACCCTGCATTTTCCATGACTAACGCCCTAATCCCTGAACAGTACGGGTTATTTAGCATGGCCAGTCGTCCTAACCTGCACATTGTTGAAACTATCCCATACGGTTTCATTTTTTCCAGTATCTTGTTATCCGGGACTTCACGAAAAAGTCTTCTGGATATTCAAGTGCAACGTATACACTGGTTTTCACTTATTGATTTTACAGTTTCCATTCTTGAAATAGAAATCAGTAGCCTCGTTCATCGTGATCTGCTGTTCAAAAAGTGCCAGCTGTATCAGATCCAAATAACGTTTTGCAAATGTTGTTTTTAAGCTTTTGTTTTAGAATATACTTTAAGATTTATCCTGATACTGATGGTTGGCTGAATACTCTGCACTTCCCTGTGTTTTTTTGCCTCCTTTCTTAAATAATAGTTATCTGTGTCCAGTTCTGATCTGTAGGAAATACTTCAGTGCCTTTGAAATTTTGAAAGGTGACCAATAATGCATACAATATTTTCAGGGCTACGTTCTTTCATACTCTGCAAAGTAGATCAACAGACCCTGAAAATTTATCAGGCTATTGTTCCCCTAATTTTATTATCAATGTCACCATTTTATTATCAATGCTGGTTTCCTTCAATCCCATTCTCTCAATAATTCCTTTGTCCCCCAACATTTCTGGGAAGTTATTTGTTTCCTCTTTTGGAAACTAACGTTTATGTTGAATGCTTCTGCCATTCTTTTCATTCTTATTATAATTTCCCAATCTTCTGACGGTAAGGGACACAGGGTTGGCTTGACTAATCTATTTCAGTTCACGTGCTTCTAAAAACACTTCCGGCCAGTTTCCTGTTTCCCTGCAATTTCCCGCTAAATCTTTTTTTTTCTCTACCTGTTCATGAAACATTTCATCCCCCTTTACTGAATGCTTAAACGATTCCAAACTTTAGAGTTGACGCTATTTCTGGCAATTTTATGTGTCTCTTTTTTAGATTTAATGCCATCCCCAATTTTCTTTGTAAGTCAGTGAGGCTCAGCGTGAGCTGAAAGAACAATATCTCATTTTCGCTTGAGTACCTTACAGCTTTCAGGGCTAATATCGAGAACAATAATTGTGGAGCACGAACACCTCCATCCACGCCTTTTCCCACCTCCACACCTGAGGTCCTGTCACAACACAGTTCTTTCAGCACAGCCAACTCATGTTCATCTATATGTAGGGCCTGTTATTCTTTATCCCACTACTCTTGCTTTCTGGCCAATTATCACAATCCCTTTGTCTGTTAAACATTTTATTTTTTCATCCTCTAGGTCCCATCTCCATCTGTCCACTCAATCACCTTCCCAGCCCGCCTCCTAGCCCATTGTATCAAGATAAATATCCCCTTTCCTTGATGCTGTCAGCTCTGCAGAACGATCACTGAACAATTTCTCCTCCTTCATCATCCCGCACCTATATATCCGTAATTGCAATTATATCACAATTTATATCTACTTGCGCTGTTAAATTATGAACATCGTTACGAATCTTCTTCATGTTAAGGTATAAAACATTTCGATTCACGTTTTTAACTTATTTAGTTTTATTTTGCATCATGGTCCCTTGCCACCCCCTGTTGGCTCGCTGTCTTTGCCTTGTCTCAGTTCTGTCTTTTGCTTTTATCCTTACTTCTCCCTTCTCGGACTTCCTGCTCAAATTGCCAGTCCCCTGCATTTTTAGTTTAATCCCTCTCCGACATGGATTGCACAATTTCAGGAAGACAGCTGAACATGGGATGACAGGGAAATCGCATGAACTCATACAAACAAAATATTTGATTAATTTATGCTTCTTAGGAAGCAATTTGCATTTTTATTTTCTCTAATTTCATTATGTAATCTAATCATGAGTGTCATGCACTTTACAGAGTTGGGAATTCAAACCATTGACTAAGTGCAGGCTCCACATGGAACAATGCAGGTATTTCCAGTGTACTTCTGAAGTCTATAGCTACGAATGTTTATCTCTGTCAAGCCTATTAAATATCATTTTAGACTCCTGATTTCCTCATCTTTACCACCAATCTGTGTCAATATAAAAATTCAAACATACACTCCCCTGGTGAGACTTAATCTGGATTTTTCTGATCTTTAGTGTGCTCATGATACAAGAAAGAAAGCAAATACAGTGGAACAAATCAGAGACGGATTATCGTATTAACGTCTGGAATGAGCGGTTTAATTTCTGGGAAGTTTAGAAAGGTTAGATTCATACCTCTTGGAGTTTAAATGGCTAATATATTCAACAATGTCAGATCCTGAAGGAAGATGATAGAATCCATATGGGAAGGACTTTTGTCCTTATGGAAGATTCAAAATCGAGATTGTTACTCTTTACAAACGCATAAAGCCCATTTGAAAGATAGATGAGACGACTTTTTTTTTCTGTCAAACTGTGCTGTGTATTTTCAACTCACTAACCAAAACTGAACTGGAGGGAGAGTCTTCAGTCTAATGAATGCGGATCGAGAGTTTCTTTTGTGAAGAAAGTGGGTGAAAAGACATCATGCATAGGCAGCAATGGATATTTGTGCTTACGATCAGTTTCTTCATAATTTTCTCGAATAAAGGAGGAGGACGGGTGATTGCATAACTTAATACTGCTTTTTTCATGTCATAAAACATCTGAATTCGAAATGCTTGGGCATCAAAACCTGTTTTCTGCCCCCACGCACGCGCACTCACTCTCCATCGCTCGGATATGATTGGCAATCAAGCTGACCTTTTCCTTACAATAGTATCACTCCAAGAGATGGCGGATACACTCGTGTTCACTTATGCAGAATGGTTTCCTGATTATCAGATTGAAAGTTCCAAATCATATTTACTCAGAACTGCACCACAATACAAGTACAAAATGCCAATGATAAAAAAGATTAAATAAAAAGAAAAACGGAATTGAATTAAAATTGAGAATGTAAGGTATCTTCAATAGAACACATAACCGAGTTTATATTTTAACTAGGTCGTCAGTTTAAAATTACAGATAATTAATAATTTAGCAGGTACTTAGACTGTTTCAATACATTAAGGTACAGGACACTCAGGATGAAGTACTCACACTGAGTGGAAGAATTTAGTGAATGGCAATAAAAATAAATGAAATCTAATCCTTACAGGGCTTAGCTTCTGATTGGTTGTTTTTTCATTCAAAAAGTGACAAAATACTAAACATTCTGAACAAAATCTAACCAAAGTCTCCAAAATCGCCAACAACAAAGGTGGCTTCATGCATGTCTAGAAAATAATCCTGAGCTTCCAGATACTTGTCACTTCAACACACCATTGTGCTCCTATGCCAAGATTTCTGTCTCTGCCTGCTGTATTGCTTCAGTGAGGCTCAGCACAAGCTGAAAGAACAGCATCTTATCTTCCAATCTGAATCCTCCCAGCCTTCAGGACTCAATGTCAATTTCAGTAACATCTCTTTCCATATCTATTTACCATTCCTAAGCCTCAAGTTCTGTCATGACATGAGTTGCTGCAGGCAGAATCAATCCATTTTAAGAACTCACAATCTCCATTAATGTCTTTCAAGATTTTATTCTTTCCTGGCTAATTCTGTTTTCCTCTTTCTTCCTCTCCTCCACCTAAATACCACTCTTTTTTCCCTCAATGCTGTCAAATCTGAAGAAGAGTCCTATTGGCCTCCAAATGTCAACTCTGTTTTCAACTGTTTGGCGATGCCAGAAGGGTTGAAATTTTGCCACAATCTCTGATTTGGTGTGAGATAAGATGTGTTTATTGTGGGAGTAACACACAGTTTTTAATCTCAGAAATAACTCATGCCTGATAGGCAAAAACAAAAATAAGGCAGAGGATTTGAAGAAATTGATCACTAGTATGTTGGTAGGCTGTGAGTACTGGAGTGATGCAAAATTCATGACTTTACCCCACTTGAGCATATTGCATATCAACGTTTTCGATTTTTAAGTAATTCAGTCATGGCATATAGGTGTCATTGGCTGGCCAGCATTCATTACCTTTGCTGAAATGCCCTTGAGGAGGTAGTAGTGCTTTGTCATTTGAATTGCTTTTGTCCATGTGCCGTGGGTTGACCAACAATGCCATTAAGAATTCTGAGATTTCGACCCAGCAGCACTGAAGATATGACAATATAATTCAAAGTCAGTGGCAGTGAGTGCTTTGGAGAAGCACATCCAGGTGGAAGTGTTCACACATATCTGCTGACCTGGCCCTTCAAGATGGAAGTAATTGCAGGTTTGGAAGGAGCTGCCTGAGGATATTCAGTGAGTATTTAACAGGTATCTTGTAGAGAGTAGGCTCTGCTGTGACGGAGTGTAAGCAGGGGAGAGAGTGAATAGTTATGGATGTGGTGCAAATCAAGCAGGCTATTTGGTTCTGGATGTTGTCAAGCTACAATAATAAATAAATATTTATAAATATATATATTTTCTTAATATGTAGTAAGTCTTCTTAATAAACTTTAAGAAAATTTAATCTAATCCATAACAGTCCAGTCCATTTCACCTTCACCCAGGAGTGGATCATCAGGCAACAGCTCTGTGATCAGCAGGAGAAATAGCGTCCAACAAAGGTTGACAGCGAGGGAGAGGCATCACTTCAGTGCATACATTAGAGCCTGGGATCAGGCACCTCCTCTGAAAAGCAGATTATTGTGGGCCTGGTATCAAGGACTACTTAAGCCCCAAACATTACATCAATGTAATGGTTCCCTCCTTCCCTCTCCTCCTATAACCAAAAGAGGGGTGAGAGGTATGTGCTAATTTGTTGGTAGCAGAGTGAGAAGTAAGGCATTGGCATGATAGGTTTTGGCGAGCAGCAGCTTAGCAAGAAGTACAGGTAGGCTCAGCTTTTAGCATTCGTCTTAATCTTAGAGCAGTTGAAATGGCAGTTAGGGCAGTGACTTGCTCCTCCTGCAGGATATTGGAGGTCAGTGAGACCTCCATTGACCCTGATGACTCACCTGTGGGAATTGCACCCAGCTGCATCTCTTGGGAGACTGTGTTCTGGAGCTGGAGCTGTAGCTGGATTCACTCAGGGTCATCTGAGATGCTGAGTGCATATAGATAAGAGTTCTAGTGAGTTGTTCACACCTAAGGTGCAGGCAGAGAGCAGCTGGTTGATCACTAGGAAAAGCTAAGGGAGTAGGCAGAGAGTGTAGGAATCCCCTGTGGCCATTCCCCTGGGAAAAAAAATATTGTTTTGGATACTGTTGGGAGTGGAGGATAACCAATCGGGTAAAGCACCAGGTTGGTGAAACTTCAACAGGTTCTGGGATACAGCGGGAAAGGGTAAAGATAACAGGACCTTAGTGATGGGATATTTGATAGTTAGGGGGACAGACTGGAGATTCTGTGGCTGTAGAAGGTGGCAGGGTATTGAGGCTTTGACCAAAAGAAAGGAAGGTGGCGTGGCTCAGGAACAGGCATCTGTGACCAAGAGAATCCCTGGAGGTAATAAGGTATACAACAGATTACTGATGAAGAGATTTATTAAGTATGTTAAAGGAAAAAGAATAACTAGAGAGAGAATAGGACCCCTTAGTGACCAAAGTGGACATGTATGGTAAAACTGCAAGAGTTGGGTGAGGCCCTTAATGAATACTCCTCCTCTGTGTTTACCATGGAGAAAGACATGAAGATTTTGAAACTTGATGAAGTTAGTGGTGATATCTTGGGGACAGTCTACATCACAGCAGGGGAGATCTTGGAAGTATTAGAATATATGAAGGTGGATAAATCTCCTGGTCCTGACCAGATATATTTGCAAGAGGTTAAGGAAGAAATTGCGGAGGCCCCGGCTGATATATTTGCACCATTGTTAACATCCTGCAAGACTAGAGGTTAACGGAAATTATTCCCTTATTCAAGAAAGTCTGCAAAGAAATCCTTGGGAATTGTAGACCGATAAGCTTAACATCTGTGATAGGTAAGTTACTTGAGAATATTCTGATGGATAAGACATCCAAGCATTTAGAAAGGCAGGGTTTGAAAAGGAATAGTCAGCATGGCTTTATGCATGAGAGATCATGCCTCATAAATTTGTTGAAGTTCTTTGATGAAGTCACCAGGATTGTTGATAAGAACAGGGCAGTAGACATAGTCTGTATGGATTTCAATAAAGCCTTTGATAAAGTTCCACATAATATGCTGCTCCAAAAGGTAAGATCACATGAAATCCAAGGAGAGCTGGCAAATTAGATACTAAATTGGCTTGGTGGTAGGAAGCAGAGGGTAATAGTGGAAGGATGCTTGTTGGACTGGAGGCATGTGGCTAGCGATGTTGTTCAGGGGTCAATGCTGGTCCCATTGCTGTTTGTTATCCCGATAGATGTTTTGGATGACGATGTACAAGGCATGATTAGTAAATTTGTGGATGACACTAAAATAGGCGGTATCATGGGCAATGGGAAGCTTATCAGAAATTGCAGCTCGGGAAGTAGGATGAAAAATGGAAAATGACGGTTTTGGAGTAGATCTGCAGCTCGGGTTGTGAGTGTTGAGATTGGTTGTCTCTAAACACTGCAACACCTAAACACTACATTGGACAACAGGAAGGAAACTAACAACAAGACTATATGAACACCAACTGGCTACAAAAAGACAGGTCCAATATTCACTCATCTCAATCCACATGGAAAAGGAGAACCATGACTTTGGCTGAGACGACACCAAGATCCAGGGACAGGATAGGCAGAGACAAGCACAAGAATTCCCGGAAACGTGGTGCTCCATGAAGCATGCTATTAAGAAACACATTGAACTTGATCCCTTAAACATTCCACTATGAAGGAAAACCAGAAGTGAGGCAATCCATCTCAATGGACCTCAGAGTTTAAAAACCAGGTGGGAAGACACACGGACACATCATCAGAGGCTGAACTGAGGATGTTACCAAGTATGGTAATGAAACATTTGTGAAACAACAAACCAGCTCAGTGAGACAACCAATCTCAACGGCAAATGAAGCTTACTATAGGTAAGTGTGAGGTGTTGCAATTTGGAAAGTCAAATCCAAAAGCGAGTTTAATGGTGAATGATAGGGCCTTAAGGAATGTAGTGGAAGAGAGGGACCTTGGAGATAAGGTTTACAGTTCTCTAAAAGTGTAGTCACATGTAGACAGGGCAGCTTTGGTGGACTGGCCTTCATCATTCAGCATATTGAGTATAGACATTGTAAAGTTATGATGCATTTGGACACAATGTTGATGAGGCTGCATTGGAGTAAAGTATTCAGTTTTGATTAACTTGCTATATGAATGGTGTTATTAAACTGAACAGAGTCTCGTGCTATAGGACTCCATAACTCCAAAATTCCTTTGTCTGCCACCTCAAAGTGTGCCAGCAAACTGTCTCCAGCAGAAAATGTCATTTTGTTTTGACTCTTCCAATTTTGTCATCTAACTCTTTGGTAGCAACTGAAGCTCCACTTTTAGCTCTTACTTCTTGTATTAATCCTCTTCTCTTTGTTCTTTGATGTTGTTAATTTGCACCTTCTTCTGGTTCAACTGTCAATATATTTACCTTCACATGTTTCTTCTGCGAACAAGATTCCTTTGGTAAGTAATTTTTATTTGTAGAGTTCCCTTGAGTTATGATCAGAATTAGGGCATCTATGTTCATTGTTTCCTGGATTTTCACTTTTATACCTTTTCAAAAAATACTTGTTACGTCACATGGAATTCAGGTTTTAACAGCAACAGAGTAAGTTCAATTCCCACGTCAGCTGTTACCTTGATGACGCTTAGGTTAAACCATCAGCAGTCATCTATCACACAAAAGTGAGACTAGGCCTACTTTATCTTTTAGATTTGATCAAGAGCCTCCAGCCTGCACTTGCAGTCGCTTTTTTCGTTTCGCTGCGGATTTTCGTGACCTTCCTGTTGTCCAATGTAGTGTTTAGGTGTTGTGACCTACTGTGGTGTGTTCTGTCTGCCTAAAAATCTTACCTGGCATACGAATCTCGCTGGGCTGTCATTCAGCATTTGACCTTTCTGATGGAAGTTCGTTTTCATGGTTTTATACACGTTGGTACGCTTCGATTTTACCTTTCTTCAGTTTTCGTAACTTTTTTTCAGTTTTTACTGGTGTGTGGTTAGTACAAATAGCTGAGTGGAATGTAATCTCATAGGTTTAGTTCACATATTGCGAGATTAGCATCCGGCAGTCAGTGGCTGTAAAATTTTCGACGGCACTCCATTACTTTTGTCTTTCAGTCTTGTCACACGCTCTCCATCGGGAATATAAATATTTTCTTATGGTTTAATATGACAATTAGAATGCATCCTGACTTTTAAAAAAACACCTAATTAGTTGTATTTGTACCTTCATGTATGACATGCATTTATTTTGAAAGCAGAAATGAAACAACTGTTGTCGCTATCCTTAGAGCCGGGCAATAATGCTGTGCCTTTGAAATCAAATTCTTATCTGTATTATCAGTGCTGAGTGATCAGCACTTCTATTAGGCAAGGATTTATGGCCCCGAAATAATAACTGCTTCTAATGTTTAACTACCTCGTTTAATCGAAGAAATCTAATTTACTTCCAGTCTATTGTCTGAATCTGACTTTAATTCTAAACCTGAACTTGGAAAAATGTTACATCAAAATTCTTCCATTTAAACAGATTCACAGCTATGCTCACTCCATTTGTGTCTCACACAGATTAAGTCTCCACTCAGTGACTAAATCCCTTAATGACGTATTACCTGATGTATTTTTCATACCACAGACTAAATCGTCGAACATAGAAATTAGGCTGCAGTTCCAATTGCCTTTGAGATGCCTGTTTGCACGAGACAGTGGAGTTAGCTAGGTTTAGGTGAATTTTGAGAGAATAAAATTGCCCCTTGACTCAGTAAGCTGCTTAATTTATTTGATTACACGAGTTATGGGAGTCAGGCAATGTTTAATCATGTTCTTCAGCTCCCCTCTAAACTTTCTCTGAGACACTGCGTAAATAAATGTGTTGGTACATGAACTCAAGCAGCTAAGCATATAACCAGTTTGTTCCATAATGGTGAAAGAGTCGTTATAATTCGTTTCGAAAAATTGTACGTCTGCAAACTGCACAATCAAGAAGTATATGAAAATTACCATCCATAACATTATAAAATTGCCTGAAATGGCGAGCAGTAAAATGATGGATTTTCTTCGATTGTTCACCTCTGGGTCATTATTACTACCCGCACTACGGTTACCTCGGAGAACACTTCTCACTCTATTAGCCATAAGAATATACCTCGCGGTCAGACAGTTCAGCATTAAAATAAAAATAAAAGGAAGAAATGGTATCAAAAGACTTTCAAGCCATAAAAATGCTATCCATAAGGGTGAAGTATAGAAACTTGACTTCACATAACAGGACCATGGAACATTGTCAATTAACTCCCGTGGTTCATAAATGAAGTATATTGGGACATTCTGCAAACAACTTAATGAGAACACAACTGTTATCACCACAGCAGCAATTTTCTCAGTGCAATATTTTGCTCGAAGTCTTTGACAACAAATAGCAATGAATCGATCAAAGGTAAAAGCGACAGTTATCCAAACAGAACAATCAATTGAAATAAAAAGTAAGGCCATGTTGAGACTGCAAATGGGAGTGTAATTCAGAAATGTATAAGGAAAATACGCATCTTTAATTTCGTACAGTATTACTTCGAGTATCAGGATCATTAGGTTAGCTCCTGCCATCGCCACCAGGTAACGGGTTATGCAGTTGGAGAGTCCGCATTTACCACGGGACAGAATAAAAATTGTGACTGTATTAGCTGTAATGAAAAGAAAACGTAATTAGTAAGGTTATCAAAATTGAAACATAGTAAGACAAAATAGTTTGACTGAAAATTCATATTCTGGTTCCTAATCTTAATCGTATAACTTAGCTCTGTCTCAACAGAATTGACAACGTGCAATGAAATGTATTCGTAAACTGTTTCCTGAGAATATGGCAGCAAAAATGGCAAAGCTGTTCTAAGTAACTAACCTGCTGACTCCCCAAAGTTTATCCGCCATCTGCAGGCACAAGCAGGAGTGTGGTGGAATTTTACTCACTCACCCGGGTGAATGCAGCCCCAGGAACATTCGAGATGCTTGACACCATCATGATAAAGCGGCCTGCTAGATTGGCGCCACATCCGCAAACGTCCACTCAGTCCACTACCTCCTTTAGTAACTGTAGTGTGTACCATCTACAAGATGCACTGCAGAAATTCGGCAAAGATACTCAAGCAGCACATTCCAATCTCACAGCTGATGCCATTAAATAGACTGAGACCGTAATATGAAATGAAGAAAGGGAGTCCAGTCTCACGACCGGCGGCCAGACATCCCTATCACAATTCATTAAAGAAATAGAAATAAACAGAAAGTCATGGTCAAGCTTTGCGGTTCTTTTAGGTTATTGGAGAAGGCACATGATTCATTTAATACAATCAGATCCAGCCTCACATTTTATTATCTTGGAATTCTCCAGCATCTGCAGTTCCCATTATCTCTCTCCTATACATGATTCATTTAATCAGTTTTTCTGCAAACTATTTACGCTGCCAGTCAGTAAGCACCAGCATTTGAATGGGGCCCGTTTCAGCACAGGGTTTTTGAAGCTATTAAGCAGGCACTTGCTCGAGCAGTTCCTCTGACGCCTTGTGTACTGAAACAACCTTAGAACTGTAGGTACCTGTGACCGACAATGTGCTTGCTTGGATTTTGCAGCAAAATCGGCCAGAGCAGCAGCCGCTGCCCGGGTTTTGGCCGCAGACTTCTGATATCGCTCAAAACAATACTGTGTTTGAGTAGAGACTGTTAGCAGATTGTTGGGTACTAGAAAGTGTGACTGGAACAGATGAGATTCTTTTAAGGCTATAACTCCCTAACGTGACTTGAAAGTTGCCGGAAAATACCACTAATAAGGTGGAACTGATGCAACAGAGCTCTATAATCCATTGAAAACATAAATCACATAAGTGCAACCAAGGAGCAGAACAGCTCTCCTCAAGAGATTGCCATACATCCCAGTGATGCTGAAGCAGCCCACCACCTGGCCCCATTCCTGGTTAGCCAATAAAATGGGGGTTTCCTTTCTAACAGTTAGAAACATACAAAGAAATATATACCTGGATGACTCAATAATGCTGCAACCTATGGTTATGAAAACCATCAATGGAAAGCCACAAAAGCAGACAATGCAGAAGAACAACGCGTGAATGGCTTCATTCAGTTGGTGCAGTTAACATCAGTAGTCTTTACCTGAGAAACAAAAGTGAAGTGGAGCATGTTTTCAATGACTTCTGGCTCGTTGCCGACGATATGGCAATTTGGATGACAATATGGCAGCGCAACAAATAAATGGTAAATGGGCACACTTATGTGAGCAATCATTGCGGAAGAAGATCTGCAAGAAGCGCAATGATGCTCGACCATCGTGCATCATGTTGACGACCATACCAGGAACATCGCTGAAATGGTTTGCACAATGTCACAGTTGACTGATTTACAAAGATACACATTGGTTGGCTAACTATAGAAGAAGTGCTTAAGCTACTTGGTTCGTGGGCACGTACCTTTTTTGGATATTTGGATGTCTCAGGTACCAAATAAGGTGCTGTCGACTGAGAGATTCTTCTTATCCTTGGTAATACTCACAAAATAGCAGAGCAATGTAATATCTGCCCTCAGGTGAAATGAAGAAGAGATCTTTACCATCCATTCATAGAAGCACAAGACCTGACCTTACCTGTCAATTCGACTGTATGGTCCTTGTAACAATGGCATCAGTATATTTTGAACATGGTAGACACTATTTGGGCCTAATGTTTCCGTAATCCTGTGTAAAAGTAAACTGATTTTACAATGTAGGGGGCCAATGAAAATGCACACTGACAATTGGTCACCTTTCACTGTACAAGATGTGCAGCAATCGGTTCTCGACAATGGGATCCAATGGCTCATCACAATTTCAATTATCTACAGGCAGTGGCGTTAGTAGAACGTATAAAGCGGCTTGTTATGCAACATACTAAACTGTTGTCACACATGCACGCATTCAAAGGATAGTTTCAGGTGCTATCCCAGGTGCAGGAGAGGACCTGAAAATCCAACACCCAAAATTGGCGGATCAAATTCATAGGTAGTATCCGAGGCCAGTTAAACAATAGCCACAATGAGGTGAAAGAATCACACCTCGGCAATGAGGACATGATGTAGATTCACGATCCTAACCAGCCAGTCAGTCCCAGAGAGGGGTTAACTCATGGAAAGGAAATCTCTTACTGGGTATTACCACAAAGTAAATATACTGTATGTCTAGATGGAGGAGAAAAATAAATCTGTCGATTAGGGTGGAATGAATATCAGATCTTAAATCAATAGCAGAAACGTTTTCTAGCTAACGCAAGAAACATATGGATGATAATGGAAGAATGGGGGTGGATGGGCTTCAGATTGGTTTCACAGGTCAGCACGACATTGTACTGTGCTGTAATATTCTATGTTCTGTGTGCCAACAGATGACCACAAGACAGTTTTAATTGTCCACCGAGCAGATGGTGCAGGATGATAACTTCATGCATGCAATGGTAGTTGTACCCTTTGAGATGGTAAGAGCTGCCAATGCTGGAGTCTGAGATAGAACAGTGTGGAGCTGGATGAACACTACAGGCCAGGCACTATCAGAGGAGCAGGAGAGTGACGTTTTGAGTCGGGACCCTTCTTCAGAAATGGGGGAAGGAAGGAGGCTCTGAAATAAATAGAGGGGATGTGGATTAAGTAGTGGCCGGGTTGGTCGGTGAGCTGGGAGAAGTGGATAGGTGGGAGAGAAGATGGACAGATCATCGAGGCAGGATAGGGACTTGGTTTTGGAATGACGTCGTGGGTGGGAAGATTTTGAGGCCGGTAAAGTCCACATTGAGACCATTTGGTTGTCAGCTTCCAAGAAGGAATATGAGGTGTTGTTCATTCAGTTTTCTGGTGGCATCTTTGTGATATTGGAGGAGGTGCAGGATGGACATGTCGTCCAGGGAGAGGGAGGGGGACTAGAAGTGGTTCACAACTGGGAGGTGTTGTGGAAGAGGGATTGTTAGCAGTGGGATTCAGTGGACTTGAAATAGATGTCAGTAGCAGTGGGAGTTGGTGGGCTTGATAGCTGTGGGAGTTGGTGGGCTTGATCACACCTCCTCTTACCCACCTTCCTGCAAGAATGTGATCTCATACTCCTAATTCCTCCACCTCTGCTACATCTGCTTCCGAGATCCGACGTCCACTCCTGAAAAACCCAGATGTGCTCATATTTCACGGACCACAACTTCCCTCCCTCAGTTGTTGAAAACACCCTCGACTGCATCTCTTGCGTTTTACACACATCAGCCGTCACACCCCCTCCCCTCAATAAAAACAATGTCAGTGTTCCCCTTGACCTCATGTATCACCCCATTAACCTCCGGATTCAACACATCATTCTCCGCCATAAAATGACACTGTGGTGGGCCATATTTCAGGGTCCACGAAAAGCCGCATGGTTATGCTATTTTCAGTGGTTGTATGGAACCAAAGTTCAAACTATGTATTGTTTTAACTGTGACCATAGAGATAAACCTTGGAACTCCCCATTGCTGCCTTTTATACACACAACTGGTATTGGAAGGGTGGGGTAGGAGGGCTGAACTCGCCTCTGTTCCAGATGGGCAGGGATATTAACAGATGTGCTAAAGTCCATGGATATTGAGTTTCTGCAAAATAATATTGCTAAGGCTGGACAAATAACCAATGAAGCTATTAAATTATCCGTCGTGTAGACCAAGGCAGGAACCCATTGAAATTCAGCAAATTACTTTTTGACTAACATGCTTTGGAAGTTATCGCTAACACCACTTGTGAAACGTATCACACCCAGACGAATCTGAGTGTTGAAATTAGCCGAGCATATAATCTGCAAGAGCTACATTTTAAGACTCTACACAACATGCTTTGGTTTCTCAAAACAGATTATGAAAAACTTACGCAAACGCATACATATTTTTCAATTGCTCCAAGCTGGTTACACATGCACTGCAGTCTACATGACATGACAAGAGTTCCATAAAATCAGAAACCAAACAGTGAACAAACATATAAAAATTGTACGTCATTACAATGAGACAATGGCGTGAAATAATCACTGAATTGCTATCCAGACACCAGTGGCCTTGGAAGAATTTTTCAACTCGCCCATGCTACTTTTACGCTGAGGTGTTATTTGCTAAAGACCAATTGCAATGCCACAGTATTTAATGCTACTTCTGTTGGTTTTAAATAGTACACAGCATCACATATGGTGTCAGATTATCACTCTGTACCATCCAAGTAAGAATATATTGTGGACAATCGTGTTTCATGGCAACCAACGGAAAAGAACAACGAGGCCAACCAGGAGGATGATTGCAAGCAGCAGCCATAAAGTCTAATACGTCCCTTCCATACCCTCAGTTTTGAACCATTACTTAGCAGCAAAACAGGGATGCTTGCATGTGGACTAATTTGACAGTCAATGATCAATTCATTCAATAAATTGGCCATAACCATGCGCGTGCGTGACGTGCACTCATACTGTCTATCTTAATGATAAGTGAGACAGGGAGCATCCATCAACTTAACTAGATACAAAATTTGTGTTATTTATTATACAATTAGACGTGAACACAGCATAATCAAATCCTTGTGCAACATCAGCATATTTGCTCGTATTTGGCAAGTTTTCTTAAGGCAAGAAACTGCTTTGATTTACAGCCATCATTAATTGACTCGCCTACGGGACAATTTGGAAATCCTTGCTGTGTCCTATTTGTGCGTCATATTTAAGGAGTTGTCTCCTAAGACTTCAGCAGTACTCTCGTTCTAATGGCATCCAATTCTAATATAAATGTTAATTGTTTATTTCTTGTTTTATATACCAATGCAATGCCGTATTAACTTCATTGCATGAATAACCAATTGCTGTAATTAAACAACATGTACGTGTTTTTCTAAGGTTTTCATAATTTGTTTTGAACATATGTTTTGAAGATGTGAAGTGTTGGGCTAAAAAAATGGTATCTCTAAATCAGACCGCTAAAACTCAATCGTTAAGGAATAATCGGACATGACAGCGAGCACCTGATGCTAACTGGAAAAATATATGAAACTTGACCGAATGTAAAAGCACTGTCTGTTTTGGATGGGACCTAACGGAATAAACTTTACTCTCAGTGTGAAGTTGCTTTTTTGTGATATAGAAACACCTAAAGATGTTTTCAATTTGTTTTCTGCACAGAGGAAAAGCAGGAATAGTAGTGAACTACGACGGAATGATGATACAGCATGTGTAACATTAGCTTCAGAACAATATTAATATCATGGGCCTTGGGCTACTAGTTGGAGTTTTATATAAAAAAAATATTTTATGCAGTTAACACGGGACGACCTAGGGATGTTTTCAACTACTTTTCTGTATAGTGTTGTGCCTGGAAAAGTACTGAAAGGAAGACCAAATGACAAAACAGCACATATCATTCGCAACAGTATTAAGACAGGGACTTTGTCCCACGCACTGGACTTTCACCATCAGTCTGGGGTTCGTCAGATGAATGTTGTGGAATCTGAGACAAAGGTCCAGTACCCCTAATGTTGAAGTCCACGACGAACAGAAAGGCATTGTGAGACTCGCTTCTTAAATGTATATCTTATAGGTTGATCTAATCATTTAGATTTATAACATATGTAAATGAACATTATGTAAAGCAAACTAACAATTATTCTTTCATGTACGTATTAAAGTATAGTAACGAAATAAAATTAGCTATATATTGAAATTCATGTGCCTTGTAATTATTTTGATCCTTTAGGCACTTTTAGCCCAACATTGCACTCCTGGTATCTAATTCTACACAAATAATATTTTGGCCAAATCATACTTTTTAATTCAGTAAATTAACTTTACTAGCAGAGAAAAATGGATTTTATGAGTACTGATTTTCATTTAATCAGTTTCTGAATATTTCTGAATTTCTGGATCATTGAATGCTATCATACTCATTATTGTAGTCTTCCTCTCCATTTGTGTGTTTTAATTTTCTGCGTAGAATGTAATTGACAATATTTGTCTATCTTACAATGTATGGTTAAAACTTTGACGTGTTCAATAATAATTCATAATTGGATGGAGGAATGCTTTCCATACTCATTGTCTTCTGCGTGCAAGAGCACATAAGTCCCCTCAAATTTATTGGTCTTAATGACTTTTGACAGACCAAGATGAATATTGCAAAACCCCTTTGAATTTCAAGGCAAAATTCAAAAGTAACAGTTTTCTAATCAAATCAATTCCCAAGACTATCATGGTGACCAATAATATAAGGAAGTGGGTGTTAATGTAACGACTTAGTATACTAGTATACTTACTTACTGCAAGGTGAATGGAAAAGCCCTGAGGAAAATTGATGCACAGAAAGATTTGAGTGTTCAGATCCATCGTACCCTGAAGGTGGCAACTCAGGTCGATAGAGTGGTCAAGAAGGCATCTGGCATGCTTTCATTCATCGGACAGGGTATTGGGTGCAAGAGTTGGCAGGTCATGTTACAGTTGTATAGAACTTTGGTTCGACCACATTTGGAATACTGTGTACAGTTCTGGTCGCCACATCAACAAAATGATGTGGATGTTTTGGAGAGGCTGAAGAGGAGGTTCACCAGGATGTTCCCTGGTGTGGAGGGTGCTAGCTATGAAGAGAATTTGAGTAGATTAGGATTATTTACATTAGAAAGATGGAGGTTGAGGGGGGAGCTGATTGAGGTCTACAAAATCATGAGAGGCATAGAAAGGGTGGATAGCAGGAAGCTGTTTCACAGAGTGGGGGACTCAATTACTCCGGGGTCACAATTTAAAGATGAGAGCGGAAAAGTTTAAGGGAGATATGTGTGGAAAGTTCTTTATGCAGAGGGTCCTGGGTGCCATGAATGCATTGTCAGTGGAGGCGGTTATGGCAGGCACAATAGCATCATATAAGATATGTCCAGACAGATACATGAATGGACAGGAAGCAGAGGGATACAGATACTTGGAAAATAGTTAACAGGTTTAGATAGAGGATTTCAATCAGCGCAGGCTTGGAGGGCCAAAAGGCCTTTTAATGTGCTTTAATTTTCTTTGTTCTTTGTTCTTTGTAGTATCAATAAAAAAGACTTGAAATACCAATGTGAAGTTGCTGTTTCATGTAATTCATATGGAAAGTATGAGATAAAGTGTTGTCCACACACCTTTCAATTTGCATTGCCTAATTAGGGCATTGAAAGCAACATGTCAGAAGCTATTGCTTGCTTTACAAAACCCAATTCATCTTCTATTATTTTCTTAGAAAGAATGATTACTATTGTGAACCCTGTAAGTCTGCAGATTTTGCATTTTCTGTGCAAAGGTAAACTATGCAGTTCTGAATGTCTTTTTCAATGCTCAATTGCTGATAACTTACGTTGACCTTCATATATATGAATAACAGATATGGTTCTGGAACTGTAAAGAAAATGCACTACTACTGCCCAATACAATATTTTAATAGTGTAAATTGTCCACAGTTTCAGGCGAGGTGAGCAACAATGCAACATACTACAAGTTTACTTGTATGGGAAAAAGAGAATCAGCACAGATTAATTTCCAAGAGCCTTCTTTCACGGTCTTGTGAAAACATCAACAATAGTTCAACTTTTACTGATAGAAAGCCCAAAAATGGTTTCCAGTTATCAAATAAAACACAGCGCTACATCCATGTTTGGAATGCTAAGATCAGTACGCTGAACATTCTTAGAAGTATTTGACTTTTTGTATCTATCACGAGCATTGACATTGTGACATGTTGGCTATTCACTTTCTAAGAGTAAGAGGTGATAACGCAATAATATGCATGACACAATTGGTGGATTATGAGGATTGGAATTGTAATTCGTAAAGTGGGAAACAGATAGAATACAGGAGCAGGTGTTGGCATTTTTCACTTCAAGATGACATTATTCATTATGATGATATCTTATCATCAAACTCAGTTCTCTGTTCTGGCCCTTTCCCCATGCCCTTTCATGAATAAAAATTGCATTCTTATTCAGTATTTGGATGTACTTAATAGAGAAAGAGCAAAACCGAAACAGAAACAGAAGTTGCTGGAAAAACACAGCAGGTCTGGCAGCTTTTGTGAAGAAAAAAAATCAGCTTTAACGTTACAGGCCCAGTAACCCTTCTTCAGAGCTGATGGTAGCCTGGAAAACATTGGTTCATATGCAGAAAATAGGGAGGGGGATGGGGTATGGGATAAGTAATGCGATAAATGAGAGAGCCAAAGAGAGAGAAGAGCAGTTGGATGGACAAAGGAGTTGATACTGATCTGGCCAGGAGAGTGAATAGATGTTGTTGGGACTGTTAGTGAATAACAATAGGTAGTGCATAATGGCAGACTATGTGATAACAACGACTGGTGTGTGGGGTAGAGGCTAGAAAATGGGAGAGTTTAGGCCCTAAAATTATTGAATTCAACTTTGAGAGTGGACGGTTGAGGGTCCCCAAGTGGAAAATGCAGTGTTGTTCTTCCACCTTGCACTGGGCTTCATGGGAACACTGCAGAATTCCTGAGAGAGATATATTGCCAGGGAAGAGGGTGATGTGTAAAAGTGGCAGACAAATGGAAGCTCAGGGCCTTTTTTGTGAGCTCAGTGCAACCTGGAAGAATAACACTTCATTTTCCACTTAGAGACCTACAGCCCTCCGGACTCAGTATTGAGTTCAATAATTATAAGTATCTAAACTCTCCCATGTCCTCTTCTCCTACCCCACACACTAGTCCTTGTTATCACATAGTGTGCCATTACACACTATAGGTAGTTAGTTACCAACACTCCCCATTAATAGCTATTCACTCTTCTGGTTAAATTGTTATCAATTCCTTTGTCTATCCAACTGCTTTTCTCTTTCTTTGGGCTCTATCCTTTATCTTATCATTTACTCCCTACCCCATTCCCCTCGCTACTTTCTGCGTATAAACCAGCATTTTCCTCGTACCATCAGTTCTGAAGAAGAGTCACCAGACCTGAAACGTTAACCCTGATTTTTTTCTTTCACAGATGTTGCCAGACCCGCTGAGTTTTTCCAGCAACTTCTGTTTTTTATTTAACCTGATTTACAGCATCCACAGTTCTTTAGAGTTTTACAGGAGCAAAGCTTCTACCTTCTCTTGGGAAATAAGACAGGGCAAGTTACTGAGACGTCAGTAGGGAACACTTAGGAGTTAGTGAACATCATATAAGTTTTTAAATAGCTATGGAAAAAGATTGATCTTATCTGAAATGTAATGTTCTAATTTGGATCAGATCAATTCTGATGGTATTAGGCTAGAAGTTTTGAAAGTTGATTGGATGAGGCTATTCATGGGTGCAGGGATGTTTGAAAAGTGGGAGGTCTTCAGAAATGAGATAACAAGAGCCCAGAGACATAATGCTGCTGTTAGTGTGAAGGGCATGGTTCATAAATGCAGAGAAGGTTGGATAAAGCGATATCAAAGTCATGGTCAGAAAAAAGAGGCCTATGTCAGGAATAGGTAGCTGGGATCAAATGAATTCCAAAGGTGTACAAGAGCAGTAGGAGTAAATGCAAGAGGGAAATAAGGAGGGTAAAAAGGGGACATGACATAGTTTTGGCAAAGGTTTAAGGAGAATCCAAAGAGATTCTACAAATATATTGAAGACAAAAGAGTAACTAGGGAAATAATAGGGTCCCTTAAAGATCAACAAGGTTGCGTATGTGTGGAACCACAGGAGATGGTGAGATATTCAATTAGCATTTCGTGACAGTACTTACTGTGGAGAAAAATATGGAACTTGATAGCATGGAGAAATACACAGTGTTATCCTGAAAATTGTTCATATTTTGAGCAGGAGATGCTGGACATCTTAAAATGTATAAAGTTGGATAAATCTCTGATACTTGACCAGGTAGTGCCCAAAACTTTGTAGGAAGCTAGGGAAGAGATTGCTGGGCCCTTTGTTGAGACACTTGTATCACTGATAGCCATGAGTGAGGTGCCAGAAGGCTGGAGGTTGGCTAACGTGCTGTCATTATTTCAGAAAGTTGGTGAAAAGCCAGGGCACTAGAGATTTATAATCCTGATGTCAGTGGTGGGTAAATTATTGGACGTGATTCTGAGGGAGAAGACTTATATGTATTTGGAAAGGCCTGGATTGATTAAGGATAATCAACAAGGCATTGTGGATAGCAACAGTGACTCACTAACTTGAAAGGGGTATTTTTTTGAAGACGTAATAAAGAAGATTGATGAAGGCGCAGTGATCAACTTTGTCTATATGGACTTCAGCACAGAGTTTAGCATTGCATATTGTTTACCAGATTTAGATCATGAGGAATCACTGCATCCCCAGAATGTGAGCCCTGGCTCCCAGGCCATCGACTTACTTCGTGCATTTGCAAAGGTATTTTGAGAGTTGGTCTTATCTGGTTTATCATTATGTTTTAGAAAAAAGATTAAATTCTTTATAGCTCATACTGTTACGACACTATTAAGATACATTGTGCAAAGATAAAAAAAAAACAAGTTCCAGCGCATGAACAGGTCCTTCGAACCACCAAGACTGTGCTGACTCATGATACCTCTCTAAACTAAAAAAAAATGCATTTACACAGTCCATTTCCTTTGATTCACAAACTATTCATATATCTGCCAATAAGCCTCTGGAATGTTGCAATTTATTGCTGGCATTTCAGCAGGATAATGTAGCTTGATAGCAAGAGAAATAATGATAATAAATGCCTTACCAGGTACGCCAATCACTGCAAGAATTGGGTAGTATATCTTTTCAATCTGTATGATAACTGGTTGACCCATTTTTCTGAGGAAAGATTTTTGCTCTTCGTCTTACAAACTTGCACATTAGTTGTTCCTTTACCATCAAAACTCTCATTTATATCTGGAAGAATACACAAGTGGCTCCAGAATTCACATGCAGTTTGCCATTAGTAAAAATGAAAACACAGATTTGCTTGATGTGCAATTGGCCAGAGAACACGTGAGTTGGCAGTGCCATTCCCCAGGCAATTTTAAAGCAAATTATTATTCTTTTTATTCCATGCAACAAAGTATTTTGCGACTCCTCAATTTAAAATGTGAGCACAGTACCTCTTATGCAACCCTTTGTTAATATAACGTTTTGGATTATAGCCACCTTTACGGATTTTTTTTTCACCTGCTGCATAGCAAAAGAAAAAGTAATTGCTTTTCTGGTGATTTTTTAAAAAAATGTAATAACATTTACCAGTCCACTGTAATAATTTTATGTAAGTGTTGGGTTTAGTCAGTGTGGAATGGCGTTGTAATAACAGATAAAACACCTGAAGTTTAAATATAAGTAAGCCAGAAGGCTGTTCTTAATGCCAGAATCACTGCACAAACCAAAATATCTTGCCCTTCTAATTCATTATTCCTGGACTTGCCTGAAAGTTAATCAACATCAGTCCCTTGAGTGTGCATGTATTCTTCTGAATTACTGGGCATTCTTCACTTCATCACCATATTATCACATACTATTTTTCACAGCTAAACTGGATTAAACATCTCAATCTTGTGTTTTTATGAACAAATTTATTTGCACAAGCCACCTGATAACCTTAGCTTTTTTGATCCAAGAACTTTATTTCCAAACTTGTCTTAGTCCCAGGATCCTCCTGTTTATCACAGTCATTTATAATGAGTCTCCAAGCATATAAAGAAAACATGGACAGGCTGGAACTTTTTTTCCCTGGAGAGTAGGATGTTGAGGGACAACCGCAAAGAAGTCAATAAAATAAAGAGTATAAATACAGTTCATGGTAGTTGCTGTTTACATAAGACAGGGGAATTTAAAGACAAGGGGGTGCATTTTTCAGGTGAAAGGAGAAAAATTTAGAAAAGACAAGAGAGGCATTTTGTTTTACACAGAGGATGGTTCGCATGTGGCATAAACTTCCTGAGGAAGTAGTAGATGTCAGTACAACATTTAAAAGGCATTTGGATATAGTCTCAAATAGGAAAGGTTTGGAGAGATAGGGCCTCGGAGCTGGCACGTAGGACCAGTTTAGTTTGGAATTATGTTCAGCATTGACTGGCTGTACCGATGGGTCTATTTCTCTGACTCTCTAACATGTAAAACGTCATGATGTTCGATTATAACAATTAATTTTTCTTCTTATCAAAAATCAAGCATCTGCAACAATTTTGTCACTGTATTAAACAATATATTTACCACAGAATATACATGCCATTAATTCCCTGTAATTAATGTCCAATGGATTGATTCATGTGCAAATTACATTATTATGAGGAATGGTGGAGAGGTGTCCCTGCATGCGTTTTGTGAAAATGAACATGGAATACCTGTATGTGCTATAAATTTTGAGAAATATCAATATCTGTGAATGAGGAGGTAGACGTTGGTATCCAAATGAACACATCATTAAAAATCGCTCGTATATGCGAAAAAAAAGTTATTAAAATGGCAAATAACGATATTTGCTTAATGCAGTGATAAAACAAAACAAATGCATCATGGAGGGATGTTGTAAATCTTCGTTATAATCTAACCGGATTACTCTGTAATTCTGTTTGCTATAATGTGTTTAGTACATGATGTTCTTATTAAGTGGAATAATATAGATAATAATTATTGCAGATAACTGTAGATATGAATAACGATGGAGGATTTCAAATATAAAGAATGATTTTATGGGTGTGAATTTCCTGCTTCAGGACCAAAAAAAATCATAATGTAACATTAAAGGCTATGACAGAATTGCAATTGTAGCTAAAAAAAAATCTGTTGCATTTGGAGTTGACACTTGGAATATCATACCTTCAATAATGCATTCAAAGGGCATTGGACAGGTAATGGTAGATTATGAGCATATGAGCTACTTGACATACATCTACCCTGCTGCACTTAGAGTCAAAGAATCAACGAACTGTACAGCATAGAGACAGAACTTTGATCAAACTTGTCTATGCTGACCAGATATCCAAAATTAATCTAGTCCCATGTTGCAGCATTTGAACCATATCCCTCTAAATCCTTCTTATTCATAGGTTGTAATTGTACCAGTTTTCACCACTTCCTCTGCAAGTTCATTCCATACACACATCACCATCTGCATGAAAATGTTGCCCATTATGACCCTTTTAAATCTTTTCCCTCACATCTTAAACCTATGCCCTCTAGTTTTGTGTTCCCCAAACTGAGGAAAAGTCCTCAGATATTCAACCTATGTAAGCTCTTCATGATTGTATATATTTCTAAAAGAATACTCCTCCACCTCTAACACTTTGGGGAGAATATCTCCAGTGTGTTCAACATTTCCCTATAGCTCAAACCACCAAACGTAGCAACATTCTTGTAAATCTTTTCTGAACCCTCTCAAGTTTCACAGCATCCTTCCTATAGCAAGGGGAGACCAGGATTGCATGTAATATTACAAAAGTGGCCGAACCAATGTCCTTTGGCCTCCTAACTCCAAAACTCAATGTGCAGATCAATAAAGGCAAGCATACCAAACTTCTTCTTCACCAAACTGTCTACCTGCGACTCTACTTTCAATAAAATATGAACCGTCTCTCCAAGGTCTCTTTGTCCAACAGCACTCTACAGGACTTACCCATGACCTTATCATTAATTCCTGCCATGATTTCCCTTTCCAAAATATCTCTCATTTAACTAAACCATACTCCATCAGCCACTCCTTGGGCCATCTGTTTAATCATCCTTGAAGTCCAAAAAACCAAAAAAAAATGTCAAACCCAGCAGTAGTGGCTCCTATATTTCTATCCTTGTAGTTTTCTATGGCAATGTTGTGAGTTTAGAAGAATTGGACCCATTCCAGTAGAAATGTTGTTAATTTTAAAAACAATTAACTCAGTAAATGCTGTGATGCCGATTTACTTGGTTCAAGAGTCTGGAAATCAACATTGTTTCTCTCAAGAGGTAGGCTCACGTAAGCTGCCACAACAAGTAAAAATTCCAAGGAATAAAATTGTGACTACTTCAAATGTTCTGTTTTTTTATGATAGAATGGCTGCTGAGTTGAAAATTATATTTCAAGTCCAACATAAACAAATGTTGGAGCACTAAAGCTTTCAAGTGAAATGCAAGTAGTGTAGAAACCTGAACTAAAAGTTACATTAATATCTTTAGCATACTGATTATCAACTTTGTCCATAGTCCTCTTGTGACCTACTTCTGGTCATGCTTGCTACATTCTTATGAACTTTTTTTTGCCTTCTTCTTTGAGAAAACAAAGTATGCAGCATTAATTGGAGAACGATAGAAATAAGTGGGCAGTGGACATGGATTAAATTAAAAGAGGACTGAAAGTAAAGCAAATTAATACATTGGAAATATGAGGCAAACATTGCCACTAAATGCTTGAGCCTGAAAATTAAGATATTTGAACGAGCAGAAGCAAAAAATGCCAGAAGAATATATTAGAAAATGCAAAGCAGATTCAGAAATAGAACTTCCTAGATTGTCAAAGGCATTAAGTTGGACAATATTGTCATGATTCACCTTGGATTTCCAGTTCAATAACTTATCTTCATCGCAATACAACTTGCTTGCATAAAAACTCAAAATCTATCCTTGTGCTCAATGACTGATGGTTGTAAAATAAACCTGTGGCTATCTGCCTTTTTGAAAATGATCCACAAAACTATGACTGAAAACATGTGTTCTCAGTTTAATGCTTAGTAACATCACTTAGTCCTACAACCACATCCTTTAACTGCATGCTGGGATTTGTGCTCCATTTGAAAGGCCACAACATTTTTGTATTCTTCCCTCTTAAAGTCATCTTCTCCCTTTCCCTTTCTCATAGCAATATCAGAAACCTGACATTATAAATCTAATGTGGTATTTTGCCTCCTTCCATGCTCACTAAAGATATGCCTTCACAGTAAATTCACTCATTCAATTTTTGTTAATTATGGAAACAACATCCTGCTGCAGATGGTAACTAAATGAACATCTGACTTCATTTGAGGATTTGATACTCCTCTTAAGCTGTAAACAGCAATGCAGACTAATGCTTCTCCCCAAAATAAGTGAACAAATATTATCCTACTTAAATTAGCAGTTCCAAACAAAAGGCAAGACCCTGACTTACTCAAGCAAGCTAATATCCAGAAAATGGCCCTTCTGGTTATACATATTATATTGAATTCCACAGATCATTTTTCCTTGAGAAAAAAAAAAGACAATTTCCCTTCTTTGGTGAGTAAATATTCAACATATCAATTAATGTATTACTGGGGAGGCAGTTGCCTATTCATATTAGTCACTGGAACGATAATGCTGAGGCAGATAATGTTCTGTAGACCTGTGTTTGAATCCCACCATGACAGATGGTGGAATTTGAATTCAATAAATATCTGGAATTAAGAGTCTTATGATGACTGTGAATTCATTGTCGATTGATGAGGGAGAACTCATCTGGTTCATTAATGTCCTTTAGGGATGGAAACTGCCATCCTTACCTGGTCTGGCCTGCACATGACTCCAGATCCACAGAAATGTGGTTGACACTTAAGTATCCTCTGTGCAATAAATGCTGCCTAGCCAATGACGCCCTCGTCTCATGAGTGAATGAAGAAAAAAATAACGTACCTATGTACTCAACATTATGCTGCATAATTTGGTCTAATGGCAGTTATCTTCTGATCCATATCCTCTTGCTTTCACACGATGATATCCAATCACAAGATTATCTGGGACTTTGCTTGCTAATTATATGTCATGTACTTTCTTTGATTTCAAACTTGCTTTTATTTTTGACCCTGAACTGTTTTCTGCTGTAAGCTTCTGAAAAAGTACTGATATCTCACTGTCTGATGTCACATTTCTTTTGTGATTTAATTTGTAGTTTTCAAATCTTCACATTCATTAAGCTCCAGTATTGGCCATTCCATTTCTTTTGGTGGACAGTGGGCAATGGAGGGATAATTGGGCTGTCGAGCGTTGAGACAATTTGTATCTCAGTTTGAGGTTCTGGATGTGAGTTTGCTCGCTGAGCTGGAAGGTTAGTTTTCAGACGTTTCATCACCATTCTAGGTAACATCATCAGTGAGTCTCTGATGAAGTGCTGGTGTTATATCCCGCTTTCGATTGATCTGTTTAGGTTTCCTTGGGTTGGTGATGTCATTTCCTGTGTTGGTGATGTCATTTCCTGTTCTTTTTCTCAGAGGATTGTAGATTGGCTCCAAATCAATGTGTTTGTTGATGGAGTTCCGGTTGGAATGCCATGCTTCTCGGAATTCTCGTGCATGTCTCTGTTTGGTTTGTCCTAGGATGGATGTGTTGTCCCAATCAAAGTGGTGTCCTTCCTCATCTGTATGTTATGATACGAGTGATAGTGAGTCATGTCGTTTTGTGGCTAGTTGATGTTCATGTATCCTGGTGGCTAGCTTTCTGCCTGTTTGTCCAATGTAGTGTTTGTCACAGTTCTTGCAAGGTATTTTGCAGGTGATGTTCATTTTACTTGTTGTCTGTATAGGGTATTTTAAGTTCATTAGCTGTTGTTTTGGTGTGTTGGTGCGTTTGTGGGCTACCCTGATGCCAAGAGGTCCAAGTAGTCTGGAAGTCATTTCAGCAATGTCTTTGATGTAGGGGAAGAGTGGTTATGATTTCTGGGCCCGTTTTGTCTGTTTGTTTGGGTTTGTTGCTGAGAAATCGGCAGACGGTGTTCATTGGGTACCCATTCTTTTTTAATACACTGTATAGGTGATTTTCCTCTGCTCTGCGTAGTTCCTCTGTGCTGCAGTGTGTGGTACCTCATTGGAATAATGTTCTAATGCAGCTTCGTTTGCGGGTGTTGGGATGGTTGCTCCTGTAGTTCAGTATTTGGTCCGTATGTGTTGTTTTCCTGTAGACGCTGGTTTGAAGTTCCCCATTGACTGTTCGCTCTACTGTGACATCTAGGAATGGCCGTTTGTTGTTGTTTTCTTCCTCTTTTGTGAATGTTATGCCCGTAAGGGTATTATTGATGGTCTTGAAGGTTTCCTCTAATTTGTTCTGTTTAGTGATGACAACGGTTTCATCCATGTAGCGGACCCAAAGTTTGGGTTGGATGATTGGCAGAGCTCAGAGCTTGTTCGAGTCTCTGCATTACTGCCTCTGCTAAGAACCCTGATATCGGAGATCCCATGGGTGTACCGTTAGAACATTAGAACATTATTCCAATGAGGTACCACACACTGCAGCACAGAGGAACTACGAAGAGCAGAAGAAAATCACCTATACAGCGTATTCAAAAAGAATGGGTACCCAATGAACACCGTCTGCCGATTTCTCAGCAACAAACCCAAACAAACAGACAAAACGGGCCCAGAAACCATAACCACTCTTCCCCTACATCAAAGACATTTCCGAAATAACTTCCAGACTACTTGGACCTCTTGGCATCAGGGTAGCCCACAAACCCACCAACGCACTAAAACAGCAACTAATGAACTTAAAAGGCCCTATACAGACAACAAGCAAAACGAACATCATCTACAAAATACCTTGCAAGAACTGTGACAAACATTACATTGGACAAACTGGCAGAAAGCTAGACACCAGGATACATGAACATCAACTAGCCACAAAACGACATGACCCACTATCACTCGTATCCCTACATACAGATGAGGAAGGACACCACTTTGATTGGGACAACACATCCATCCTAGGACAAACCAAACAGAGACACGCACGAGAATTCCTAGAAGCATGGCATTCCAACCGGAACTCCATCAACAAACACATTGATTTGGAGCCAATCTACCATCCTCTGAGAAAAAGAAAAAGAAATGACATCAACAACCCAAGGAAACCTAAACAGATAAATCGAAAGCGGGACATAACACCAGCGCTTCGTCCGAGGCTCACTGATGATGTTACCTAGAATGGTGACGAAACGTCTGAAAACTAACTTTCCAGCTGAGCGAGCAAACTCACATCCAATAATTGGGCTGTAATTGAAACATTGAATATCCTTTTTGAATGTCGACAACGGTCTAAGGCTGAAATATTTCAAATGGATATGCCTCGTCTGCTTTTGTGAAATCACCCTTCAGGTTTTCAAAACTGTCATAACACAATTTAAAATTTAAATGCTTTTTAATGTCTTTTGTCTTACATAATCATGTTTAAAGTAAGTGAATTTTATTCACCAAGTCAGCAAATATAATGCTCATTTGCTACAATTCCTCCATATGAGGAGCTAAGCCTCAGAATAAGAAGTGGAATTTCAAATGCTGTCCTCTGTATGTTATTACCAGGGCCAAGTACAAATTAAGAGAAGACAAGTTAAATTTCAGAGATGAATGGGTGGCTGAAAGACTGGTGTGAAGGAAATGCATCTTTTTGAGAGTGAGATTCACAGAGAAAAATGGAATGTGTAGTGATGGACCAGTCGCCAAAGGAAGACATACCAGACTGAATTTCTTGACAACAGTGTAATTAGCAAAATAGAAGGGTATTTTCAGATAAATGGGTTCATATCATATAGAATCTAGATTTAGATCATACAGAAAAATCAAGGTCAATGAGAAGGTTGTTAATTTTGGAAATAATAAAATGCTGGTGACAGGAAATGAAGCAGTGCACAAATCTAAGATAAAAGTGACACACATAGAAAAGGGATAGTTATAAGAACTGAACAAGAGCAAACCAAAGGCACTCTGTGTAACTTTGTGTTCCATTCAAAACAGAAGAGATAGTGTCAGTGGACAAATAGATATCAATATTGTATTCATGTCTGCTAACCATAGTGAGGGGAAAAAATTAAAATAAAAGTGTGAAGGTCATTTAAGAATTGCTGAAACAAGGCATATATTGCTCGATGGGTCTATTAATTAATTACAGCATTCGGGCAATAAGCAGGATTGAACCAGGATCTACATAAGTTTTGGGTAGAAAACAGAAATTAATAAGGCAAGAAAACACATGTTTTCACAACACGTGTGTTGTGCAAGTGTATTTAAAGAAATTACTCCATCGTGGAACTTGAGTAAAGAGTAATGACAGCAGGCCAGGACACATTAGAGGAGCTGAAGAAGGGTTCAGGCCCAAAACATCAGCTTTCCTGTTCCTCTGATGCTGCCTGGCCTGCTGCGTTCATCCAGTTGCACACCTTGTTATCTTAGAAGGACAGGGGACAAGTGCAGGGAAATTGAATTCAAGTAGATGGACATTTTGGAGCAGTTTGGAGTGAATGGCCTGTCTCAGTGCTGTTGGACTCTATGACTGTATTAATGATTCATGCTAATAATCAAAGCAAAGATGCATATGACCATTTAGCTTGTTATGAATTAATATGGTATGATTGTTTCAGTTGTGATCTCAGTTGTGAGAATGTGTTATGATAATGAGACATTGATGCATGTTCTAATTAGATTGAAAGGATAGCAAAGTACACATTTTAACTCTATTCTGAACTTTGTCTGTGCCACTGCATAAATAAATGTATTTGTGCAAGGACTGAAAAGCTGAAGCATGTAGCCTACCTGCCCCATTACAGCAAGAGGATGTGACAAGTCATTGCCAAAATGTTGAGCATCTGTGATGTTTACACATATGAAATAAAAATAGGCAGTCATCCAGAGAAGAATGAAACTGGCTGATATTGTAACCAATAATATGATGGATTTTCTTCGGTTCTGTAGTTCTGGGTCATGCTGCTTCTCAATATTATTGCTACCCCGAAGAGACTTTCTTATTTTACTAGCCACTAAAATATGTTTGATGGTCAGAATGTTGAACAGAAAAATCAAGATCAATGGGGCACATGGCGTTAAAATACTGTCAGCCCAGGAATATGCAACCCAGCCTTCTGTGGTATAGAAACTTGACTTTAAATTGCAATACCAAGATGTATCATTAATTGTTTTCCCAGGTTCATATGCAAAATAAATAGGGGCATTTTCTAAAATACATAGTGTGCACACTGTTGTGATAACGACTGTGGCTGTATATTCAGTACAATATTGCACTCTTAGCCTTGGGCAACAGATCGCCACAAATCGGTCAAATGTGAAAGAGACAGTTAACCAGACTGATAAATCAACAGCAACAAATCCCACAACATGTTTTGGTTTGCAGATGATTGAATAGTTCAGGAAGCAATTTGGGAAATAAATTTCACTGATTTCATACAGTATTATACTAAATATTAGCACTAGTAGATCTGCTGCTGCCATGGCCATCAGGTATGCTGTGATGCATTTGGACAGTCCACACTTTCCACGCGAAAGAATTGCAATTGTCAATGAGTTGGCTAAAAGGGAAAAAAAAACAAAGAAATGGGTCACACAAATATGCAAAATCAAGATCAAAGCACATAAAACTGGTTGCTGCAGGTTATTTATGTATTGGAAGTTATCATGGAAATGACCTCATGTATTTCTTTAACCACAAAATGATGCTGTCCCTGATTTCCTAAACATGTGAAGCCCCAGAATTTGCCATTACATATTAATAATAATTCTGATATTAAACTCCAAACAAGTGATGATCAATGTGCAATAAATTCATTCTGTCTCTATCCATTCTCACTCTTCCAGCCCACTGTGAGAGCAAATTTAAAAGCTTCAAAATTGTTTTATGAGAGAATGGTTACCTCAAACAGTTATTGGTAAATTACTGAAACTCATGAACGGGCATTGTGCCATTCAGTTAATCTGGGAAAAGTGAACATTGTGACTCAGTTTATCCTGGAAGGATATGGTAATTTGAATACCACTTTTGACAGCGAGCAATGCTGCAGTGTCATACCAAGTGGAATGATATCCTTCATAAGTAGGATGCAACCATTAGTGTATACAGAAATTGAATCAACCACAGAACTGAATGTTACATTATATGCATATCCTTATTACTGTAATGGCAATTACGTATACCCGATTTCAAAATTATTGGTGCATCATATCAATTAAAATGTACTTTCTATTGTTCCGAACAAAGACAGGACTACTGTAGTGCTTCACCATTTTCCATAAACAAATCAATATCTTGTACTCAAAGGAGGGCATGCATAGTTTAAAATCTTAATGCGTTTTACTAAAAATCAACATTTGAATAATACATAAAATGAGAAATTAATATATTACACAAATTCTAAAAAATTGCAAATCACAGACTAGTGTGATATGAGAAAAAAGAGGAATTAGAACATATCTGGAGGGAGATGGAGATTTAACTCCTCAAGTCTATGTTGTCTTTGAAGTCATAATGGATATTTCACTGTCACTCCACAGCTAAACCATCCTTTCTGATATTTTCATGCTCTTTCTGTTGATCTACTGCACAGATGTTCCAGAGCATGTGAAAACAGTTACCAGTCACACACAAGAAAAATGTAATAATGTGATCTCCGCTCACCACTCCATCTTTGCTAATATTTGTATTACCTGTTAATTATTTGACAAGCTTGCAACAACATAACTGCCATTCCAAACAAACCTCCTCCATTGATTACCTTTTCTATTCTTTTGTTCTTCTCTGGCTATGCTTTGATGTTACTAATTATCTTTGTCTCTGGGTTTCTCATGGGAAACCTGTGTGCGTTCATCTTCCTATTTAATTGACTTATTTAAACTGCTGAGAAAATATAAACTATACTTATATCACCTAAACCTAATAAGCAATCTGAAGTTAATGCTTACAGTTTATTTATAACTGTCAGAGCCCTGTTTTATCCAGTTGGGTACATCTTACACAAATGCCTTACCTATCCTGGCGGTCACTCATCTACCTGATTATTTATGTAGTGTGACTACCTCCCTGAAACTACTACCTATCTCACTCGCTGCTTGTTGTATGCTCGTCAGTGCTTCGAACTGCCACTCCATGTCGTCCGAAAGGAGCTGCAGCAGGCACACTTCCTGTTCACATTATCGCTAACGACAAATAACTGCTTCCTGATCTCTTACATTTGACAGGACGAGAGTATCACTCCATTGACTGCTATGTCTGCCCCTTTAACAAGCGAGCTTGGGGGAAAGCATGTTTTATCTTACCCTTAGCTTGTTGCTGCTCGCCCTCCTCAACAGACCCGGGTATTCACTGAGGCCCGCTCTTAGCTCTAACCAGTAGTACCTCGAATACAAAGCAGCCCTTTTCAATAACTGCCCTCGAACAAGGCACAGCTATGTACCACCCCACCCACAATTTGCCTAACTTCCCACACATTGCTCAACTCTCAACTTTTGCAAAATCTTGCCGCTGGCACTCTGCGCTGGGAGAATTTCAGGTCTATGTTTCATAGTAAAAGGCCTGCAAGAGCCAGAATTAGTTTAATTAGATTTAAGCCGCAGCACGAGATGTGATTGTTTCAATTTTCCTTAGGCATCCTAAAATATATCCCTAAAATAGTTACCCTTTCCTTACCCAGAGCACTAGATTTAAAAAATGCAGAGACTGAGATTTATACTGTTAAACTTCCACACTTTGCTCAAATTCAAATGTTTGCACACTCAAGCTGATGCATTCTAGCCGGTCCAGTTGGTAGCCGACGGATACCCTTTTGGGGGACTATTCTCGCCACTCCCGCGGCCTCCCCCTCTCCGACTCTGTCCTTCAGTCCTTGGCGTTTCACTGGCCGTGGCTCCGGAAATCGCCCTTCCCATCGTGATCCCGCTCCTTCCGTCCCCTCTCTGGGATCCTCGCCGTTCCTGTTCAGTAGCTCTTACAACGTTGTACTCTAATGGTAGCCACGGTCTCTCAGGCCGTGTCTCTCCTTCTCTCCCTCCGACTGCCCGCTTAATCGATTTTCCAACTAGCAAAGTTCCACAAACAATCCTGAACTTCTGCATCACAACTATACGGTTGCCAGAACGGTATAATAGTGGAAGGCAAGGCAAAATCTTGGAGAAAAATGCCGAGTTGTCAGGATACAGGAGAAGATGAGATGGATGTTGTTGAAGGATGAATGTTTAGATGGCATTATTCTGATGCCAAAGTAGCGCCACACCCGATACAGACTACACCCTGGTGCAGGACGAATGTCTGCTTGCTTCAGTCATGTGACTTATCGGTATTGTTATTATCTAAATTCGGATGTCAACATTTCCACCGTTGACATCGTGTAAGTAATTGCTGGACACGCAATTCAATTCCTTTCCCATACATCATTGATAAGACAATCTTTCCCATGAAGGATTTTCAAGAATGTTTGGGCAACTGCAGTGCATCAAACGTCCAGGCCCAGGTTCAGCCTCACCTCACAACTGAAACGGACAAAGGAGGCTTTATGGAGACAACAGGCTTCAAGCAGGTTTTATCTCGTCTGAACACGAACGACACCACTTCGTCATTAAAAAAAGAGGAAGGAGGGAATAAATATCTCACATTTAAAGAAATCACCTAAATAGCATTCCCCCCACGTCCACCCCCCGCCTTTTTGTCCCTCGGGATAAATTTAGATCAGATCATATGTTGAACGGCACACTCTGATACATAGATTGTTACATTAAAGTTGGTGTTGCGAATAACGACCATTGATACAGACATCCCAAGGTTAAAATAGTCTTTGTTAAAGCGGAGGCTAGAGTTGCCCTTTATGGTGACGATTAAGAAATCTTGACCAAACGGATCCAAAAAATTTCCAATATTGCCAGAATTTCATCCGGGCTTGCCACCTGCAGCAGATTGATCTTGTCCACGAATACGAATTCGAATTGCATCTGTGGAGAATTTTGAGTCCTTACGGTAAATCGTCATTAAGCTTGTGTTTTAAGATTCGAAACCATTAAAACTGCAAAGCTGACAACATCGTCTGTCGAATGCATTGACATCCGCCCCCACCCTGCTTCTGCTCATGCACTGATCCCCACGCCCTACATCGCATCTTGCGTCGCACTTACGCCCGGCTGAAAACCTCTTCAAGTTGAAATTCGACTCCAAAAACAACCTCTTACAGAGGCCGATCATCCTGGACGTGACACCAGCCCGCAACTGACAAATAGTTTCGACCCTGGGTTAGTCTCAATATGATCCATCACCTGCCGCGTCCTGCCCTAATAAAAACAATACTTCCAGCCTCTCAATGCGCTCTAATTGGAAAATTCCCTCGACTAGAAAACCCCAGAATGCTCTCCTCCACTTAAAATTATCCACTGATATAAACATTATCCAACAGTGAGCTGTAACTCCCAGCCACATAGCGCTTAATATCACAACTCACTTCGCACCCGCCGCCTATGACATAGTGGAATGCCTGGCACCTATTTTCCTCACTAAACAGCACATTTCTCCAAACCCTTTTCATTCTAATTCTTCACATGGCCTTTTGACTTACCTATCGCCGTTATCTTCCCACAGCAGCTTTCAATCGGGCTTCTGGTCCGTCACACTATGACATGAGAATAGCGACTGTCTTGAAAGAGCTGCACCATCGGCTGTGAACCAGCGGCTGAGAGTTCATTTCTCGTTGGGGCACTCAGTAGGCCACATGGTGGCTCATAAAGCCAGGGACCGTGGTTCGATTCCACCTCTGGTTGACTATGCGTATGGAGTTTGCACGTTCTCCCCACGTCTGCATGGGTTTCGTCTGGCTGATCGGTTTTACTTCCACAATCCAAAAATATGCAAGGTAAGTGGATGGACCATGCTAAATTGCCCAGTAGTGCCCAGGGGTGTGTAGGTTAGGTGCGTTACTCATGGGAAGTAAACGGTAGCGGGGCGGGTCAGGGTGGCATGCTCTTCACGAGGTTAGTGTAGGATTGCTGGGTCGAGTGGCCAGTTTCCATACTGTTCGGGATTGTATGGATTTGAGTGCCGATTTTCTTGGCTGCAAAGCGCATGCACTGTCGAACTGGACTAGAGTGCGTTGATTTGAACAAACCGATTGGTATGTTTTACCGGAAAGCTCCTCTGGGTGCTGTAAAATTTAGTTGGCTGATGCGTTTCGGAAATAGCAACACAGAGTCAGATCGGAAGTTTCGAACCATTAAGTTCATGAAATACGAAACAATAACCGATATAACCTAAACGTTTTTGCACAGAGACAACTTTTTTTTGCATCGTGAACAAGAACAAATGGGACAAGATACTGTATAGCTCATGTCCTCAGTCGTCCATCTCGAAATGTACTTAAGCTGTTAGCTCACAGTGAATTATGTGAGGAAATTATTAAAAGAAATAATAAGACGAAATGGGTAACATTTTAAAATTGTTCAGAAGAAAATATTTGTCAACATTTCTCGACAGGCATTAAAAAAGTGAAGGCCGTCGAATTTCAACAAGACGTTATGGTCAAGCTATGGGAGAATGCATGGTGTAATCGAATTTTAGGTAAGTTACTGTCTTAAACGTCTCTTTCTGCCCCGCATTCCTCCTCTCTTTTTCCCACTCTCTCCCAGATAACATAGTTAATCATGCATATTCAGGAAAATTGTGCAGGGCCCAATAGAGACAGTTGACGCCGTACACCTCCTAACTCTGCCACGTTCAATAAAAAGTGAAAGATGCTCTAATAAAGAGAGAATCTTCAGTTGTGACTGATCGCCATTTAAAACTAGGATCACCTGTACGGTCTAAAATAGCGTGTAACAGCAGACAGCAAAAAGACCATTTTACACGGCGATTTGCAATCACTTAAATATTTCAGCTGTTTCGGGTCAGGGCCGAATACATCTCTTACGATCACTTGAAGCAAAAGAACTTTTGCTTATCAATGAACCACTTCGGAATTAAATTCAATTGTTTGTTTCATCATACACACGTACAACTGTACTTAAATATCTGCAATGTTTCAACAAATCAGTTTGGAAAAACAAGGCCTTATCCTAAACAGAACGGTGAAAAACTGCAAAATTACTGTTGACAAATTTCTAGAGAAACCGAGCATTACGTCGTCTCAGCCCAAAGAAAACTTCACAAGTTTATACCTGTGTACTAATGGGGCATCAAACTGCTAAAATAGCATGGAGGGGAACAGATGACATTACTTGATAACTATAAAGATAACACATATCGCTAAATTTTGACGGGTTAATATATTACCTGGTTGAGTGCTTTACCTGGAACACCAACCGCTGCGAGAATGGGATAATAGATTCCTTCTACTTGTGCAACTATTGACAGTCCCATTGTGTACCTTATGCAGCACTTGTTTGAATGACAAGAAGAGAGATGCATAAAATTTAATTGAAATGTCTATATATACTTGGAAACTATAGTCTCAAGAGAGCAACCTAGTTATGTAAAGTGAAAGATTATTCACAGTCATTGGATGCACCTTTGATTCACTACTGCTTATTCGACCAGGGAATTAAAAAGAAAATCAGAATTCCCAATGGTAATTTGAAGACAAATAATTCATATTAGCTTTGTAATTCAACATTTTGGAGAATATTTTGTTACGAAACCAGAGTGACTGCAATTTCAAAGTATAACTTTCAAGGAAGGTATACTGAACTGGAGACTGTTAATTTGAAGTAGCATATATTACAGGCATGGAAAAGAAAACTGGTGCATTTAACGTCAGTAATCATTGATGCAAGGTACTTAAGTACTGAAAGAAAACGATTTTGTTTATTATTAATAAAATGCCCTTTGCAAATTATACAGTACGAATTGTTCAGGTTAAATGAGGTACAATAGAATTTAATTTAAATTTAAAATATAAATTTGAATTTGTAGATTCATCTACCTTATGTAGATTCATCGTGGGAGCTAATCAAATATCCTGCTCCGCAAGCAAAGTAAACCTGTTCATTACCTATGATTTCATCGTCTGTTTGTTCGTGACGCCCGGTAGAATACGTTAACCTGAGAAGTTACTTGCTTTTGACGTTGATCCGTAAAAAAGAGAAAAGAACCACAATTACTGGAGAAAGTAAGTAAGGTTTCTCCTGGCAATTGAGTGGCCAGTCTCAAAAGTGCTTCCTTGAATCACGAAATGTCAAGATTACTGGAGATCGATTTGTGAAGGTTTACGTCTTCTTAATCACCAAGGCATTATTCCTGTCAACTTAGAAAATGACATGAACTAGGTCGATTTCATATTTCGTAGTTATAAAATGGGCCTGAAATAGTGTGGATCATTGGAAAATAAAAATCGATAGCTTGCTTCTGCTGATACATTTTATTTGAACATTTCGGCCCAGTAAAGTTGTCAATGGAGTCTTGATTTGCTGGGGTCAGTATTTCCAAACCATTGACTTCTAAAATGAAGTCACTATGAAGTAGTTGTGTTATTTATGAATAAACCCAATGTAACATGAAAAATGCAGTTTGTTATTAAGACTTGTTGAATATGGTACTACCACAGTTATATCCTATGTGAATTTTCTCTCGTTTCGAGCTTAGTGTATCGTAACTGATAATGATCAATTGTTTTCTAATCTTAAGAAACTGAAAAAAAGAAATCAAAACATCACAACTCAACCTGATTAATAACGAAAGGCACCACATCAGACAATTTTAAGACAATTTGTTATTTAACATAAATATATGATTATTGAATTCACATTGTATAACGGTTGTGTTTGTTTATTTAAAAAAAATCATAGGCTGGCTTTCGTGGAGTTCTGCATATTGAATTTGCCATTTAAAGCTGAAATTGTGCATAGCTGTAGAAATTAATACCTTGACTGAAAGATTGCATGGTGTGTTAAGAACAAGGCAGCTGGTTGTTAAACATTTGCGAAGGTACAAATTTGCTACAGTCTGCAAAATAATAGTTAATTTAGCCGGGGTCTATGAGACTACTTTAATTTCATGTACCAGTGATCATAAGATTACTTCTTTCACATCAACAGTGGAGGCAGATTACGATGTAAAAGATAACACCCAGCCAGCTACCCGTATTTATTGAAGAATAAGCTTAGAATTGAGACACAGGAAAGGGGGATACTGATTCATTGAAAACCAAATCTATACGTCAAAACAGATATCACTGCCTGTAGCGCCGTATCGTCACAGCTAAAATGTAGAAATAAAAACTTTTAAAATAACTCGCTACTACAACACGAGAGCAGCTAAATCAGAAAAAGTGAAATTGCACTAAGAGTTCTGCCTATGGATTGTACATCTGGGATAGTTCCAAACTTCTGAGGACACTGCTTCATTCTTAACTATGTACTGTTGTTTCATGATTAAGATGTGCCACAAGTTGTGAAGTAGCGTTCACGTGATTTTCTGCCATCGATATCATGGCCATAAATTCTGTACATAGAAAACAGTTCGAATAATGAAACGAGCCTGGACAGAGACCATGAATGAAAAAAAGGCAGAATATCTGCATGATTCTGTTAGGTAGAAAGTCGTAGGGATTACCTGTTAAACAGTGGTGGGTTCACGTTATCACCGTGGCAAATGAATGATCCAGTAAATGAGATGCAGAATGGATAAAGGTATATTCTCGTACACAGTCCTTAATATAAGCAGCTCAGCTGATGGTATACTGGCGGCAGTACAAAGATGAGGTTCAGAGAATAAAGTTCAAACAATTGCCAGGCGAGAGATGTATCTAATTCATTTTTATTTTAAATGCGCAGATGTCAATGTATTTAAGAAGAGCGAGAAGCGGATGACGCAAAAGAACAACCGACAGTTTGAATTGAATCATGGCAGTTACTGAAGTCTCAATTTTTGCAAAGCTATCTAATTGGTGCTACTTTTAATTCACTTATGAGGCGTCGGCGTCGTTGGCTGGGCAGGACTTCTTGCCCATGACCAGTTGCCTTTGGGTAGTTGGTGTTGAACTGCTTTCTTGAGCAGCTTCCGTTTATGTGCTTTTGCGTGCTTTTAAAACAGTAACTCCAGGATTTTGACTCAGAGGCACGGAAGGACAAAGATGCACTTCCAAATTAAGATCGAGAGTAGCTTGGACATGAACTTGCCGGTAGCGGTGTTCACCTGTAACACGACGCTTGTCAATCAAGATAGAAGTGGTCGTGGATTTTAAAGCTTTTGTCCATGAAACTTTGGTGGATGTTCAGATTACATCTTGTGCATGGTATACACTGGTGATATTGATCATTCAAGGTGAAGAGAGTGAATGTGCACGGATTTGCTGCTAATCCATTTGTCCTGGATGATGTCAAGTTTCTTCAGTAAAATTGGAACTGCACTAATCCAGACAAGTGGGGCACAGTCTATCACACTTCTTACTTGTGTCTGGTTGATGATTTACAGATTTGAATGTTACAGGTCTTGTCACTAATTTGTTATGTTGCCATATTTTGGACATTCAACCTTGTCCATATACTAAAAAATCATCTGGCAGCGAGCAGATATTATTGCAAAAGTGAGAGTTCTTATTTAGATAAGATAGTGAGCCGACACATCCCACACGCCTTAGCAGTTAAATATACAGGAAGGCAAACTGAACAGTAAATGCATGCTATATCAATCCCCCTTAAAGGACAAGTCCATAAACAGGACATAACTTTCACTGGTTTAAACTTGGGGATTACTCTTGCTCTTAAATTTAGGGTTGCCATAACCACAAATTGAACATTCGAAGTGGTTTACTTTCTCAAGATTGATTGTAGCAAGCTTCTGCAGTCCCTGAACAGACGTACGTGTACCGCGATTTGCATCTTGAACAAGTGTAGAGATTACATCCACTGTAGCTGATGGAAGATAAAAGTCAGGAAGCGGCAGCGCCTGGTTCTAAGAGGTCTTACTTGGGATGTCGAAGCCAGGCTCTTCAGTTGGTGATGGCTCCTTGGTACTTGAAACAGTTGATTTACATGGATTTCCTAGTGACAGCATCTGCTGTCAAAAGTCCTGTCTGAATCATTAAAAAAATGCAGGTACCTATTTAGCTTCAGGAGCATAGTTCTGAACCAAGACAGATTGATCAACGCCAAGCATTTAATAGTTTACCTTCTGCGTGCATCTGTTGACTTGATCCTGTTGGAGATGTTGAACTACTGTTGTGTTTGAAAATATTTCAGTAGATCAATATAAGTTTGTGGCTGCCCGTCTAATCATGAGAATTGCCAGAGTTACGACACACAAGGGCGCGTTTCATTTTGACAGCAAGCTGTATCCAGGGGCTTTTGGCTAGACAAATTCCCTGTTGCTGATTTCAAAGCTTGTGTTATTGTCTTTTCAAATCTCCCTACAAACCATTGGTGGCGGGATGGTAAAATGCAGGATTATGTGACGTATGTCAGTTGGTTTCATCTGGTGTCAAACTGCGAAGGGACAAGATGTTGTTCATTATCAAGTGTTATTTTGTGTGTTAATTCGAAATGACTGAAGATTTCAATATTTCACACGCAGTAGCACAGGATGTCTTCACTGTCCACAACAATGAAAACAAACACCCTTCCTTTGAAAGCAGCAGGAGAATCAACTTGAATTCGCTGCCATGCATTAGCAGCCCAGTCAAATATGTGTAAGGTGCCAGTTAAGGTGTGTTCCTCAAATGCGTAGATCATGTGCAAGCTTTGTCTTTACTTCGATACCATTGTTCGGAGCAGGCCATCAAGAATAGCTGCATACAACTTCTTGCAGACACGCAATTCCATGCTGACCTGAATTTAATTGTTCCAACATTTTGCTTCTCAGAGGTGGTGAAATCTGTCTTGGTTCAGAACTATGCTCCTGAAGCTAAATGGGTACCTTTCAGAGGAAGTGCAATCCCAATAGCAAACACCCAGAATGGGCTCGTAACCCCGTCCTCCTTGCCCAGTAAAGACGAAGGTCAGGTGAGCAATGTTTACAATGTATCACAATGTCCTTAACTTCAGACAGGATTTGGTCAACGCGACTCATTTTCTTAACCTGCGAGGAGCATACAACGTATAGTACAGGTATTGGCGCTCTGCCCAGCAACACCGCGGCGATACATGATGCTTTTCCAAACTAAATACCTCTTGCCTCTTAATGGACTGTGCCCCTGTATTCCCTTCCTATTCATAATTTTGTCTGAACTCCGGTTCAAAGTTACTATTGTATCCTCTTCACCATGTTCTCTGGCAGCACATTCCAGCCATTTAACACCCTTGGTGTAAAAGTCGTGCCTCTCACATCTCCTTCAAACTTACACCATTTTAACTTAAACCTATGTCCCCTGATAATTGAGTTTTCAACGCTGGGGGAGACGTTGTATCCATGCCTCTCATAATGTTATAAACGTCTATCCGTCACCCCCTCATCCCTCCACTTTCAAGCGAAGACAAGCAAAGTTTAAACTCTCCTCAAAGTTAATACTCTCCAAATCAGACAAGGTGCTGGCAAGCAATCTTATATTACCCTCCCAAGGCTCTCCACCCTTCTCATAGTATAATGCGTAGAGCTGCATGCAATTTTAAAAAAATTGGCAGAACTAAACTTCGTTACAGCTGTAGCATGACATGCTAATATTTAAACTCTATGACACGACTGATAAATATGGACGTGCCATATAGTTTCTTGACGACCTTATTCACTTATGCTGCCGCTTGCAGGAAACTGTGCAGCTATTTGCACAGATCACTCTGCATGTTGATGCAACTAATGGTCCTGCCATTTACTACAAAGTTAAAACTGCAACGAAAAAAGGGTATCTTTGAAGTTGCAATACTTCCCCCATGATTCACATTTAATCATTCTCCAGGACATTCTAGAATCCCCCGTGGAACTGCGTGGTCAGCACCTTCAGTCCCGCGGATTTCCCCTGAAAAGCAGGCCGAAGGTAGCTATTTATTCCAGAACCCTCACCCCATCCCGCTCTCTGATGAAGGGTCTAGGCCCGAAACATCAGCTTTTGTGCTCCCGAGATGCTGCTTGGCCTGCTGTGTTCATCCAGCTTCACACTTTATTATCTTGGATTCTCCAGCATCTGCAGTTCCCATTATCACCGAAGGTAGCAGTCAGTTTTTCTGGGTTTAGATGGGCATTGAGTCCCGTGGCACTCTGTGTAGGATGGGCAGTAGAGTTGAAAGCTAATGATGATATCCGACAGCAGCATGAGAAAATGGATTGTATAGAATGGACTGAAGGACTAAAATTATTGATGATACTCGACAAGCTGCATGACGTTGGATGAGTTGCGTTAGCATTCGTTCTTAGGCCGAACACAGCAACTGCAACTTGTTCTTCTATAGAGGTGTTTTGTCTTCTGTATCCGCTTTCTTACATGTTGGCTGTTTGCCACACTGCAAACGAGAGAGAGACAGCTTCATTCCAAAGTGCGGGACTTCACCTTGTCTCAGAATTGTGAATGGTGCCAGGATCGAACCTAACCATCCAGACCAGCCCTCTCCCATTTATTATTACCACTATAATCTTTTATTATTACTTAATAAACATTCACACCTAAGCAAATTGCTGTGGTCGAGCATTTTTTGAGTCATAGTTTGGATTCATATTTATCCAAATCCGAAAAGAACCGCTCGGGTACGCGTGTGATCCAAAGCACTGCGGGTATTGGCTTCGGTAAAATGTTTAACAGGAGAGAGACAACCTTACGCTCCGGAGGCCTTCCATATTCTAGGCTAGAATGCGGCAGACTCCAGATTCGGGTCTGCAACTAACTTCTTGGCACATTTGGGACGCCCGCGAGAATGGGGGATGGTTATACTGTGAGCAAAGAGAGAAATAAGGGTTATGAGTACAGGCTGCCATATATGAGCGCTGGTAGGAGGCAGCCTTCGCGAAAAGCAAAGACAGGTACTGAAAATGGGTTGCATGTCGTGAACAGCCTTGTGTTCCATGTGTAGGGAATGGTAAGAGTTCCAAGCCAAAAACAGGCAGCTGGAGGCCACATTGACGGCGGTAGAACAGCGTAGCACAGCCCAGGCAAGAGCTGAGAAGGCAGGATAAAAAAAAAAACAAATAGTATGGCGTCTGGCGATTGCAGAACAGAAAAAGAGAGCAAAACGGTGCAATGGAAAGTTGACCCAGTCAAGGTGCGCATGTTATTAACCTCACAATAGGGCCACGACCATTGGGATGAAGACGCTTGGTATTCATTTGATTCAGAAGGACATGTACCAGCTGCAGAGCTATGCTCAGAGAAAGCACTAATAACATGATTCCTAATAACAAACAAGGCAAAACAGTTGGAGGATAGAACCCACAAAATTCGAGACTAGTGAGATATTACTCTGTGTCCGAATTACAGGATTTGGGGTTGTGCTTTAAGCAAAGTCAGGTGAGCCCGTGGCCTATTCTCTGGCATGGGCATACGACCAGGGTGCTGCACATATTATGATGAGTGTGACAGAGCAAGGAAATCCGGGAGAACTAAGTATTGATCCACTTGCGAATAGGGTTTTTATAAAAGTAGCACAAGTAGATCATTGTGGAATGCACTGACACTAGCAGTAGGAAACAAGTGCCTTTCCCCAATAGACTGGGAAGGTGATGTTAGCAAATGCGAGAGCATACCAGAAGCCATAAAACATATGAGGTATTTGGCTACACAAGTGGGTATGCATTCTCATTACTTTTCGGGTCCCCACCAGGAGGCTTTCATAGCCAGAGGAAGAGCCTGCTAATGTGAAGTCGTCCAGGCTGGATGAGAGGTGCCCTATTAGCCCTTTTAGAGCCAGGGCAGGGGCAGCCAGTGGGAGAGGTACGTTTACTGTTAGACAGTTAGGAGATGTGGACGCTGGTAAGCGAAGATCAAGGTCCACCCGAGTTTGTGACAAACAGGGACAACAAGTTGGAGATCTGGCGGGTTCGAAGGCAAAACAGAAGCCAACCAGAAGAGAAATGTTCACAGCATTATTGAAAGCAGGAATAAAGTGGAGCAAGATAGACGGAATACCTTCGGGTGCCATGTACAATATGTGGAGAATACAATGCTCTCTTCCATAAGGGAGGAAGAGACAGCAAGTCAGGCATGAAGGGAGAAAAGGAAAACCAGCAGAAGACAGAGTTTGCACTCAACTCCAACACAGAAAATGTTGAAAACATGATCATACATAAGGAAGCTGAAAGTGTTCCAAATCAGAATTCATTCATAAAGATGTGTATGCCTCTCCCACTGACAAGAAAAATGTCCCTCTGCAAATAGGCAGGTTCCACAAGTAAAATGCGTTTAGCTTTTATGAAAGGTGTTGTGATTAAAAGTACACTATGTGATCAGTAAGTTAACACATCTGTGGCCTTTGCAGTCAATCGAATTTCACCTTTATTTTCATATTCCGTTAAAAGTCATGTTACTGCAATGAGACATGACTTCACACTTCTTCTACAATTGCAACAGATTGGGTGGCAAACTTCTCAGTTTTTGGAAAATTTGGGGAAGGGGTAGGAGGAGGAGTAAAACATAAGTTATTTACCTGAAATCTATCTACAATGTCTACTGTATCCTGTCCAGTTACTGTGACAATATGTGTGTCACAGTCAGAACCTTCACCTTCCTTTCACATGGATTGTTTCAATATCAAACCCAAAACCGACACGTGTGGGCTTGGCAAGAAACTCAAATCAATCGTTCAGAAGACTGCACAGAAAGATGAGAGCTTGCACAGTTCTCTAATAGAAGCTATCAAATCAGGGAAAAACAAAGAACGGCTTAGAAAGATTTCTGATACAGTGATTAATGGTAACCTTAAAAATAGATACATTCGTCACATCAGGGAATGAATACTCTAAAACTTTGGCATCAATTGGAGCACACAGTGAAATTACAAAACTGAAGCAGACAAATTCTGCAGTATCAAAAGGGCTACAGGATGTAAGGGAGTAATCTTAAACAGGACAACCAACCACTGCATCTTTCACTCCTCGTCCTTCTCCTCCTCCTGCCCTGTCTCAAAATTTTCCAAAACCTGAGAAGTTTGCTACCAAATTTATTGTGACTGTGGATGAAGCACGAACTGTCTTATTAGAAGTGACTCAATCTGGCACTGATGCAGCTCACTTTAAAAGTCTCTCTTCTGAAAAGCACAGTGCAAATCAATGGAAGACTGTGTTCTGTACCAAAATCAAGTTACCCATACATTTTTTAATGAGCAATGTAGGAAATAATTGTACAATGCCATTCAGAAAACTTGCTAGAATACTTTGTGGTATGGTTTGAATGTACTTTTATTTGTTGGTTGCTAAATGTCATCTTGTACAATTTGTGCCTTTTGGTTCCCTGGAGCTCGAGGTCTGAGGATACTTTGAAGTTTTAGGTTGCTGTGATTTGAAAGTGTGTTATGTGCCTGTATCTGTGTGGAGCATATATGGTTAATGCAATGTCATTTTAAGAAACCATCAGTGATTGTGTAAAGCAAAAATCTGCGATGAATTATTGATATCGAATTTGTATCTTAAAGCTGGGTAAAAATTCTTTTCTTCAAATTGGTTATAGGTGATTAAAATTAACTGGGGGAAAAACTAAGCCAAGAAGCATTTTGGGTAGATTTTAATCACAGAAATTATTATGTTTGGAATTCCTTTTCTGGCCAGAGTGAACTTAGTTGTATTGTTTTGATAGGAGTGATTTTTTAATTCCGACTGATAAGATTGACTCATTGTTAATATCCACGAGACAAGGTCATTGGAATGTTGAAAATGCAACTTGCCGTGCGTGAGGAATTGAGGACAGGCAAATTTAACAACAGGGTGAGTTTTTCCTTCCTTCATGGAAGAAGACAGGCGGATGACATAATTACTTGGAGGAGTTTATGCCCCATTCCCTTTTTGTATCCACAGTAGATTAGATTCATCCATTTTGCTTGAAGAGGAATGGACAGAGCTTTTGTTTTTAGATTTTGGAGGCAGTGAAGGCTGAACCCGTTTGCAGAATTTCAATGTCGCAATACATTGATGATTGAGGCACCCTCAATCCAGGAAGCCGGTCACCAATAGTACATTTCAGTATTGTAGAGGTAATGAGGAGTAATTTCAATTACTGTGAGTGTCAGGAATCACAAACCAATTGAGTTTTGTTACATGTAACCTCTTCATGACAAAAACTGCATTAAGACACACTTGCTCTGGTAATCTAAAACATTTAAATAGAATAGTTACCTGAAAATTTAAAGGGATTCTGGAAAATAATAACGTGCATACACTCAGTCTTAATGGTTTCAATACATTCAGAAATGGTTAGTAACTTTAAGCAAGTAAACAAAACATTGAATTCGGATAAACTTACATAGAGGTACATCAAAGATCTAGAGAGGGTCATCAAGTAACTTTTTAAAAAGTGGGTTATCTTAGAAAAAAAGAATGTTGTGCCTGAATCAAACAGAAATGTTCTACTCCTGCTTCAAAATATTATAAGATTATGCTCCACGGGTGACAGATCGCTATATACCTTTGGAATCAGATATGGTGGTTATAGTTAAGTTGCAAAATTGGATGAGACGAAGTAATTAAGGGTGGAGACTGGTGTCAGTGAATAAAAAGAAACCAATTACAGTAATGGGTTGAAGTGACAGTTCCGGTTAAAATGCTACAGTTGTGAAAAGGAGGTTTAGATGAGAGCATGAAACTGACAGCTTTCTCTGGGTGTTTTTTGTGTCTTTGTCTTTGCTTTTAAGAGAATTGAATTGATGATCAAACCACTACCTGAGGCATCAGGACCACGCGTGGTGACGTAAGTAAAACCCTTTTTGATCGTTTGATATGATCATGTGGGAGTCAAGAAGGCGTGAAATAGTCTTGGAATACTGATGTAAGAGTGGAAAAGTGAATGTTACCTTTGAAGTAACAAACATGAGATGGTTTAAAAAAATTGTACTGAAGAATGGGTCTCAGACATATACCGACGACCCAATTAGTGTGACCAAGAAAAGCACAAAAACATACTTTAAACAACAAGACACTGATACATGATCCATAGAGACACTGACTTTAAAACAATGAACTTAGTGTAGAGAAAAGGATGTCAAAAGAATTACAGTCAAATTAAAATAGAGACATGTTTGGTTATTATGGTAAAATACAGAGTGAAAGAACTTGGAGTCTGGGAGGACGAATGGTGGACTGAGTGAAAATGCCCATCGGATGGCATACAGGTAACCCATCTTGAGCTGCGCATGATGCATGTACGCCAGTGTTTACCATGTGTATTGTGGCTGAAGGGTTACTTGTATATCGAGTTAGTTACCACTCAATGATACAATCGTTCATACAACTGGCAAGGAAATATATTGGAGAAGTTTCCCAGGACAGATACAGATGAAGAGAGCTGGACAAATTTTGTATCCCTGTATAATATTATTTTACTGTTATTGGGTGAAGTGATTTATGGATAGGGGACTACAAACTAAGGAACCTGAATCGGGAATATACTGAATTTTAGAACAGATTACATTTTGATATTTGTAGTTTATTTTTACCTGTGGTTTTAAATTAGTTAGCTGTGATGAACGTTAGTTCTTACTGATTTGCAGGCCATGTTCTGCATTTTCTGTTAATTTGAATACTGGATGCTGTAGAAAGCTGCGTGATAAGGTTACATAATTTACTTTTATGGTAACCCTGGAAGTAGTAGGTGTCAAAAATCAGGGAACCTTTTCAAGTGCTTTGCAATTGTTCATAAATTGGAAAAAGTAATATAGAGCGAAAAATAACTTTTAACCCAGTTTGCAAACGGTTCTTAATAAGCTAAACAATAATTTTATATATAAAAATTTTGATCCATTCCCTCTTACCTAAAATGCCATCAACGTTAGCTTCAATGATTTACCATTAAATGAAATTAAGCACTGAATGTGGAAAGATATAATATAATATTTCTAGTTGGTTGGGGAATGAGGTAGAACTTAAGGGACGTGTAAAAGAAGGGAAGCAAAGATGCGGTGAATAGTTTATTGAAGAAACTCTAAAACTTGCAGGTAACCAAAGGCTGGAACTAAAAGTGGGCAGATGAATTTGAGATTTATGGGTTGAAGGATAGTGATCATCTTTTGAGACAATTTACAGTTTTCAAAACAACTATGAGAATTTGCAAATATAGGAACTAATGAAATGAGATTGAATGTTTATTCATGAACAAAGAGAAAACATGTCACTGAGGTTTGTATAAATTAATTTTCAGGCACCAAAATTACTAAAATGTGCTCTTGAATACAAAAGAAGGCCAAAGTTAACGAAGAATGCACTTGAACTTTAAGAGTTGGGGTTCAAAGAGGGGTGTATAAACGAGAAAGAGTTTTGAAACTGACGAGCAGAAGCAGACGGAAAATTAGGCAATGGGACAGTGAAATTAGAAACACAGAAAATTGAGCAGCAGTAGTTCATTCAACCCTTTGAACCTACTTCACAATGCCAACATGCCGGTCATTCACCTTAGTTTCCTGCTCCTGCTCTCTCCCATACACTTTGATCCATGTATACCAAGAATTATTTCTAACTATTTGTTCAAAGCATTCAATGTTTTCATCACAACTACTTCCCCTTGGTAGGGAATGGCATCGGCTCACCAGTTTCTTAGTGAAGAAGCTCCTTCAGTCTCAATCCCAAATGGTGAAAGCTTATTCTTCAATTGAAAATAAATACCTCCACAAGTAAATTGATTTGTGCAGCAAATTCATTTCGGCATACCTATCAATGCATATCTCAAATAGTGCCCAACTCAATGAGTCAGGAACAAAACTTACAGTGGATGCTTTAAATGATCAGGAAAACAGACTATCATGTTGGTTGATGTTGCTGTCAGTGACAAAAAAATGTTCCAGAGATCTCCTTGCTAATAGAGCCTAGGGACTTTAGCATATTTATCAAACGTCATTCGACATTTTCAGGTAATGTTTCCAGACTTGGAATGTGGATGGTGGATAGTTTCTGGTCAAAGATAGATAACTTGAGGACACCAGAGATAATGTTTAAGAAGGCATTAAGATAAATCACACTTAAGGAAAGACTTTATAGATAACAACATATGCAGACAATTGCATTTCTTTTGATGGTTGAGAACTTTTTATGATTGATGATGTTATAGAAAATGGGGAAGAAATAACAACAAGTGGTGATATTAGGTTTATTCGAGGTGCGTATTAGAGCTATCATGATATTCTTAACTGTCCAACCAAGAGATCAGATAGAGAAATCATTGACCTGTAATACATCATCATTTCAACGAAAAGTGTTATTACCCCAAAATAGTATTACAATCTAGCCATTGACAATCTGATGACATACATTACATCAAGCAAATGCATCCATTAATGTATGATTTGCAGGACTATAATTCTACATCGCTTATAAGTCTCAGGTATTTGCGCAGCGGTCCTACATGGAATTTGGACATTCTTAATCTACTACAAAGTTAAAAGAAATCAGATGATCGATATCACCAAATATCATCAGTGGGAACAACAATGGTGAGTATTACATTTTTTGACATTTCCCCATGTTTCAGGCAGTCCGTGAAAAGCAGTTATATCCTTAATAATATAGCTATACCTCCCAGGTTAACACAGAGCGGAAACATTCTGTCATGGCAATTTATCTCTGTGTGATGTACACAGTCATATTGAGATTAAAACATTATTAAAATATTTCATGTTTTAACAAATCATATGAGCATGCTCTGTCAAGTGAATTATGTCCGAGACATTTTCATGTTTTGGACAGAACTCGAATTGCCTAAATAGCTTCTACAACATAAGTTAATTTGATGGCTCTATTCTTCCATCAGTCATATTTTTATTTAAACCAGATACTGCACATCTTTTGCTTTCAGCTTGGTGATGTCAGTAACTTGGTGATGTTGTGTTCCCCTGTTAATGGAATGAAATTTCATAAGTCGCTCTAGCAAACACAATATGGAAATGTTGGAAAGTAGAATATTTCGTCTTTCATGAAAGAAGCCCTTCAACTGGACTATCACATTCCAGCATACTCTTCACGGAAAAAAATGGGCAATCTAGTAAGGTATCTATTCTTGGGGCTGTTTAGTATTATCTAATGAACTACACATATTAATGTTAATTGATCTGTTATGTTCACAAAGTTTCATTTAGCATTTGATAGACACGAACTGAAGTAATGCTGAAACAAAAACATTTTGTTAAAGCTATTTACCTTGCACTTTGCAGAACTATTCACAAGAATAGAAGTACAGGAAGAAACATTTGAATTGTTGGTGAGTAGATGCTTATTTATAAGGTGTTGTGGCCTAGAGTGGAAAATTTTAGTTAGATTCACAGTCATATGATAGTTTTAGTATACACTTCCACCGAGATATATTGACTCAGACTGGTAACGTCATTGTTGTGAGAATTAAACCAGTGAATGTCATTTTTTTTCTTTTAGTTGAAGCAGGCCTGTTCGGTGGACTTTTTGTAATTGTAAAAATTGAACACCATCCTGTGTATTACTATATATAGCCCCCATTAGACACAAATGCATAATATTGTGTTCCTGCCTAAAATTCGTAAGTTGACTGTCAATTAATTATTCGAATACATCGGCTTATCCAGCTATTGTCACCCAGTTGCAGAATCAAACTTAATGCTTGATTTACTTATGCAGCTGGTTCGTTGCATTCAGTAGCTTGCTTAATGTGAACGGCTAAAGTGATGTGTTGTTGGATATAATCAAAAGAAAAACATATTTAACTTGGTAGCATCCCATCATTGGCCAAGAAGTTTTTGCAAGGTTGGAGAGATTTTTACTGCTCTTTATCTTCCTCGCCTGACTTCACTTCCCCTTCTACAGCATTGTTTCCTTCTTATTGTGTGTTACAAGTTATTTTACCCTCTTCTTGCTCCAATGAAGCTATGTACAGCATAGAAAATTTCAGGGAAGAATCACTTTGTCTACAGTGAAGGCCTGATGGCAATGCCTGCACACAATAGGAGGCAAGATTTTGTAGTGCACAACGGAAAATTATGACAAATTTGGGCATCAATGATAGGCATGGAAATGCTGAGGAAGAAAATTCTATGCTTTACACTTGAAGCGATAATCATTAACAGTGGAAAAAAAATACTTAGTAATTGCACAGTGGCTAGCATTGGAGGAGTACAACCATAAAAGAGCATTTTGAATGTTGGAAGAGTAGAAATAAATAAGTGTGGCATGATCATTAATTTGAACTTGAACATTGCCTCAAACCAAAACAAATGAAGTCAAATGCACTTTGAGTACAAATAACACCTGAAGACAGTGATGTGAATGGCAGTGTTACACCGGCCTAAAGGGTGAGGAAAATGGAAAATGATAGATTAACTATATCATGTCTGCAGTGTCAGATGCAATGGTCAAATGAATAATTAGGGTACTGTGTACAAAAGACATTTATGTCCTTGGATTCAATCATATATTTGTTAATCTTCGACGGGACAAATATTTATGAATGTAGTTTAAGTTGGAAATGTGATAGAAAGCAGTTTCCAACTTTTGTAGTCAAAAATGTGTTTAGGAGGGAATTGGGCTCCATTGATTCAAAGATGATGGGTCTATACCTGGGAAACAAGAAATTATGATTTGCATATTTTCTTTGGAACCAGCTAGGGAATTTGAATTGTCAGAAAATTAATATGAATAGTGTAAAGAAAACACAAAAAAGATGCCATGAACAACAAATAGAAAACTAACAGTAAGTTTATAATTAAAAATAGTCAGAAAACATGTGGAAAAGATATATCACCTGCCCAAGTTATTTGACACAGAATACACAGAACGAAAAGTGAATAAAATCTATTGTTAACTGAGTGCATCGACCTCTTTCATGCTTAGCACAGATATTATAATTGCTTCCTTGAAAATAGTAAAACGTGTTTCAGAATATGAAGTGTCAGCTGAATGACTTTGCAATTATTTCTTTTAATTTTACCTATTTTTGTTGCAGAATTTAATTTTCAACACAATATCGTTGACTATGTCATTATATTTAAGTTTATCATTCTATTTCAGCTGCTACTCTATTTGCTCAAACAGCTGTGGCTCTTCTGTGCCAAATCAATTCTCGTGAGATGTCTCTCAACTATAAATTATTTGCTGCTTTTAATTCTTCTCATCTACCTGTTGGTCGATCAGCGTTAATGGTGACCACTGTAGAAAATGGGGCGGCCAATTACAGCTCAGATTGAAGGTATTTACTATCCTATTCTGGCCATCGTTGGTGTTCCTGGTAAGTTAAATGGATCTTTCCTGTTTAACACAGCTAATGTGTGAGATAATTGCTGCATTGCATGGTTGTTCAACGATTTCGACTTTTTAAACCTGTTTTCTATTCAGCCAAGTTACAGGATTAAATGATCAAGTATAGGTGCATCCAATTTCAACACTTGCAGAATAATATTCAGAAGGCACATAGTTCATTGTAGGTTAAAAATCAGAAACATTACAAAATATCTTTTTGTTTTATGACATTTCCAGGAATGGCAAGCATTATTTGTTATAATGACAATTACATCCCATAATCTAGCATATGTTTTTTATGAAAATAATTTTGAATGAAATCTGTGACATTTGCTCTAACATAGACTATACTAAGTTTGGAATTCTTCCTGAAGGAAGTCATCCTAATTTCAATGAAAGTCATTCAAATTCAATAGTTTAATTGATTCTTGTGTATGGATGTCATCTGTATGTACTTTGTGCAATAAAATGTATATTGGCAACGTTCCAGGAAAACAATAATTAAAAATATGGCTTCATGATTTTGAAAGGTTAATTTTGCATTCTCATCGCTAATTATTTGTTTTAATGTGTGAGTTAAGTTTTTGTGCGTGTATCTGTAAGCTGAATTTATTCTCCAATGGAATTGAGACCGTAAAATAATATGCTAGAAAATACTCCTGGATATTTGTTCGTTAAACTGACAACATTGATCATTAAAAACGTTCCTTTCAAAACACAAACACAATGTGTTTCACCCACTTGCTTCAAAGGTAAGGTATTTAGCAGTACTGCTAGAATTTGACTAATGTGGTGGATGTGAGTTGTCTCGTGTCCAACCAAAATAGGCAAGAAAGCACATACACACAAGCACATTCATAGCCATGAATTTGAGTTGGCCTTTGTTGGAATATACAGCAATAAGATAACATTGTCCATCTTTTTAATATATAAATTCAATAAATAATTAGAACAATGTTAAATCCAGTTACAGGGATAATAGTACAGTTGTGCCCAGATATTTAATTCCTTATGAAACCTGAAAATGGTAACTTAATGAAAAATTCATCAGTAATTAAAGTAAACAATTGGAAGCCGCTTTATCAATCTAATCCATGTGTACTTTTAATGACCTGACACAGTTTCGCTTTTCCCAAACAACGTTGCTTCCAATGGATATTCAACTTCATTATTATAGAAGGCCTTTAAATTCACTTTCAATTATTAATTGAGAATAAAAATGAAGAAAATATTACTTATCCACGTATATGGCATTCTTGCCTTCTCTTTCCTTCAGTCCAAATATTTCTTCCTCTCTTTAAACATATTTTTATTATTTTTGCATAAGTTAAGTTCCTTAATCATATTGTCCCGTTATGAATCAAAATAGTTTGTTGATAATTTTTCAAGACATTGAAGAAATTGCACCTGACTTGTTTTGAGTTTCTATTACCTCTCCAGTTGTACCCAACATTTCAGAAACAGTGGTTAATATAAGTTATTTTCTATTTGGGTCATTATTTTCCATCTGCTATGTATATGAATTTTCTATTGACACAAATGGAAAGCCTTTAAGTTTGCAACATGATCCCTTTTCCACACCATTGTTTTTACAGATTGCTAAGCAGAAACAACAGATTTGACCCTATGCTACACTGCCTATTAACCAGCCTACATTCTTTCCATTCCAACATGTGACCCGCCATGCCACGAGCTTTTATTTCATGCAGCGCATTTTGATATGGAACATTGTTGAACAGATTTCCAAAATTTAATACATCCACTGTCTCCCAGTAATTCCTAACACATGGCACTGTCTAACAGATCTCCTGCATTACGTTGCACACATCCACACTAATTTCTCTAAATTAACCCAGCACTTTGAAATTGTAGCCTGCGAACATCTATCCTTTAAGAAGTGTTCTTCTTAAGTGCACTGTTTCAGTCGTTTGATCAAAGAAAGTCTACTTAATATTATCCCTGAATAGGACGTTGCCTATATTGAGGTAGTCAAACATCATTTTTTTTTTTAAAAACGTGCATCAATCATTTCTCCTGTTATTCCTTTTAAGGTCCTAACATGAGATGCATTAATATCTGTACACTTTCCATCCAGGTGCCAACAGATTATGTAGTATCACTCTTTTGTTGGCTATAACACTTCCAAATTCCTCCCTTAGATATCATGACGTGCATTTGTTTTCAGTAAATACTTAGATCCTCATTAATCAAGACTAATACCGAATATATGAATAATTCACACACCGTTATTTTCTTTTCCATTATGAATTCTCCAGAAGAAATTCCTGTGGAGGAAAGTTGACTTTATTAATTATTTCATTCCTTGTAAATATCGATGTTACTTCAAAATATCTTTATAATATGTATTTCTGGCTATCCCCTTGTGATCCATTTTTCACTGTTTTTTGCCTCGGAGTTTTAATTGTTTTTCTTTTACATATTATGTCCAATCTTTTGTCGTGGCAACTATTGTAACTGTTGTTGCAAAAAGTATATGCTCTTTCATCAAGTTTTATGTTGTTTGACTTACCTGATCAATGGTGATATTGGGTCCATTGACTAAAAAATCTTCGAGTCTTTTATAATTGTCCGTATTCAGAAACATCCCGTTAGTTACACTTCACTGTATCTTCTTTGAACAATCGAGTAGTCTAATTTACTGACTAATCTTTTCCAGCTCTGATTGCACGCGCTCATAATTGCCAATATTTAATTTGAAATAAAATAGTCTATGGCCTTGTCTTTTCTTCCTCAATCTGAAATGTACATTTAATTATGACCGTGGCTAAAATGAGTGCTTCATTATAATATCGTCATTCAAGTCTCTATTGTGGTTCAATATCAGTTTTAATATGCGTGCTCTCTAGTTGGTTGTACAACTTGCTTTAAAAAAAACCAAAAAACCCTGTCCTGATAAAATTACAATTAATTTACATATATGGCAATATTACCAGGATGAATTTTCCGAACTAAATTCAGTTTAGAATCTTCCTTTAGTGTCATTGTGTCTTTTGGAAAAGCTCACGTTATATGGTCCTCCATGCTTCCATGTAAGTTTTGGTTCTGATTCAGAGATCTTTACTACGGCCCCATTAATAAAGTAGGTTTTTCATCTTTACCCATCCCCAAATTAACCGTCACCACATCCTAGATTCATTAAATTAATTTACCCCTCCTTGATGTATAAAAACATGATTAACTAATGGATAAACCTTCTAAATTTTCCTCGCATTTTGTACCTCGCAACTGCCCTGTCCCCTTCAGTGAAGACACAGCGGATGCCGAAAAGTTTCTATCCCTTCTGGAAGAGCATAGGTTTCAAGGACATAGTCTCAGAAAATAGGTTCCCACTGTTAAGATAGGAAATAGGAGAAAGCTCTCATCTCACATGGGAGAAAATCTAGTCATTCTTTACTGCAGAAAGATTTAAATGTTGGGTCGTTAAGTATATTCAAGGTGGAAAATGACAGATTCTCAATCAGTAAGGAAATCGAAGGCATTAAGGAAAAAGAGCAGATCTGACAGGTTGAATGATCTCTATCTGCTACTACGTCTTATGGACTTATGGTAGATCCTCTGTCAGAAAGAAGCACGTTCACAATTATAAAGTAGACCATAAATAGAGCTGAATATATTCCTTCTTAACTTGAAGAACAAGAAAGAGCTAATTACTTTCCCTCTCATACTGTAAACGGCAGTTAGAGGCAAGTACGTCCTCTCATACTGTAAACTCCATTGAGTGCTCAGCAGTTTCCAACTTGCACTGTGCACCACAGAGAGTTAATTATATTACTGCTTACACTGTAACCACAAGTCAGCGTGATGTACTTTCCCTCTTTTATATTAAACCACAAGCATACATAAGCACGTTTCATCTGACAATGTAAATTACAATCGGAGCTCGCACCCTCTCACACTATGACGCGCAAATCATAATCCAGTACGTTCCCGCTGACACTGCAAAACAGACAGCCACTGGTATCTCCTCTCTTGCAATGAAAGACAGTCCTCAGCACGTTCTCTGCCGTATCGCAGGACATTATCAGAGATCAGTACGTTCTATCTTAAAATGTGAACCACAGTCAAATTTAACTACATTTTCCAGTGTAATCTAAACGACAAGCAGAGTGAAGTTGCTGCCTCTGCCAGGAAGTGACTAGTCGGGTACCTCCGTTGCTGATTTCGACGAGGAAACTAAACTGATCTCCAAGTTTGCTAACAAGAGTACAATGCGTGGGAAGGTGAACTGTGAGGAGAATGAAGATGCTTCAGTACGACACAGACGCATTGGATGAATGAGCAAATGCAAGGCAGAATGGCGCATAGTGTGAAAAAGGGCTTATCGGCTGTCGGAACAAAATAAAACACAAAAAGGTTGAATATCATCTGAATGGCGATAGATTGTAGAAAAGGGATGATTTTGTGACCATTCAGGCAGCCACTGAAAGTGGGTGCGTAGGTGCAGCAGATGGTGAAGAGGGCAAATGAAGTGTCGTCTTCACAGCGAGAGTACTCAGGAACATGAGAAGTTACGTCTTGCTACAATTATTCAGCGTCTTGTTGAGAGTACACCTGGAGTACAGTGTGCAGTTTTGGTCTTCTTAGCTGAGGGAGGATTCACTGGCTATGAAGAGAGTGGAACGAAGATTTACCAGTCTGATTTCCGCGATGAAAGGATTGGGCTGAAAGGGAGTCTGGACTTGTTAGGGCGATGCGCATTTGAGTTTAGAAGAATGGGGAGAAATCTCATCGTAATATATATAAATTTTTAAGAGGATTAAATAGAGTAAATACAGGGAGATTTTTCCCGGTGACCAATGATTACAGAATCGGGACCACAGTCTAAGGATACATGGTAGGCATTTCGGACAAGAAGAGAGAAATTTCTTCAAACCAGATCATGGTGTGCTTGTGGAACTGTCTGGTACAGAAGCAGTTTGGCCAAAACTTTTAATGTTTTCAAGAAGGAGCTTTATGAATTTCTTAGGGCTAAAGTGATGAAAGGGTATGGAAAAAAAACGGACGAAGTATTGAGGTGGAGATCAGCAACAATTTCACCGAAAAGCGGAGCAGGGTCGAATGGGAGGATAGCCGTATCCTGCTCAAAAGCTGTGTGGTTGTATACTTCTATAGTCAAGAAAAGACCATTAATCTGGTGTTGCTGAGAAACAAATGCTTAGAATGTTACTGTATGGCAACAGTGAATAAATCAACAAAAACAAATGCAGCAACGTTGAACTTGATATTCGATATATTGAATGAAGATTAAACAAAAAAAACATTCATTTATTGTCATGTGTATCTTGTTACAAAATAGAGTGAAAAGTGCTGTATAGTATCTTCATTCTTACAATGCAGAAGAAATAAATGATAACATAAAATATAAAGGCAGAAAAATGAAGAAATAAAGAAATAAGTCTCTAATTTTACTGTGATTTTTGTTGTGTTCTGTCATGGTTCATGGACCTGGTGACCAGGAACGAAACCTCTTACTGTCCCACTGCTGGTGAATATTGCCACATGTCGGAGCCTCCATTGACTCCCTCATGACTAAGAGTCCTCAAAACAAATCACCAAAGCAGACACCACCGACGTTGTCGGGTATTGCAGTGGTCCAAACATGTTTCTGCCAGCGCCACGAATCTACTTCGATCCCACCATTGCTTGGCATCTCTATTTAAGGGTGATTCTGTATTCAGGGCACTCTGCACGATCCACTAAATAATTCCATTAAATTTGGATCTTGGGTACAGATTCAGCAATTTTTAAACTAGAAATTAAAGCCTGTCAAACATGGTGAACAAATTTCGCCTGTCTAGCTATACAATAAAGCACAAAACTAAAAAGACACCTTAGTAAATGGGAAGAGCAAGCAATTCAGTGCTAGTGATGAATGTAAATATTTTGAGCATTGTCAAATAACGGAAATGAACAATAGAAAGTCTATTGGACCTGTCAGTGTGCAGCGAAACAAAAATACTCTTGTCTTCACCATTAACGATTCAAAATATTCCAGCAATAGCTATAAATCAGGAAATGAACGAAGAGGAGCTTAACTGAATTACAATAATGAGGTGAAACACAGGAAGTCCTGAACGAGGGCTCTGACAACATGTAGTCATGAACAGTCCAGTAGAGTTTATAAAAATGTAGATCATTAGTTGCTACTTGTAATGAAAGATGATGATCAGTAATTCCTTGCATCAAATGGTGGCTGATCAGTTGCTAAATGCATTGGCATTTATGTTTCATCATTGAGTAGATTAAGAAAGATTCAAACCCTTGGTAATAAGTGAGCAGGACACACCATTCAAAGTATAACTCTGTGGAGTTTGTACCAACCTGCCGTCAGTTGCACTGAATGGATGGCACAGTTCAGTCTCCATCTGAAATCCCTATTAACACACTCTATATCAATAACCCACAAAAGAAAATGCATACAGCAATTGTACTCATGTGTCCAGAACTTGCTATTTCCTGAGGTAATTAGTTACATTGCAACCACAATGCTGGTATCTGCTTTAAAATCTTGAATTGTTTCACCATTTCTTGTTCAGAGACAAAAAAAACCCAGGGCAAATCGAAACCCCAGCCAAATTCTGTTCTGTAATTCAATCCATGATCATCAATAAAGCCACAGTAAGTGTAATCAAATGTGCAATCAAGTGACAGTTCTTGGTAACAGGCCAATCACTGGTGCTCAGTTATATTCACTGTCATTTGAGACACAAAATTCCATCTCATCAATGTCTCAAATGGACAACCCCATACTCTGACACTATGCTGTCCGGTCACAGAATTTCCCAGAAGGGAAAGCAATCTTTCTTCAGTTGAACTCTTATGTTCGCTAAACTCCTTGCATGGCTATCCTTCATTCTTCTCAGCTCATTGAGTATGGGCACAACCTAATCAACCTCTGCTGACAAGTCAGTACCTGGTATCAGTCTGCTGAATATTCTTTGGAATGTCTCCAGTGCCTGAATACCATTTCTTTGATAATGGAATCAATACTGTTCAGATTATTCCTGCTGTGCTTTGAAATGTGTCCTGTACTGTAGCAATAAGACCTGTCTATTTTATATTCATTCTCCTTGAAGTAAATATTAACTTTTCATTTCACTTCATAAATAAATCCCAAATATGGATGCTAGCTTTTTTGTGATTTGTGCAAGCAGATTCTAAAATCCTTTCCACAGAACTTTTTAAAGAATTTATCGATCTAAACAATATACAATAGCTTAAATCTTCCTGAAAAACAGGTATAACTTCACATGTTCTGGCGTGATACTATTTCTGCTAAGTTTTTGTCGTCTCAGTGAACATAATAACATTCATCTCCAGTCTTTTTGAGTAATTTTCACCATGTCTTAATTTTATGATATCCACTAATGTGGCTTTCATCCATTAAGTTTCCTCATTCAAGCCATCCATAAATTTTGTAATGCAATTTGACCTCAACACGGAACACTCTGACATTTCAATATTTGTAAGCTGCCATTCTACATGTGCCACCATTCCAAGTATTCTGTCTTGACACATATGTATGCATTGGAACATCTGTGAGTAAAAGTGCAGGAGGCAAAAAAGGTAATACTAGGTGTGATGACGCTGTGCTTTAAGAGGTGCATTTTGTCCTTTTCTTAAATACAGAAATGTTGATACAGAGGCACTAAACAGTGTGCTTCAAACAAATAAAGTAAAATGTTTGTGAGATTTTCTTTAAAGTTGGAACAATAGTAGCAGCCTGAGTGGGTGGGTTAAAGCTCCCCACAGAACCAGAGTTTTAGTTCAGCTTTGAACAGTTGTTGGGATATCTAAGCTGGATGTGAAAGTTGTTGTCCTTCTCTGTATTACAGCAAAAAGCTTGTGTCTGTACCTGCTGTTAGGAGTGCATGTGAGACAATCTATGTTACTGAATTTGCCTTTGCCAAGAGTGTGTTTATGGGATGCTACTATATTGGAACAGTTGCTGTTTACTGGTCAAATAATCCACTGTTATGTTAAGCTTTCCATTAGAGATAAATAATTCCTGTTCTTATTTCATTTTTTTTTGCATTTTAACTGTCATGTATGAATAAAGTGTGTTTTGCTTCAAGTCAGGTATTTTGACAAATTGAATTGTATCCCAAATGCAACGTGTGGCACTTGCCTTTAAATAATAAAACGTTAATATCGAGGGGAATCTCATTTGCATGTTTTGAGAAGGTTTTTTTTCTCGTCCTTAACGAACTGGAGACTCATCCGATGTCAATATTTCAAATCCACATTAGATTTTGGATTATTTGACTCAAAGGCTGTCAGTGGTAAGCGTTAGTGATAATAGGAACTGCAGATGCTGGAGAATCTGAGATAACAAAGGTGTAGGATTACAAGGGAGTTGCAGTGAGAGAGAGATTCCCTGAGGTTTGTCTGGAGGAAGGGGGGTATATTCTTCATGTTAGAAGAGGATTCACAGTGGGGTTAAAATTGCATCAGAGATAATAGGAACTGCAGATGCTGGAGAATCCAAGATAGCAAGGTGTGGAGCTGGATGAACACAGCAGGCCAAGCAGCATCTTAGGAGCAGGAAAGCTGATGTTTCTTGTAATCATACCTATTAACCTCATCCTGCCCCCTTGAGCTGTCCATCCTCCCTGGACTGACCTAGCTCCTCCCTACCTCCCCACTTACTCTCACCTTCACTGGCTCCATCCCCGCCTCTCTTACCTGTCCATCTCTTCTCCACCTATCTTCTCCTCTATCCATCTTTACTCCGCCTCCTCCTCTCTCCCTATTTATTTCAGAACCTTCTTCCCCTCCTCCATTTCTGATGGAGGCCCAAAACATCAACTTTCCAGCTCCTGTGGTGCTGTTTGGCATGCTGTGTTCATCCAGCTCCACACCTTGTTATCTAAGTGCTAAGCGTTAATGTTTGTTTTTATTCAATTGGTTTAAACAGGGTGTGCCTTGTGTAATAATTGCTTTTACAGGTGCTAAGCGTTTCCTGAGGTTAGAAGAAGTAATTTTGGGTGCTTTATAGAAAGTGAGCAAGGCTAAACTTTTGGAATTAGCAAACAAGTTGAACTTGGAGTTGCCTGGGTCTGAAAGGTAACGAAAAATAATTTTTGGCAAAAGTGCAGTATTTACAATGACTGTGAATACAATTCATAATAATTGGGAATGGCTAAACTTCAGTTGAAAACAAAACAGCTTGAATTAGAAGCAATGGCAAGGTTAAAACAAAGTAAACAGTTTGAATTGCAATTAAAAGCGGGGGGAAGCAAGGAACGAATATCTCTGGAAGAACAAACAAAACGGAAACTGCGGCCCTAGCAGAAGAGAGGGACTTTTTTTTTAAAAGGTCAAAAGAGAGAAAGAGACAGTCTTGCACTTCAGATGTTGGAACTGAAAACTGAACGTCGGCTAAAAATGGTAGAGATAAAGAGGAAAGGTAGAAGTCGTGATGAGCGCTGTGATACAGAACAATCACATTGCAGCCAAAGGCCTGTTGGGTATCTGTTAGAATATATCCAAATATTGCCTAAGTTTGACGTGAATGAAGTGGAAGTCTTTTCCATTTCATTTGAGAAAATGGCTGAACAACTGAAAAGGCTTGTGGGCATTTGGATGTTGTTGGTCTAAATGAAATTCATAGGTAGAGGTAGTGAGGCATTTGCAATGCTTCCAGATGAGGTGTTCGGGGAGTATAATGAGGTAAAAGAAACCATTTTAATTACATATCAGATGCTCCCAGAAGCCTATAGATAAGGTTTTAGGATGTAAGGAAGGTACCTCACCAAATATTTATTGAATTGAAAGGATGAAATAAAGTGATTTTGCTTGGAGGATAAGGAAATTGAAATGCTATCAAATATATGACACTCTTACAAATGATTATTTTCGAGGAGGTCAAAAATTTACTTTCTGAATTAGTGAGAACTCATGTGGAAGAGCAAAGAGTTAAGTCTGCATGATTAGCAATGAAAATTGCAGAAGATTATCAATTGGCTGATAAATCCAAGTTTGGCTCCTCATCATAATTTCAGTCTTTGAGGGATATAAATTGAGGAAAAGGAAAATCCTCGGGTTGTGAAGGAAATAGAAATCTCATTGACAATAGCAAAGATAGCTTACCACAGGGTAAAAAGGAAACCCATGAGGTAGAAAGTGAAGTAAAAAAGTTGAAGTGTTTCACTGTAATAGAGTAGGCAAAATGGAGTCACAGTGTTGGTTGTTCAGAAAAAAAAGAGTAGGAAGACTGATGTGGGAAAACAAGATAAATCAGTTATACAACAAGGTGGAGAGCTGGATGAACACAGCAGGCCAAGCAGTATCAGAGGAGCAGGAAAGCTGACATTTCAGGTCAAGACCCTTCCTCAGAAATGGGGGAGGGGAAGGGGATTGTGAATTAAATAGGGAGAGAGAGGGAGGCAGATAGAAGATGGATAAAGTAGAGGATAGGTGGAGAGGAGACAGACAGGTCAAATAGACAGGGCTGGAGCCAGTAAAGGTGAGTATAGGTGGGGAGTTAGACAGGGGTTAGGTCATTCCAGGGAGGAGGGACAGGTCAAGGAGGTGGAATGAGGTTTGTAGGTAGGAGGTGGGGGTGGGGCTTGATGTGGGAAGACTGGATAGGTGGGAGGAAGAGATAACAAGATATAGAGCTGGATGAATACAGCAGGACAAGCAGCCTCTGTGGAGCAGGAAAGCTGATATTTCGGGTCTAGACTCTTCTTCAGAAAACAGTGAGGGGAACGGGCTTCTGAAATAAAGGAGAGGGGGGAGGCGCATAGAAGATGGATAGGGGAGAAGATAGGTGGAGAGGAGACAGACAGGTTAAAGAGTTGGGGATGGAGCCAGAGAAGGTGAGTGTAGGTGCGGGGTAAGGGAGGGGATAGGTCTGTCCAGGGACGATAGACAGGTCAAGGGAGTGGGATGAGGTTAGTAGGCAGGAGATTGGGGTGGCTTTTGATGTGGGAGGAGGGGATAGGAGGGAGGAAGGACAGGTTAGGGAGGTGGGGATGAGCTGGGCTGGTTTTGGGATGTGGTAGGGGGAGGAGAGATTTTGAAGCTTGTGAGTTTTGTTGAAGGGGTAAAGAAAAAACTGTGAAAAATGAACAAATAATCTACAAAAGAATATACAACCTGATCAGGTTTTGGTTGAGAAGAACATGCTAGATCTCTTTAAAGAATTTGCTTGCATGAGTAAAATTTGCTCATGTGTGCCAGAAGGAGCAGGTAAAGAAATTAAGATTTTATGAAATACGAGAAAAGTCAATCATTGATGATGAGATATGAGTAGATAAGTAATTCAGAAGGAGTATTGCCAGAAAAAGTGGTAATTTTGCAAGATGATCAGAGGATTAGATAAGGTGGACAGTGAGAGTCTTTTTCTGAGGATGATGATGTCAGCTTGTATGAGAGGGCTTAGCTACAAATTGAGGGGTGGTAGAGTTAAGACAGATGTCAGAGGCAGGTTCTCTACTCAGAGAGTGGTAAGGGTGTGGAACACCCTGCCTGCCAATGTAGTGAACTCAGCCACATCAGGGGCATTTAAACAGTCCTTGGATAAGCAGATGGATCATGATGGGATAGTGTAGGGGGATGGGCTTAGATTAGTTCACAGGGCGGTGCAACATCAAGGGCCGAAGACCCTGTTCTGGACTGTATTGTTCTATGTTCTATGCACTCTCACAAGCTAAAGATGTGCAGGTTAAGTGGATTGGTTATTCTAAATTGCTCACGGTGTCCAGGGATGTGCAGGCTGGGTGGATTAGCCATGGAAAATGCAGATTTACGAATAAGGTTGGTAAGGTGATTTTGGGTGGGATGCTGTTCCGAGGGTTGGTGCAGACTCAGTGGGCACAATTGCCTGCTTCAACACTGTCATGATTCTATGATTCCATGTGGAAATAATGGCACTGACAGAAGTGTTCTATGATATAAAGTGAGGTTGGATAGTCGGGTGAAATGTGTTGAAGTAGGAGGAATAGAAAAAGTTTTAGTTCCAGAAATACGGTTTGACCTTATTAGCAATGTAATGGATCACAGGTTGGAGTGATGCCTACTGTAATTGAAAAGCAGTGGAAAATCAGACAAATGAGGCCTTCAAGACCAACCAGTAGAACTGGGTTAGTATGAGGAGGAATAATTTTGATTAATACAAAACAAAGGTGGATTTTGGATGTGGTTTCAAAACCAATGCTTTTGATATTTCCTCTGATGTTGACCAACCAAATAAAACAATTCTACAAATTTTAGAAGAAAGTTTATGCAGTTTAGTGGTGATAAACATTCTAGAACTGTGTCAAAATTATTTATCTGTTTTATGTAAAATGGATTTCAAACTTTTGAGGTTTACAATAAAAAGGAATATGCAGGAGTACTTTTTTTTTAAAGAAAACTAACTTTTGCAGCATTCTGAATTCTTATGGTGGACAAGTAAGCTGATTGATTTTCTCTTTCTTCAGCTAATTTATTGACGATCTTCATACTCTCTCGTGGAAAGTGTGGCCTCTCCTCCTGCATCATTCGATATCTAAAGTCCATGGCAATAGCAGATCTACTGGTCCTGCTATTCAATATAATCCTGTATGAACTCAACGAAACATATTTCCCAAATTCGTTTCTAAACTTCACGACAATTTGCAGCCTGAAGCACATTCTTGGTTTTGCAGCCATTGATTGTTCAGTCTGGTTAACTGTTTCTTTCACCTGTGATCGATTTATAGCCATTTGCTGCCAGAGGTTAAGAGTTAAATATTGCACTGAAACAATGGCTTCCATCATTGTAACAATTGTGTGCATGTTCAGTATTTTAGAAAATATTCCAGTATTCTTTGTATTTGAACCTGGGAAAATAGTTAATGGTGTATGGTGGTACTGTACATTGAAATCAAGTTTCTATACTTTACATGCATGGGTGACATATTCCTGGATGGATAGTATTTTAACCCCATTCATACCCTTTGTTTTGATACTTGTCTTTAATGCTTTGACAATTAGGCATATACTAATGGCCAATAAAATTCGAAAGGGCCTGCGAGCGAAGAAGCATGATAAACACCAAAATGATTCAGAGGACCAGAACAGAAGAAAATCAATCATTTTGCTTGTTGCTATATCAGCAAGCTTCATACTGCTTTGGATAATCGCCACTATTCATTATATATGCGTAAAATTCACCGATGCTCAACATTTTTACAATGACTACAGTCACCCTCTTGTCGTGATGCAACAGATTGGATATATGCTGCAGCTTCTCAGCCCATGCACAAATACATTTATTTATGCAGTTGCACAAACAAAATTCAGAGCAGAGTTACTGTTTCTATTCAAATATGCTTTGTTCTTAATTCCAATATTTATTAAATATGTACGATCATAAAACTGCATGAGGTTTCAATTTATTTCTTACGATTAATGGGAAGTAAAAGGAGAATTGCAGGTTCAATGAGAAGCATGGAAGAACATAACAACAACAGTGCCATATTTTTCATCAAATGACATGCCAAGATGCAAATGCAGCAACACAAGCCAACATGGCTTGCAAAAAGTGAGAAAAGAATGTGATGCTGCTAGCTAAACGATGTCAGAATCAATATGCATGATTAAAGGTATGAATTTTTGCCACATTTAGTCATAAACCATGGTACACCTTTGTGCAATTAATCAGAAGAATATCTGCAAAATCATTCCCATAGTGAATTAACTAGCAGACCCTTAGTCATAGAGAAAGCTACACAACTGAATTTCTTCAGCAGTGTTCTGTTTTAACTTGGGCACAAAAGTCCTGACATCATCAAAAAGGAAACATAAATGCCCTAAGATGGAGAAAGGAGATGATTAACAGAGAAGTGGTGGGAATAATCTTTATGAGGGCAAGTTTGGACAAGAGCAGTTTTGCTTTTCATCAGTTCTTGATTTTCAGTGTACTTTCCAGTAGCCTGTTAACAGTTTAATCTCAGAACAGAACGTGGAATTAATGTAATCTTCTAACAGTGGGAATTGTGCAAGTGTGTTTTTCTTTTAAATTGTATTTATCTTTGTTTAATCTATGAAGAGACTGGTTAATGCACAACTTTCTGAAAAAAAGAAACAAACAGGGGAACTAGATTTGCTTTGACTAGGTTGAATCAAGTAGCTTTCAGCAAGCACAGAATTTGACATTCCAATTGAGCTTGTTTTCTATGCTCAACAGAGAAGATTTTTTTAATAGTTCTGATGTTCCTACTTTCACATCATACCAACCTAATATAAAAACTCGAGGTGTACCTTTACAGATTAATTTTTTACTGTCTTGATAATGTACAAAGATCATTCCTCTGTACTTCCTCTGAACATGAAAATGTTGTCTATTGGTGCAAGTATTCAGATGATAGCCAGTGAAATGTCAATTTGAAAATTATTTCTTCTATCTCACTCTTATTGTTTTTGTCATTTTCCACTACTGGTACCATTCGATGCAGATGCTCCTTGTACCTTTTTCATGACAATGACACCTCCAGAAGCCCACTCTTCAGATTTTTCAGAAACTGTCTTTTTTGTCTGAGGTGTTGACTTTGAGGTTTTCCTACCAAGTGACATATATGAGAGTTTTACCAGATGCAATGAGTCCTTTATAAATTCTTGGACAATTAACATGCTTGTTTCCTAATGCCAGTGTTTTCCACATCCTTTATGACCTGCCAAAGGATGTTCATATGATACTCACAGTATCTTTTCATGAAGTAGAGGCTGTTCCAGTATATGTTCAACAACAGTCCAGTCATCATTAGTTGTCCAAACAGATATCTGTGCTTCATTTGCAGAACTCAACTTTCAAGGTAATAGCAGTATTAATCACCTTCAGTTGCAGTTTTGAGTGAGCTGTATGTGCTATATTACTTATCCTTGTATTTGCTGTCTGTGCTTCAATTATCATTGATATACACAACACATCTTTGGAATCCTGGAGTCTAAAAAAAAAGAGTTTAACTACCTCAACAACTACTGGTGATGGACTCTGTTGTCCCATTGCTCTCACTTCTACACAAGTACATAAAAAGATGACAAAATTATTTCTGCAGATAGCAACAACTGCAGATGCCGGAGTCAGAGATAACAAAATGTGCAGCTGGAGGAACACAGTGGGCCAGGAAGCATCAGAGGAACAGAAAAGCTGATGTTTTGGTGTGGGACCCTTCTTCAGATTGAGGAAAGGTCCTGACTTGAAACATCAGCTTTCTTCTTCCTCTGATGCTGCCTGGCTGTCCTACTGTGTTCTCTGTCCTACTGCACACTTTATTAAAACTATCCCTACAATTGTTCTGTCTCTGTCACCTCATGTAGACTTTTCATTATTGTAAGAGAAGTTACATTTTTATGCCTGCCATATTCCCCAGGTGAAAACCAATTCCGTCTACAGCGATTTTTAAAGTATCATGACTACCACTAATCCTGACTTTTTAAAAGAAAAGTTACATTCCAGCCGGACTTCAGAAATTAGAACCCAATGTATGATTTGCCAACATTTTAGCTGAACGTTGAACTCACTCAAGGGCAAACTAAATCCTCATCAACAAGAGAGTTTGTTTAGGATCTTTATCCCTGAGTATTGTAAGGTGATAGATGTCCCATTTGAAGAATAAATGATTATCTTCCCTTCAAACATAAACTATTCCAATTCGTCATCCACCATATATAATTCTGCACTCACACGTGGGTTCTCTTAATTTTAATTAAAGCTCTAATTTAGTATGTGGACATTTTTTTCTTTTTTCAATTTCGTTTTTAGAATCATTCATCAGAACTTCAATAATTTATATGGGTTTCCATTGGAACTTCCAGCATTCTGAAGGTTTGCTTCTTAACTTGTTAAAATGGAGGCATCCAGGCTCTTATCTTTACCTCCATTCTCAGAATTTTAATTTCTATTCTGAAGAAGATGCTTTGTTGCATTTCCAACTGTACATATTAGCTTAGTTAATTGCCTACTTTCTACTCTTGCATTTTCTATGACTTTCAAACTTTGGAGGTCTGTCCAATAGATGCAATTTCTTGCTCCTCAGTGTAAGTTCTGACAACAAAATGTCGTGGGATTTTTCTTTCAGTGTAACTAAGGAAACAATGGTTCATAGACACATCGTATTTGCCTTAAACCTGTTGTCTCCCTACTTTCTTTATATCACAATTCTAATTCAAGTTTACCAATCCAATTTTTCTCATGTGGAGGATGAAGAAATGGTTTTCAAACGGGTTCACTCATTTTTAGCGCAGGAGATGGTTCATTCTTTCCCAAAAATCTGAGACTTTTGACCTCACATTCACTCTTACATAATGCTCTGCGTCTGTGATAAAATTGCATTCTGTGCCAGGCAAAAGACCTATATCACTGAAAATTGGTCACCTGCCCTCTGAACAATCAGCTGCTCGTTGCTCGCTGAATTTGCATTTGTACGGAACCCTTGACTGCATTAATCTGCATATAACTTTCCACACGATTTGAATAAACAGAAGCAAAATCAACACTTAAAATGAGTGTCAGTTAAATTGCTTTTGTTAAAGAAAACATACCGATGCTTTCAATAATCCTCGTTTTTTGAAACAGTCACTTTCATAATTCTCGCAATAGCCAAAAAGACAGGAGTGAAAAGTTTCTCGTCATTTCAGCCGCTTATCATCCACAATTTCCGGCTTGATGAACTGTAAGTAAGAGGCATATAACTTACTTTTTCACGTGAAAGGAGATCGTATGTTGCAGCTCTGGTAATGCTTCCAAAATATGCACAATCTAAATGTATGCCTTCATTAAAAGATGCAAAAATTAGTAGCAGTATCAACAACTGAAAGAGTGTACAATAAAAGCGTGGAATTTCTAAAGTGGGGATAGCATGTTATGACCATGAGGTAAACAAGTAAAGAAACATTCAACAGAACAAGAGCAAATCCGACTGAAATGACACGTCATATTTGAATTGTCACAAAACGCACATGCGTAAAAGGGCAGATCGATTCAATTTGATTGGTCCTAACATCTCAGCAAATCTTTATATTATGTTGGAAACTGAAGAGCCCAGTCATTTTGCAAGACATTGCTAAATAATACTTTTGCTATTGTTGTATTGATATTGTTGTATCCAACTGAGAGAGAATGGAACCAGTAAAAGTAGTGAGAATAATAACGGGGAAACAACGTAGATGGCGCTAATACAAAATCTCCAAACAATCAGTGGGAAATGAAAGGTACAGCAGAGAAAAAACATCTACCAAGCTGGTAAATAATTTAAAAATACCGCATGTATTAAGTGATTGGTTGCTCTGTTAAAGCCCATTGTTGAGCCATTTGAGATCGCCCAGATCTTATTTTGCTTGACTTGTGTTACCATAAGGTTCACGGAGTCACAGGGGTTCAGTTCTGCGCTGTCTCTCTTTGAATAAATTGAAACTCTTAAACATTTCCGCAGACTAACTTACCTCACTATCTAATAACGAATGAAAACTGAAGAAATTTCAGAACTTGTGATAAATTGCAAAAGACCTTCATGTTATGAATCAAATAATCAAATTTGAATATTAAACTGAAAGTAACATAGAGTAGTTTTTTTCTCAATGATTCCAATTTTCCATCAGACCAGTTGTTGTGTTGCTTTTATTTCCCTGAAGTAAGGTATTTAGGGAATTTATGTAAAAAACTTACTTGCATTAATTCTGCCTGTCTTTAAGAGAAGCAACATGTTGCTCACTAAATTGTGAAGATTCGACTTTTTTTTAAAGGAATTGTTATCGTTGAATACAAGTGCAATGAGTTTGGAAGCCCGAGAGGAAAGGAACGCTATTTATTTTTGAACATTCAAACACAGCAACTATTTGCAGCATACATACACGAGCCCCAAGATAACAAAAGTGTGGAGCTGGATGAACACAGCAGGCCAAGCAACATCTCAGGAGCACAAAAGCTGACATTTCGGGCCTAGATCCTTCAAGAGAGGGTCTAGGCCTGAAATGTCAGCTTTTGTGCTCCTGAGATGCTGCTTGGCCTGCTGTGTTCATCCAGCTTCACACTTTGTTATCTTGGTTTCTCCAGCATCTGCAGTTCCCATTATCACACATACACGAGCCCCAATTCAGGGCAGACAGTTATATCGACATAATATGCTTAAATGTTAAACGATTAATAAACGTTATTACAAACCTCTGGACCTGCTGGGATTTGAACTCTGGCCTTGACGTCTATGCCATGATTGCGCCACAAGAGAGCCATTTGGGTTTGCTGCATTTTTAAAAAAATAATGTATTTTTCTAATCCTTATTCATAAACGTTACTGCACACCTCGAAGGTAAATGGTATTTGAAAGCTGCTCGTTTGGTGCTGGGCTGGGGACACTATCACTGAGACACGGGTCTGTTTCTTGATTAACTTTACCTTTTTATATGTGGCAAACATTTTTTTTTCATAGCCAGCATCCGACATTCGTGCATCTGAAACTAGAATGGAGTGATAGCATCAGAGATAATGGGAACTGCAGATGCTGGAGATTCCAAGATAATAAAATGTGAGGCTGGATGAACACAGTAGGCCAAGCAGCATCTCAGATGAAGGGTCTAGGCCCGAAACGTCAGCTTTTGTGCTCCTGAGATGCTGCTTGGCCTGCTGTGTTCATCCAGCCTCACATTTTATTATCATGGAGTGATAGCATGCCTGTTTACCCAAATTCTTCTCCTTGAATAAGTCATGTTAAACTATATAAAATAAAGATAGATTTTCTGTAGCCATTCCTTCCCCATATGTTTCTGACTGGGCCCTTGCCACAGGAATAATGGACTTGGAAGGTTTTTTGCCCATGTTTGTAGAATCCCTCCAGCAAAGATAGAAACCGTTTGGTCCATTGAGTCTGCTCAAACTCTCTGAAGAACATCCCGCCCTATCCCTGTAACTCCACATTTACCACAGCTAACCCGCATTATCTGCACACTATGGGGCAATTTAGCATGCTGAATCCACCGAACTTCAATATCTTTGGACTGTAGGAGGAAAAATGCACGGACACAGGAAGAACATGCAGACTTCTCATAGACAGTAATCCAAGGGTGGAATTAAACCCTGGTCGCTTGTGCTGTGAGGCAGTGTTAGCAACTGTATTGGCCATGGTTACAGTGCTTCTAACATTATGTAAGGACTCCACAGTGCATTTTATGAATATTACCTTGGTGTCTCAGAGGTTTAAAGCAAAACTGCCACATTGGCATTCCCGAGAGGTTTGCTATACAGAAATGGATACACTCAGACCGTTGTCTAATTTCATGCCTCAGGGATGGTCATTTATCAAAAGTTTTCTATTAACTGGGGCCACGTTGAGAACAGTGGTGCAATTTAGCTATAGCAATTCCTCATCCTTGAGCAGATTAATTTGCAAAGACCTGCCTTCACGAGGCTTTCCCCTTCAGCCTCGATGTATGCATTTCATCTGTTTCGGTTGCCTTGTTTGAGGAAAGTTCTACGACGTCAAGTGAGACATGGGTGTTCTTATTCATCACTGTGCTGTGAAGAATTTTCCCGTCCTGTTCTGGAAACTTGCTGCCTCTGATGCCAATCATCCATCTTGGCAACAAACAGAAATCACATGTATGATCCTGCTGGTGACTTGTTTCATGTGGGTCATCAAGTTTTGTGGATAGCACAGTCTATGGTCTCCAGGGCCTCCTCAGTCCCTTTTCTATGTTCTGCGGGAAATATTCAATTCCAATGCTTTCTGGAGGAGTAGACCTGGTTCAGTTAGTAGCTTCCTTTCTGTTGCAATATTGTTAATTCCTCAAACTAAGCAATTCAATTACCAAACTGTTGACCCATACTCATAGTATGCATTAATTTGCAACATCTTGACAACATTTTGGGGGGAGCCTATTTACCTGTAACACTCGAATGTTACAGATGACTTAGGCTCACACTGATTTGCTACCCAATGTAACAGTTCATCAAAAGGTTTTGCACCTGAGTCGGCCAGGTGAGTTATACTCTTTATACTGCTGAAAGTCAGGGATTCACATGTAGTCTGGCGAATGCTGTTTTGAGTGATCCCTTCTATTATATTTGCTGGAAAAACAGTTTTGCATTGTTTCGAGGTATTGTGGCCCATTCGACACACCTGCATCATAAAGTTCAAGTTTCTCAAGCAATGGTATTTTACCTTACTGACCACTAACTGGGTTTAATGACAGGGATGACTGCCTGAAACGTTTATTTATGCTTGTCTCAAATGAAATACCCCGAGAAGGCTGATTGGATCTAAATCATTGAACATGAAAATAGAGCCACATCATGTGGAGTGCATAGACTAGTCCCATTCAAGCTCGAGAGTACTGCAGACTCATCCCTGGTCTGTTTTATTCTTCATTTCACAAGAGGGTCTGGTCTGCATTAGAAATGGATCAGGCAATGCATTTCAGCTGGACAAGCCTTTGCTTGTTGCCAAGGGACCTCCTATTCTATTATCTTTGCAAGAAGATTAATTAATGATTGTCCATGGAGTTTGAAGGGGTTATCACAACAAAGTACATTACCGGCACTGTTCTAACCCATTGTGTGCACATTCGTTTTTACAATGCTAGTAAGAATTTGGGAGACTATGTCTGAAGTTCATAAAAATTATTTCAACATAAATGTTCTGCAGATCACTCCCTAAGACAACACAAATGATTATGTGGGAAGATAGAAATGTATGTTCATGAAAAACACACATTCAGAACTACTTCGTACAAATGCACAACATTTTTTTCCACTTGTTTGAGAGGGTAACCATTGCATATTAGGATAACATTGTGTGACAACCAATTTCTCTTTGAAGTCATATGTTAGTGGCATTTTGCAGGCTTTAACCGAAATGGGAACGAATTTGTGCATCCAGATATAATTCAGAAAATGGATAACATGGTCCACAGGGAAATTGGAGAATCAGATAATAGTAGATAGCATGATAACAAGCTCATTGGTACATAGCACTAGAGAAAGTGGGTAATTCGAAAATAGCTCGCAAATAGCTGATGGAGTATGATATTGATAAAGCTGCAGTCATCCATTGTGGTAAGATTAACAGCAAAACGGACTGTTATTTAAATGGTGAAAAATTGGAGCATGCTGCTGTTCAAAGCGATCTGGGTGACCTTGTGCAAGAATCACAAGAAGTTTATTTGCAGGTGCAGCAGATAACTAAGTAAACAAATGGGCTATTGTCTTCCATTGCTAGAGGGATGGAGATTAAAAATAGGGAGGTTATGCTGCAGCTGTATGGGATATTTGTGAGGTCCACACTTCGAGCACTGTGTACACTTTCAATCTCCTTACTTGAGAAAGGATGTTCTGGCACTGGAGGAGGTGCAGAAGAGGTTCAGTAGATTGATTCTGGAATTGAGAGAGTTGACATATGAGGAGATATTGGGTAGACTGGGAGTTTACTCATTGGAATTTAGAATAATAAAGTGGGGATCTTACAGAAACATATGAATTATGAAGGGGAGAGGCAAGATAGAAGCAAGGAGGTATTTCCACTGGCGGGTAAAATTAGAGCTGGGAACATAGCCTCAAAATAAGTGAGAGAAGATTTATGACAGAGTTGAACAGGAACTTATGCACCTAAAGGGTTGTGAATCTGTTGAATTCCATCCCCGATGAAGCAGTTGAGGCCACTTGTTGAACGTTTTTAAGGCAAGGATGGATAGTATTTTGAACAGTAAAGGAATTAAAGGTCATTGTACGCAAGCCGGTAAGTGGAGCAGAGTCCACAAAATGGTGAGTCCAGCCATGATCTTATTGAATGGCAGAGCAGGTTTGATGGGCCAGGTGACTCACTCCTGCTTGTATTTCCTTTGTTCTTAAATTATATTGTGCCTTATCATGAAGAAACTAAGTATGATAAATAAAGTTAATGATTTGCTGTTGCTAGCAATTAAGCGGAAGTATGATGTTCTGTTCATTAACACAAAACTCAATCAAAGATAGATAATAATTCCGTCAAATGTTGGACTATACAAGGAAAGAAAGATTGTCATGGTGAAATGGGGTATCTGCATTGGTTTTGTAAAAAATATTCCATTTGCTGGCTGGAAAGATCTCAGAGAGAAAACATTCAGACAGTGATACTGATGGGCAACTCAGTTGTGAGGAGTACAGATAAGAGAGTCTGTGGATATAGAAGAAGCACCAGGATGGTGTGTTGCCTCCTGTGTGCCAGGGTTAAGGATGTCTCTGGGCGGTTGCAGGACATTCAAAAGAGGAAGAGTGAACACCCAGAGATTATTATGCATATCAGTACAAATAACACATGGAGACAGAGGGATGGGGTCCGACAAAACATGTATAAGGAGTTAGGTAAGAAGTTAAAAAGGAGGGCATCAAGGGTAATAATCTCTGGATTTGTCCCAGCGCCACACACCAGTGTGGATAGAAATAGATGCACGACTGAAGGGCTGGTGTAGGGGACAGGATTTTCAGTTCTTGGATCATTAGGATCTCTTCTAGGGCAGAGGTGAACTGTTAAAGAGGGACAGGTTGCACTTGTAGCAAAGAGGGTCAAACAGACTCACAGAGAGATTTGACAGTGTTACCCGGGAGAGAGAAGCTAGTTTGGCTGGGGGTGGGGCTCTTAATAAGTGACGGGCCATGGGGAAGTCAGGGGAAATATAGACATAGAACATAGAACAGTACAGAACAGAACAGGCCCTTCAGCCCACAATGTTGTGCCGACCATTGATCCTCATGTATGCACCCTCAAATTTCTGTGACCATATGCATGTCCAGCAGTCTCTTAAATCACCCCAATGACCTTGCTTCCACAACTGCTGCTGGCAACGCATTCCATGCTCTCACAACTCTCTGTGTAAAGAACCCGTCTCCGACATCCCCTCTATACTTTCCTCCAACCAGCTTAAAACTATGACCCCTCGTGCTAGCCATTTCTGCCCTGGGAAATAGTCTCTGGCTATCAACTGTATCTATGCCTCTCATTATCTTGTATACCTCAATTAGGTCCCCTCTCCTCCTGCTTTTCTCCAATGAAAAGAGACCGAGCTCAGTCAACCTCTCTTCATAAGATAAGCCCTCCAGTCCAGGCAGCATCCTGGTAAACCTCCTCTGAACCCTCTCCAAAGCATCCACATCTTTCCTATAATAGGGCGACCAGAACTGGACGCAGTATTCCAAGTGCGGTCGAACCAAAGTTTTATAGAGCTGCAACAAGATCTCATGACTCTTAAACTCAATCCCCCTGTTAATGAAAGCCAAAACACCATATGCTTTCTTAACAACCCTGTCCACTTGGGTGGCCATTTTAAGGGATCTATGCATCTGCACACCAAGATCCCTCTGTTCCTCCACACTGCCAAGAATCCTATCCTTAATCCTGTACTCAGCTTTCAAATTCGACCTTCCAAAATGCATCACCTCGCATTTATCCAGGTTGAACTCTATCTGCCACCTCTCAGCCCATCTCTGCATCCTGTCAATGTCCCGCTGCAGCCTACAACAGCCCTCTATACTGTCAACGACACCTCCAACCTTTGTGTTGTCTGCAAACTTGCTGACCCAAACTTCAATCCCCTCATTCAAGTCATTAATAAAAATTACAAACAGTAGAGGCCCAAGGACAGAGCCCTGTGGAACCCCACTCACCCCTGACTTCCAGGCAGAATATTTTCCTTCTACTACCACTCACTGTCTTCTGTTGGCCAGCCAATTCTGTATCTAGGCAGCTAAGTTCCCCTGTATCCCATTCCTCCTGACCTTCTGAATGAGCCTACCATGGGGAACCTTATCAAATGCCTTACTGAAGTCCATATACACCACATCCACAGCTCGACCCTCATCAACTTTTCTGGTCACATCCTCAAAGAACTCGATAAGGTTTGTGAGGCATGACTTGCCCCTCACAAAGCCGTGTTGACTGCATTTGATCAAGCCATCGAAAGCTTACTTAATATTCAGGATAATCAGGGGCACAGGGAAGGAAGGGAAAACACTTTTGGTTTAAAGTGCATTTATTTCAATGCATGAAGCCTGACTGGTAAGGCAGATGAGTTCAGAACATGAGTTCACTCTGGGGACTGGAACATTATAGTCGAAACAGAAACAAGGCTGAAAGAAGGGCAAGAATGGCAGCTCAGTATTCCAGGATACAGATGCTACAGGCATGACAGAAGAACATGTAAGTGAGGAAGGTGAATTGCCCCTTTAATAAGGAAGGACGTAATAATGATGCTTAGAGACAATATTATTAAGGAGTCATCAAATGAGGCCATATGGTTAGAACTTAAAAACAAGAAGAACGTGATCACTCTGTTGAGACTTAACATAGACCGCCACATTGTCAGTGAGTACTAGAGGAGCAGATGTGTAGAGAGATTGCAGGTACCTGTAGGAATAATAGAATGGCATTGGTTGGTGATTTTAATTTCCCCTGTATTGACTGGGGCACACAGAGTAAAAAGCCCAGATGGGGTGGAATTTGTCAAATGTGTCCAAGATAGTTTCCTAAATCTATATGTAGAGGGGCGTACTTGAGAGAGTGCAACACTGGACGTCTTAGGAAATGAGGTCAGGCTAGTGAGTGAAGTGTTAGCCAGAGAGCATTGACCATAGCTCGCTTAGTTTTAGCACATGCATGGAAAAAGATATAACAGGTTAAGGTCCTGAACTGGAGCAGGACCAACTTTGCAGCCATTAGGCAGGTTCTAGTGGAGGTCAATAGGGTGAGTCTTATTGAAATAAAAGGAATGACTGGCAAATGAGAGGCTGTTATAAGTGTGATATCAAGAGTGCGATGATGGTGTATCCCAGTTAGGCTAGAGGGAAAAGCTGGCAGGTTTAGGGATTCCTGCCTGACGAGGGATATTGAGGGTCTGGTTAGGAAAACGACCAGACGTACATTAGGCTTAAGCTATCAAGCTCAAGATGATGATACAAAGTATAGGACCACCCTTAAGAGGAGAATCAGAAGATCAAAAAGAGGGAATGAGATGAATCTGGCAGATAAGGTTAATGGTATCTCCAAGAGGTTCAATAACTCTACTACGAGTAGAAGAGTGGCTCAGGGGAGAATAGGTCTCTTTAAAGAACAACATGGCTGTCTATCTGTGGAGCTGCAGGAGATGGTAAAGATTTTTTAATGAATATTTCTCTTCAGTGTTTACTGAGGAGAGAATCATGGATGCTAAGGAAGTAAGGGAAACAAGTTTGGACATCATGGTTTACATAATATCAGATACTGCCTTAAAGCACATTAAGGCGACTAAACCCACCGGACCTGATCAAAGTCAATTCCCAAATATTGTGGGAGGCTAGGGAAGAAATTGCAGAGGCCCCTACAGCAATTTTTGTTTCATCTTTAGTTACTGGTGAAGTTCCAGAAGATTGGATTGTGGCTGATGTTGTTCCATTGATTAAGAAAGGTAGCAAAGACAAGCCAAGGAACTACAAGCCAGTGAGCCTGACATCAGTGATCAGCAATGTATTGAAGAAGACACTGAAGAATAGGATCAACCTAGATTTGGATGGTCAAGGCCTGGTTAAGTGTATTCAGCATGGATTTGTGCATGGAAAGTCATGTTTGACAGGTCTTCTGGAATTTTTGAAGAGGTAAACTAGAGGATAGATGAGGCTATTGCAGTGGACATTGTCTATATATGGATTTTAGTAAGGCCTTTGAAAAGATCCCACATAACAGGATATTCTTAAAGGTTAGTAGATGGGATCCATGGAAAGCTAGCTAATTGTTTTCAAAACTGGCTCAATGGTAGGAAGCAGAGGGTAAATGATGAAGGTTGTTTCTTGAATTGGATGCTTGTAACTAGTGGTGTGCCACAGGGGTCGGTGCTGGGACCTTCGTAATTTGTTATTTACATAAGTGATCTGAAGGTGAATGTACAACGCATGATTAATCAGTTTGCAGATTATATAAAATTTGGAGGTATCTTTGGTAATGAGGAAGATTTTCAAAAATTACAGTTGAATCTTAATCAGATAGGGAAGTGGGCTAAGGTATGGCAAAAGTAATTCAACACAAATATGTGTGAAGGGTTCTGCTTTGGAAAGTCAAAGGGCGGTAGGACTTCTACAGTGAATGGTGAGATCCTGACGAGTGTGTGGAACAGGGAGACCTAAGACTACAAGGCCATAGTTTGTTGAAAACAGCATCACAGGGAGACAGCATAGTGAAGAAGGCATTTAGCATGCTGGCCTTCATCAGACGAGGCATTGAGTATAGGAATCATTACTTTATATGACGATTATATAAGCCACTGGTGAGGCCATACTTGGAGTATTGTGTACTGATTTGGTCACTCTTTTATCGGAAATACGTAGTTAAACTGGAAAGTGCGCAAAGATTTACAAGGATGTTACCAGAACTAGTCGGCCTGACTTAAAAGAATAAATTGGCCAGGAAAGGATATTATTCCTTGGAGCATAGGATAATGAGTGGTGACCGTAATGAGGTCTGTAAAACCATGAGGGGTATAGACAGGATGAATGCTTATAGTTTTTTTTCCCCCAGGGATTGGGAATTGAAAACTAGAGGACATAGGTTTAAGGTGAGAGGAAAATAGTTGAACAAGGACAGGAGATGCCAATTCTTCATGCAAACAATGGTGCATATATAGAATGGGCTACCAGAAGGTTTCAGAGGGATATAGACCAAATGCAGGAAATTGGAACTAGTTGGGTGGGCAACATAGGCAGCATGGACCAGTTTGGCCCAAAGTGCCAGTTTCCATGCTATATAACAGTACAATTCTGAATAATGCCTCAGTAGAAGCAAAGGCAGAACCTATTTGGCAATAGCTAAAATAAAAGGAGCAACAAGAAGCTCAAGACAGAATATTAAATTTTTTCAGAGTAATATATAGATCTGAAGGTAACTGGTAGGTAAAGCAGCATGAATGTAAAACAAATATGCAGAGGAGATCAAGAAATGTACATTAAATAAAAAGAAAATTAGTTACCCTGATACAGTTTTGCTTAGTACTAGTGTAATTGCAGAGAATGGCCAAAAATCTATTCGCTACAATATTTCCCATCAGTTAAATTCTAATGCAACGGGGGAAAAAGAAGTGTCCTTGCTGGAGCTGACGCTTGAAGATGAATCAAAACATTACAAGCTAGCACTAATTCACAAGTGATCATTATTGTGATCATGAGTTTTACCTTCATTGTGGTAAATTATAAAATGCAGTATGGAGTAGAAACAAATAGTTATGCAACAGGTGAAGTCAAATTATTTGTGTTATGCCTTGTAATCCGTTCAGATGCTGTAATTTTTGTATTACTTTGAGTGGCCGTAATAGTTTGAGATTTTTTTGTTGTTGGAAAGTTTATGTTCTCCATGGATGTCTTAATAAGCACAAGGCTTGCAACTATGGTTGTACCATATCAAAGACCACGGCTGTGTTCTTACTTTCATTTTAGTGCTTCTTCTAATTCAAACTCTTCTGTTCATCTCAGAATCTCTCCTCAATTAAGATGTTGCTTTACTTGGGTGCCATGTTGGCTTGATGTATTGCATTTCAAGCCGCTATTAGCTAATGAATTTTGTTTGCCTATGAAACTGAACAAGATTGCCTTTCTAAGATAACAAAGTGTGAAGCTGGATGAACACAGCAGGCCAAGCAGCATCTCAGGAGCACAAAAGCTGATGTTTCGGGTCTAGACCCTTCAACAGAGAGGGATTGTCTTTCTGTTGTTTGGGGAGGCGATGACAGTGAAGAGGCCTGTACACCACATTGATTTAATTTCATCAGGCTGTACTAATTTATATTACTGTGTTAACTTACTTCAGATATCTAGTGATACTCATTCAAAATTTTAATTAATGAACTGAAGACATAGAGATAAACAAAACAGCCAGAAACCGACGAACTGAATCCGTTTTGAGGAAAGACTGTCGCGTGATTTATGCATACTGATTAGAGGACCAAATGAAATGAATTTTAAATATATTATGGACCCAAATTCATTCACCGAATTAAACATTTGTCTACAACAGTGACGTTTATAAATAGCGTTGCTTTAATTTGTTGTCCCCATGGACACTCTCGAGGGTATAAATGAAAAGTATTTGGTATCCCTCATTCGAAAGGTTACTTCACAGACAGTCAGGAATAAAGACAGTTCGCATCATACAAGCAGAAATGGACACAGTTCCCAATATCAAGAAAGTATACTACATGACTCTCGCAGTTATTGGCGTTCCTGGTAAGTTATTACATCACTCTTGTTTTTGTTAAGTCCTTTGTACGATGTTTTCTGCTTTATTCTGTTGATACGAACATTCCCCGTAGATTCACCTACCAAACTTATACACAGAACCTTTGTTTACTTTCTCCGAAAAGTTACTCCATAGTTTTAAACAATTGCAACTAAGTCTAATTTTGAGGTATTTTCTGCTTTATTCTGTTAATAATAACATTCAGCATCGATCCATCTGCTACAATCATCCAAAAAACCTTTATTACCTTTTCTCCAAAGCACTTCAGCAGTTTTGGTCAATCTTACATTTTACTTGCAAACTTACCTTTTCTAACTTGTCACATTAGTACCTTATTGGCGTGTCTTAAGCCGTCGAATCACATTTCATCAATCACGGCCTTTTGTGTCAAATTTGTATCAGCAGCATCTGTTTCCAAAGCTACTTCAATTATAATGACCATGACTGCTTCCATCACTGAATTAAACCTGCCCATAATCCAATCACCAACTTATTTTTATAATTCCCTTCATCCTACTGTGATTTTCTACAATTTGTTATTGTTTTAGAAGTGCTAATCATGAAGAAACTTATCATAGATAACAAAGTGTAGAGCTGGATGAACACAGCAGGCCAAGCAGCATCAGAGGAGCAGGAAGGCTGATGTTTTGGGCTGGCACCCTTCAGAAATTTATCAGTTCTGTCAAAAGATAATCTGGCCAAAATCCCTTTATTTATGAAAGTACTTCATTTTTTCACTATTCTGCACGGATTTATATTGGTCTGTGTATGTTTTCTTCGAACAGTTACTTCTCATAGCCAATATGTAAGACACATGCATGTTTGCCTCTAACATACACTTGCCTTGACCCTGCATGGATTCCCTCTGGTTTTTCAAGAAACTATGCACTTGCACCCGTAGGTGTTTTTCGCCGTCAGCATTCCCCAGGTCACAAACATTAAATGTAAGTCATGTCCTGGTTTGCCTTTTCTAAAAGCAACATCTTACACTTATCTATAAGAGCGATGTTGTACTTGACCAAGTTCGAAAAAGAATCACAAGGTTGTTGCTGGGATTGGAACATTTGAGTTGTAAGAAGAGGCTGAGTCGGCTGGGCATGTCTCCATGGAGTGTCAGAGGCTTAGGAGTGACCTTATAGAGGTGGATAAAATGATGAGGGGCATGAACAGAGTGATTAGCCATCGTCCTTTTCCTGGAGTCATTGGGCCCAAAAATAGAGAACATGTGTTTAATACAAAAGTGGAAAGATTTAAAGAAGGACTTGAGGGGTGACTCTTAACACATCAGGTAGCGCACGTGTGGAAGAACTGCTGGGGGAAATGGTGGAGGTAGGTTTAATTGCAACATTTAAAAGGCACCTGGATGAGTATATGCATAGGAAGGGTTTAGAGGGATACGGGCTAAATCATTGCAAATGGAACTGGGTTAGATTGGGCTTTGTGGTCCACTTGGATGAGTTGGACGGAGGGATCTATTTTCATGCTGTCCGACTCTATAATTATATAAGTCAGCCTCATTGCAATAATTAAGTTTCTTTGTCAGGGATGAGTTCGTCAGAACCACCAGTATCATACTGCTTGATTTCGAACAGAGTTCATTCTCTAATTTTATGATGCATAGGTGATCTGAAATGTTCAGTAAAGGTAAGCTTGCAAAGAATTTTTGACAATCATTTGCTAGATTCAGCAGTATCTTGAAAATGTTTGAACTGCTTCTTACCTGCATAATTCTCAGTAAGAAATAAAAATGGACATATTTTAGCGTCAAGTTTAAGATGTTTTATATTTTAGCGTTTAAACAAAAAAAAACAGACCTAATCTTTAGTGAATACTGGAATCCAGTCTCATCTGCATTTAAACACAAAGAACTTTGTTCAATAATTTCCTGCCCATCACCTTCTATATTTCTTTTCCACAGTTAATTTGGTGGCTGTTGCAATCTTGTCCCGGGCAAAATGTGGTCTCTCCAGCTGTACTACACGTTACTTGGTGGATATGGCAGTGGCAGATCTGCTGGTTATAGTCACAGACATCATATTGTGGAGGATAAGCTATTATTATTTCCCAGGATCTTTCCTAGACATCACTCCTGTATGCAGTGTTATCTACGTCTTGACATGTGCAGCCAGAGACTGCTCTGTGTGGTTCACAGTTACTTTCTCTTTTGATCGATTCGTTGCCATTTGTTTCCAAAAGCTGAAAATCAAATACTGCACGGAAAGAAATGCGACTGCTGTTTTAGCAATAACCTGCATACTGTTTTGCTTTAAAAACGTCCCTTTTTACTTTACGTTTGAACCTGGAGAAATAATCGACAACGTGTCATGGTTCTGCTATTCAAAGTCAAGCTATTACACTGAACCTGGATGGGTAGGTTTTGACTGGATGGATACAATTTTAACCCCAATACTGCCTTTTGCTTTAATTTTATTGCTCAATTGTTTGACGATTAGGTACATTGTAATAGCCAGTCGTGTGCGTAAGAAGTTGAGGCATCAGACCAAGGGAAGATATCGCATTGATGAAAAGATGGAGAACAGGAGAAAGTCTATTATTTTACTTTTAAGTATATCTGGCAGCTTTATACTTCTATGGTTGATGTATGTGTTGCATTTTCTATATTACAACATCACAACAACAAATCCGGAACATTATGAGGATTCTTTGTACATTTTTCAACAAGCTGGTGTTATGCTACTGAGTTTAAATTGCTGCACAAACACATTTATTTATGCTTTGACTCAATCTCAGTTCAGGGAGCAATTTATGAGGGCAATTAAATATCCAGTTAATACCGTTTTTCAAATAATTAATAAACAAAACAATAGAAACTGACCCAAAGAGGGTCCTATTGTTTCCACTACATCAACGTAACTTTACATCTCTTTTTAACGCTGTAATGCCATTCACATTGTTGCACCAGAATCAAGTGATGTCATCGAAAATAAAACACGACAATTAACGAAGTATGTTGCTACGTTTGCAGTTTAACATTTGGCTCATTACTCTTAAGTTTTCTAAGATCCTAGTTCATTACCTGCCGAATGGGGACCTTGTGTAGATTCATTTCAGCAATTCACTTCAAGCTCCAGTGTACCGATAGATGCACAGATCATGATTATAGGCGATTAAATTCCAAGAATATTACGGCACAGAAAGACTACCACTTCAAGCTGGTCCTGGCTAATTCGAGCATGTCTACATGACTGCTCAAGTTTTCTGTCCCTCAACATTTCTGTACGTGTCTTCCATTTGTAATGAAAAAAAAACAGTCGCGTTCTGTTGCTTTAATATCACTCCCTGACCATTGGTCTCTCTCAATCAAAAATTCCCAGTTTCAACCCAGCCGCCAATTTCTTTATTACTTTTTTCTATCCAACCTTATCGAATACATTTTTACTTTTATCTGCAAAGTATCGTCAAACGTTTCCAAACTACCAGATGTCCCCCGTTATTAATTCAGCGTCCTCAGTGCGCTCCTTGGCACCTATTTCTTTTTCAACTCATCCCACCTCACCTATCATGTATTTCATTCTTCTTCACAACACCTATTAACGTTAGCTCCTGACTAGCCATAAATAGTTGTCAAATTAATTGCAGTACGCAATTGATATTTTTTGCTTTCATTAACATACAAGAAACATGCTGCATTATCTTTATCACTGAAGAAAAACTCAATTGTACTCTGTCTATGATAGTTTTCCAACTTAACTTTTTATTTGGCTTTCTTTTTCTCCACAGACTGTCCTTTCCGTGAAGCGTGGCACGCCGTGCCTCACGCAAAAACAACAAATTTAATCAATTTCGTAATTACCACTCTCTTTAAGATTTCTTTCCCTTCTCTGTGTTATGCCTTACAGAAAACCTTTGCCTCTCTAGAAACACACACACACGCACACACACACACACAAACTGAGCGCACTTGGGCATCAACATCAACGGGCACAACAATTGTTAGATAATAATATCTTTGCATTGCTCCATCGAACAATCCAAGTACTCAAAGAATTCGTCATAGATTATGCATGCATCATAAACACCATATAACTTTGCAAGGCAAGGCAAGCACATGCTTACATAGTGAGAACTCATACAAACGGCTACAGCACATAGAGGTGCAGACAATGTTAGTTTTACAAAGTCCTAATGAAACACATTAACGACAGGTCTGAAATGTGCTTATACTGATCATAGTCACCTCTATAATGTTGCCTTATATACTACTTAAGTAAATTCAATCGCTAGCTGTATTGAGATGACGACTGTGTTGCTGTTCAAGGTGTGCAAGAGCATGAACAGTAGCATTTAGATAAGACAAAAATTATATCGTTTATTATATTGTTGGACCATTTCTTACATAGGAAAGCTCATTCTTGATATTTCCCCTAGTTTCTGAAATAATGAATCATTATCCTGAAGAACCTTCGAGCTTAGATGAGTGGGAGAAGAAACATAGACGAAAACCTGTTGTAAAAGGACTTCTAAACTGCCTCATTTCAAGTTAGTAAAAGCACTTGTACAGATCAGATCGATCATCCTCACATCAGGACCCATGCCAGCTGGAATCTGATTGCAGATATTTACCTCAAACTTTTTTTTTATAAGTGGCATTACTTTGTATTAGAAAAGGTATTAGATATTGAAGCAGGGAGTTTTGTCACTTAGTGTGTTTTTCACGCCCTCTATAAAGTATGTTCGCTAGGAATTTGTGGGATCTGTGCATTTTTCTTCTAATCTTAGTTCTACAGACGGAAGATTGTGCTCTCATAGTGTAGTGATAAAAGTTAATGAATTTTGGTCAAAACTTACTGCTAATACTATCGACTCTCACAAACTTTGACGTCTTGATTTATTTCAATGCAGCGATGAATCTGACATAATAAAGTCAGACCAGCATGAATAATATGAATAGATTATATTTGCATGTGGATGAATATTGTTCTGTCAATATAGGGAAACATCTATTCAAGAAAACAATACTTTTTTTTAAAAGGTAACGAATATCTGGTTTAAAAACTCTTCCCAACATTTAGATGACTTCTGGATAGACATCTTTGCATATGACTGTTCATACATAAGTAATTTCTAAAAGGATGTGTTTTGTTGCAGTCGAGTTAAATTACTAGAAATGTTCAGGATCTGTTTCAGCAACCTCAACAATCACATGAAATGAAGAGCAAAAAAGATAAACAGGGATAAGTGAGAAATAAAAAAAAAAATTGTCATAGATTATGCATGCATCATAAATCCCATATAACTTTGCAAGGCAAGGCAAGCACATGCTTACATAGTGAGAACCTATGTATGTGCCTGCCCCATGACAAAATTATAATACAAATGGCAACAAGGCTGAATTAAAGTGCATTAGGATAGCAAATTGAATAAGTAAAAATCACGTGAGAAAGAAATACTATCTAATAAAAGTCAGAGGTCCAGAGATCTCTTAAAGAATGCACATATTGAAAGAGCAGAAACATGAATTACTGCAAATTTATCAAGAATTACGAACAAAAGCTCAGAAGCATGAATTGAATCCTGGCACACAAGCTGGGTCAATGGAAAGAAAACTCAATAGATTATTTTCTCTGTAAGAAAATAGAAGTCTCGTTCATATCGATCGTGCAATAACACGTCAAAAATTTAAAAGATGTTTCATTATGGCTTTCCTGACTGTAAATTGTCTTTCCTACATGGTCAGCCCTTACCCATATCTACAAGGACGTGGTCTGTAGAGCCACGTTGGACAAAAATCGTTCAGTCGGGTTTTATCTCCACGATTTTCATTTTCTCCACGGGTTTTCTCTCTCAACCTGCTGAAGTTTATCCCAGCACTTGCTGTTCATTCTTCAGATTTCTGGCTTGAGCAGAATTTTACGTTAATTTAAGTCGTTGAATTTTAACTGTCTCTCATATGACTCACCAAATTAATTAAGCTTCTCCACTCACGAAAAACCATTAACAGACTTACAGAATCTTTCAAACTGGTCTTTAAACGGTGACTGTCTGGGTGCATCTTACATAGAAAATAAACTTCCTATGCCTGGACCATGTTTACCTGGTTGATAATCCAAATGTTTGCAACTTCCACTCGTTGACTGGAATGTTCGAATTAGGACAGTGCGATCTAACTCTTCTGACGTTTTTTTTAAGCAGCTGTTCGCGTTTACCTAATACCATATGGCTCTTTTTGTTTTGTAGTCACAATTCAGATCATTGAGACTCAAACATATACATGGGCCAAACTTATACGTACAAACAAGCTTTCTTCTTCAGACATCACAAGGTGTAGAACTGGATGAACACAGCAGGCCAAGCACCATTGGAGGAGCAGGAAAGCTAACGTTTCGGGCCTAGGCTCTTCTTTCTGACTAGTTCTGACCTGATGAAGGGTCTAGGCCCAAAACGTCAGCTTTCCTGCTCCCCTGATGCTGCTTGGCCGGCTGGGTTCGTCCAGCTCTACACCTTGTTATCTCAGATTCTCCAGCATCTGCAGTTCCTACAATCTCTGAATTCTTTTTTCAGGCGCAGGTTGAAAATCTTGAAGCTCTAATCCAAATACAAACTTCCAGCATTCTTCTTCTGTTGAAATGAAAGTTATCATCCTCTCTGGAAATTTCATGAATACATTAGGGGGCAAGCAAAACAGAAACACAAATCTTGTGACCTAGATGTAGAGACAATATCGCTGCCCACAAAAGCCACTGTGCCTCAAGCATGTGCGTAGGTAAATGGGCAATTAATGCCTATTATACTGACAAAACAAAATACAAAGTATCGACTAAGATACAGTTAACTGAAGAAAAAACGAGATACGCACTGACGATATTTCCTTAAAGTGAATGCATCACATTCATGTACTGCATCAAAACAGAACCAGATAAAGAATAGTAAACAAATGGTAAAAAATGATGAAACTAACGTTTAACCTGATAACTTTTGATTAAAACAATATCACGAGGAATGGTGAGGAGAAAAGCTGAATTATGTCGTATTAATCTTCTTTCTGCCTCCTCCTAATCACAGACGAAGTTTAATATTGTCACGGAAATAACTCACAAATCCAATTTTGATACTTCAATATACACTATCTCCGTTATCTGCTTGTGAGGATGGATGTTTTATGTCATTTATACCACACTTATTAATTATAAGGCCACCTCAGTTATGCAGTTTAACACGATTAGTCCACAATTTATTATGTCGAGAGGATACTTTGCTGTAATGTGCAGAATTGTTTCTGTCTTGAAGAACATTGCATAAGGGAGTTACAACAACGCCTCAGTAGCAAGTTTTGGCTGCATGGGTCCTGGGTTGACCTGAACCTGTTTAGCAAGTGAATAATATATTGTCTGCCTTTAGGCATACTCCCGAGGGCTCTGTCAACGAAACTTCAGATTTTGTATTCCTTTCTGCAAAGGAGGTCTCCCAGTATATTTTGTAAAGGACGTTTCCTTCATATGGGCTAGCGAGATGGGAAGCAGGCAATCTTGTTGATATATTTTTTTTCAGCTGCTACAGGGGTGATAAAACTGTATACAGACCAATTCTTAAATACGTTGTATGGGGCCCATGATTAAGTTCTGGACATCTACGCAATTGCGCTATGGAGCTATCAATGGTGTTGTGGACTAACCCGGATATGATATTGCAGGGGTTTTCTGCGAGACACAATGCGATGCAGTTGCATTCATTCTTGCAATGTCTTCGTTGAGGATGTACGCTGGGCTTAGAAGGATAACAATATAAGGCGCTGGAGAAACAGAGCAGGTCTGGTGTACCTGAAGTAAAGTCAACTAGTTAAATGCGTGATTAAAACATTATTATGATTGCAATGGGTATCAAGACGTGTAGCTTTGGCGGAAGCATTTAAGCAGAAGCGAAATGTTCTATGCTTTGTAGAGAGTGATGGTTTTGGGAACAGGAAATATAAGCACACAACGCAAATTATGTTACAGAGCGACCGTTATTTGGAGAACAATATGCAAAGGGTCAAGAAGGGCCAGTGTGAACAAACTTCAAGAAAAGTAGTAAATAGCGTCATAGGTGGAAAATGCGTAAAAATAACATAAAGTAACGTTCTGAGAAAGGGTCTTTGGACGCGTAACATTCAGTCTGTTTTTGCCTTCACAGATGCTTCCAAATCTGCTGAGATGTTCCAACAGCTTTGTTTTCGTTCCTGATTAACAACATCCGCAGTTTTCTTTTGTTTTTTTTTGTTTTTTTATATAAAGTAACGTCTGTTTAGTTTATTGTGCACAGTATTCAAAACAAAATAAGTGAATTCATGGTACAAAAATGGTTAAGTGGATATGATCTTATACTCATTACGGTGATTTGTGTACAAGTTGGTCCAAGAGGTGAAGCGTACGCTCAGGGTCATGTGACAGTTTGAAAGAACCGGCAAGAAGGAGCATGTAATGAGCTGGTGCTGTTAATACCGGATTGTATAAATACTTCACAAGCTGGGTCACAAGATGCACAGTCTATGTTCTTGGAAGTACGAAATTTATTTCAGAAAAAGAAACTGATGGGTATATTCCATAGGCCCACTAGTAGGAGTCTTTCGGTAGATCTGAGGAGATAGCAGAAAGAGAAGAGGCATTTAAAACAAATAAGTCTTCTTATTTGAAGGCAGTTGGCACGCATAACGCTACTGTATAATAAGGCGGCAAAAGCAAAACAGAAACGCAATTTTTCCTCTGAGACTAAAAGTTTTGAAGAAACTGATGGAACTAAAATCTGATGAATCCCCAAGACCTGATGGAATGCATCCTGGGTTACTGAAAAGAAGTAACTACTGAGGTAATGGATGCTCTTGCAGTATAACCCAAGAGGTTCTACTATCTGGAAAACTGCCAAATTAATGATTTGATTTTTAAGAAAGAAAGGAGGAAAGAGCGAAAAATAAAATACTTGTTGCCTGTTGGATTCAAGTTTGTTATTGGGAAGTTACTAGAGTCTATGGTAAATGATCAAATAGCAGCATATTTAGAATTGTGTAATTTGATCAGAGTCGGCAGGGAGTAACGAAGAGGCATCGAATCATTCAGGGGAAAATTCATTGCAATGTTCGAGAAAGTAAAAAGCAGGATATATAAAGTAGTGGATGGGTCACATTTGAATTTTAAGAATCCGTTTGTTAGGAAATTATACATTACATTATTCAATGCCATAAAAGCCCATGGTGTTGAAGATAGTCTGTTCGCATCGATAGCAGATTGGCTAACTAATTAAGTCAATGCAGTTATAATAGGGCATTTCAGGGGAGCAACTTGTAAACAGAGGCGAAACGCTGGCATCAGGACTGAGGCCACAATTGTTTACAATGGATAATAATAATTTAGATGCATGAAGTGAATGCATAATAGCTGTGATTGCGAATGATGCATAAATAAAATTGCGCAATTAAAAATGCCTCCAGAGGGGTCGAGACAGTTCAAGTCAGTGGGAAGAAAAAATGGTGACACATGTCATGTAACGTGGGGAAAAGTGAGGCCATGTTCTTTGGAAGGAAGAATTGATGAAATGAATATTGTTTAAATGGAACGGGATGCATTCCAGAAGTGTTTCGAAGTCCTAATGCAAAAGTCTTTCATAAAAGATCATGCATTTGCAAAGCGTAATAGGGAAGTCCAACAAAATTATTTTCTTCATCGCTAAGGAAATAGGGGATATAAGTAGCAAAGTCTTGCTAAATCTATACACACTGACAGTCAGACCAAGAATCGAATTCTGCGCAGTGTTATGTGACTGTGTAAAGGAAAGCACAACGAGACCTATTAAGAATATTAACTAGGGAATTGCCGAGTATGAAAAGTATCTTTCGTAAGGCGCTTTAATAGGTTGGGCCAGTCCTCAGTGCAGTTTGGAAGTATGAGAAGAAACTTTAATAAAATATATGGGATTTTTTGGGAATTGACATGTTAGGTGCAGAAAGGTTGATTTCCCTTATGGGACATAGTAGGACAAGCGAATAAACTTAGAATAAAGTAGTCTTGATTGAGACAAATTTGAGATGGATGTTTTGCTCTCAGGGGACTGTAGAGTGTGGGTCATTAAAGATGCTCGAGACTGAGAGACTTTTTTAAATCGGGAAGTGAATCGAGAATTGCGGTGAAAAAGCAGGAAAATATATTTGAGATTGTCAGATCAGCTATGAGCTCATTGAATGCTGGAGCAGAACGGAAGGTCTGAAAGTCCTGAAGACATCTGGTGGTAAGCACTAAGCATCGAGGTGGAGAGGAAATTGAGATCGGGCTAAAATTGAATAAAATTGTAAGCTATTTTTCTTCACCTGAACAGACAGACATGCTGTAACACCTGTTTTAGACTAGATCACCACATTTGCTGTATTTTGCTTTAGTTGTCAAGTAATGGACATTCATGGCATAACAAGATGAACATGAGATTTATTTTCTGGAAGGTCCTTTGTTAATACGTTGAACAGAGTTGAAGCTATTACTGAGTGTTATAGTTACTCATTAGCCTAGTTTTGTTCATGTATCTCTCTCTCTCGCACAAAGTGATTCCTAGATTGCAATGACTATTTTAACAGGGTTCCATAAACAGGTTGCCATTACTCTCCAGATATATCTGGAGTATATAGATATACTCTGGAGTATATCTATATGCTCCAGATATATCATATATCATCTGGAGTGATACATGAGTAGGCCATAAAAGCTTCATTGGATTAGAGACAACCATCTTCCAATCACACTCAATTGGTCATACAGATATTTTGGCAGAAAGGCCTATCAATATTTCAGAGATAGTAGGAACTGCAGATGCTGGAGAATCTGAGATAACAAGGTGTAGAGCTGGATGAACACAGCAGGCCAAGCAGCAACAGAGGAGCAGGAAAGCTGACGTTTCGGGCCTAGACCCTTCTTCAGAAAATGAAGAAGAGTCCAGGCCCAAAACGTCAGCCTTCCTGCTCCTATGATGCTGCTTGCCCTTCTGCGTTCATCCAGCTCCACACCTTGTTACTTAGGCCGATCAAGTGTTCATTTCCAGAATTTCTGTGCGTGACCCCCTGACATGTTTGCTTTGTCAGCATTTATGTCTTTCCTTTCAGAAATATGAGGTCGAGGACAAGATACTCAAACATATTAAGACATGCAGAAAACAGTGAAATCTGTTTGACAATTTGCTAAGTGTAATGAATTTTTCAATATCTTGGTAATGTTTCAAAAGTTTGGCCTTCTGTACACCTTCTGGAATGAGTTCATATTGGTTATTCTTCTGTGGCATAAACTCATCTAGGCATGAGAACGGAAGCTAGGTTGCTTCAATAGTTTTGACTGAGCCCAGGGCTCCTCCGCTCTGCTGTTTCCTTTTTTCTTCTTCTGTATACATCTACGCTTTTTTAAAAAAAAAATTCTATGTTCTTTAAAGCCTGGAGAGTGATGGGTGAAGGAGGAGGCTTATAGTCGCAGCGGCAGCAATGCCAGGATAAGCCGACCACAATGCCACCGCAGCCCAGAATCTCCTGGTGAGCGGAGAGCAGGTCCCTGGTGGACTGCCAGAGAACGGACCCGTTGACTGAAGCCGAGGCTTCAAGTCTGCAATTACTGGAGAAGAGGACGCATCAGCGAGAAGGGGAGGATGGTGACTGGGCCTGGAGGAGCAGTGGGCGAGGAACAGGAGGTACAGAATTCGCGCATCCACGTGACATGACTGCAGTTCTGACTTGGCAGCCATTGCGGTGGAGGCGGCGGAAGCCGGTAACTGACACAGGGGCAACTGAGGATGAGCAACATGAACGAAGGAAGTTAAACTCCACTGCAGTAAAGTCATTACTCATATTTAGTGTCTTAAGATGGTGCAGAAGCATAGTAACACATGAAAACAACACTTTATGATTGTGTTTTTAGGTGCATCTGACAATAAATCAAAATAAGACCTGTCATTCACATTTGCCAAAATTCAAGTTGCTTCCTCCAGCTTGTTAACGTTGAAAGGAATGGGTCATTGATGTTGCACTGGTTACTGGCAAAGCTTTATCCCCAGTTCTTCACAAATTTTATTTTATGTCCCAGAAGTGTCTGAGCTACTTGACGCATGTGCCGCGTAACTGAATTCCAGTTAAATGATCCGCGATTTAATATTGATGGTTTTGGCGCCTCTGTGAAGCAATTCATCTGCTTCATTTCAGTTCATACCTCAGATGTCCAGCTTTGGGTATTTTTCTGCATTGATTTCCTGAAACTAACGAGTGTTGTTACAAAACATATTTTCGATCTTTGCACGGTGGACTTTTTAAGAGTCGAAAGGTCACTGTCTGTAAAGGCACGCCCCTTCAATCCGCCCATATACGCATACCAGATATTTGATGGCATCTTTGGCGTCATTTTCGAATTTCGTCTCAAAATGTACTTTTTTGTCAATATTCTTTCTGATAGTTCTGCATCTTTGTTGGATCCGGCCTGACAATTCAGCTGTTCACATCAGAGTCTAGTATTTCTCCTTGCAGAACAGCCTCTCCACAACCACGGCCAACCCCTCCTCTCGCAAACACACAGGCAGCGTACAAACACTACACATATGTGACAGAGAATAGATTATTTTGCTGAACCAGTCAAAGGTGAAACACAAGACGTTTTATCTTACCCTATTTACTGTTATGCCTTTTATTACACCCGGCTCAACACCAAAGGCTACAGTTTGCACTTCTTAAATTCCATGCATGCCCATTTCCCTTTCGAAAGGAATTAAGCCAGAGTTTACCATTAATTTAAACGCATTAATTGCGCCTTTTCCTTTCTACAGCGATTGGGCCGTTGTAATGATTCAAAGCTGAGTTAAAAAGGTTTTCATAGATAACTGCATATGCGACGAGTAATGGAAAGCAAAGTGAAGTTGAGAAAAACAGCATGCCAATTGTGTCCTCATCAAATGGTCCAGAAGGATCTAACAGAAAAAAAAAGATTCTTATTATCCTTTAATTTTCCCTTTTACCTCATTAACTGCCAATAAATAAAGCTTCAATACTAAAACAATTGTTTTTGTTTTCAAACTTCTATCAGCTTGACACTTTATTTAGCTCTATTCCACTACAGACCTATAACTATCTGTGACAGCTGTACAGTTCCAATAAGGGCCTAGTGAATGGCTCATTTTCAATATTTGACCAACAGTGTGCTTTCAATCCATTGCCTATGATATCAGGCAGATTCTTCACTTGCGAAGATCAGTTGGGAAGAGATTTGTCAGCGATTTCATTGACACAACCGTTGGTGGCTGTAGAGTCCTATTCTGGACCTGCAGATCCTGGGGTAGTGCAGGCAGGGGAATGTTCCGGACAGTGGGGCTTGAGATAAGAGCTCCTTCATGCGTTTCTGTCTGTCCTGTGCAGCTGCTCTCCTCGAACATTTGAACTGTTCTATCACCATCATAGTTTTCTTCCGTCATGCGTCCCTGTCAGAGGCCAGCTTTTGCCATTCCGTTGAGGTGATGCTGGCCTGAGACAGCTGTTGCTTCAATTGGTCCTTGTAGCACTTGTGCGGGGCACCGTGGTTTCTTTTGCCATCGCAGGGTTCCCCAAAGAACACTGTCTTGGGTATTCTGGTGTTGATCATCCGCGATACGTGACCCGACCATCGAAGTTGCTTCAGTAGAAGGGTCACTTCGATACTGGGAAGCTGGGCCTTTTTCAGCACTTTGTTGTTAGAGACGTGGTCCTGCCAGGTGATGCCCAATATAGAGCGCAGGCAACGTTGGTGGAATCGTTCCAGCAGCTGCATCTGTTTCCGATATAGAACCAGGCCTCGGAGCCGTAGAGCATACATAAGCGTAAAAAGCATTCCAAATCCTACCTTTCTTTTCAGCTTGACTTTCTCTACAGTACTCCTGAACCGTTCAACATGCTTTTAGTAATCTAACATGAAAAAAATCTTCTGCATCATCTTTAATTACTTTATGTTCAATTGATGATTCATTGTTTTCCTGCGTTTTTGTAAATAAAAATAAATATTAAAAAAGGTTGCAATAGACAATAGGTGCTGGAGTAGGCCATTCGGCCCTTCGAGCCAGCACCACCATTCATTATGATCATGGCTGATCATCCACAATCAATATCCTGTTCCTGCCTTATCCCCATAACCCTTGATTCCACTATCTTTAAGAGCTCTGTCTATCTCTTTCTTGAAAGCATCCAGAGACTTGGCCTCCACTGCCTTCTGGGGCAGAGCATTCCATATATCCACCACTCTCTGGGTGAAGATGCTTTTCCTCAACTCTGTTCTAAATGGCCTACCCCTTATTTTTAAACTGTGTCCTCTGGTCCTGGACTCACTCATCAGTGGAAACATGCTTCCTGCCTCCACAGTGTCCAATCCCTTAATAATCTTATACGTCTCAATCAGATCCCCTCTCATCCTTCTAAGCTCAAGAGTATACAAGCCCAGTCGCTCCTATCTTTCAACATATGATAGTCCCGCCATTCCGTGAATTGATCTCATGAACCTACGCTGCACTCCCTCAATAGCAAGAATGTCCTTCCTCAAATTTGGAGACCAAAACTGCACACAATACGCCAGGTGCGGTCTCACCAGGGCCCTGTACAGCTGCAGAAGGACCTCTTTGCTCCTATACTCAATTCCTCTTGTGATGAAGGCCAGCATGCTATTAGCTTTCTTCACTACCTGCTGTACCTGCATGCTTGCGTTCATTGACTGATGTACAAGAACACGTAGTTCTCGTTGTACTTCCCCTTTACCTAACTTGACTCCATTGAGATAGTAATCTGCCTTCCTGTTCTTGCCACCAACCTGTATAACCACACATTTATCCACACTAAACTGCATCTGCCATGCATCCGTCCACTCACCTAGCCTGTCCAAGTCACCCTGTATTCTAATAACATCCTCCTCACATTTCACACTGCCACCCAACTTTGTGTCATCAGCAAATTTGCTAATATTACTTCTAATGCCTTTGTGTATATCATTTATATATATCGTAAACAGTTGCGGTCCCAGCACTGAACCTTGTGGTACCCCACTGGTCACTGCCTGCCATTCCGAAAGGGATCCATTTATCACTACTCTTTGCTTCCTGTCAGCCAGCCAATTTTCAATCCAACTCAGTATTTTGCCCCCAATACCATGTGCCCTAATTTTGTTCACCAATCTCCTATGCGGGACCTTATCAAAGGCTTTCTGAAAGTCCAGGTATACTACATCCACTGGGTCTCCCCTATCCATCTTCATAGACACATCCTCAAAAAATTCCAGAGGATTAGTCAAGCATGATTTCCCCTTCATAAATCCATGCTGACTCTGACCTATTCTGTTACTGCTATCCAAATGAATCGTAATTTCATCTTTTATAATTGACTCCAGCATCTTTCCCAGCACTGATGTCAGGCTAACCGGTCTGTAATTTCCTGTTTTCTCTCTCCCTCCTTTCTTGAAAAGTGGGACAACATTTGCCACCCTCCAATCCGCAGGAACTTGTATGTTAGGCAGCACATAGATTGTTCCATAGATGCCCTGGAATCTTATGTTCTTTTTTGTTACTTCACAGATGAAGTAGATTGGCAAACATCACAAATTGTTGTTCCGTACCATAATAAATGATCGATTTTTACGATATTCACTGCCAATTTTGAAAATGTTTACAAAAGTTGTATCAATTCCCTCGGAGCATGACTTCAGAGAAAGTCACAATTTAATAAATAACCACTGCCAAGAACAAAACAAAGATGCTATTAGCTTCATAGACATGTGCAAGCATAGGCAATTATAGTACAGAAGGAGGTCATTCCACATATCATGTCTGTGCCAGTCAGCAACGTTCTGACTACATTAATCTAAATTTACATCTTTGTGCCATAGCTCTGAAGTGCCTGTGAACGCTAATGAGTATCTAACTACTGCTTCAATATCACAAGTGTTTCTGATTCAAGCATTTATAGATCAAGATGTTGCTGACACCGTGAGACTCCTTGCAATCTCCCTACAACTAATTTAACTCTGAAATTTCTTATAACCTTTTGACACTTTTAAACTTAAATTGTCGATCTGTTAAAATGACTAAAATGAGTAAAATTACTGTTCTTTTACTTTTTTACAATATTTGATCTGCATATTTTTGCTGTTATGATTTGCCTGTGCTGCCTGTAAACAAAGTGTTTTACTGTACTCCAGTACGCGTGACAATCAATCAATCAAACAAGCAATCAATAATGCCAGGTATTGACTGCCAGTTCGCCAACTTCCTTTGATTGGGAAGAAAAATACTATCAACACACCTCTCAGCCTTCTACATTTTGTTTAAATCTATGATAATCATTCATTAATAATTTTAAAAAATCCAAACAATCAGACAATTATAGACTCGGGAATATTGCAACCTTTCCAACACCAAGAAAGACAATTCCAGACAATCAAATAACTCACACGGCTTAGAATTTCCAGCCCAAGCAGCATCCTGATGAATCTCTGCACTGTGCCTATTGTGAACGCATCCTTTCCATAATATTGTGAGCAGTAATTCAAACAGCTATCCACATGTACCTTAACCAGCGCTTAATATGATGTTTTCAATTTTCACAAATTCCCCTGGAAGAAAAAGAACATCGAACAGTCCAGCCCACTTTACTGAAATTGGAGACAATTCATCAACTGGTCAATCAGTTGAATTTCTCTCTATCTTAATTGATTACAATGAATGCCTCACCTAATCACTGAAGTTTGCTAACAACACTGGTTTTGGCTCAATTCATGAAGAATAAAGAGCCTTGTTTTGCCTTGAAGTTCTTAAGGAATTCTTCACAATCAATGCATAGCAAGTTTGGCATTAAAAGAAGCAGAAATTTGGAGAAAATTAAGTATGAGAGTAAGATAGCTAGCAATGCAAAATAAGATTACAAGAATATCTTAAAGGTAAGAGAAAGGCAAGAGTGGGCATTTGACTGCTGAAAAATAGGGCTGGAGAATTAGTAATTGAGAACACTTTGCACTAGTTTTCACAGAGGAAGGCATCGACAAAATTTCAGAACTTCAACCATCAAGGGGGCAGAGGCGAGTGTAATGGCCTCCACTCGGGAGAATTCGCATGGGAAGCTTAAAAGTGGGAATGAGGGAAATAACCTGGGCCAGACTGAATACATTCCGGTGTTTTGAAAGTGAAACTGAGGATATTATGGATGCTTTGATGATAATCTTTCCTTTGAGTTAGGGAGGATCTCAGAGGAGAATGGCTAATATATGACTGCTGTTTAAAAATAGAAGGCATAAGACAGGAACTGTAGGTTGGTTAGCCTGATCTTACATATTAGCAAGATTTTCAAATCAACTTTTAAGGATTACTATCGATTACTTATAAGTATACAGTAAAATAGAACAGAGTCAACAAACCATCATCAAGAGGATGCCATGCCTGACAACTCTGTTTGGATGCTTTGAAGAGTCAACGATCAAGCTAGACAAAGGTGTTCCAGTGTAAGTGATCTACTGGATCTCAAGAAGGCTGTCGAAAGGATGCCACACAGCTGGTGTCAAATAAGTTAAGAAGTGATAACAAAGTGTGTAGCTGGATGAACACAGCAGGTCAAGCAGCATCTCAGGAGCACTAACACTGATGTTTCGGGCCTAGACCTTTCATCAGAGAGAACTTGACTGCAGAATGCAGAGAGTAGAAAAATGGGTCTTCTCAGGATAACAGCTGCTGAATACTCAAGTTTGGCAGTGGTCAGTATTAAGTATTAATGAAGGAACTAAGAGCATTCCTGGTAATTTTGCATGACATACATATAGGTGAAAGGACAGGTACTGTTGAGACCAATTGAACTTAAATCTGATTGTTTTGATAACCTCTAGCCATGGCATTGTAAGGAAATTTATATATCATCCAATGTATACAAGGAGCGAGCTCTTGAAAATCAGTATGACTGCGAACTATCATCTGAGAAATAAGCATCTAGTTCTCTGAAAAAATTGCTAAGGTCTCTATGAAAGCAGCACCTATGCAAAACAAAAGGTACCACGGTACTTCTAGCTAAGAGCCCTCACACAGAAAACATCCCTGACAGCTGGTTCAGCTGAAGAAATGCATTTATGACATGAAAACAGCAAAAGATAATTGTGTATACTTTGACAAAGTTTTAATTACTTTTTCTTATCACTTGGGTTGTAAAAGTGGGACTTGTGTTTATTGCAATAGCATAGCTGTAGAATTTTGTTCAGCTAAGGAATAGTTAGGAGTTTGTGGTGGGGGGTAGATTTGTTCAGTTTATTAGTAGTTCTGTTAATTAATTCACTGTTAGGGCTAAATGAATAAATTGTTACTTGTCTCTTATGAAGTGAATATCAGGGTTTTCCTTCATTTAATTTCCCCTTCTCTGTAACAGTTTAGGGGCTCAAGTCCGGAATCTGGCAGATTCTTCTACAGGATCTGAACAAATATGAAAAGAATTGGATAGATTTGAACAGACTTGGGGATTATTGTCCTTGCTCTTTAAATATAACTTACGTGAGAAAACCGTGTTTAAGTAACTTGTAGTTGGTTAAATCAAAAGTGATGGAAATGGCTCTTAACATTGCTAAAGAGGTTCTGGGATTTGAAGATGCTTCTGAAATTTGAAAGAAAGTTTAGCAAAATGGAGAAAAGACATACATTTAGAAGTAGTAAGCTGGCTAACAGTGGGTTAAAATGGGGACAAGAGGAAAGCTGAAGTATTAAAGTCATTGGTCACACATTTAGGTATTTCAGAGAAACAGGAAATGTAGATGAGCTAAAGAAAAATAATGCAAGTAAGGCAACTGGAGTTAGAGAATGAAAGGGAGATTAAACAATTTGAATAATGGTTACAAATAGAGGAAACACAAAAAGAAAGAGAAAGAAGAGAGGGAAATGAAACAGGGAGAGAAAGTGCAAAAGAGAGAGAAGAAAGGAAAGAATGTGTGAGGATGAGCAACTCATCTTAGCCTTATATACGTCCAAACAAAAATATGTGGAGGCCTTTTGTATTTCATTGAAGAAATTGTCTAGGCAGATGAGTTGGCCAGACAATGCATGGGTAAAGTTAATTCAGACAAAGTTGACAGGCAGGGCTGGCGAGGTGTTTGCAGCGCTGTTGGGTGAGGTGACAGGAGATTATGAAGGAGTGCAACAGGCTGTTTTGAGTAAAAACCAAAAGAATTGCGAATGCTTTAAATCAGGAACAAAGACAAGGTTGTTGAAAAAGCTCAGCAGGTCTGGCAGCATCTGTGAAGCTATGAACAGAGTCAGCGTTCCCGGTCTAGTGACCCTTCCCCAGAACAGGTTGCTTTGAGTGTCTACGAATTGGTATCAGAAGAATATAGACAATGGTTCAGAAATATAAGGAAGTAACCAGGTAAGATTAAGTCGAATTTGAAAGAATTAAACATAGCCACTTTGATAGATGAGTAAGAGCATTAAAGACAGAAAAGACAAATAAGTTCCTTGGGGGTATGATTCTGCCAGAAGAGTTAAAAAGAAAACTCACTTCCAGAAATGATAATAGCTCAATTTGAGGAACAGAATGATTGACGACAACTGCTGAGATGGCAGACGAATGTGCATTAGTATATATATCAAAATTTAGCTTCCAACAGCAATTTCATTCCACACGGGATAGAAGTTGGAAAAAGGGAGATCCTTCAATGAAAAAACAAAAAGTAGATCACACTGGGAACAGTATACAACTGGTGAAAAAAACAAACCCAAGAGGTGCAAAGGAGGTGAAAGACCTCAGGTGTTTTTACTGAAATCGAATGAGACACATGTAGTCACAGTGTTGGTGGTTGAAGAAAGGCACTGGGAAAAAAAAAGAATGTGGTAAAAGAGGCTGAACCAGCATGATAGTTGAGGTAGTGAAAGAGGAGTTGAGGAACTGCATAGAGAGTGCATAGCCTGTTCACAGCCTGGATAGTGAGATGGTGCCCGACCTCTAGAAAGTCTTCACCTCTGTGAGTACAGTTTACTCAGGAAGAACAGGGAAAGAGGTAAAGAAGTTAAAGTATTGAGAGGTGTGGGAGATGGTCATTCTCTAATAATGAGAGATGAATATATTTGCACTACTTATAAAATATTACCAGAGAGTGTTAATCTGTGGATTAAATTGAGACAGATTTAGTCTTCCTCGGTGAAAGATCAGGTTGGAAAGTCCAACCTAGGCTGGAGAAGTGACAGTGGGAGAGATTAAAAGAGTGTCTATTCCAGGAATACAGTTTTATCTGAGAAACCACTTAGCAGGATCAACGGTGGGACCGACATCCCTTGCAGCGTAGGAGCCGAAGGACACCCAGGGAACTGAAGAGCTCAATGAAAAATACCCTGGAATTTTCTGGCCTGCTTAACAAGATTCCAACATCATAAGTTACAGCAAGAAGGAAAAAAAAGAGAGATAAAGGAATTGAGGCCAGTTAGCTGACACCCTGTTTGATGAAATGGTAAAGAAAAAGCCTGAACAGGTAAAGGATCACGGAGAGGTGTTAAATTATGAAAGATTAATAGAATTATAACAAAAAGGAGGCAATTAAAATTTATATTATAAAGTACATTTGGGAAAGGAATCAGAATGTATTCCTAAATGTTATTACCTTAAGGATAGAATCCTAAGGTGAAAATGGTGACTGTGGCAGGTTAGTGCAGAGGAAAAATAGGTGGAAGTTGCGGGTAGGGTTGCGGGTAGCACATGAATTGTCTGTGGGAGGTCAGGTAAGAGTGAGGAAGACTCAGGCTAAGATACAAAAGCCTTTCTATTGGCGTGCATTACACAAAGGTGCGTTTGAATTTTGTCATTTCTGTCATTTGTGTCAAATGGGAGGAAAGCCACAGGCAGTAATAAAACTAACACCTTTGATCCCATTCCATTTCATGCAGGTTATAATTTATTGTGTAAGTTCCCTCTCTAAAACCAAAAGCAGAAACCAATATTTTCTGACCACGATGGATGTGTCTACTAAATTCCTGGACTTAATTCCATTATGACATTTTAAGGCACAAAGGGTGTGGAGGTGTTGTTTGCTTTCTTTACACGTTATGGATTACCCACGGAGATTCAGTGACACCGAGGGTCAAACTTTACTGTCAAATTGTTTAAGGGGGTCATGGATAGTCTAGGCATCCAACGCTTTGAATGAAATACATACCATTCTGCGTCCCAGGGAGCATGGGAAGGGTGGCATCAGACCCCAAAGACCATGCCAACAGCTTGTTGCTAGGATCACTCAAATGATTGGGATAAAGGTATCCCGTTTTACTTTGTTTGCCATTAGAAATTTTTGACATGAATTGACTCACTTTACTTCATTTGAGTTGATATTTGGACACGAATTAAGAAGAAATTTGAATTAATTAAGGAAAAGTTGATAGGTTAGAAGCCAGAGATCACACAGCTGGAACATATATTTGAGGTGAGAGAGAGATTAAACAGAGTAGCCGAAGAAGCTAGAAAACACCTAAAGTTGGCACAACATTGAGTGAAGCAAGAAGCAGGCTGGAAATCTAAAATTTGCAAGTTTGCCTGTGGGGGATGAAAAAAAAAGTATTTGTGCTATTACCAGTGTTTGGCTATCCCATCAAAGCAAGGTTTAGTGGTTCATTTCAGATTGAGAAGAAGTTAAGTTAAGTGAATTATCTGGTAAAAAATGCCAGAGAAGAAAGACAGGGAACCAAAGAAACAGATGTTAGTTACTATGACAGAGTAAGGAATCAAATCCAAATATTTTTCTTCGATGTGCCTTAAAATAAGTTAAATAATGCAGAAGTCTGTAGAGAATGGGATTGGATAGTGAGCTATCTGTCTCAGGAAAGTATAACTGAAAGGCTTGTTGCAACAATATGAGGCCGTATGTAGGAATAGAATGGGAAAGGCTAATATTCGAGTACCTGAGGTTGAAGTAGTGAATGCTGTTCCAATAAAACAACACCCTACCAGCTTACCCCTCTCAACATCACACAGATACAGGACGAAGCAAAAGTGGTGCTCTAAGAAGACACCATCGAGCCAAGTCAAATCAAATAGAGTTTACCGATCTTGTTCATTCCCAAACTTGATGGTAGTCAACAATTCAGCATGGATTATTGGAAGGTCAACACCATAATTAAATTAGGGTCATGCCCAGTTCCAAGGCTGGAGGATTGTGTGGAAAGTGTTGGACAAGCTACCTACATTACAACATTGAACATACTTTGTGGTTATTGGCAAATATGTTTCTTGCAGAGAGCAAAAGGCATTTCTGTGTTTGTGAGCCCAAATGAGTTATATCTCATTAAAGTAATTCCATTTGAAATAAAGAAAGCACCAGCCATATTTCAAAGACTTGTGAACAGAGATATGGCAGGATTGACTATATATACATAGAAAGATTGGCAACAAAAAGGTGTGACCAATATTCACTCATCTCCATCCACGTGGATAAGGAAAACTACCATTTCAACTGGGACAACACCAGGATCCTGGGATGGGCAAAGCAGAGACAAGCACAGAAATTCTTACAAACCTGGTACTCCACTAAGTAAGCCATCAATGAACACATAGAGCAGAGCAATGAAATATCTGCTGAACAATGAACCAGCTCAGTGAACCGTATCAACACTCTTTCAATTTTGCAAATATTTAAGGATAAGAATTCAATATTATTTTGTTGGAATCTTATCTTTCAGGCTTTTAATTTACAGTTTGTACATGTTTCAGGTCATAAAAATGCTGTTGCCTGTGCATTATCACGGGTTTAAAAGAAAATGCATAGATAAGATGGAACCAGTGCAGTCCAATGTTATACATGTATGCACAATTATAATGAAAGTATACATTTAGATTACTACCCTACGTATCTCGTGATAATGGTGCTAAGAATGTTTTAAAAAAAGCTATCTTTTCAGCGTAGTTTTATTTTTCTGAAGTTGGGAGGTGTTATGATGATATTTAGAGCAATCAAAAATTGAAAGGCAGGAAGCCGGAATTTTATTGTTAAAATCAAGGAATCAAGAGTGCATGATTCCTTCGAGTGGTAAAGTGATTTTCTAAGGTTAGAAATATTATAAATAACAAAAAAAGTTTCATGTATGTAGCTGAAGATGTGCAGCCGCTCAAAAATTGAAACATGTATCAGTTAGAAGTGTGAGTGCCAACCTTAGGCTTGTTTTGATGTTTTGGCAACTAGCTGGAATCAGCCAACTAATTTAAACCAAGCACCTCATGATTGAAAACCATTGAATTCAAATCTGATGGTTTTGGAACCCTCTGACCAATGGTATTGTAATAAAATTGATACAATATATAACAAAATTGTTTTTGAACTTCAGTGTGACAGCTAACCATCATATGAGGAATAAGCATCTTGCTCTCACAAGAAGTTGCTAAGCTCTTTAAGGAACCACAGCCTAACCATAAAAGTGCAGAAGAGTGCGGAAATAGGGCAGATGTAATTGAGGGCATTCTTACTTACAGAGGAGGGGAGATGTTGGTAGCTTAATTAGGATGATATCTGGGATGTCTTGAATAGAATGCCTCGTTCTGGGTGCAGATGCAGTGGAGGCAGAGGAATTGGGGTTATAGAACAGCATTTTTGCGGGAGGATGGGTGAGAGGAGGCAGAGTCGAGGTAGCTGTGGAAGTCAGTGGCCTTATAATGGATGTCAGTGGTAAGTCAGCCCTGACAGTGTGTATCCACCTGAAATATTGTCTTTTCTCCTCCTCTGATGCTGTCTGACCTGCTGTGCTTTTCTAGCCTCACACATATAAAACCTAATACGGGAGATATAAATCTCAACAAATTGTACTAAAGTCTGAAAAATACAATTCAATTATAAAAAAAAATATTGTGACAAATCTAACTCTAAGATAAGGTGTCTACTGTCGTGGAAGCAAGCAAACAGCATAATTGGTGTAATACAGTATTTGAGAAGAATTCAGATGCAAATCCTTCTTTTGGGAATGTAAACGATTGCCTAAACAAAGCAGAATCAACACTGGCAAATGTGTGAATGGTGTAATTTAGTTGATTCAGAATTGTATCAGGTGCCTTTCTGGAGTACCCTGTGAATGGCTTCAGGTTCATATGCTTAATCCTGATGCCCAATGGGACATGAAGTAACGTTGAATTTTGCTTACCGATCAAAAGGATATATTTGTGCCAAAAATATGTTGCCACATTTCAATATATCCAATCTAAGAAATGAAATAAGGCTTAAAAAAAGATGCACTGAGATTATTCAGGTTTCAAACAGCTTAAATGGTTGAAATTCATTTAGACATCTCACCACAATGTGTATTAGAAGCACATTTACATTTCTTTGCAACAGGATGTCTAATTCTTCTTACCTAATGATTCTTGTCTGTTTATTATGGTCATCAGGATGAGTAATTATTCTCTATTTAGTTCAAGTGGATCTTGCTGTAAGGTGCATCTGTGCAGTAAGAAATCAGATTCCACACACTCTGGATGGCAACTGTACATTGTATGGGCCTGTTATAAGTGACAGATATTCTGTGTGAATTGCACTAACGCCTGGTGTATCTGGATGTCATTTGTGCCTGTGACACCACAAATTCATTTGAAACCTAAAGTACATTATTCAAGTTTCTAGTCAATAACATTTATACCAGTTAACTAGCAGGCAATGATCATCTGTAAGAGAGAGAGAGAGAGAGAGAGAGAGGGGGCGAGCAAGAGAGAGAGAGATTCATAGAATTCTAACAAACTATTAAAAGAGATTTGTGCAAATAATACATATGGAATGACATTAAATTGTAGTTTTGAACTATAGCTCTTTTGCAGAAGTAGAAAACTTGCAATATTCTAAATCTAATTACATTTACAATTGAAACTGCTTAAATTTTTAATTCCAAAAGGAAACATTAATAAAATAAGTCTGTAACACAATGAAGGAGTTACGTAAGTTGTTTACAATGGATGCATTCTTTTCGTACACCAGAGATTTCTCAATTTATATATTACGAACAGATGTAAACGTACATAATGAGTGCGAATCTCATTAACAGTCAAAGTAAACTCTCATACAATATGGAGCGGCCAATTGTTGTTCAGATATCAGACATTTATTATCCATTTTTGGCCACTGTCGGCGTACCTGGTAAGTTATTACTTCAATTACCAGTTGATTATTTCCTTTTAATATTATTTTTAGTTGATGACATTAGTTAAATAAATAACAACTTAAAATGTGAGGCAAGCCTCCATATATTCATCAGAAAGTGTTTGCCTGCAGTTCCAATATCAAGAATTAGTCTAATATGGTGTTATTTGTCTAGCAAGTGTTTACACAGGGTAAATGTCTGAGCATTCTTGGTTATGTTCCAGTATTTGCATGACCAAGGAATGCTTATGTCTATACTTCAAATTGACAGCTCTTATTTTATAAAGGCTACTGGAACCTTAACAAATCTGCGAGTTCCAATCTCGCAGACTGAGTACTTCAGACAGCTGAACTTCACTGGTAGAGCTAGGAAGAACTGCTGAGAAGCACAAAAGCTGATGCTTTGGGCTGGGATCCTTCTTCACTTCCCGATCTGAAATGTCAGCTTTCCTGCTCATCTGATGCTGTCTGGCCTGCTGTGTTCCTCCAGCTCCAAAGTGTGTTATCTCAGACTCCAGCATCGATAATTCTTACTATCTCTGATTTTATAAACCCACTGCAAGGCCGAAGAAGGCTCTTGACCTGAAACATCAGCTTTCCTGCTCCTCTGATGCTGCCTGGACTGCTGTGTTCCTCCACCTCCCCTCTGTGTTATCTGAACTTTGCCGGCAGCTGTGCATACTTACATGTAACAAAGTTGATCAGGCCTGTTCTGTTTTAGAATCCCAACTTTAATTTTTATTAATTCCTTTCCACTACCTTGGAAATTTCCGTAACTTCCTAAAGGGAATATCATACTGTATTGGTTTGTCTATCAGTTCTATTCCACAACAGGAATGAGGCCAGTCTGAAAAGTCCAATGGTTAAGTGCAATCAGTCATCACCGGTATATGAAGAATTCTTAATTGTTTCACATAGCACAATCTTGTTTGCATACAATGTGTGTGTTTTTTAATTACACCTCTGAGTATTGCTATATTCATTATGTTTAGACATTAATGTAGATTCAGCTTTGAGTTCTACCACACTATTGATGCAGCCAAGATGAATGGATATATTTGCAGCTGATTGTTTCAATTAAATTACATCTGTGAATCTACTAGGACACTTGGAAACACTATCTTAAATATTCACACAATTAAATGTTGACTTCTCATCATCTCAACTGAGAAAACATTTCAAATTTACTCTCAAATTTATTTTTGTTCATTTTGCAGCCAATGTACTGACAATTATTGTTCTTGCACGTGGAAACTGTGGTCTTTCAAAATGTATCACTTGTTACCTGCTGAGCATGACAGTGGCAGACTTTCTGGTTCTTCTATTTGATGTAATATTGTATGAGATTAAGAATGTTTATTTTCCATACTCATTTCTGAATCATACTCCTATTTGCAGCCTGAACCTAGTTCTGATCTTTGCTTCAATTGATTGTTCTGTATGGTTTACTGTAGCTTTTACCTTTGACCGATTTGTTGCCATTTGTTGTCAAAAGCTGCAAACAAAATATTGCACCGAACGAACTGCTGTTATCATGATTGGAGTTGTGACCTCTCTAAGTGTGTTACAGAGTATTCCAGTTTACTTTGTATATGTACCTCGAGAAATAATTGACAATGTACCTTGGTCCTGCTATGTAAAAACGAGCTTCTACACATCACCTTTATGGGCAGCATTAATGTGGTTGAGATCAATTTTAACCCCATTTATTCCATTTATTCTAATTTTACTGCTAAATGCTCTGACGATAAGGAACATTATATTAGCTAGTAGAGTGAGGAGGGGGCTACGAGGAAATAAAACTGTTGAGAAACACAATGACCCAGAAATGGAGAATCGAAGAAAATCCATTATTTTACTGCTTGCCATATCTGGCAGTTTTATTCTTTTATGGATTGTAACTTTAATTTCTTATGTTTGTGTACATTTTGCAGAAATTCAGTTTTTAGCAGAAGATTACAATTCACCATTCACTATTTTGGAACAATCCGGGTACATGCTCAGTGTGTTGAGCTCTTGCACTAACACATTTATTTATGCAGTGTCACAAAGAAAATTTAGACATGAGCTGTATAATATTTTCAAACACCCTCTCAATTTAATTATATCTTTGTTTAAATAAAATTGTTCCAGGCTTTAATCACAGGTGCGCATTTTATCAGTTCTAGGAAGTAAAATATTGAACAAAGCTGATTTTGTGTCACTATTTATTATTTACACACATAGTAATCAGAAGTGGTGCAAATTTTCCAAGTACTTTGTTATGCTTGGAAGTATACCATCAGTTTTACAAAAAGGAGCAATCTGTCCAGCTGCTTTACTGAAATTAATTGATTGCTTCAGCACAATACAAAGGGAGTTATTGCAGAATTCTTCATGCATACTGCAAGGATAAAGATTGCATTCGGTTGTTCACTTGTTCAAGAAACTGAAGTTCCTTGTGATTAAAATCAATAACCTGTGTTAAGACTGATGATTTGAAGAGTCTAAAACTCTTTCCTCTGATTATGGTCTTTTACAATAATGGGGAAAAAAAGTTATAAAAAATGGCAACTGAATGGCCAGTTAGTAATTACAAACTAAATGTGTAAAATATGCTTGGATTGCTCTTTTTTTCTGTGCCAGCTGTTCAGGCAATTTCATTATTTCATCCCAAAGGCCAATTTCTAAATTAGGCTGTCAGCATCAAAACTTACACTGCAGATCATCTATGGAACACATGGACTGAAGTAAATAAATGCCCTAATGATTTGAATTGAGTGCAGTCCACAAGTTCTGCTAAGCAGAACAGAATTTTTCTTTGTTGGTGTTCTGCACTTGCAGTTCAGCACTTGCAGTTCAGCTCACTGTCTTCATTTTAGAAAATTCATTGCATTTGTTAAAGTAGGTTTATAACTACCCTTGAAGCGTGGTGCAGGGATTCTTTCAACATTGCTAATGTGCAGAAGATTAAAGTAAATTCTAATAATATTTGCCCAGTTCAATGAACTGGTATTCTGCCAAAACTCAAGAATTCACATCAATCCAACCACACCATTAGATAACTTAAAGCTTTTAGCTGAGCAGGCATTGTGCCATAATGCACAATTTGAACAAGGATTTTGGCACAATTTAAAGGTCTTCGAGCAATAGCAGGGAGCAGAAAGAAATCCTGTTCTGGGGCTTGGCAATGGAGTCAGAGGGAATTAGGGCTCAGAAATGCTCAATAATACTAGCAATCACCCCCCACCCCAAAAAAAATCATGACATACATGAAATATTGGATAGACTAAACTGCTCTGGCAGCATCCATCAAGACAGAAAGAGGATATATTTTCAAATCTGATGTTCTTATTGTCTAAATGTCTTGGAGTAGCACACTTTGCAAAGGCAGTTCCTGTTTAAGACTGAGAGTGCCTTTTCCAGTAATCCTCCAGATAGTGTCCAAATGCAAGAACACAGGTTACAACAAAAAAGTGGTTAGAGATGATTTTCTTTTAATTCTCAGAGTAGGTGATAAAATTTCACTCATCCATGCCTCAAAAACATTTGGGAACAAGAATCAGTTTCCAACCAATGCCAATTAATTATCTGGTGTTTACATTATCCACATGTAAAAAAAATCCTCAAAAATATCACCCATATGTAAGTCACTTTATGGTGTGAAACTTGCCCCTTGTTGAATACTCACTTTTAAAATCAACTCCATGTGAATACCTATGGAGTGGGTAATGTTGACCCCTAGCATCCTGAAGTAAAGAAGGGAGTCAGGTTCCAGAAGGCTAGGACAGGTAGGAGGGATAATATTTGGAAAGGGAAAACTGGAGACTTTGCAGCAGGAGCTCTGAAAAATTCTTGAAGTAGGATGAAGTTGGAATATCATGTCATTGCTAATACAACATTTCACACTCCTCAGATATTGTTGGTAATCCTCCCACCAGGGCTCTTCCCCAAGCCTCCCACACATCTCAACAGCTCTTTGGACTCAGTGTCCCCTATTATTAATGTCCTTTTTTATTACCATCATCACTTCTTGTGTTGACTATGTTTAATTCCTTTTACATCAATGACGTTCCCTATCACCATATCTGCCAGTATCATAAATAATGAGATTCATTGGCAGACAATACTTTATCTTTGAAAATTTGGGCAGGCAGATTATTTTTTGTTATTTCCCCCCTTACCTTGTAATTACCTAATGTCAGCTTTTAAAATGATTTCACATTCATCCCACAACACATTACTTTTGAATATTGAGTACAGGAGCGAACAGACACACAGTAAATGGAGAACATGCTTCATTGATTAAAGAAACTGCAGAGCAGAGAACAGTAAAAATAAACACAATACCTCTCATTCATTCAAAAAGTAAATCTTTTGTAAAGTTTCACAGGGGCACTGGCTAGAAAGTCAAATTTAAGCTTGTCCATCCATGTCAACTATTCCTAATCCTGCGGGATGCAGAGACTACTCTATACTCACTGCTCTACACACTTTCCCACTCTGGACTTTATGGAGGAACACTCCCTCGACTTGACACACATCTCCAAGACTGTCAAGACTTTGTGACAAGAAAAAATGTGTTCTTTTCTTATTATTTCCAGGCATAGACTTTCCTTTTCAAAGGTGAAAATAATGCCCATTTCAGCCCACACAGAAATTAAAGTATGAATTGTCAATGAATGCTTCAGAATGAGTGGACATGCTGAATAAAGGGAACAGATCTTGTGCAATAACTTCATTTCAACAGTGCCTCTATTGGACAAAAACATATTAAGGCATTTACAAGTAGCATTATTTAGGCTATATAGGTCAATACACAGGAAAGTGGTGAAGAGGTAGAATTCTTAAGTTTTAAGGGAAGAATGAAAGGTGAAAGGGCAGAAGGATCTAGGTATGACATTCCTGTGATTAAGGCCTAGGCAGCATAAAGTATGACAACCAACAGTGGCACAATTAGAACCAGGAATGTTAAAGTGACTAAAATTAAGAAACAGTTGGACACTATTGGGAGTTTGAAAATAAGTGTGAGAATTTTAAAATTGAGGTGTGGCTTGATTGTAAAATAAATGGTGAAAATGGGTAGCTGAATAAAAAATGATTTCGACAGAGGGAACAATATGGACAGCCAGCCAAATACGTATAGAAAAGTCCTGGTCTGGAGTAACAAAGGCACATGGACAGATCAGTGAGACATATGAGGATTAGCCTAATGTTAAAGAGCTTGAAGTAGATTTAATAATGGCATGTTTATGCGATTGTATATTCAATTTAGAGAGATTTATGACACCAAGTTGGAGAATGGGCCAGTTTAAGCTCGCCCCATTATCAGAACAGGGGTAAATTGCTCAATCACTAGTGAAAAGCAGGCAAAATAAACAGCTTAGGCATCAAGACGTGGTGATGATGTAAGCAGGAGGTTGCTAGCTTGTCTGTGAAAACCAATGTTTTCAGACAATCAGCATCTGGATTGGAAGAATAGAACACAATGAGGAACAGGACAGACATTGGAGGGTATATGTGGCAACTATGTAGGAATGAGAAGTGAAGACAATAATGGTGATTGTCTGGCTATTCTTGGACATATAACAACATAACTAAAAACATCTAAGTGGAGGGACATGGCTGTAACTTGTACCAAAGTCTTTATACCTATCAAAAAGTGACAGGTTCACTTTCTCAAAGTTGCAATTACCCGTTTGGAAGCAACTCTCAATTGATGCCATCTACCGCATACAGAGGCCTGAATAGCAGCTACATAAAAACTCCACCTGCTGCAAGATCCAAAGCATGCACTCCCCACACACTCCAAATGGCACTCATTACCCTGCTGTGCACATGTTGTTAATGAACAGATCCTAAAATTAGGTAGGAGAGAGAAAAAAAAATCACTTAGGATGTCAGCTTTTAATCGACCAGTTCCAATGATGGATAACTAATGATGACCATTTACAAAGGCAAAGATATAGAAGTAACACGCATTTCTCAGTTTTCCCAAAATGAAATCACTAGCTTAAATGTACAGCACATTGAGGTGATAGTAATCAATAGAAGGGAATGGGACATTTTTATTTGTGTGCAGCTGGTGTCAGGATGAAATATCAACAAAGGGAAACATGTTAGTGACCAAGTAAATCTCCTTAAGCACTGCCTCAAAGTCATGCTAGCAAAATTATTAATATCAGCAGAAATAAACCCAAATGAATCCTTTGGTGGATGTACAATACTAACAACAACAAAATTTAACTGCAAGTCATTGGAGAATGTGATGATCTGTCAGCAGGTGGGATGTCTGAGTGAATCCCTTACCACACAGACAGCAGGAGAATGGCCTCTTTCTAGTATGAACCTGCCAGTGTCTCACAAAATTGGGTGAAACAGAAAATATCTTTCCACATGTACAGCAAACAACAACTTCTCCCCTGTGAGAACCTGCCAATGTTTTTGCAGGTGGGTGACTGAGATAATCCTGTACCGCAGTTGGAGCAGGTGAATGGTCTGTCAGCAGTGTGACTTTTCTGATGTGTCAGCAGGTTTGATGAAATACTGAATTCCTTCCTACATAGACAGCAGATGAATGGTCTCTCCCTTGTGTGAACATGCTGATGTTTCAGAAGCTCAATGACTGATTAAATCCCTTCCCACACAGAGCAGGTGAAAGGCCTCTCCCAAGGGTGGCTGCACCAATAAATTTTCAGCTCAGATATTAAATTGAATATTCTTTCAGTCTCCACATTTCCATGGTTTCCCAATGGTGCCGATAATGTGGATTTTCTTCATGGTGGAAGATCGCTTAAAGCCTGGCCTACACACAATACATATTTAACTTTCTGTCCCACTGTAAATACTGTGATTCTTTTTTCCAAGTGGCACAACTGGTTTAAGTTCTTCCAATGGTCAGAGCACTGAAACACACTCACTAGGGTATATATTTGTCTCTGTACTGTTCCAGTCACATTGTTATTTGAAATGTTTTCCAACAGATGGGAGAAGCAAAAATTTCTCTAGGCTGATGAAATTCAGGGTGTGATGAATTGGCAGGCTATGTTAGATGCTTTTGAGCTAGCTGGTTCAGAGATTCTGCTCTTCTAATACTCTTGTTATGAGTTGGTGAGTAAAATTGTAAAATGGGGGAAAGAAGTGCATCGTTCCTTTAAAAGGTGTTCCCCCCCCCCCCCACCCCAGTGCTTAGAGATAAAATGGATGTCTGGCTAGCAGCTTAAAGTGCTGGTGCCCAGACAGTGTCCGAATGGAAACATTTGTATCATACAGCGAAGCACATTTTTACCAAGACAGCAAGGCTCTTCAAATTTAGCCAATTACTTTAAACCAAGCCCTTAAATCCTTAAAAAAAAACATGATGGTTTTGACAAGCTGATACCAATTGTATCATAAGAACTTGATGTGTCTTCGGGAATACATAAGAATATTTCTTTTGAAGAGATGGGGAGAGCAAACTGCCAAGGGACAACAACACTTTTGCTCTCAAAGAAAGCACCATCTAATTAAAAACAGCACCATGGCATTTCTAGCTAAAAGTCCTCACAGAAGCAATTCCAGAGACAAACATTCCTGACAGAAGAATTGGCAGCGGAAAGACATTTGTGATGTGAGATCGATAGAAGAATGGCCGAAGAAAGCACAGTGTTCCGGAGGACAGTCAGTGTGAACTTGGATGGATTAGGGTTTAATTTATTGTTGTCTTACTAATAGGGTTTATATAGGCAGGACTTGTTTTTATTTGAACAGAATTCCAGTAGAATTTCATTCAGTTTGAGAGTAGTCAGTTGTTTTGAGGGCAATTGTTTGGTTTGTTAGTATCTCTTTTAATTTGTTCATTATAAGGGTTAAATAATAAATTGCTATTTGTTACTTGTAAAGTGGAGATCATGGATTTTATTTTCTTTAATCACTCTTTTAACAGATTAAGAGGGGAAAGAGCTTCTCTCAGTGTTTCAGGGGTAATTATTAGAAAGGAGCCTCTGCTCCCTTCATGGCAGATGGAAGCTTGTGTTTTGGTTTAATTATCAGATGGGTTTGGCCATCCCCCCTCCGTTGCACTCTGTAGAGAAAAAAGTCACAATTGTTGAAAGGAAAGAAATTCAGGCCAGACCATTCCGGTTCCTATTGTGCATTCTTTCCTCTCGGTTGTCAAAATTTTTAGAAATTCAAGTGAAATGTCGATAAAATCAGTATGAAAATTCGAACAAAATGTAAGATGCTTCCCGAATAAATCGGGAATACTGTTACCAGTACTGCGAGACACTCTGTGCTCACCAACAGAGAAACATATTAAACGTGCAGGTGAACACAAACACAGTTTCCCTTTGGAGCTATACAACCATGTATAAGATGCTATACAATCAATATAGCGTGCGACACATCAGCAAGAGAAGTAAACATGTTCCCTCATGTCCGCTCCACCTTTCAGTAAGAATGTTCCAGCTCGTTTGCCTTAACTTCATATTTCTTTTTCTTCCAACATTCGTTGATTCATTTTGGGATCTAAACGTCATCTAGCTAAAAGTCCTCACAGAAGCAATTACAGAGACAAACATTCCTGACAGAAGAATCGGCAGCGGAAAGGCATTTGTGATGTGAGATCGATAGAAGAATGGCTGAAGAAAGCACAATGTTCCAGAGGACAGTCAGTGTGAACTTGGACATTATGTCTTGAACATTATTAATGATGGAGTATTCAAACTCCTTTGGGGTAGGGATTACCAAAGATCCAGAACCTATAGAGTGAAGCAACATCATGTCATCTCAATCCTTGATGATGGTCTCTTATATTGAGAGTGAGCACTATGTTATGGGTGTCCCATGCATAGTAATTAATATCTCAGCATTTACTCTGTCAAGCCACCTTAGAATTTTACATATCAGTAAGATCACATCTCCTTCTTCTAAATAATACTTAACATAAGTACATAAGAAGACCAAAACTGTAGGTAGCATTCTCAGTGCAGGCTTATCAATAATGCGTACATCAAATGTTTAGGGAGATGCTGATGGCAGTTTTGATGAAGAGGACATGACTGTCACAATATCATCTTGTGGGCCAAAAATGGGATATGCATTCAGCACTTTACTGGGAAGAGGACCAAGGGAGCAGAAGTATTTTCGTGGACAAGGTAGAACTTGGAAACTGAATGAGGGGCGATGTCTTCAACACTTCATTGCAAGGACACAACATAGCAAGAACACACTGTGGAGAATGAGATTTATGTGATTAGAGCGTTAGAGATATTGATGTGATTTGGATGTGAGGATAATGCATACCTTTGAAAAATCGTCTGACAGCGCATAATGTCCTAATGGAAAATTTCATGTTTAGCTGGTTAGCCTACAGAAAGAGAAACAGCAATGCTTCTGGAGGAGCAGTGAGGGTCACAGCAGTGTCCAAGTTTGCAAAATTTGTCTGTCAGGTCACAGTTTCAAATAGGAAAGAACAAAGCAACACATGAAGACCTGATAAGGAGGCCTGATCGTCTCAAAGACAATTTCACTTCATCCTACTTTGATTATTTCTCAAAATCAATCCGCAAATCAAAAATACTAAATAAGTACATTCATGTAGAGAAGTTCTGGGGCAAATTTATTAAATCCAGCAAGGTCCTATAATCTAAGATGAGCTACCTTAGTGGCTTATGGAAGGATTTGCCACATTTATTTTCAATTGGAAATTGTGCAATTACCTGAAAAGTAAATATTTGCATGACTTTGGGAATTGAGCAGGGCACAAAATAGTGAGTTTTTTTCTCTCAGAGTCAGCACAGGCATAAGGGCCTCCTGTCTCTCCTCTCCCCATAGATAAGAGATCGGTGGTTGGTTGGGGTTGCTGGAGGGTGTTTCCCAATAGGGGTGGGGATGTTGAGGAATGAAGGGTTATTGAGCGCAGGGAGGTGGATGGAGCTGGATCGATGATCAGCCATGACTCGATTGAATGGTGGGAAAGGCTGCATGGGGTGTCCCCTTGTTCCTGCTGGCAATGCCCTTAGTCATTGTGACACATGAGGCCCGGGTCACTGCTGGTAATTGGTGTCACGAGAGGAGCAGTTTGAACCACCCTGGAGTCCAGGGTCCAGCCAATTCCTCAGACACTATCTCGGACCTCTGCAATTTTCCTTATTCTGGGGTCAGGACTGGGACTTTAGAGGGTTACGTGCATGCCCAGTCTCACCTCAGCAAACAGGCTAGCCTTACACCATCATGTGAGACTGTGACATCTGACGTACATTGGTTGTCAGCAGCTTCGCAATAGAAGAATGAATGTGTGTTCCATGCTCATGATCATGTCAAAATAGCAATAGCTCCAACTCCATTAAATTATTTTTCTTTAAAATGCATAATGTCATATGCAGAATAATTTCCAACACGTTTAGTCAGACCACCAGAAAGATTTGTTCAATCCTGGAGTCAGGATGAAAAAAACTATTTAGTGGCTACAGAGCACTCTGGGTGAGAAATGTGAAGAATCATGTGAAGTGTGAAGAAAAGTGAGAAGGCCCCTTGTATATTAGTGCCATGGACGTAGATCGAGTGTGGAATGGGTTTAGGAACCTGGTTTTAGGAAGTTTAAAAAAAAAACAGAATGTCAAAATGATGCAAGAGTGACTTCCGGTGCATTACACTAATTGTTAGATAAGTTGGAGAATAGGATGGATCAAGGCATGGTGGTAAAGATGGTGTAGAAGGGGGGACTTAAGGCAACATTGGTGTCAGCTCTGGGAGAGCAGCAAATTTAATTGGAGAAGATGCACTGAGACACATCTTTGACTGACTTTCCACATTAAGCAGAGGTTCACCTGCACATCTGCCAATGTGGTATACTGCATCCACTGTACCTGGTGTGGCTTTCTCTACATTGGGGAAACCAAGCGGAGGCTTGGGGGCCGCTTTGCAGAACACCTCTGCTCGGTTCACAATAAACAACTGCACCTCCCAGTCGCAAACCATTTCCACTCCCCCTCCCATTCTTTAGATGACATGTCCATCATGGGCCTCCTGCAGTGCCACAACGATGCCACCCGTAGGTTGCAGGAACAGCAACTCATATTCCGCTTGGGAACCCTGCAGCCCAATGGCATCAATGTGGACTTCACCAGCTTCAAAATCTCCCCTTCCCCCACCGCATCCCAAAACCAGCCCAGTTCGTCCCCTCCCCCCACTGCACCACACAACCAGCCCAGCTCTTCCCCTCCACCCAGTGCATCCCAAAACCAGTGCAACCTGTCTCTGCCTCCCTAACCTGTTCTTCCTCTCACCCATCCCTTCCTCCCACCCCAAGCCGCACCTCCATCTCCTACCTACTAACCTCATCCCACCTCCTTGACCTGTCCATCTTCCCTGGACTGACCTATCCCCTCCCTACCTCCCCACCTATACTCTCCTCTCCACCTATCTTCCTTTCTCTCCATCTTCGGTCCGCCTCCCCCTCTCTCTCTATTTATTCCAGAACCCTCACCCCACCCCCCTCTCTGATGAAGGGTCTAGGCCCGAAACGTCAGCTTTTGTGCTCCTGGGATGCTGCTGGGCCTGCTGTGTTCATCCAGGCTCACATTTCATTATCTTGGATTCTCCAGCATCTGCAGTTCCCATTATCACATCTTTGACTGATATGCTTGCTGTTAATTTGGTAATACTGCTGCTGTTCAGAGTAATTTGGCTGACTCATAATCACCTCCACATTGTATTTGAAAGAAGTGCTATACTAACACCAACTCCATCGCAGATTGTGCTGCAGTGAAACATAATAAAGCATTAGGAGAACAAAGACAAAGACGAGATGAAGGGGCAAAAAAAAAGGTGTACATTCGAATGAAATCGTAAGAAAGCATGAAATGCTGGAGCAACTTGAGAATTCTGGCTGCATTTGTGAAGAGAGAAACATAATTAACATAGTGGGTCTGATTTGGCTTTTCTTCTGAATACAAAATTATAATTCTAGTCCCCTCCCATATATGTTGCCAAACCTGCTTAGTTTCTCCAGAAATTTCTAATTTCAATGACAGAAGAGCCAATTTTGTTGGGTTGGGAATACAGCTATCCCAGTGAAATGGAATGAACATGCTAATTCAACCAAGGATTGCCTGTAATAGAGAGATGGTTCAGATACAAACAGAAAATTTCAACAAGCAAACGAGTTATAATGTCACAATGCAACTAATAATATCCACTGAGGCATCAATTTTACTCTACAACCAGTCTTGCTCTTTGGATGCAGATTGACCTGGTAACTATTATCTGACAACTGTTATCTGATATGGAACATTTTGTGTGACCATTTGCAACATGTGACGAACACATGGGAGTCATTTGTCAGTAAACCTTGCTTGTGGCCAGGCCTTGGTCAGTTGATTGTGTGAGTGCATGGGAAGTTTCTGGAATGGTCAGCACATTTTGGGATAAAGGTAACAGCACAAAGAGAGTTTGTATTTTCACAGCCAGCACTCGAAGTCCAACATATGTACCTTGAAGTTATCTTCAGAGTGAAGAAGAATCATGCAGCAATGTCTATACCAAAATTGAAAGTTGGCATCAGAATGCAGTGGAATTTGTTTCAAACTAAATTTATAGACTAAAAATAAGAGTTGAAGTTAAATGTGAATTAGTTAAAGCAAAGTGAAGTTGAGTGAAGTGAGCTGTAATTGAAGTTGGATGAAGTAAGAAGTAGATGTTGCAATACATGCTATACTTATTACTAACACGTTAAATAAAGAAGGGTTTGATTAAATTCAAATTGACTCTGTCTTTTGTCTGTCACACAAGGGGAGAATGCCATTAAGAAAGTTAAAGCACTCCTTTCAGGTAACAGCATCATCATCAGCAATCCCAGCCTGACAAAAGAGAGGGTCTGATGACTATTTGACTCCAAAACAAGTGGAGATCCTTAACACAAGCTTAGAGAATGCTATACCGTTTCATTTTAATTCAGGTTCCTGGACAATCCTCCAATTCACATCAGAACAATAATGGAATATAAAATAAACCCATAACGGCCCCATATTAAATTGTGCCATCTGAAAATTAACGGAAATAATCAATAAATTATGTATGCATTTGTTCAATTTTGTTCTAAAAGACATATTAAGCTTTTGAAAAGGAGTGTTCAATGCTAAAAAAAAGCTCTCAGTTATCCAAAACTTTATTCAGTGAGATCAACTGACAAGGATGAAGCATGGATCTTCAGCCACACTTTTGACTGGATGATGCACTTCGGCCTCATTCTTCAGTTCTCAGCATTACAGACATCAATCTTCAGTGAAATCAAGTCACACCATTGCCCTATCAATATATGTGCATCAGCAGTCCCCTGTGAAGTACAAAGGATCAGGGAGGTTCTTGCTTTGCACATAGGTAGATTCTTGAATATGGTATGACAAGGAGAAAATACGGTCAAGACATGTGGCATATGGGATTTTTTTTTAGTCAAGGCTCTCAACAAGCAAGGAGCGTAAGATTGAGTTCTATGCAATATAGACTGCAGCTGTAGCATTACTGTGCAGTCTCTGACCCCTTGCCACAGGCATCTTCCTGCCCAAGCCATCTGCTCACACAGACCCCATTGAATTGCCATGGGGAACAGATGACCACCATGTGAAGAGTTATTCTGAAAGCAACCACCAGGAGGACCACCGTATGAGAGGTCAATCAACGAGTAACTATCAACAGGGGCCACTGTGTGAGGGATCAGTCAATAGGTGATCATTTACAGGTTTCAGGGATCATGTTTTTAGTTACTGTGAGGGAGGCATATTCCTGTTTTATTTACTGTAGGGTAATGGGAATGGCTGATTTAGTTAATATTGGGGACGGTTACTATTATTTTGCCTCACACTGCCTAATCAGGACATGCTGCCCAGTGCCAACTTGGTGCCTGCACTCCACTGCACATAATCTAAGGACAAACAGTCTCCAGTTGCCATGGACCTCTCTCACCAGTGGGCAAAGACATTGCACTGCAAGGCAATTGGTGTGCAATGGTTTCTCCACATTAAAATAACTCTCACATAGGCAAGTCCTACATTTGCAAGGTGAGGTTTGTGAGCTGGAACATCAGAACCCTGAGGAACTATCCTGCTAGAGACAGACCGGAATGCTGAACCACCACCATTGTCTAGCAACTGAGGTGCTATAATACTGACATTGTCACCTTGTGAAACACATTGGGCTAGGGAAAGACAGCTCAGAGAGCAAGGTGATGGCTTCACCTTTTTATGGAAAGGCAAGGCCAAAGAAGGGCACCACATATAAACCAAAAGAACTGTGAATGCTGCAAATCAGGAACAAAAACAAAGTTGCTGGAAAAGCTCAGCAGGTCCAGCAGCATCGGGGAAGGAGAAAATAGAGTTAACATTTCGGGTCTGGTGACCCTTCCTCAGAACTGATGGCTGGTAAAATGTCAGTTTATATGCAGAAAATAGTTAGGTGGGTGAGGTAGGGAGCAAACGATAGGATCGAGCCCAAAGAGAGAGAAAGACAGTTGGACAGACAAAGGAGTTGCTACCAATCAGGCTGCAAGGGTGAATCATTGTTAATGGGGACTATTAGTGACAAACAACTGGGGGGATGTAATGGTAGACTATGTGGTAACAAGGCCTGGTGTGTGGGGTGGGGGCTGGGACATGGGAGAGTTTAGGTCCTAAAATTATTGAACTCAATGTTGAGTCTGGAGGGCTGTAGGGTCTCCAAGTGAAGATGAGATATACTGTTCCTTCAGCTTGCATTGGGCTTCACTGGAACACTGTAGCAAGGCAGAGACAGATGTTGGCCAGGGAGCAGGGTGGTGCATTAAGGTGCAGGCAACAGGTAGCTCAGGGTCTTCCTTGTGAGCAGAACTAGCTGTTCTGCAAAGCGATGCCAAGACTACACTTCATTTCCCCAATGTAGAGGAGACCACAATGTGAGCAGCGAATGCAGTAGGCTAGTATTTGGGAAGTGCAGGTTAAGTGTTGCTTCACCTGGGAGGTATGTTTGAGCCCTTGGATACTGGGGAGTGAGATGGTAAATGGGTAGGTATTACACCTTTGCCAGGTACAGGGGAAGGTGTCGTAGGGTTGTGGGGAGATGTTGAGGGTGAAGGGAGTGTGGACCATGATGTCCTGGAGGGAAGGGTCCCTGTGGAAGGTGGACCAGGGAGTGGAGGGGAATATGTGTCTGGTGATAGCATCTTGCTGGAGGTGGTGGAAATGGTGCCTGATCATCTTGATGTAAATGCTGGTGTGATGGTAGGTAAGGATAAGTGGAATCCTATCGCTGTTGCAGGAGGGAAGAGAAGGGGTGAGGGCGGAAGTGCCCTGGTTGAGGGCCCTTTCGACAATGGACCTGGGGAATCCTCGGTTGAGGAAGAAGGTGGACATTTCAGAGGCTCCCTTGTCAAAGTTGGCCTCATCTGAACATATGCAATAGAGAAGGAGGAACTGAGAGAATGGGACAGAGTCTTGACAGGAAGCAGGGTGTGAGGATTTGTAGTCCAGGTAGCTGCCGGAGTCAGTGGGTTTCTAATGGATATTAGTGGCCAGTCTATCCCCAGAAATGGAAACAGAAATGTTGATGAAGGAAAGGGAGGAGTCAGAGATAGCCCAGGTGAAAGTGAGGGCAGGTGGAAACTAGAGCCAAAATTGATCAAGTTTTCCAATTCCAGGCGAGACAGGGAAGCAACACTGATGATATCATTGATGTATCAGAGAAAGAGTTGTGGGTGAGGGCCGGATAAGACTGGAACAAGGAATGTTCCACATACCCCATGAAGAGACAGACATAACTAGGGCCCATGCGGGTACTCATGGTAACCCTTCTTGCCTGAAGAAAATGAAAGGAGTTGAAAGAGAAGTTGTTGATGGTGAGGACAAGCTTGGCCAACCTTAGTCAGAACCAGCATATCATGGTATTCAGTGCATATGTACCAATGCGCAACAGCTGGGGATGCAGAGTACACCATCCTTGATCAATTTCTTTTGTGGGTCCCTGCAGTGGACAAACTAATTGTCCTTGGCAATTTCAATGCCCAGAGTCAACAATGTGTAGACCTATGGGATGATGTAATTGGGAAAGACAGAGTAGGGAAGCAAAATCCAATGGCATCTTTCTGCTAACCAATGGTTCCTCATCACCAACATGCTGTTCTACCAAAGGGGCAAATGCAAGACAACGTAACAGCCCCTGTGCTATAAATTCTGATACCTTCTTGACTACATCGTTTTCAGTCTGAGGGATTGGAAAGATGTTAAAATCACACGTACCATGAAAGAAGCCAATTGGCGGAAGGACCATTGCCTGATCCAAGTCAGGGTCAATGTACATGTAGCCCCACCCAAGCAGAGACAACAGAAGTCATAACACAAGAAGTTCAACTTTTAGCCATTGACCCAGAAATGATAGCCTCATACAACTCACTCTGCTCCACAACCTTTGGTGACACCAAGTCACAGGATTTCTGAAGGCCACCACCATCAATGCCTGTGAAACTCTTTTGGTCACTTAAACAGGAAACCCCGAGATTTGAAGGAAATAATCAGGGGATCCAAGAACTGATAAACAGGAGGATGTGGTATTTATGAATCTCAAACAGCAATTGCACTTGCAAGAGAAAAGGCAGACCTCAGGTGACTGGAGGCCAAGGTCTAACAATGAACCCATGACACAAGAAAAACATAACGTGGTGAATGTAGAAAGCACTGGAGGCCCAATGACTTTTTGACAACCATGATGTTCAGGGTTTCTTCTATATTGTCAAGACAACCTACGGATCAAACATTCAAGGCATTACCCCATTGACGACCATAAAGGAGCCATCAAACAATGCTTGGGGGTGCACTTCAGAGACCTCCTCAACCCAGGCTCTGTCATCAATCCTTGGCCTCATCCCACAAGCTCAGCAATATCCCAGCCTAGTATGAAGTAGTTATTAGTCTAGTAAATATTCGCTGAACTGCTTCCAACATATTAATACACTTCATAAGTGTGGTGACCAGTATCGCAGACAGTACTCCAGATACAGTCTCACCAATGTCCTGTATAACTGAAGCATAATCTCTCTGCTTTTGCTTTCAATTACTATCACAGTAAGCTCTAACATTCTATTAGCTTTCCTTATTATTCTCTGTATATGCATCCAACCTTCTGGTGATTCATGCACTGGGACAGTCATAAAGCTCTGCATTTCAGAGATATGAAATCTCTCCATTTAGGTAATACACTTTTTAAAAATGATTTCTGTTAAAGTAGATAACTTCTCACTTTCATGCTTTCATCTGACATTCCACTTGTCAGATCCTTGCCCACTCATTTAACCTAGCTATATTATTTCTTAGGCTCTTGATGTCCTATTCACAATTCACTTTCCTACTCATCTTTGTACCGTCAACAAATTTAGAGATGATATCTTTAATCTTTTCATCCAAATCATTCACATAAATTGTAAAGAATTGAGGAACTAGGACTGATGTCTGTCGCACACCACAATTGACACCTTACCAACTTGAAAAAATGATCCATTTAATCCCACACTACACTTCCTGTTCAATAGCCAATCTTCCAACTGTGCCAATATGTTACTCATTATACTCTGACCTTTTTATTTTCCTCAATTACCTTCTATGTGGTAACAAATGCTTTCTGGAAATCTAAATACAATACATCCACAATTTTGGGGGCAGCATGGTGGCTCAGTGGTTAGCACTGCAGCCTCACAGCACCAGGGACCCAGGTTCAATTCTAGCCTCAGGCAACTGTCTGTGTGGAGTTTGCACATTTTCCCCACATCTGTTTGGGTTTCCTCTGGGTGGTCCAGTTTCCTCCCACAGTCCAAAGATATGCAGGCCAGGTGGATTGGCCATGCTAAATTGCCCGTAGTGTTCAGGGGTGTGTGGAGTTATGGGGGATGGGTCTGGGTAGGATGCTTCAAGGGACAGTGTGGATTCGTTGGGCCAAAGGGCCTGTTTCCACACAGTAGGGAATCTAATCGAATTCTTCTTTATATACTGCACCAGCTACTTCTTCAAAGAAATCCCATAAATTAGTTCAACATAATTTTCCTTCATCAAAACTATTTTGGCTCTGCCAGATCACCTTGGGCTTATCTAAATGCCATGTCATCATATTGTTAATAATATATGCCCTGAAGTCCTCGTCCTTCATGTTTCTGTCCACTTGGTGTTGTGTCAAGTTCTGGTCAAGTTGCATATATACATGATTCATCTTCATCTCCTCCTACTTGTTTATTTCTGTCTCTCTTTCCATGTGGAGGTTGATCCCATGAATGATTAGAATATTAAGTTTAATACCACAGAGTTTTAATGTGTGTTTTTGGCTTTTCTCTAATGACCTCTTGATGTTTTAAGTTCCTTCTTCAGCATTAAAAGTGATGGGATTGGACATGGAAACCTAAACACTGACATGACTTTAAGATCTGATAGAATGTCTGAATTCATCACAAACTGAATACAATAGGTTTTTAATATGGAAGCAAAAAGCACAATTCACAGAAGACAGAAGTCATGGACATGTTCTGTCTGTGGATCAGAATTCAGACAGACAGTCATCTGAGCTTTTGAGACACAAATAAACTTTGGAAGAAACTATTGAAGAAAAGCGAATCTAGTAAAGGTTTCAATTACCCATCTGAGCTGGAAACCATCAACGTGTTCAGACTGAGGAGAGGTGTTCATTTGAAGGACAATGACATCAGAGTATATTTTTAAGAGACAGTATAAGGGCACTTAATTTTAAGTTCAAGGTAATGTAGCAGAGCCAAAATAGCTTTGCCAAAGGAAAGTCATATTTAACTGATTTATTGGGGATCCACTAATTTGTCAGTCCTGCTAACACACAAAGGAGGACATAACAGAGAAAAAAACTATTCACCTGCTCTGCGTGCAATGGGCGAATGAATGGTAAGTGGAATTTAACTTTGATAAATGACGGATGGTGCATTTTGGTAAGACAAGCCAGGGTAGGACTGACACAGTTAATGGCAGGACACTGGAGAGTGTTGTTGAAAAGTGAAAACTACGGGTGCAAGCACATAGTTCAATATCATAGATAAACTGAGTGGTGAAGAAGGCATTTGGCATGCTTGCCTTCATCGGTCGGAACATTGAGTATGGAACTTAAGAATAATATTGATATTACATTTTTTAAAAATGTATAAACATTAATGGTTGGGAAGAAGGTTGAAATTTTATGAACTGACAAAGACTAATTAATTATTGTAGAAGAGAAAATTAACTAGAAAGAGAATGGCAGATAGTATGAATTTCTACCAAGTGTTTATAAAGAGGATAAACAACTAAAGTGAGGTTTTAGCAGGGTGGAGGATGAAATGGCGGGATTTTAAATGGGAAGCAAGAGAATCACAGAAATGTTGATCAGTTAATTTATGCCTGTTTTCACTGTAGAAGATGCACAAAATACCCCAAGAACATTTGCAATCAAGAGACAAAAGGAAGGCTTAACTAAAATAAATTCAAGGTATAACTTGAAACTATTCAAAATAAAAACTTACAAGTCCATTGGTCCTAACGGCCTTAATTCTAGGTTTACACAATAAGCAGCTACAAAAATTATGGATGCATTGATGATGACCTTACAAAACTGTTTTGTTTCAGAAGAGATTTGTCAGACTGTAAAATTGTAAACATAACACCATCAAGTTTGAAAGGAGAGCCACAGAAAGTAGGAAGCTGAAGGCCAGTTAATGTAGCATTTCTTGTGGGAAAAGATGTTAGAATCAATTGTTGTGGAAGTAACAGTCAGCCATTTAGAATGTCCCCTCAATTATGTGCAGTCAATACAGTTCTGTGAAATAAAAATCTTTGAGTTCAGTGAGGAAATGATCATGCAAGATGGATAAGAGGGTAAATTTCAAGCGCATCTTGATGTACAAAAGGCTTTAGATAAAATGCCATGTCAAAAGGTATGGCACAAAATGAGTGCCTCTGATATAGGGGTTAACATATTATGGATAGTTAATAGGAATTAGAGAGTAGGGGTGAATAGGCAATTTTATTATTGACAAAGACCACAAATATTTAGGCTGCATATCGATCTAACTCATGAATGATATAATCTCTAAATGATATAATCTGCATCAGTCACTGGGAAGTAAATTCTAAAGATAAAAGGCACTTTTCACAAATAAATCTTTAACTTAAATCTCACACGTAATTTGAAGGATCCATACTTTGAAACCCTGCTCAAAGAGAAGGAAAACTCCCCCCAGAACCATCCAATTAGCCCTGCAACTGCTGACAGTGATGTGATGCTGTCTATTTCTTGCAGTACAATTGGTGTCAGAAACACAAAAGGTATTTTCATGAAATACTTCTTACACTGGTCAATAGATAATACAGGGTATGTATATCAATGAGGTGTCAAGGTTTACCATCTGTTTCAATACACAGAGTATGTGACAGTTGCTCCAATAATTACACACAATCTACACAGCTGGCATTGTTAATAAAGGACCAAGTTGAGAGAGTATTTCAATCAGAGAGAATGATAGAGTAGATACGTTATGGATTTACAAAGTAATCATATCATTATGTCATTTCACAAGAAATCATTTCCTGGTATGCTGAAGAACAAAAGAAAACTGGGTACTTAAAGTTGAAAATGCCATGTCTAACTGACCTATTAAACATATCACCATTGAACTCTATGGGGTTTAATGTGGATGAGTATTGTTTTTAAAACAAAACATCCACTGACACTTCACATTGGATTCAACAAGGCAACTTTAGCACTTTTGTTTTTAAACATCAACCATGATATTTAGCCCAGTGAATAGATTTAATACTACACTCACTGACCTTTACATTTGGCCAATTTAGTCTTCTCTGCTGTTCAATCATGGCTGATATCTTTTCAACTCCATTATTCTGCTTCCTCCCCAGTGTCTATTCCTCTGACTATAATTAACTATCTCTCTTCTCCCGACCTCTTTAATGGTTCTTTGTGCATGGTGCTATGTAGATTGCTCATCCTCCACAGAGCAACTTCTCTCAGACAGGAAGCAATAATCAAACATGTTAGACAAGCTCAAGGGTTGAGACACTTTACCTCAATGGTAGTCACTCCCTCCTGTACCTGACCATAGACAGAATGTGATGTAGTTGATCAGAGGGTTGTGACTGCATCCTGAAACACAGTACCCCCATAATTACCTCTGCCTGATATGTCATAGAGCCCACAGTTCAGATTGTAGCTGCTCACCTCTGAGCTGAAATTCCTCAAGCAACCAATACTTACTACAGAAGTGATCACTATGAGCCACAATGGGGTCTGCCAGCTCCCACATCATGCAGATTACAATCATTGCCTGGCCGTGCATCTCTGTTTTAAAAGGTTATTTCTTGATTTAAAACAAACCTAATCTTTTTTATTTCTAACCTGTAAATATTTATCATATTTACCTTGAATCTGAAAGTAACCTAAAATAGGCAGTGAAATTAGCAGCTATTAGCAACCAATTAACTTACAGTTTGAGGCTTGAAGTTCATCCTAGGATCTGTATAATGCCAAAATTGAGAAAAATTCAAGTGGATCTCACTGTTGCTTGAAGTCAATAGCTTGGAAACCTACTTTGCAGTGAGAACTGAAGAGAATGGATTTAGACATCCCAAAATGTAATTGAGTGAAATTTCTCACCAGCCCTGGATATCAGACAAGTATTTTGTTCATTTACCATCTGTGGATGGACAGAGAGAAATAGCGTTTAAGCAAAACTGGGGTGGGGAGAGGGTGTCATTGACACTGACATGAAAGTTAAAGCTGTGCTTTTAGATGGTGTCTCTGAGCTGTCACAATGCAGATGAGGATTGAAAGAGAACCAAGGAGATCTTTAACGGTTACAGAATGCAATAGTGTAGAAACCAGAGAAAACATCATAGCAGATTTTATGGCTATGTTTAATTCAGTAAACATGAAACTAGGATAGGGCAATGGCCCTCAGCTGGAAAATGGGAGAAAGCCATTGGAGCAGAATTGCATTTTTGGCCAGAAGCTGCAGACAGGTCAACAAGGAAATTTACCTTTCTTATGGTAACATAGGATGCGATTTGAGTCTTTAATAAGAGTTCTTTGTCAGTATGGCCAGAAACATTACGGCAGAGATTGAAAGTTTGAGGTCCAGCAAAGATGGGCTTGAGAGATGACAACAAATGAAATGTGTTTGGAGAGAAAAGGGATATTGAAGGTTGGAAAGTGGTTTGTAATGTTGTTGAGAAAAGTTGATTTTAATTCAACGAACAAAGTGAACAACGGCAGTTTTAAAGGAAAAAAAATCTGTGTAAAGTCAGGCCACACCACAGAGACCAGAAGATAAAGATCTGTAGCCTGCAGTTTATTGGGAATAGTGTCATCAGAGCAGGAGGTAACATTCATGGCCTAGGTAAGCTCAAAGAACACATGAGGCAGGTAGAGTGTGTTGTGCAAACATTCCAGCACAATGCTATCAGGACACAGGCCACCTCTGTACTAGGGACACAGAACAACACAACACCTAGCACCACAGTCTCTCGAAATAGGCCAGTAAAATTTCAGCAAGCCATGGTAAGCACACAACTAAAATAAAATCAGCAACACACTGCAAAATAGTTGATGAAATGTACAGGATAATATAAAGGGAAATTATTTTCTCATGTAGGGTTTCCACAACAATGGGGCAGAACATTATCAATTAATGTCCACCCATTCTGGGTGATGGCAGGAAGTACTTATTTTACAAAGGGAAGTGAAAATCTGAAACATTTCTTCAAAATACAGTAGGGATTAAGGGTGAATGAAAAGTTTTGAATTTGAAATTTAACTATTTTTATGATACAGTAGTATTATGTTATCTGGGGTTAATCCCAGTGCCTTTATAAGTTTCTTCTCACATTCTGAAGGTGTGCAGGTTAAGTGGAATAATCATGCTAAAATACCCTAAAATAGATGGGTTAGGAGGGCTAACCATGGTTATTGTGTGGCTACAGGTATAGGGTGAATCTGGATGGATGCTATTCAGAGGGTCGGTGGATAGTCAATGGCTCAAATAGTCTGTTTCTGTGCTGTAGGCATTCTATTATTCCTGTTGTAGAGAAGAGAATATCTTTGATAGGCATTGTATTCCTGCTGAAAATCAATATGGAACTCATCATTAGAGGGGGACAAAGGTGAGCCCATTGCTGAGGACTGACCATTCGTCTTCTGTCAGTGGGAGGTCCGGGGGAACAGTGAAGATTCGGCAAGGCTCAGTGTGGCTGTCTTCTCTGGGTAGCTGGCTGTGGGTGTGTAAACAACTGCACCTCCCAGTCGCGAAACATTTCAACTCCCCCTCCCATTCCTTAGATGACATGTCCATTCTGGGCCTCCTACAGTGCCGTAATGATGCCACCCATAGGTTGTAGGAACCGCAACTCATATTCTGCTTGGGAAACCTGCAGCCCAATGTTATCAATGTTGATTTCACCAGTTTCAAAAGCTACCCTCCCCGCCACTACATCCCAAAACCAGCCCAGCTCACCCCTGCCTGCCTAACCTGTTCTTCCTCTCACCTATCCCCTCCTCCCAACTCAAGCTGCACCTCCATTTCCTGCCTACTAAACTCATCCTGCCCCCTTGGCCTGTCTGTCCTCCCCAGGCTGACCTATCCCCTCCCTACCTCCCCACCAATACTCTCCTCTGCACCGATCTTCTCCTCTATCTATTTTCAGTCTGCCTCCCCCCCTCCCTATTTATATCAGAATCCACTCCCCATCCCCCTTTTCTGATGAAACATCAGCTTTTGTGCTTCTGAGGTGCTGCTTGGCCTGCTGTGTTCATCGAGCCCCACACTTTGCTACTTTTCAAGATGTGTCTCAAGAATGGAATCTCTGTCAGCTCATTTTAAAGTAACTTTCGACCATCAAATTAAAATGGAAATCACCTTGCAGCTGAACAGACCTGTAACAGCTTGAACAACAAATGCAAGTAAAATTAAACAACATGTAGAGAAGCAGGATCAAGCTACTCTCATCGAAGTTGGTTTGAAAACTCTAGCAAAAATATCACTGGCATAACGTAACAACATGAATAACATTCGCTGTATTGTAGTACTCCTTTTGTTCAGTTACAAAGTAAGAATGCATACGCACAATAACATGATTGATTAGAAATCCCATTGGCCAAGATTTATCTCACATGCTTAATCTATCAATAGTTCTCCTGACACATCTTTGAGAGTAGGAGAGCCATCTGGTCTATCCCAGTTATATTTATGCTTTATTTAGAATGTATTACCTAGATACTCTTCATTGTTTTGATCACAGGACACGTGGTTGCATTTTCAGATGGCTTCAGCCATTTAATTGTTTGCAAACACAACATTTTCCTGCTTGAAGTCATCACAAGATATTTTGCTTTGAATCCCTTCTTCAAGTGTATGTTTGAACGTACAATGGCAGGCCACTGGGGTGATATTTCATATGTTCCTCAATGGTGAAATTTGGGAATGTCCTTCCGAGCACCATCACTGCTTGGAAGTTTTAGCAAAAATCTGCAGCTTGAAAAATATCATCCAATTCTTTATTTCTGTGCTAATGGCCTTAATTCAGTTCTTCACTCAGAATAGCAATCCATTTACAATGCTCATTCCACTATAATGAAATGAACCTGGCACACAGAACTTCACCGCAGCCAGTATCTATTTATTAATTGGAAATAAATAAAGCAAGTTATACAATTCAAAATGATGAAAAGCAAGCAAATTCACAAGAGTAAACAAATATGAGAGTAAAGAGTAAATGAGCATGCAATGCTAATGGCAGGGAGCATTGGCTAACACCAAAGAAAACAGAATGGTAGTGGTATGCTTTCAAAGCAATTCAGAGTTCTGGATGCAATAGTACCACCACAGAATGTTTTTCAATGCAATTTAGACCTTTAAACCTAAACAGCATATGTTGCCAAAGCATATTGCAAATGGCTAGTGATCACAAAAAAAGATAAAACTCATAAACTACATAATATTGATTAGCAAGTTGTATTGCATGCTAACTGAGAGCTGGAAAACTTCATAGCCTCCATTAGGTGATACAATTACATCTAATCTTACTTATACATTGTAAGGGTTGAATTCTCCAAATGCCAAATGTGGAATACCATAAAGGCACAAAACCTAAAAAAAAAATTGAAGCACTATGCCACAAACTTACGGACTTGTTCAATGCCAATGTTTTAAAATCGTGAAATCAGAGACTGCGCACTCAGTATATATCAACTGAAAGACGGGACAGTCAACTTGAACTTAGCACATCTAGCCTTGTCAAAGATCCAAGAAGCTTCACAGGAATGCTCAAAGCAGCATGCTATCTTATCCATGATCTAAATAGCGGAGTGGACTTGATGGGCTGAATGGTCTTACTTCCACTCCTATGTCTTATGGTCTAATATTGCAGAAGCGGTAAAAATATGATGAAAGAGTAATGTTTTACAATGGTTTTTAAAGGAAAAGGTTTATGAATGAGATTAAGAAGTATAGATCATTTGCCTGGTAGTGTTTGGCATATTCATTTTCATATTGCATATTTGGTCTGTCTTCTGACTGATTTACACAAGTAAACTGCTTCCTCCCACTGGTCCGAGACTAGACTGTATTGGAAAACCCAAGCTCCCCAGTGACTCACCTTCACATTTCTCTCCTGCGGCCCAACTCTTCCATACTATCCTTTGGAACTTATTAATTGAACAACATGGATCAAAGGCACATTGATAGAACTGCATAACCGATCAACTTCATGATACCATTCAGTGATGAAACATACTGGATGATTTCAGTGTGTTACTGCTGTTCCTGTGCTCTTGTGTCACCACTCGCATTACTGCCATGAGGCATTGCAAACTCACAAAGTCTGGAGTCACAGAAGCATTGGCACTGGCAGGATCTGGATGGAGAAACTGTCACTCGGCTCATCCTCTTACTGCTAGGGCTGGACCTCTTCTAGCTATCTATCAGTTTTGGCTCCCTAGGTCTCACGTCACCCACAGCATAGCATGAGGGTTCATTATCATTATCATCATGGCTTTATGAAGGGTAAACCGTTCCAGAGTTATTACTTTAGCATTATTTGAGGATGTAGGAAGAGGGATAGATGATGATGAACTGGGTAATACAGAATATTACAATTTCTGAACTGAAACCACTACTGTCATCCAATTTCTGCTTCCAAGTGGCATTATTCCATATAGCCAATAATTGCATGAAATAATTGCAGGCGGATTTTAACCTGCAATTTCGATACACAATTGACATAATATCCATTAGGGTGTGATGCTTGCATGACATTCTTTGTTGACGTCAGTGTGGCGACTGCATGCCATTTTTTCTGACAGATTTTACCGCAAATTAAATGTTCTGAAATTTAAACAGAAATGTACAAATTTCTGATATAACCTGATAACTAGTGTTCTTCAACCACGATGGGAGTCAAAAGATTTTTTTTAATATTATATATTCTTGTATGAGATGTGATCATCGCTGGCAATGCTAACATTTGTTACCCATCCCATATAAAAGAAAATTAATGTACATGTGCCAATTAGAGAATGCAATTGGGGAAATAATAATGGAGAAGCCAACAAATACAGAGGAGATAAATAAATAGTTTGTGTCAGTCTTGTTGTATAAGATGCTAATGGCATGGCAAATCTACTGCATAACCAAGGAGGAAGAGGAAGAGAAAATAAATTCAATAAATATCATGAGACAAATATTACTAAGGAAACCAGTGGTGTAAAAATCCGAAAGGCTGTGGGTTTGATGAGGAGAACCATAAGGTTTTCCTGGAATTAGTGATAGTAAAAGTGGATAAACTGGTCAGAAACTTCAAAGAATCTTCAGGTCTCAGAGTGTTGGAAAAATGACAATGTAAGATCTTTACTGGAAAATAAAAATGGAGATGAAATATAATAACAGGCAGTCATAATTCAATTAACAACATTAGAAATTGGCAAAATGTACAAATCTATAACAAGATAATAAAATGTGAGGCTGGATGAACACAGCTGGCCCAGCAGCATCCCAGGAGCACAAAAGCTGACGTTTCGGGCCTAGATCCTTCATCAGAGAGGGCACAAAAGCTGACGTTTCAGGCCGAGGCCCTTCATCAGAGAGGTTCAGATTGTGTTCATCCAGCCTCACATTTTATTATCTTGGATTCTCCAGCATCTGCAGTTCCCATTATCACAAATCTATAACGAGGATGTTTTATTAGAGCATTGAAAAAGCTTAATATTGTCAAACTGAATCACCGTGGCTTTATGAAGGGTAAGCCATCCCAGAGTTATTACTTCAGCATTAATTGAGGATGTAGGAAGCGGGATAGATGACGACGAACTGGGTAATATAGAATATTACAATTTCTGAAAGATATTCAAATAGGTATCATATATTGGGGCACAGAACATTGTGTTTGGGGCTAGTGTATTAGAATGAATAGAGGACTGGTTAATTAATATAAAACAGAGGCTTGGGATAAGGGGGAAACGTTTGGCAACATGTAGCCAATGCATTGTCACCGCAATCAGTTCTGAAGGTAGATTATTTATTATGCATGTTAGTTGCTTGTATGGTTGAAGTGAAAATGCTGTCAGAATTATTTCTCTGGATGATATTCAAAATAGGTGGAATAATGAGGATTCCATAAACTATTTATAAATGAATGTTGCCATTTTAAGGGAATGGACACATCTTGGTAGAATGTCAAAAAATGTAAGGTTATATACACTCTTTCAGGAAGGCGAGATAGGCTGAATATTATTTAAATTGTGAAAGACTGTAGAAAGCTGAATCACAAGTCCTTGCAAATAAATCACTCAGAGCTCACAAACAAGTACTGCAATGAATTGGGAATGCAAATTGAATTATGTCCTTTATTTCAGAGGAAATAAGCAGAAATATAGGATGTCTTGTTAAAGTCTTACAGGGCAATATTTAGACCACAAGGAGGTTCAGGAGAACAGTTTTGGTTCCCTTAACCAAAGAAATATGTATTGGTATTGGTACAGTTCAGACAATATTTTCTGAATTGAACTAGCATATGGAAGGATGTTCTTATTATGAGAGATTGAGTAGGAATGGCCTGTAGTGATTAGAGTTTAGAGAAATGAGGGGCAGCCTACTACAACATCCAAGATTTTTTGGAGGTTTCACAGGGTTGACACTGAGAGGTTGTTTCCTCTTCTGGGAGAGTGAACATCGAGGTGGCTGTATCTAAAAATCAAATATTTCTTTTTAAGAATCCCTACAGTGTGGAAACAGGCCCTTCAAACTGCCATTCCTAGATGTCACAGTAGAGCGAACAGCTAATGGGGAACTTCAAACCAGCGTCTACAGGAAAACAACACATACGGACCAAATACTGAACGACAGGAGCAACCATCCCAACACCCACAGAACGAAGCTGCATTAGAACATTATTCCAACGAGCCACCACACACTGCAGCACAAAGGAACTATGCAGAGCAGAGGAAAATCACCTATACAGTGTATTCAAAAAGAATGGGTACCCTATGAACACAGACCGCCGATTTCTCAGCAATAAACCCAAACAAACAGACAAAACGGGCTCAGAAACCATAACCACTCTCCTCTACATCAAAGACATTTCCGAAATGACTGCCAGACTACTTGGACCTCTTGGCATCAGGGTAGGCCACAAACCCACCAACACACTAAAACAGCAGCTAATGAACTTAAAAGACCCTATACAGACAACAAGCAAAACGAACGTCATCTACAAAATACCTTGCAAGAACTGTGACAAACACTACATTGGACAAACTGGCAGAAAGCTAGCCACCAGGATACATGAACATCAACTAGCCACAAAACGACATGACCCACTATCACTCGTATCCTTACATACAGATAAGGAAGGACACCACTTTGATTGGGACAACACATCCATCCTAGGACAAGCCAAACAGAGACATGCACGAGAATGCCTAGAAGCATGGCATCCCAACCAGAACTCCATCAACAAACACATTGATTTGGAGCCAATCTACCATCTCCTGAGAAAAAGAACAGGAAATGACATCAGCAACCCAAGGAAACCTAACCAGATAAATAGAAAGCGGGACATAACACCAGCACTTCATCGGAGGCTCACTGATGATGTTACCTAGAATGGTGATGAAACATCTGAAAACTAACCTTCCAGCTCAGCGAGCAAACTCACATCCAGAACGTCAAGCTGAGCTACAAATCTTCTCAAAACAGGCCCTTCAGCCCAACAAGTCCACACTGAACCCCAGACCATCCCACCTAGACCTACTGCCGTGTAACCGTCCTAGTCTACACAACCCTGAACATTATGGGCAATTTAGCATGGACACATTACCTAATCTGCACATCTTTGGACTGTGGGAGGAAATGCACGCAGACGCATGGAAAATGTGCAAACTCCACACAGACAGTTGCCCAAGGGTGGAATCAAACCCAGGGTGCTGATGTTGAGATAGCAGTGCTAACCACTGAGCCAGCATGGCGCCTTCTTTCATACTGAAATGTATCTTTACTAAGTATGAAACAGCTACTTAAATGTTGGCTCCCTACCCCCTCCCCTATTTCTGAAGGACGGTCAACTTTCCTGCTCCTCTGATGCTGCTAGGCCTGTTATGTTCCTCCAGCTCCAAGCTGTGTTACATCTGGCTCCTGCATTGGCAGTTCTTACTATCTCTTTGCAGAAGTGATCCAGCCTTACAGACAAGAGGAAGGAAATTCCAATTGCTCAGCTCAAACAAGTGTATCGTTGCCAATAATATTCTCTCAGAAGGATAGAGGTGCATAGAAGCTGAATGTTGTGAGAATTTTGGGAATGTTCACTGTGTGCTTTTAATAGGAAAATTTTTGCTAATGAAACAACTGAACCAAATTCCACATCCCTTTGCCATATCACAACAAACAGTGCTTGGGTAAAATGTTTCTTATTCATGAACAGGTCAAAGGCTGCAATGCACAGGCAACACATGAAATCATATGTTTTTGTTGTGTGTTTGAAACAAATTTGACGCTATTGTTCTGTTTATATGGAGCAGTGGGATCAAAACTGATCATAAAAGTGAAGATAGCTGTATGGAATTAAAGTTACTGCAGCTAGCAATGGGATATTCAGGGTTTATTTGCAATTGGGAAACACTGGAAAATTAAAGGAGTAGTTGATCACAAGAAAAGATCCAAGTTCCAAGAATGGGAATGTGGATTGGCAATGGGCAGAGGTAAGAAATAGCAAGAAAGAATGACTGTAGTAATGTCTCATAGGGCCACAGGCAATACCAAACCCTAAGGACCGAGTATAAGTCATAAACAATATGATTTTAAAATAAAATTATTGCAGTAGTTATCGCTCCGCTAGCCAAGCTGTTCCAGTACAACTACAATGCTAGAATCAACCCAACAGTATGGCAAATTCCACAGTATTCTTAAGTATCCTCTGCACAAAAGGCAGCGTAGATACAACCTGGCCAATATCCACCTATTCAGTCTATGCTTAATATGAAATCAATAAATTGATGGAAGGTTTCATCAACAGTGCTATCAAGCAGCACCTACTTACCACTGATGCCCAATTTGGGTTCCACAAGAGCCACTGAGCTTCTGGATCTCTTTTGCAGTGGTTAAATATTGCTGTCCAAACATGGTTGGAAGAGCTGAATTGCCGGGGTGAGGTGACTGAGTGCTCCATCATGTACCCATAGTTTTAAAAAAAGTAACTGGAATCATTAGGCAAAATCTTCAGTGATTGGAATCGAACCAGCACATGGGAGGATAGTTGTAGGTTGTTGCAGGTCAGACATCTATCTCCATGGCATCTGTGAAAGAGTTCATCAGGATAGTGTACTGGGCTCAACCATTGTCAACTACTTCATCAATAAATTTTCCTCCATCAGAAGGTTTAAAGTGAGCATGTTCACTAATGTTTGCACAGTGTTCAGCAGTATTTGGACTCCTCAAGTGTTGAAGCAATATCTAGCTTTTGGCTAATCAGTGGCATTCGTTCCACACAAATGCCAGGAAATGAACATATCCTACAAGGCAGACTGTCCCTTGAGATTCAATGGTGTTGCCATCACTGAATACATCACTATCAGCATCTCAGGAACAATCATTGTCCAGAAATTCAATACGATTCACCATATAAACACAGATTGGAAGTTCAGAAACCTTCAGCGAATAACCCACTTCCTGACTTCCCAAAGCCTGTTTCACCATCCGGAAGGCACAAATGAGGAGTGAAATGTAACACCCTCCAGTTAACTGGATGTGTGAAGCTCCAGCAACACTCAAGAAGCGTGACAACATCCTGGAAAAAAAGCTATGGGTTTGATTTTACCAGCTCCATGAATATCCACTTGCGTCACCACCGATATTCAGGAGCAGAAGATATGCACCACCTACGAGATGCACGCAGACATTTTCAGAAGATCCTTATACAGTCCCTACCAAATCACAAGCATTTCCATTTGAAGGACAAGGGCAGCAGATACATGGGAACAACACCACCTGAAAGCTCTTCTTGTCCATGACTTGGAAATGCATTACTGCTCTTTCACTGTAACTGGGATCCTGGAATTCCCTCACTAACAGCATTGTGAGTCTACATAGTGCACATGGACTGCAGTGTTTCAAGAAGTCAGCTCATTATAGCCTTCTCATGAAAACTAGGGACAAGCAATAAATGCTGGCCCTGCCAGTGATGCCAATGTCTCACGAAGGAATAAAAGAAAAGTACTCATTTTCATACAGATGGAGGAATAAATTATTCACAAATGGAGCAGAGGGTGAGTTCACAGAACACAGAACACAGAACAGTACAGCACAGAACAGGCCCTTCAGCCCACGATGTTGTGCCGACCATTGATCCTCATGTATGCACCCTCAAATTTCTGTGACCATATACATGTCCAGCAGTCTCTTAAATGCCCCCAATGACCTTGCTTCCACAACTGCTGCTGGCAACGCATTCCATGCTCTCACAACTCTCTGTGTAAAGAACCCGCCTCTGACATCCCCTCAGTACTTTCCTCCAACCAGCTTAAAACTATGACCCCTCGTGCTAGCCATTTCTGCCCTGGGAAATAGTCTCTGGCTATCAACTCTATCTATGCCTCTCGTATCTGAGGTCAGATATAATGAGACGCGCAGTGACCTCCGCACCTTACATCGTGGGTTCGATTCTCCGATGGGTCCTACCTTCTGCTGTTGTCTTCATGGACGTGAGATCGAGAAATTGCCTGAAATCCATTGGCCTTCAACATCAAGTGGGGAATCAGCAAAGCAGATGGGAGGACGGGGCATCATCTGTTGCCCCAATTCCACCTCCGGTTACCCCATTCCCCCTCAGTTACCCCATTCCCCCTCAGATATCCTCATTTTCCCTCAGTTATCCCCTCTCCCCCCCCGACCCCGGTACACTAATTCCCCCTCGGATACACCCATTGCCCTCTGCTTACCCTCATTTCTCCTCAATATCTCCATTCCTCATCAGTTACCCCCACCTTCCTGCAATTGCCCCATTCCCCTTCCGTTACCCTATTCCCCGCTTACCCCCACACCCTCTGTTATCCCCATACCCCTTGTTACCCCCATAGCCCCTCAGTTACACCCTACAACACCTCAGTTACCCCATTACCCCTCAGTTACCCCACAACCCCTGTTACCTCATTCCCCATACTACCCCCACAACCCCTCAGTTACCCCATTCCCCCTCAGTTACCCCACAACCCCTGTTACCTCATTCCCCCTACTACCCCCACAACCCCTCAGTTACCCCATTTCCCCCTCAGTTACCCCATTTTCCCCTCAGTTACCTCATTCCCCCTCAGTTACCCCCTACAACCCCTCAGTTACCCCATTTCCCCCTCAGTTACCCCCACTCTCCCTCAGTTACCTCATTCCCCCTCAGTTACCCCCTACAACCCCTCAGTTACCCCATTTCCCCTCAGTTACCCCCACTCTCCCTCAGTTACCTCATTCCCCCTCAGTTACCCCCTACAACCCCTCAGTTACCCCATTTCCCCCTCAGTTACCCCCATTTCCCCCTCAGTTACCCCCATTTCCCCTCAGTTACCCCACAACCCGTTACCTCATTCCCCCTACTACCCCCACAACCCCTCAGTTACCCCATTTCCCCCTCAGTTACCCCACTCCCCCTCAGTTACCCCCATAACCCCTCAGTTACCCCCATTCTCCCTCAGTTACACCCACAACCCCTCAGTTACCCCATTCCTCCTCAGTTACACCCACAACCCCTCAGTTACCCCATTTCCCCCTCAGTTACCCCCACTACTCCGCAATTGTCCCATTCCCCCTCTGCTACCCCTGTTCCCCTCGGTTACCCCCAAATCCCCCTCAGAAACCCGCCCACCAGTCCATTGAGATCATTCACACCATTTCTTTCCCGAACATTACATCCTTCTATCAACAGATGAGGCAATCTATTTTGTCAATGACAATGAGGTAGGATAAATTGCTTACCCCAGGGTAAATGTTATTCCTGGCTGGTGTGCTTGCAACATGATGGAAAAATCTTGCAGCTTGGCAAGGAAAGTAATTTTGGAACTTGCGTATTAAATTTAAACAAAGGAACAGAAGGTAACACAAATGCTAAGTCAGGTTATAAAGTCTTGAAATCAAGAAACAAATGTACACATTTAAGGAAACAATTCATAACACTGAAACAAAGGCATTGATTGTACTGAAGTGTCAAGCTGAAAAGAAACAGTCCGGTGAACTGTAGTGATGTAGACCTGCCCTCACAGTGTAATGTACAGTAGTGATCTCAAGATTAATGGAAAATGAAAAATCAAAAGTGTTGGCCAAAATTAAGTCAGTAACAGTCGCTAGAGAATTAAAATAACGAGGTAAAACACTGACAGGTTCAACTAAGCTGATGTGATGCATTCATGTTTGTCAATTGAAGTACCAACAGAGGTGATGGATGTGTGGGTTGCAATCTGTTAAAATTTCTCATAGATAATGGGAACTGCAGATGCTGGAGAATCCAAGATAATAAAATGTGAGGCTGGATGAACACAGCAGGCCAAGCAGCATCTCAGGAGCACAAAAGCTGACGTTTCAGACCTAGACCCTTCATCAGAGAGAGGGATGGGGAGAGGGAACTGGAATAAGTAGGGAGAGAGGGGGAGGCGGACCGAAGATGAAGAGTAAAGAAGATAGGTGGAGAGAGTATAGGTGGGGAGGTAGGGAAGGGATAGGTCAGTCCAGGGAAGACGGACAGGTCAAGGAGGTGGGATGAGGTTAGTAGGTAGGAGATGGGGGTGCGGCTTGGGGTGGGAGGAAGGGATGGGTGAGAGGAAGAACCGGTTAGGGAGGCAGAGACAGGTTGGACTGGTTTTGGGATGCAGGGGGTGGAGGGGAAGAACTGGGCTGGTTGTGTGGTGCAGTGGGGGGAGGGGACGAACTGGGCTGGTTTTGGGATGCGGTGGGGGAAGGGGAGATTTTGAAGTTGGTGAAGTCCACATTGATACCATATGGCTGCAGGGTTCCCAAGCGGAATATGAGTTGCTGTTCCTGCAACCTTCGGGTGGCATCATTGTGGCACTGCAGGAGGTCCATGATGGACATGTCATCTAAAGAATGGGAGGGGGAGTGGAAATGGTTTGCGACTGGGAGGTGCAGTTGTTTGTGGCGAACTGAGCAGAGGTGTTCTGCAAAGCGGTCCCCAAGCCTCCGCTTGGTTTCCCCAATGTAGAGGAAGCGACACCGGGTACATTGGATGCAGTGTACCACATTGGCAGATGTGCAGGTGAACCTCTGCTTAATGTGGAATGTCATCTTGGGGCCTGGGATAGGGGTGAGGGAGGAAGTGTGGGGGCAAGTGTAGCATTTCCTGTGGTTGCAGGGGAAGGTGCCGGGTGTGGTGGGGTTGGAGGGCAGTGTGGAGCTTTGCAGAAAACCTCTGCTCGGTTCGCCACAAACAACTGCACCTCCCAGTCGCAAACCATTTCCACTCCCCCTCCCATTCTTTAGATGACATGTCCATCATGGGCCTCCTGCAGTGCCACAATGATGCCACCCGAAGGTTGCAGGAACAGCAACTCATATTCCGCTTGGGAACCCTGCAGCCTAATGGTATTAATGTGGACTTCACCAGCTTCAAAATCTCCCCTTCCCCCACCGCATCCCAAAACCAGCCCAGTTCGTCCCCTCCCCCCACTGCACCACACAAGCAGCCCAGCTCTTCCCCTCCACCCACTGCAGCCCAAAACCAGTCCAACCTGTCTCTGCCTCCCTAACCTGTTCTTCCTCTCACCCATCCCTTCCTCCCACCCCAAGCCGCACCCCCATCTCCTACCTACTAACCTCATCCCTCCTCCTTGACCTGTCCATCTTCCCTGGACTGACCTATCCCCTCCCTACTTCCCCACCTATACTCTCTCCAACTATCTTCTTTTCTCTCCATCTTCTGTCCGCCTCCCCCTCTCCCCCTATTTATTCCAGAACCCTCACCCCATCCCCCTCTCTGATTAAGGGTCTAGGCCCGAAACGTCAGCTTTTGTGCTCCTGAAAATTTCTCATAGCCTGGATAAGCCCCAGGTAGTTGGAAATCTTTGAATATTTAACCCATAAGCAAAAAAGTAAGGAGTTTGAAAGGGTGTTATAGACCAGATCAAGCCCCTTCAAAACATATCAGGACAACAGCATAGACATTAACTTTTTTGATATTTTAACACTGCATTCCAGATGCAATTCTATTGTTCAAACTACTTTACTTTAAGCAACACACACTTTATTTATTTATACACTACAATAAAAAAAGACAAAATACAAATAAATGAAAACAATTGGCTTAATTCTAACTGTATTGTAAAAGTTAACAAAAGTATGTGTATACACACACACGCATGCACGCGCACTCGCGCTATTACCGATTAACTTTTCCTATATAGTAACATGCCATAACCAAACCATTGGCAAATACAAGTTCACTAAAATAATGCCTCACGTGCAATTCCAGCAGTGGGAAGGAAACTCAGATTTTAGGTGGAACAGACAGAGAGTGACAATGAGAGAAAGAAGGAGGGAGCAAGAGATGTAACAGCTATCACAACTCCAATAGCTACTGCTGAAAGCTAAATTAACATTCTTGGTTCTCTGGGATCTTGGCCGGACAATTTGTGTTGCTTCTATTATTCTAACTTTGAAAACAGTCTAAGGCCTCATAAGCTGTTTATTTTATTGCCTTTGAACAGACAACTAATAATCTCTGGACCAAACTTTTCTTCATTTAAAAAACGGAGAAATACTCCTTTTAAGGTCATAGTATCACCGCAAGTAGAAATTGTGCAAGCGCATTTCCAGATCAGTATCAATAGCAGTTTGTTTGAATGTTTACTTCACAAGATATCACTTCAGGATTGGCATATTCACATTCTCAAAGGATTGATTAATCAAGGGATTAACAAAACAGGCATCAATGCTTGTTCATTAACTGTTTGGCTTCAGGCTGAAACAAAAACTGGAACAGAGGAAATACAGTAGGCTGTAATAGTCTCCTCCCAACTATGCACAATGTGCATAAATTGCAGCAGAATATGTTTTTGCTTCAAAGTTAAGTAGGACACAACTTTTGATAAACAGACTGAAGTGTGCTCAGGGAACAAAAATGGAAACTGCTGGAAAATCTCAGCAAGTCTCAAAACATCTGTGCAAATAGAGCAAACTTAACATTTCTAGTTTACTTACCCATCTTAAGAAATTTCTGTAATCGAAAGGTTAACTCTATTTTCTCTCCATAGATGCAGCCAAACCTGTCAGTTTCTCTAAAAATATCTATTATTTTTGTTTCAGATTTCCAGCATCCGCAATTCTTTGTTTTAGTTTAGTGTCTGCAAAGTAATATTGACACTGGAAATGAATGCGCAATGTAGATAAAGCTGAGTTGAACAAGTTTATTAGACACGGGCATCCAGAGTTATGGAAGAGAATCAGGAAAACGGATCTAAGGCCATGGCCAAATCCAAAATAATCATATCAAATGGTGGCTGGGTCAATTGGCCAAGTATTTTTCCAATCTAATTTGGATCATATGCAATGAAGTACACTTGGTCTTCAACCCATTGTTAAAGCAATATATAACATTTACAAGCATTGGAAAAGTTTAACATGAAAAAAAAACTTGTTGAATAATACATCCAAGAGAACTATGGTATTGACCTCATTCATTCTGTTAACATTAATTCACAGACTCTTTCTACCTAGACATGTAACAACACCATAAATTCTCTATGTACAAACAGTGCGGGTGCAACATTACCAGAGAATTAACAACAGATATGGTGATGTCATTTGAAAACAATGAGGGAGAGTTCTGGATGTGAGTTTGCTCGCTGAGCTGGAAGGTTAGTTTTCAGACGTTACGTCACCATTCTAGGTATCATCATTAGTGAGCCTCCGACGAAGCGCTGGTGTTATGTCCTGCTTTCTATTTATCTGGTTAGGTTTCCTTGGGTTGGTGATGTCATTTCCTGTGTTGGTGATGTCATTTCCTGTTCTTTTTCTCAGGGGATGGTAGATTGGCTCCAAATCAATGTGTTTGTTGATGGAGTTCCAGTTGGGATGCCATGCTTCTAGGAATTCTCGTGCGTGTCTCTGTTTGGCTTGTCCTAGGATGGATGTGTTGTCCCAATCAAAGTGGTGTCCTTCCTCATCTGTATGTAATGATACGAGTGATAGTGGGTCATGTCGTTTTTGTGGCTAGTTGATGTTCATGTATCCTGGTGGCTAGCTTCCTGCCAGTTTGTCTAATGTAGTGCTTGTCACAGTTCTTGCAAGGTATTTTGTAGATGACGTTTGCTTTGTTGTCTGTATAGGTTCTTTTAAGTTCATTAGCTGCTGTTTTAGTGTGTTGGTGGGTTTGTGGCCTACCCTGACGCCAAGAGGTCCAAGTAGTCTGGCAGTCATTTCAGAAATGTCTTTGATGTAGGGGAGAGTGGTTATGGTTTCTGAGCCCGTTTTGTCTGTTTGTTTGGGTTTATTGCTGAGGAATCGGCGAACTGTGTTCATAGGGTACCCATTCTTTTTGAATGCGCTGTATAGGTGATTTTCCTCTGCTCTGCATAGTTCCTCTGTGCTGCAGTGTGTGGTGGCTCATTGGAATAATGTTCTAATGCAGCTTCGTTTGCGGGTGTTGGGATGGTTGCTCCTGTAGTTCAGTATTTGGTCCATATGTGTTGTTTTCCTGTAGACGCTGGTTTGAAGTTGCCCATTGGCTTTGGGTCCGCTATGTGGATGACACCTTTGTCATCACTAAACAAAACAAATTAGAGGAAACCTTCAAGACCATCAATAATACCCTTACTGGCATAACATTCACAAAAGAGGAAAACAACAGCAAACTGCCATCCCTAGATGTCACAGTAGAGCAAATAGCCAATGGGGAACTTCAAACCAGCGTTTGACTTGAGATAGAGACAGTTCATGTAAAGAGTGGCTAATTATCAATGTATGCATGGTTATTTATGTTTCACCATGTTCAGCTTACTGATGTGATAAAGGAAGATGCTTAGTGTATTGGTTATTGTTGATTATATACAGTTGGGAACCCAGATTCTCAGGCATTTGGTCTTTACATCTGAGACTTGATTCATGGCTGCCAAGAGCATGGTCTGAGACAAATAATCCAATTCTCACTGGATGCTTCAATGAGATCACCAGGAGGGACAGTTGTCAAACGATCACAGGGCAAAAACTAGACATTATAAAATGACCCCAAAAAAGTCGAGCTTGACAGAAAGTTTGATGAGTTAATTTAAACAGCAGCTGTTGGCTACAGACAATAGTGAAAATAAAGGGCAATGAGTTCACAAAGTTTCAGCATTAACGAGTTACAACCAAACTAAGGACTGTGTATTGGAAAACTTTTGACTGCAGGATATAAATGCATAAACCTGGAAGCCATTCTCTCAGAGAAGACTGACAGAGAACACACATAGACACGTCTAAGTCGACAATGTGGCAATTCAAGAGGACTCCGCAGATGATCTGCCCAGACCTATGACAGCAACATTTGTGGAAAAGATTCAGCCTTACGAATGAGAGGAACGGGATTCCTGTCACCCAGATCAAATACGTGGATCATTGTCACTATTATTTACAGAATCCCTACAGTGTGGAAACAGCCCTTTGGCCCAACAAGTCCACACCAACCCGCAGTGCATTCCACCCAGATCCATCCCCTTATAATCCATCTAATCTGCACATCCCTGAATACTACGAGCAATTTATCATGGTCAATCCACATAGCCTGCCCATCTTTGGACTCTGGAAGAAAGCCAGAGCACCCAGAGAAAATCTGTACAGACATGGGGAGAATGTGAAAACTCCACACAAACAGTCACCTGAGGGTGGAATCAAACTTGGGTCCGTGGCACTGTGAGGCAGCAGTGCTAACTACTGAGTCACTGTGCCACTTTCAGAAGGATAAAGATACATAGAGGTTAAATATTGTAGAAATTTAGGAAATGTTTGCATTGTACTTTTACTAGTAACATTTTGTTAATAAAACAATTGAACCAAATTTTGAGTCCATTTGTCACACATCAGCAAAGAGAGTTCTTGGGGCAAGTGTTATTATTCATGAACAGATCGAAGTATCCAATGAACAGATAACACATGTCCAAAAATTGTTTCAAGCATGCAACAAAGATCCATTTGAAGCTAATGTTATGGCTTTATGGAACAGTGGGAGCACAATATAGTAACAGCCAAGACAGATGTATGCTATCAAAGTTACCACGGCTGGTAGAGGGGTATTCATGATTTCTTCACATTTTGAAAGCATGGCAAGAATGAACAGAATGGTTGAATGCAAGAAAAAATCCCAGTTCCAAGAAGGAAATGTGTGATCACTATGGACGGAGATAAGAGATAGCAACAAAAAAGTAAATTACTGTGGAATGGCAGATTTGGCCACTGGCAATAGCCAAAACTAAGGACTGAGTGTAAATCATGAACAATATGACTTTAAGATAAAATTGCTGCACTAGTCATTGCTCCTCTAGCCAAGCTGTTCCAGTACATTGATAACACTGTAATCAACCCAACAATGTGAAAAATTCCCCAGGTATGTGTCTACACAAAAATAAGTTAAAAAATAAAAATTAAAAATTGAGAAGTAAAAACCAGAGTTTAAAAACCAGGTGGGAAAACACATCAATGCTTCATCAGAGGCTGCACTAAGGATATTACCCAGCATAGTAATGAATCGTCTGCGAAACAAGAAAGCAGCTCGGTGAGCCAACTGACATCAATGACCATGTCCTACAATCTACCCACTGCCCCCTTGAGATGATGTTGTGATCACTGAATACCTCATTGTTAATATCCTAGGGGCAAGCATTGACCAGAAATGCAACATGCCTCGCTGCTAAAACACAGATCAGAGCTTCAGAAAACTGCAATGATGATCTCGCCTCCTGACTTCCCAAAGCCTGTTTCACCACCCAGAAGGCACAAATGAGGAGTGAAATGTGATAAACTCCACTTTACTGGATGTGGGCAGCTCAAGCAACACCCAAGAAGCGTAACAAAATCCTGGAAAAAGCTGTGGGTTTGATTTTATGACCTCCATGAGCATCCACTTGCATTACCAACAATATTCAGGAGCAGAAAATATGCACCACCTACAAGATACAATGCAAAATTTTCAGAAGATCCTTGCACAGCCCCTTCCAAACTCACAAGCATTTCCATGTGGAGGGATACGGGCAGCGGATACACAAGAACAGTACCAACTGCAAGTTTCTTCTTGCTGCCTATAAATATATTTGTGTTCTTTCCCTGTCATTGTGTCAAAATCCTGACATTCCTCGCAAACAGCATTGTGGGTCTACCTAGAGCGCATGGACTGCAGTTTTTCAAGAATTGGGCTCATTACTGCCTTCTCAAGGAAAGCTAGAGGTAGGCAATACATGCTGGCCCAGCCAGTGACACACACATCTCACAAAGGAATAAAAGAAAAACAGTCACTCTCGTACAGTTTTGAATAATCAATTAGTCTCAAGAGGAGCAGAGGATAAGTCTATTGAAAGCATTCAGGACATTTCTTTCGAAATATTATGCCCTTGTATCAATAGGTAAAATTATCTATTTTACATGTGGCAACAAGTAATGAGACAGGATGAATAATGAATTGAGGACCTCATGATAAATTATGTTATAGACCAGACCAAGCCCTCTCAAAACATATCAAAGAAAGACCCTACGGGCTACCTATATAATATTGTAAAGCTAAGTGTAAGGCGTGCTGTTGCAGAAGCAATTCCGTTGGTCAAACTACTCAACTTTAACAAAATACCCTTCATTTTTGCACTACAGTTAAAATACAAATAATAGAAAATAAAAGACTTAACTGTAGCTCTATTGGCATGTTTAACAAAATTATATATATAAGCCACTGCGACTTAACTGTTACAATATAGTAGTATGTCACAAACACACCTTTGGTAAAGGTGAATTCAGTAAAATAAACTGTATCACATGCAATTCTCTCAGCAGGAAAAGACCCCCAGCTTTTAACTGTAACAAACAGAGAAAGGTGTGACAGCTTTCAACCCCAACTACTGCTGCAACCTAAATAAAAATCCTGTTTCTCTGCGAGCCTGACCCCATCCATTCTGGTTGCTTCTATTGTTCAAACTTTAAAAACAGCCCAAAGCCTCACAAGCTGTTTACTTTATTGGATTTTATCAGACAGCTGTCATGTCTGCCTGAACTTTTCTTCATGAAAAAATACACCTCTGAAAGTCCCAGTATTGTCACAAGTAGAAATGGTGCAAGTATATTTCCAAGTCAGCATCGATAACAATGCTCATGAAAGTTTACACCACTTCAGGATGAATATATTCATATTCTCAAAGAACTTACTAATCAAAGGATTGATAAAACAGGCACCAATACATGTGTATGAATTGTTTGGCTTCAGGTTCAAATGAAAATAATAACAAGGATTAATATTCTCCTTCCAACTGTGTACAATCTATATAAATTACAGTAGAAAATCCTTTTCTTTCAATTATAAGTTGGACCCAACTTTTGGAGAGCATACAAAAGTGTCTGCAAAAGTAGCAAAGATAGAAACTGCTGAAGAAACTCAGCAGATCTCATAACATCTGTGCAGAGAAAGCAAATGTAACGTTTCTATTCCAGTTACTCTTCTACAAAACTTCTATACTGGAAATATAATCTCTGTTTTCTCTCCACAGATGAAGCCAGATCTGTGAGATTTTCCAGCAAGTTCTGATTATGTTTTTGTTTATCTGTTTCAGATTTCCAACATCTTGCATTTTTTTTATTTCAGGTTAGTGTTTACAAAGTAATATTGATGCCAGCAATGATTGAATAAAATAAATGCAGATGGAGTGCTGCATCTTATTAATTTTGGGAGTACACAATCATAAGTACCTAATATATGTCATTGGAAATTTGTAGCAATCTGATAATTAATTTAGTTTATTAAAAGAAAAAAATCAGCTCAGATATTTATACATTAGTTAGTTAGATAATGAAACTACATAACTGTGACAACTGCGGATGGTTCATTGATGTCAGACGACAAACTGGCACAGAATGTTTTCATCTCATTAGAGTCAAAAATTGCGATATTGTCCAATTAGCTGGCTCTTCCCCCTCTTCTTCTCAATTATCTTCTACATGGAGAATACACCAGTCTAAGTCTTACTCTTGCATACTCTGTCTTATGAGAACAGATCTATCTGGGCTCCAGCCTACGAAGCACCCAATGGGAACTATACATTGGAAACACTAGGAGTTAAACTAACGTCCAAAATATCTCTCGCATAATTAACTTATGTAATGCCAATCAATTGCTTGATCATTTGGCCAAAAAGTCATGGGCTAGCTACTTATGAGAGTGGAAATTCATTGTTCCCTTACCTGCCATCTGAGGGATCATTTTACCAATCTTTCTTAGAGTGAACACTTTTGTTTTATTTTAATAAACAGATAGAACTTAATAGAGTACATTTGACTACAAATACCTGTTTGACACAGATTTGATGCATATAATGACCTCAGCGTTTTCCATATCCCTTATGTTTTCCTGCGTCAGAATCTTAGAAAGTTAGCTACTGCTTCAACGGTCATTTAGTGATATTTTATGCTGCACACGTATTTGGAAAATTAATTTCTTCAGGGAGACAAATTTCCAATAATAAGAAAAAATCAAATTGTGCACAATGACAGGAAGATTGAAAAAGAAAGATACTTAAATAGACAAACACACGGAAAATCACAATGTGTGCATATCTAGCTGCCTTGCATGTCATTCAGAAAGAAAAAGTATTCACATGCAGCAAGAAATTCAGCATGCAAATGGAATCGTGCTATTTATTGCAAATTGTATACAACATAAAAGTACAGATTTCTAGTCCAGTTACCCTTCTGGAGCATTGCAGTGAAATCATGTGGAGTAACATATAGAGTTTTGGTATCCTTACTTAAGAATGCCAGTAATCATTGGATATTTATTCCACAGACATCAGTATAGACCAAGCTTTTCAATATTGCAAGAGCTTGGTTGAAAAATCTTTAGTCTCCAAGGTTATCCAGAGTTATTGAAGGGGGTCAGAAAAATGAATCTAAGGCTATGACCAAATCGATAATTTTCCAAGTATACTTAATGACTGTTGGATCAGTAATTAACTTTCCAAGATTTCGGCATATCGGGGTGGGGTGGGGAGGGGGGAGGTGGGGGGGGGGGGGGGAGGAGGGGTGAGTTATTTGGTCAAATGTTCCTCCAACTTAATATGACTTTGGATCCTTTGCATCAAAGTGCACTGAAGGGCCTGCTTTCAAGTGGTTGCAATATTAATGCTATAAAGCTAGCTTGGAAATAGGAAGTTGCTGTTGGATTACATCCCTTGCCATTTGATTTTGGAGAATGATGTGAAGGTACAGCTTGTGTTACATCTCCAGTGTGTCGAAGTACCTCTGTTAGGTTGGTCAAATTCTGTAGCATACAGGAACCCAGAGATTATTGCTGTTCAATAAACTCAGACCTTCAAGATATTTCTCTTCAAATACTCTTTCCAAACTCAACCTTAAATTTTGCTGATAAATTGAGGATAACAATGAATGTTATCATCTCTATGTAATGTACATTGATGACCTCACTGACGGCCTCAGTTTCAGATTCCAAGTTTTCTTACAATGCAATATATAATTATCAGGCGGCTTAGGAAGTTCAGCAAAACCAAAGGATGCTCATCAAATTTTATAGATGCATGATAAAAAGCATTCCATCCGGGGGTGGCATGGTGGCTCAATGGTTAACACTGCTGCCTCACAACACCAGGAACCTGGGTGTGATTCCACCCTTGGGCGACTGTTTGTGTGGAGTTTGCACATTCTCCCCCTGTCTATGTGGGCTTCCTCCAGGTGTTCTGGTTTCCTCCCACAGTCCAAAGATGTGCAGGCTATGTGGATTGCCCATAGCGTTTGGAAATGTGTAGATTAGGGGGATGGGTCTGGTTGGGATATTTTGAGAGTTGGTGTGGACTTGTTAGGCTGAAGGGCCTGTTTCCACAATGTAGGGATTCTTTGAAAGCCCAGGCATCATCAAAGCCAACCCCCCCATCGATGGATTCCACTTGCATGTCTTGCGGCTGCAGATAGGCTGACAACAACATAAAAGATCCCTTCCAACACAGTAAGGCTCTTTTTCAACCTTTTCCATCAGACAGAAGATACAGAAGGTTGAATGCACGCACTTTAGGAACAGATTCTTCTCTGCTATTATTAGGCTGCTGAACAGACCTCTCTAACTTCAAATATTATTAATATTGGAACACAACCCTTTAGCTATTTTTCACAAAGTTATTAGCTTAAGGTACATGGACATTCTCAAACAAGTGAGTCTCACATCCTTTCGCCTGTCAGGATTCCTTAGCAAAGCAAGCACTTAGTGCCTAAACTTAAATTTAATGGCATAGTTATGACCCCAAGTCCAACGGTGAACTCCAACAAACTTTGCCAAGTCCCCGATGTTATTGACTTGCTGAAATTGGTGTTCGTGCTGAATTTAGTCTTCTGAATAAATTTCTCAAACATTCCCCGGTGCTTAGCGGTCGAACACAACCAGAGGTACCACCACAAAATAGCCTCTTCTAATGCAAAGTCCATCCTTTTTGCAAAATGCCTGTTCTCACATTTTTGTTTGAATTCTCTATCAATTGATTATCATCATGTCAAATTAATGCTTAATGATCTGGTTTGGAGATGCCATTTTTATGTTTACACACTACACAATTTGAAGTGAGGAAATAATCCAGCATGAGGACATAAATAAATTTAGCAGATTTAGGTAGCTAGTGTGATTAGGCAGGAAAATAAGAACTAGAATATGGTTCATAAGGTTATCCAGGTTAACAGCAATAAATAAAAAGCAACTGGAAACACTTTGAAGATTTGGGACCTGGGAAGTTGCATTTGGAGGTGTCCTGGCTCTTTGTGAATAAAGCAGAACATCAATATGTATGAAGAAAGTCAAATGGCATTTTAACATGTATTACAACCTGGAATTTGTAAGTAAAGGGAGCTCACACATTAGAGAAGAATTTTTGAGGCCACAGCTTAGCATTGTGTGCCATCTGTCTGCCTAAGGGGATAACATATTCCCCACTGAGGAATGTAGTAAATGTTCACTAGCTTGATATCTGGTAACAGAATTGAATGGTTGTGTTGACTTGTGAGAAGTGAATGGAAACATGCATTGGATTCAGAACAAGATTAAGACATTCTGGACTCTCGATCCTGTTCTGTCATTTGAGCAAATTGTAACATTAATCTACTTTTCTACCGAGCCTTGATCAAAAGTATCTAACAAGAATATATCCAAACTGCCGCACAAAACATTCAACGGCACTGTTTCAAGTACTGTTGCAGGGGCAGATTTACAAAGATTTAAAATCTTCTGAAAGAAGAAAAGAATGTCATCTTATTCTCGGTTTTAAGTAGGCGATACATGATTTTTAGATGGTGATCCCCAAGTGCTAGATGTTTCCATAAGAGGAAAGGCCCTTCAAGTTCTTACATGTTTCAACTGATAAAGACTTTAATCTTCTAAACTGCAGAAATTACAAAACTAGCACATCTAATCCTTCAGGAAAAGCCAACCACCTAATTCCAGATATGTCTAGTAAACCTGCTTCAAAATGCCTCTAGCGCATTTGCACTTTTTCTGAAATAAGATGAGTTATATGGTGTTCTCACCTTGCACAAATGAAGTATAGCTTATATTGTTTGCTTTCTACTTTTGATGTGATAACTATTAATTCGGCTTTACCTTTCCTAGCTGTCATCAGTAGCTGAATGTTACCTTTTTAACTCCTATTTGGTGTGTGGGCATTGGCTGATTGGGCCAGCACTTGTTGCCAGCCCTGGCTTGCCTTTGAGAGGATGGTGGTGAACTGCATTCTTGAATTGCTGCAGTCAAAAATGCTGTAGGTAGTCACACAATGCCATTCTTGAGTGAATTCCATGGGTTTTCACCAAGAAAATGTAAAAGAATGGTAGTCTATTTCCCAGTCAGGAGGCTATGACTTCGGGAGAAACCTACAGATGCTGCTTTCCCTATGTATCTACTGCCCTTGACATTTTTATTGGTCATGGGTTGGAGGATCCTGTCAAAAGGTTTGAAAATCATTAGAATTCATGCATGCAGTCAAGCTGATCCCTAAGGATCCCAGATGTCTGAAAACTCTTCATTCATTGTACATTTTCCATGCAAATTTGTCGTTTTGGCCAGGACAAATTAAAGAAGGAAACATGCTGAATAAACAATGATTTTGTTGAATGACGACTCATCACTCATTCAAGATGTTCCTTTCTTTATTTATTCCTACCCAAGTCCACAAATTCACATGCTAACTTTGAGCATTCATTGATAGCATTCATAATTGAAATGACAGTACGACATCTGTATTAAATGCCAACAAAAGTGCTATTGGTCAGCAAGGGCAGCAACTATTTTGAAAGATTTTTGAGCAAATGTTATGATTAGGTTCCAGTGCTATCACTGCTACTGCTATTAAGGAATGGGTAGTATTAGTCTTGCCAAAATTATAGTACCATAGATACTTAAATCTGAAATGAAAACAAAATAAAGAGAAAGAAAGCTTATAACACCAAGGATGAAAAATAAAACTAATGTTTCAAGTTGAGGATTTTCCATTAGAAATGCTCAAATTAAAGATCTTAAGACTGAAAAAAACCCCCAGCTTTCTTCAACAAATAATGAATAGCTAGCTCAATATTGTGTTGGAAGTTGAATCTGCGGGATGAAGCATTTATTATTTTGGTATCTTCTGATAGTTTTGACATTTAATCATATTCTTTATTTCATTTCTGAACCTAGTTTGCACCATTGCATAAATGAATGTGTTGGTGCCGGAATTCAGACGTTGAAGCATGTATCCAGCCAGTTCCAAAGTTGTGAAAAGATCATTGTGATCAGTTTGGTAAAACTGGTTTTCTGTAAATTGTACAGATATACTACAGAAAGAAATTAACATCCATAGTGAGATAAAACTTCCAGAAATAGCAAGTAGTAATATGATGGATTTTCTGCGATTATCTGTTTCTGGGTCTTTTATATTTTCCTTGAAGCTTCGTCTTACCTTACTGCTCATTACAATATGCCTGATGGTCAAACCATTAAATAGCAAAATAAAGAAAAATGCCAAAAATGGAGTTAAAATAGTATCAAAACACAAGTATGCCTTCCAAGTGGGTAAAACATAGAACTCAGGCTTTACAACACAGAACCATGCCATGTTGTCAATAACAGTTCCAGGTTGGTTTACAAAATAAAGTGGCAAATTTTGTCCAATGCAAAGTACAAAAACAACGGTTATAGCCAGAGTTGCAGTTTTCTTTGTGCAGTATTTTACTCTCAATTTTTGGAAACAGATGGATACAGAGCGATCAAAGCTGAAAGCCACTGTTAACCAGACAGAGCAATCAATCGAAATAAAACTGAAGACAAAAGTAAGACAACAAATGGAAGTGTAATCCAGAAATGATTTTGGAAAATAGGTGTTTTTAACCCCAAGCAGAATTACTTCAAAGTTTAGAACAAGGAGGTCTGCTGCCACCATCGACACAAGGTAACAGGTAATACATTTCGAGAGACCACAATTCCCACGAAGAAGAACAACAATTGATAATAGGTTCGCTGAAAAGAAAAATTGAAAAGAGTAATTAGTGTTACTATCCATAACAGAAAAATAAATAAATAGAAAATAAAATGTATTCAATTATAATATTTCCCTCTCTATTTTTAAATAATGCAGTATGATCCACTATTATTCTCTGCTATATCTTTTGATGGTTTGAATGGCTGGTTATAGAACAGCAAGTTAGCAACAATACAATTTTTCCAAATTTTATTAATATTTGAACGTAGGGACAAATTTGGACTAGACTTGGGAGAAATTTTGTGGACAGGCACAGAAAATATCTTTCTGTTATTGCAAAGAAAGCAATTAATTTAAGAGCACAAAAATTGGTGGAATATTTTCCTGCAGAAGAAAAACAACTAAGTTTCTTATGGATATTCATCTTTCATATGGCTCGTTATTTAAGAAATAATCTGTGCCATCTTTTCTCCTTCATCCTTATGGCAGTACTAACTTATTCAAACTCTCTATTTTCTGTCTATTAACCAACACTGACTTCATGCCAGCCCAAATAAATTCTTAGCTCCCAAGCTTTTAGCTCTATTCTTTTCTTTTCTTGGCATGCTAAATGTTAATAGCAGAACTATTAGACATTTCCTATAGATATGGCCATTAGACTAAATTAGGCTAACCTTCCAGATTTGTTATAACTCCCGTGTAAATTAAAGTTTGCTAAGTCATACACAAACTCCAGCTCAGATGCACAACAGAGATTTTTGGTTTCCATTTGATGCCTCAGTTTGTTGCAGATCCTAAAGAAAAAAACTGTGTCTGAGTTTCAGGTATATATAAAAAAACCCTCCATGCTCTAATTACGCCCCCATTGCAAAACAAAGCTCATGAACATTTCAAACTTTTACTGCGCTGATCAGTGGTGCTTTGGTGCCCTTCTCAGTCATTAAAGAAATGACATTCATACTATAACCATCTTAAACTTAGCATGCATGCAGAGCACTGAAACACAACTGTCATTCTGTTACAATTGCGTTGTAGTATGAACATCTTCCATCTTTTTTCCTTCAAAATAACCTGAACACTCCTTGACTGTTCAACAGCAACCTCGTTCGAGTTTTTGTCATGTTTGTTTTAGAGCAGGCACAATGATCTCTTACATTCAGACATAAACTAGCGCATTGTCCAACCATATAAAAATCTGATAAACCTGACAAATGTAACATATCAGATGAGTCCTTTCTGTGGTGAGAGCCACTGTGCATGTTGTGATGGTAATTGAGTAATTGGATAATTTATATGATTCACTGTCAATATGAAGGAAAAATTAGTTTTGTGATGAAATTAATGAAAAGAAAATACTGATAAAGAAAATCATGAAAATCATTAAAAATTATTTCCTCTCCAATTTATATGTTTTGCTTCTACTGCCTCTTCTGAATTTAAAAAGATTTTGTGAATAGTTAACACAATAACGGATATAAGATGTAGACAATTTGGCATTATGTGTCTCCTTTGTGAGTCATTAAGGTCCTGACAGATCTGGCAGATAATCTGGACATGACTGTGATACTCAAATATCACAACATCCATTCTACAAATATTTGAGTGTATTGGTCTTAGATATTCTCAGCAAGGAGCATTCCATTAGTAGAAGAGGTAGAAAATTTCAAAGAAGCAGTATCTTACCGAAGAAACTTAAACTTCTCAGAGATGACACTGCAGTCGCAATTCTGGAAATCCTGTCAAGAGTAAATATTTGCCAAAAACCCAAAGAGGGCTGTCTGTGTTTCTGACAAGAAGTGAATTTGAAATAATCTGGTTGGACTTCAGCAAGGCCTTTGATAAAATCCCACATGGATGATTCATACATTGGGACATACATGGGACAAACAAGACAAGGGAATGGATGATAGACAGTAGTACATTGGTAAGCAAGGAGGATTAGAGGCACCTTAGTGCACAAGTCCACTTGCCCTGCACAATCATGGAACAAGATAATAAAATGTGAGGCTGGATGAACACAGCAGGCCAAGCAGCATCTCAGGAGCACAAAAGCTGATGTTTCGGGCCTAGACCCTTCATCAGAGAGGTCTAGGCCCGAAACGTCAGCTTTTGTGCTCCTGAGATGCTGCTTGGCCTGCTGTGTAAATCCAGCCTCACATTTTATTATCTTGGAATTCTCCAGCATCTGCAGTTCCCATTATCTCTGACACAATCATGGAACAGTTGCATAACGCATTAAGAAGACATGTGAGATACTTTCTTTGATCAGCCCAGGTACATGGTTTAACAGCCAGGAGGTTATGTAGAAACTGTGCAAAATCTTGGTTTTAGCCAGAGTTAGAAGCTTCAGTGCTGCTCTGGAATTCACATGCTAGAAGGGGTTGTGACAACAGAGGAGGCTGTGCAAAGGGGATTTACCTGAACGATACCTGGATTGGAGAGTTTGATTTATGGAGTGAGATTGGATAGACTATTCTTGTTTTCTTTGGAGCAGTGGAGACTGAAGTAGTAAGTGATTGTGATGTATTCAATTAAGTGGGATAGTTTGGGTGAAGAGATTTTTTTTTGCCAAGGTACGGATTCTATTTCTGTTATATTCTGTGACCAGGGATGGAGAATAAATATTTTTAAAATGTTTACAAAGATGCATGTAATTATACAATGACTTAAAGATTGAGTTTTATCTAGAAACACAACATACAAATAACGAAATTTATCAACTGGATAAAAATAGGCAGTCTGATTGTCAACTGATAGAAACATCTTACCAGGAACACCAACGATTGCAAGAATAGGGTAGTACACAGCTTCAATCTGCATTAGTATTGATGGATCCATCCTCTAAGTGATGGTGATGTCAGTCATTCAGATTGACAAGTTGATGGATTCTTCAGTTTAAGCTTTCATTTATATCTCAGAGAAATCTCAAATGAGCTAATTAGGCAATGGCTGACATCAGTCACGGTCTTTTGAACATATAGACCAGCTGCTGCTTTTGTTATAATGACTATTGCCGAATGGAAAACATACACGTGTATAACGGCAGGCTGTGTGATAACAAGACCTGATGTGTGTCGAGTAGGCAGCTAGAACATGGGAGTGTTTAGGCCCTAAAATTATTGTGCTTGACATTGAGTCCAGATGGTTCAAGGTCCCCAAGTGGAAAATGAGGTGATGTTCTTCCAGCTTCCCTTGTGCTTTGCTGGAACACTGCAAAAAAACAGGCACATAGATTTTGGCCAGGGAACAGGGTGGTGTGTTAAAGTGGCAGGCAACAGGCAGCTCAGGGTTCTTTTTGCAGGCAGAACATAGATGTTCCATGAAGTGGTCACCCAGTCTATGTTTCTTTTCTCCAATGTAGAGGAGACCACATGGTGTGCAGCAAATGCAGTAGACAAGATTCTGGGACTCTGGGAAGAGCCAGGTCAAGTGTTGCCTCACCTGGAAGGCATGTTTGGGCCCTTGGACACTGGGGAGGGAGGAAGTCAATGAGCAGATGTTGCACCTTTGCTGAATGCAGGGAAGTGTGCTGTGGGGTGCCGTTGAGCGTGAAGGAAGAGTGGACCAGGGTGTCCTGAAGAGAACAGTCCCTGTGGAAGGCAGATTAGGGAGGGAGGGCAATATGTGTCTTGTGGTGGCATCTTGCTGGAGTTGCCGGAAATGGCATCTGACAATCTTCAGGATGTGGATACTGGTGGGATGGTAGGTAAGGCCAAGGGGAACCCTATCACTGTTGCAGAAGGGAAGCAAAGTGGTTAGGGCAGATTTGCAGCAGATGTGTCGGACCCAGTTGAGGGTACCATCAAAAACAGTGCTGGAGAATCCTTGGTTGAGGAAGAAGGTGGACATATTGTAGGTTCCTTTGTTGAAGTTGGCCTCATCCGAACATATACAATGAAAGCAGAGGAGCTGAGAGAATGGGATGGAGTTTTTACAGGAAGCAGGTTGGGAGGATGAATAGTCCAGGTAGCTATGGGAGCCAGTGGGTTTTTATTGGATATTAGTGGCCAGTCTATCCCCAGAAATGGAAACTGAGATGTCAAGGAAGGGAACGGAGGAGCCAGAGATGGACCTGGTGGAAGTGACACCAGAGTGGAATTTAGAAACAAAGTCACTGAATGGGAAGCAGTACAAATGATATCATTGACATATCAGAGAAAGATTTGTGAGTGTGGGCTGGAATAGGACTGGAGCAAGGAATGATCCATGTACCCCATGAAGAAACAGGCATAACTGGGGCCCATGCGAGTACCTGGCCACGCTTACGAAAATGAGAGGAGTTAAAAGAGAAGATGTTGAGTGTGAGGATGAGCTTGGCCAAGCAGAGGAGTGTTCTGGTGGGTGGGGACTGTTCAGGTCTTTGCTCCAGGAGAAAGCAGAGACCCTCCTGTTAGTGAATGAATATGGAAAGGGCTTGCACATTCATGGTAATGAGGAGGCAGCTGGAGCCTACAAACAGGAAGCTTTGAAACTTGTGTAATGTGTCAGAGGAAGCTCAGAGGTATGTGGGCAAGGAATAGACCAGGGAAGAGTCTCGGCCCGAAACATCAGCTTTTGTGCTCCTGATATGCTGCTTGGCCTGCTGTGTTCATCCAGCTTCACACTTTATTATCTAAGAGAATTTTGAGTCAAGTTTGGAAGAAAAGAGTTCCATAGAGAAGAACAGGTTGAAACAATAGGTCTGCCCGGACAGTCTTATTTATGTTTTTTAGGGCAGAGGTAGAAGAGAGTGGTGTGGTATTGGGGGGCTATCAGTTTAGAAGTGGTGGAGGAGAGCTCACCAGATGAAATGAGATCAGTTACCATGGCAGATATAACGCTCTGACATTGTAGACAGGAGGAGTTATCTGAGAGCTGGCACTCAGCATCTGCAATGTAGAGGTCAGTACAGTGACTACAACAGCATCACCCTTATCGGCAGGCTTAGTAACAAATTCAGGGTTTGATCTAACTTCATGGAATGCAGTCAGTTCAGAGGCAGATAGGCTGCATTTGGTGAAAGGGGCAGAGAAATTGAGGTGACCAATATCACATTGACCATTCTCAATAAACAGATCAAGTGCAGGTAAATGTACAGAGAGCTGGGTCTAGGTGGAGGGACGGTGTTGGAACAGGGCAGAGGTGTCTGTTGGACAGGCAGAGAAGCTTGTCCAAAGAAATGGGCACAGAGGCAAAGATGACAGAAGAAGACTTCACCATCATGTCATGCCCAATATTTGTGAATTTGGGATACAGAAGAATAAAGCTGAGGTCTTTGCTGAGCCAAAACGTTCAGCATCAGAGAGTGGAAGGTTAGAAGGGATAGTGAATGCACGACAGGAGGGGACCTCGAGAAGGCAGTGGAGATATAGGGAAGAGGAGGAGAGAAAGGCTCCAGAGGGCCCTGGGTATCTTTGAGTTGTTCCATCTTGTGTACCTTGATGCCTGAAAGGAAAGTAAAAAGTTTCTTTTTAGCATGACGCATAAGCTGGAGGTTGAAGTGGAATTTCCACCATGCCCCCACTTTCACTGTTCCCTGCAATGTACCTCTGACTACTCCCTTCCCTTCCTTGACATGTCTGCTTCAATTTCTCGGGATAGACTGGTTATTAATATCCACTATAAACTTGCTGACTCACACAGGTACCTGAACTCTACATCCTTTCAGACTGCTTCCTGTAAACGCTCCATCCTATTCTCTCCTCTGTTCTTCATTGTACAGGTTCAGAGGAGGCCAACATTAACAAGGGAGGCTCCAAAATGTCTACCTTCTTCCTCAATCAAGGATTCTTCAGGACTGTTGTCGATGTGATCCCCAACCGGATCCGACCCATGTCCTGCACTTCTGCCCTCACCCCTTCCCTTCTCTCCCACAACAACGATAGGGTTCCCCTGGTCCTTACCAACCATCCCACCAGCTTCCATATCCAGATAATCATCAGACACCATTTCTGCCACCTCCAGCAAGATGTCACCACCAGACACATACTCCCCTCTCCTCCATTGTCTGGCTTCCTCAGGGGCCATTCCATCTGGGATGACCTGATCCACTCCCACTTCACCTACAATAACCAGGGCACCTTCCCCTGCAACTGGTGAAGCTGCATTACCTGCCCATTTAACTCCTCCTTCTCCACTATCCAAGGGCCCAAACATAACTTCCAGGTGAAGCAACACTTGACCTGCACTTCCCAGAATCTACTCTACTGCATTCACTGCTCACAATGTGGTCTCCTGTACATTGTGAAAATGAAACATAAACTGAATGACTGCTTTGCAGAACATCTACATTCTGCTTGCAAAAGCAACACCTCATTTTCTGCTTGGGGACCCTGTACCCCTACGGACAATATTAAGCCTAATAATTATAGGGTCTCAGCTCTCCCATGTCCTAGCACCTAACCCACATACATCAGGACTTGTTATCCACATAGCCTGCCATTACACACCACCTATTGTTGGTCACAATCAGTCACTACTCACCCGCCTAGCCAGATCGATTTCAACTCCCTTGTCAGTGGAACAGCTCTTCTCTCTCACTGGGCTCTAACCTATCATTTACTCCTGCCCCGGCCCCTCTGTATTTTCTGCATATAAACAAACATTTTCCCAGATACAATCAGTTCTGAGGAAGGGTCATTGGAACCAAAATGTTATCTCTGTTTTTCTCTTCACATATGCTGCCAGACTTGCCAAGCTTTTTTTTCTGTTAAAAATGTGCAAGATAAATACTACAGCCAACATCTCATGGCGAAAATGGTGACTTCTTTCTGTTGCAAATCTCGGCAAATTAAACTTCAGCGCCTTATAACTTATCTTTTCACTCCAAATTTCTGCATCCAGGCATCTACACTTTTACGTTAGTTCATACTGTTAAACACATTTTTCAATGACACTTACATTTTTATCATTCTGACAAGATTTTAAAAGGATGGCTGTCGTGATTGTTTAATATTTTATATACTGGAATTTCTCAGATGTCAGCAAGATAGTAAATTTAATATATATGCAAACACAAGATTAATGCCTAATCAAGGGTCTGAAAATAAGCCTCTTAAATAATCTGTGCACCAGGTTACGCACTTGATCCCCTTATGACACAGGTTTAGTTTTAAGGTTTCTAGAAGGGGTATACACTTTTTAAAAAAGGGTTTTCCATCTAAGAACATGATGAAAAGATTTTATTTGTTCTGTCTCAGAAGTTTAATCTGTTGAATGATCATTCCTCAGAAAGCACTGGAATCAAAACCCATGCACATATTCAATGTTTAAAGCAGAACCTAGCATTATTCTCGCAAAGACTTATTTGGGGCCATGCAGGAACGCTGCAGTGTTTCAGCAAAGCTCAGCGTAAGTGGTAACAACAGCACATCTTTTTCATCTTTGAAATTCTACAAACTTCTGGATTCCATGTCGACTTCAACAATTTTAGGGCTTGAGCTCCATCTCCCATGTCCTTACCCCAACCATCATATTCCAGGGCTGTTCATTACATGGGCTGCTACCACACAAAACCCATTGTCAGCTACTAATAGCCACTATTAGCAATTAGTCAATCTTGCAAGCTGACCTTTACCTAACCTTTAGACAATTGTTTCTCTCTCTCTTTGGGCACTATTTCCAGTTACTGTTTACTCCTTCACCCTCCATCCAACCCATCTTCTGCAATAAGTGCCCAGCTTTCCATCACTAATATCAGTTTTGAAGAAGGGTCAGTGGACCCAAAGCTTTAAGTCTGCTTTCAAACCATAAATGCTGCCAAAATTGTTGTATTTTCACAGCTATTTCTGTTTTTGTACTTATAACTTTAGGGCCTGAGCATGTTCTCCGATCCCCTTATCCTAACACTCTCAAACCAGGCTTTGTCATGAAATGAGCTGCTACTACACCATTACATTATGAGCTAATAATCGTCCCCACTAAAGGCCATTGATTCTCCCAGGTTGACTGCTACCCATTCCTTTTTTTTCTCCAGCTGGCACGTTTTCTCTCTAGGCTCATTCTCTACCGATCAACTGTTCAAACCCCTTTCCTATAAATTGCTGTCTTTAACTTATATGCCAAAACATGTCCTGATTTCTTTTTTACATGTATTCTGGCTGACCTTACGCTCCTTGAAGATTCAGGATCCTATTTTCATGCATATTTAGGTTATATGAAGAGTGAAGAAATGCTTCACATGAAGTATTAGAGACCACTGAAGTAGAGTAGAAGTTGTTTACTGCTGCACTGGAGGTTCCGGTGAAGGAACTCGGCAATATTTGTAAAAGCTGATAAAAGGCAAGACAGTAGGAAAGCAATTATTAGACAAGGATGTGTCACCTTCAATGTTCATGAATCATATATTTGTTTATTTAATCAAATTCACTGGAAAAACTCGATAGGTGTGACATCATTTATTGGGAGATCAGTCTGAAGAAGGATCGCTGCACCCAAAATGGTTGCGCTGCTTTCTCTACACGGATGCTGCCAGGACAAGTGAGATTTCTCGATAATTCCTGATTTTCAGTCAATAATTTCAGGACCTGAGTACAATCTTCCATTTTCTTACCTCAACAACCATAAACCAGACCTTGTCACCAAATGAGCTACAACCACAACAATCATGTCAGCTAATTTCATCCCTATTACCATGTATTGATTCTTACCAATATCTATTCCTTTTTCTGCTCAACCACTGGTCTCTTCCTCTCTGGGCTCAATCTCCACATATCATTTATTCCTCCCAGATTGCTGCACCTTTTGTGTTCAGCTCACATAGTAAACTTTTCCTTGCTACAATCAGTCCTGCAAAAGGGTCACTGGACCCAAAATGGTAACTCTGCTGCCTTTCCATGGGTGCTGCCTAGCCTACAGGGATAATTTTCAGCAAATTTGATGCAATAATCAAATTTACAATTCATGAATGTTAAATGTAATATCGATCACTGTCTTGAAACTGCTTCTGCAATGATTTGCTTTCTGTCTGCTATCTTTTACAAATACAATGGAGGCCCTCTTATGAAGGCTACAATGCAGCACTAAACAATTTATACACTACCTCCTTGGTCGCTAATATTTCACACAAAACATTTGTGCTCTCTTTAAATCACCCAAGATTGTAATGAAATCAGGTTCCTGGGCCTTTCAGGAGTATCAGGGCAGTTGGACTGCATCCAAGAGAGAAATCAGGAGGCCAGAAAGGAGCCATGAATTAGTTTTGGCAAATAGCATTACAAAAAATCCAAAAAGATTCTACAAATACACTAAGGCCAATAGAGTAACTAAGATGAGAATAGGACCACACAAACACCAATAACATTGTCGACATGTGGAACTGCAGCAGATGTTTGAGATACTAAATGAATACATTGTATTAGTATTTACTGTGGAGAAGGATGTGAAAGCAAGAGAATGTGGAGAAATATATAATCACAGAGAGCAAGAACTGCAGATACTGAAGTCAGACTCAACACAGTGTGGAACTGGAGGAACACAGCAGGTCAAGTAATAAGTGAGGAACAGGAAAGTTGACGTTCTGAGTTGGAACCCTTCGTTCGATCTGGGAGAGGGAAGGGAGCTGGAAAACAGATGGAGGGAGGATGATTGGCACTGGGGAAAGATCGGTGGGATGTTGATAGGTGAATGCCAGTCGGGAGTAGTGGAGATTCGTCAGTGGGAACAGTGGGGTGGATAGGTGGGGAGGAAGATGGACAGATTATGTCAGGTCAAGGAGGTGAGAGGGAGGAGTGGGGCTCTCGGAGGGAATGTGGAATTCTGATAGGTGGATGCAGGTAGGTGGTTGTAGGAAATGGTCAGTGGGAAGGGTGGGGCAGATAGATGAGAAGAAGGTGGACAGGTTGTGGCAGGTCAGGGAGGGGGGGATGAGAGGGAGGTTGGACGTGGGAAGAGGTTGGGTGAGGGGAGTTTTAAAACTGGTGAATTATATGTTCAGGCCATTGGGCTGTAGGCTCATGAGGTGGAATAGGAGGTTTTGCTTCACCAGTTTGCATGTGGCGTTGTTGTGAACGGGAGGAGGTCCAGGATGGGTATGTCATCAAGGTAGTTAACATAGTTAATGACTGGAGGGTGATGTTGATTATTGCGTACAGAGCGCAGATGGTCCAAGAATCAGTCCCCGAGTCTTTGCTTGGTCTCACTGATGTAAAGGAGGCTATATTGGTAGCAACAGATACAGTCGGCCAAGTTGGCAGACGTACAGGTGATCCCCTTTTGGAAATGGAATATTTGTTTTGGGCCTTGAACGAAGGTGAGAAAGGAGGCCTTTGTGCAGGTGTAGCATGTCCTGAGGTCCCAGGAAAAGATACCAGGTGTGGTGCACTTAGTACGGAGTGTGGAGCAGACTAGGGAGTCATGGAGAGAAGGATCCCTATGAAAGGCAGATGGGGTGGAGACAGAAACATCCCTTTGGTTGTAGGGTCGAATTATAGATGGCAGAAGGGACAGAGTGTAACATGCTGGATGCCAAGGTTAGCGGGGCAGTATGTGAGGATCCAAAGAAATTCTGTATTTATTTTTGTATGGGGGAACGGGGTTTGAGTGCAGAGGTGCAGGAAATGCAAGAGATGTAGTGGAGGGCATTTTTTGATCACTGGAGGGATGAAGTTGCAGTCTTAGAAATAGGACGACATCTAAGAAATCCAGGATTGGAATGTTCTATCTTGGGACCAGATGTGGCAGAGGCGGAGGTGGAGGAAGTTGGAGTAAGGGTTCACATTCTTCAGGAGGGTGGGTGAGAGGACGTCTAGTCCTGGTAACTCTGGGAGTTGATTGGTTTGAAATAGATCAAGGAAATATACTATATCATCTTGCAAAGTGTCCATATTACAGTAGAGGTTGTGTTGCACAACTCAAAGTGCATAAAGATGGATTAACGCATTTCTGAAGAAGGGCCCTAACCTGAAACATCAACTTTCCTGCTCCTCTGATACTGCCTGGCTGCTGTGTTCCTCCAACTCCACATGATGTTATCTCTAATTCCAGTAACTTCAATTCATACTATCTCTTAGAATGCATAAAGTTGGATTAAACCTTTGGAGTAATCAGGTGTATCCCAGAACATTGTGGGAAGCTAAAGAAGTAATTACTCATTGCTAAGATATTTGTATCATCACTGGCCACAGGAGAGATTCCAAAAAACTGGAGGGTGGCTAATTTGGCCATTACATAAGAAATCTGGTGGGGAGAAGCCAGGAAAATCTAGAATGATGAGCCTAATGTCAGCAATGTGTTAGTTGTTGGAGGTGATTATGAAAGACAGGATCTACATGTATTTGTAAAAGTTAAGACCAATTAGTGATAGTCAACGGAGGACTGTGCATGGGAAATTGTGTCTCTCTAACTTGTTTGAGGTGATTGAAGAAGCAGCAAAAAAGGATTGCTGAAGGCAGAGTGGTGGACTTTGTCAGTATGGACTTCAGCCACACATTCGACAAGGTTCTGCACGGTAGACTGGTTAGCAAGGTTAGTCATATGGAATCCAGGGAGAGCGAGCCAATTGGATAAAGAATTGGCTTGAACATTAGAGAAAGAAGGTAGTAGTGATGAATTGTTTGACATACCCTAGGCCTGTGAGCAGTGGTGTGCCACAAGGATTGAAGCTATTTTTCGTCATTTATTAAATGAGTTGGATGTGAATAAAGAAGGAATGGTTAGTAAATTTGCAGATGGCACTAAAATCGGTGGCGTTGTGAACAATGAAGAAAGTTACCTCAGAGTCCAAGAGGACTTTGATCAGATCGGCCTGTTGACAGAGGAATGGAATATGTTGTTTAATTTAGATAAAGTTAAATAAATTTGAGACAAAACCTCAAATCCCCTACCTTCAACAAAATAAAGGCAGAGCTCCCCCTGATCCTCACACACCACCCCATTAACGTCAGCATCTGGCCTATCATCCTCCATCACTGTTGCCACCTACAATCCGACCCTACCACCAAAGAGATATTTAGTTAAGCAAATCAGCACAGAATTTAGGGGACTGGGGGGTGTTGCTGAATAAAAGCTTCATCTTTCCTTGAAGGCAATTTCACAGTTCGACAGAGCAGTGAGGAAGACTTCAGTGCATTTGCCTTTATTGGTCAGTTTATTGAGTTTCAGAGTAGGGATGCCGTGTTGTGGCTGTACTGAAAATTAGATGTGCCACTTTTGGAATACTGCATTCATCTTTGGTCACCCTGCTATGGGAAAGATACTGCTAAATTTGAAGTGATGCAGAAAAGTTTTACCAGAATGATGCCAATGCTGAAGATTTTGGCTGATAAGGATAGGCTGAACGGGCTGGGTCTATTTTCCCTGGAGCGTTGGAGACTGAGGGGTGACTTTAAAGAGGTATATAAAATCATGTGGGCTCAAGGTTCCATTTCCTAGGGTAGAAGATGCCCAAACTAGAAGGCATAGGTTTAAGGTGAGAGAGGAAAGACATAAAAGGGCACGGGAAGGGCAGCTTCTTTTTTCCACACAAAGGGAGGTGTGTATATTAAATGTGCCACCAGAGGAAGCGATGGAGGCTCGTATGATTAAAACCAGGCATTTTGAAGTGTACATGAACAGGAAAAGTTCAGGCGCATATGTGCAAATTATTGCAAATGGTACCAGGTTATCCGAGGATATCCGGAAGAGTTGGACTGTAGGGTTTGTTTTCGCGCTGTACAACTCTATAACTCTATGACTGTTACGTATTTCTGAACACTTCCTTTGTAATCTGTCCTTAAAGACTACTTTTAGCACCTGCAAATATTTCCAAGCTTAAACGTGCACAATTAGAAACAAAAACATGTAAGAAATCAAAATATTCAAGCCCATTCTTATTTAAGATTTGCCCATTCGGCTCTGCTTTCCTTTTTTCTGAACAAAGTAACTCGAGTTATCTTTTGTAGCGTTTCATCATACTTCACACCAGTGTTCTGCTTTAACGTGGAAAAGCACAATTAATGATAAGAGTCACCCGAGGATTCTGAAGGAAGTGAATTTGGACATTGCCAAGTCACTTGCCACGATCTATCAGTTTTCCCTGGACTGCCACTTCATATCAAATACTCATGAGAGCAGGAGTACTGATCAGGAGTAGGAATAGGAGGGGAGAGCAGGGAAATGCATGTCTGAGGAGTATGGAACAGGGATAGAGATTTTTGGACAACTGAAATCTCTTCTGGGTTAACAGTGACCGAAACATGAGGGAGAGTTTTACACAAGGACTGGAAGAGAACTGGAAAATCCTGGACAGGAGATTTTCTAGAACTAATCTAAAATAGTTAAACTGGTCTACCAGGGGTTTGGGGCCCAAAACAATGGGGAGACAAAAGCGAGCTTTGAGGCTGCGACAGTAGTTAAAAAGAATCAAGTTAAATAGACAACGCAGGAAATTGCACTGCAGAGAAATGAGAGCTCACTAATAAATCAAAATGCATTTATTTTAGAGCAAAAGGGCTAACAGGTCTGGCAGATGAACTCAGCATAGGTGGAAGCATGGGATTGCAACTTCATTGCTATTACGGAAACATGGTTTAGGGAGGGACAAGTTCTGGGGTACAAATGCTATAGGAAAGATAGCAAGGGAAGTAAGAAAGGAGGGATAGTGGCATTTTTAAGTCAGGAAAATATCTGAACAGTACTTAAACAGTCTAATTCTGAGGGATCGTCCAGTGAGTCTCTTCGGGTAGAACTGACAAATCAGAAGGGTGTGATCACTTTGATGGGATTGTGCTCTGTACCCCCAATAGTGTGAAATTGAGGAGCAAATATGTCGGAAATCGCTACAGACGGCTGTAGTAATAATAGAATTGTAATAGTCGGGGATTTCCAATTTTGAAACATAGGCTAAGTCTGTCATAGTGTTAAGGGTTGGAAAGAGAGGAATTTGTTTAGGGTGCGCAGGAAAGCTTTGCAATAAATATGTAGGTGCCCTTACAAGAGAAGAAGCAAACCTCAACCTGCCCTTGAGACATGTGGGTCATGTGACTGAGGTGTCTGTGTGGGAGCACTTTGGAGCCTTACTGCACATTTTTTTTCAGATTTGTAACAGTTGTGCAAAAGGAGCGGTCTGGTTTACACGGTAAAGTTATAATAGGGCGAAAGCTAATTCTGTTTCTATTAGTCTACAGCTCTCAGAAGTTGATTGGAAGGTGTTGCCTGCAGGTAAATGGGCGTCTGGTAATTGGAAAGATTTCAGAAATTAGATAAAGAGAGTTCAGAGATTACATTTTCCTGTCAGTGTGCAGGGCAAGTCTGGAATGGGTAGGGAACACTGGATGACTGGAGATACTCAGGTAAAGGAAAATAAGGAGGCATATTTCACATGTTGGCAGCTGGGATCACCTGAATTCCTTTAGTAGACTAAGGGATGTAGGAGTAACCTTAAGAGGGAAACCAGGACAATTAAAATGAGGATGTGAAAAAACTTGTGCAGTTGAGTTTAAGGAGAATCCAAATACATTCTGCAAGTGTATTAAGGGTAAAAGATTATCTTGGGAGAGGATCGACCCCCTTATAGATAAAGTTGTCATCTATGTGTTGAGCAACAGGAGTTGGACAGGATCCTAAACGATTTTTTTTGTCATTATTTACTGTGGAGGAAAACATGGAATCTCGGGACCTCAAGGACGTCAATAGTAGTGTCTTGAAAAGAGTCCACATGACAGAAGAGCACGTTTTCAGGTTTTAAAATGGATGAACATTGATAAAACCACAGGACCTCTTCAAGGATATTGCGGGACATTGTAGGAAGCTATTAAAGAAATTCTGGGGCCCCCAGCAGAGATACTTCTGTCATTGCCAGGCACGGGTCTGTAGCTGGAAGCTTGGCAGGTGGCTGATGTTGTGATGATGTAAGAAAGTATTATGGACCAGGTCGCACCCCCTCAAAATGTATGAAGAAGATAGCCTTCTCCCAATGTATTATGTTCAAAGGCAAATGCTCTGGCTGCAACTTTTTTAGTCAAACTACCAGGCTTGAAGCAAAACACGCTTCATTCTAACACTCTAGTTCAAACACAAACCGCAGAAAGAAGAATTGCGATAACTTATATTTGTTGGAAAACGTAACAGAATATTGAATATTTCATGACAAAACATCATTTTTTTCCAATATAGCAGCATCCCATAAATGCACTTTTGACACTTGCAAATCTCCAGTCCAGGAGGAAAGGCCTTCAAGAAAAATTATGACTGAGCGAGAACTGAAGAGTTTTACAATTGCAGAGAGAGACGTTTACTAGCTTCCAAGCACCAACATCTACTGAAAACTGATGTAAAAACCTGGCATTGTGGGAACTTGATCCCACTCCTATGTAAATTATAGAATCCTTACAGTTTGGAAGCAGGCCCTTCGGACAAAAACATTCACATCAACCCTTGGAGCATCCCACCCAGACCCATCCCCCTATAATCCACTGAATCTACACATCCCTGAACACTTCAGGCAATTTAGTATGGCCAATCCACTTATGATGCTTGTAATTTTCTAACTTCAAAGTAAAAACCAAAGGCCTCACATGTTGTTTAATTTATTGGCTTACAACAGATATTGCTTTACCTCCATCTCAACCTTTCATCATGAAAAAAATAACAGAACAAAATAAGTATCTTCAAGATCTAGTATAATCATACCTCCCTGCTTAAAAAGATGCACAATCACAATACAAAGACGATTTCATTTTTAAAATAGTTAGTCATACGCTATCAATGCACTGGTGTACATATACATTATATTGAATCAAAGCATGTGGACATTCATCATGAAAGTTCACTTCAGTCTACTACTGCCAGTACCAAACAGCTCTGCCACACTCATTAAAGTCATGACAACACAGCAGGAATTACGTTCTCTTGTCTTGCCACATGTATAATTTAACAAATTGATTGAATGCAAAAAGAAATTCCATCCATATGGTCTGGAATTGATATTCTTAACTATTTAGTTCTGGAAAAAAAACCTTTAAGAGGTTATGATCTGTACGCACAATTGCCTCAGATACATTAATGACAACATAAATGTTGAAATGTTCCAATGTCAAAGCCAAACTCAAGGTCTACTTCTCAAATACGAATTATTTCTGGAGATGAATATTCAGCCTTTTGTAAAATAGCCAATAGACTTTTCCATCTTCTTGTTGTTGCTTTGGAATGGGACAGCACTGACGCCCACATCACCCACATTGACAGCTAATTTGAATGGCTTTGTGCAACTAAGTCTGGCTAATACTGGGACAATATTTAACAAAACTTTCAGGCTGTCAAATGCCTCTGACACTCTTCTATCCACTGAAATTTTCTGCACTTCTTCAACAGATTAGCCAAGGGAGCAAACACATTACCAAAGCTTGGTCCGAACTTCTGGCAAAAAAAAACTCACATCTCGAAATTATAGTACTTCCCTCTTTTTACCTCTGAGAGGAGACAATTAGTATTTCTGCACATTCTGATAATTTTGATAAGTAATCACATTCCTTACTTCATTTCTGAACTTAGTGTGGGCCACTGCATAAAGGAACAGGTTGGTGCAGGAACTCAAAAGTTGAAGCATGTATCCAGTATGTTCCACAATTGTGGAAAGGTCATTACAATCAGGTTGTTAAAACTAGCTCTCTGCAAGTAGTACATTGTCTGACATATAGTAGTTAGCATCAATAGAAAGATGAAACATTTCAGAAGTAGTAGGCAATATGATGAATTTTCTGCGATTTTCCAACTCTTGAGTCTTTGATATTTTCCCTGAAGCTTCTCCTTTGCCTGCTTCTCATTATAACGTGCCTGAAGGCCAGAGCATTGAACAGAGAATTAAAGACAAAAGAAACACAACAAATGGGGCTAAAATAGCGTCAAGGCACAAATAAGCCTTCCAATAGGCAAAATATAGAAATCAGATTTTACAACACAGGACCATGCCATGTTGTCAACAATGATTCCAGGTTGGTTTAAAAAGTAAAATGGGGTGTTTTATGCAACACAAAGTCCAAAACCAATGGATATATCGATATAGTAGGAACTGCCAATGCTGGAGAATCTGAGATAACAAGGTGTAAAGCTGGATGAGCGCAGCAGGCCAAGAAGCATCAGAGGAGCAGGAAAAATGATGTTTCAGTTATTTCAGATATCTTGATAGCTGCAGTTTTCTCTGTGGAGAATTTGACTCTCAATATTTGGCAGCAGATGAACAGTCTCAACTGAAAGCAGCTGTTAACCAGAGGAATGAATGTTAATAAAAATGAAGGCAAAAGTAAGGTGATAAATGGAAGCATAATCCAGGAATTATTATGGAATATACATCTCTTTAACCACACGCACAATGGCTTCAACTATTAGTACAAGGCGGTCTGATGCTGCCAGTGACACCAGGTAATGGGCAATACATCTGGACAGACTACAGCTTCTGTGGAAAAGAATCATAATTTTTAATATAATAGACAAAGGAAAAGTTTGAAAAGTGAAATTAGTGCTTCTAATCATAACAGAATGATAAATAAATGGATAGAACTTGTTAAATTATGACATTTTCCCTCATAGAATAAACCCACTTTATTTTTCTGTGACAGAATATGACCCACAATTATTCTTTATGACTTTTAAAATTATAAATCACGCGACTCTAGGTTGTAGTCCATCAGATTTATTGGAAAACAAAAGCATTCAAAACCTTGCTTCCTGCAGTAGGATGAAGGTTCTGAAAGCTTGCGCTGTCAAATAAACCTGTTGTAGTAAAACCTGTGCGATTTCTGACCTTGCCCACCCCAGTCCAACACTGGCACCTCCACATCATATCTTTTGATAATCTTGGTGTACTTGCTATAGAAGGCCTGAAATAGAACAATGCTTGTAATACTAATTCTCTAAGTTTTGTCAATGGCATAACTTAGGTACAAATTTCCTAATGTTCTTTAGGGAAGGAAACTGCCATCCTTACCTGGTCTGGCCTACATGTGACTCTAGACCCACAGCAATGTGGGTGACTCTTAACTGCCCTCTGGGCAATTAGGGATGGGCAGTAAATGCTGCCTAGCCATCGACACCCTCATTCCATAAATGAATAAACACAATTTTGGACTGGTCTGGGGAGAACATTTGTGGTAGAAACAGAAATCACAGTTATGAAATTGCAGAGAAAGTGATTAGTTTACATGTTCAAAGATTGATGAATAGCGTTCCAGAGTCACCTGAAAACATCCACATTGTTTATTGGCATGCTCTGTTTTGCTGTAGGACAGTCAAAAGAAAAAGTAAACATTGAAAGAAAACGAAAGGTAAAGAAGCATGCAAGTGTTGTCAGTCAAGTGATGATTCTGTTAAGAAAGCATATGCTGTAAAATGACAGTTGAATGCAAAGTACTGATGTAACAGTTGGCTGTAACGAAGGTAGCCTTTGTGACTGTTTGTCCCTTAGAAAATAATGTGCAATTGGTCATGTTACAGAGAAAATTCATCACATCAGTAAGGATTGAGAGTTGGGATGAATATTAGAGCCAGGCAAAGAGATGATGTGTCCTAGCCTGTCTACAGTGCACACCCTGGCAGATTTAAAACAGCACTACAGAAAACCAAGGTTTTTTTTTCATAGTCTTAATGAATAGGTGAGCAAAATCTCAATGAGCATTCCATTGCTTCTCGTCTACCAATCTGAGAATGGCAGATTTATTCAAACTCTCTGCTTCCTGCCTGCTAACCAATCCTCCATCCATGCCAGTACCAACTGATGCTTAACAAGTGAGACTTTAATTTCTAAATCTTCATTTCTTGGTTAAGTAAATGATAACTCTAGAAATGTTGGATATTCCCTGTCAATTCATTCTCTAACTTATGTCAGGTGCAGTCTTCTAACCACACTCTAGGTTCTCTCTAAATTTCAGTTTGTTGAGTTGATTACGAACTTCAACTTCTATTTGGTCACTAGCTTTGTCCTCTGTACTGTATGATGAACTATGTCAGTTTTATGTGCATCAAAGAAAAAGATAAATCCACCCATTCAGGACACTTCAGTCAAAAAGCAAAGCTCAGATACTGTGTTTACAGTTGATTCTCCATTGAGCTATACATCAGAACCCTTCACTGTTATTTAAAAATTCAATGCAAAATTCAAAACATAATGAGTTACATCCTGATACCATTCAGACCACTGGGACCACTGGAACCACAGTTGTGACTCCATTATGAATAGGTTCTAGTGTGAACACCTTACATCTTCTTCCTGACAAAATAACCGAAACTTTTTTAAATATAATTTTCAACATCACACTCATTCAGGTTTTTGACAGGTATGTGTACATCAGGTTCACTGATCTCTTCAATTGAAACATAAATTAAGGAAACAAACCTATAATATAACAACTTATAAAAAAAATACAAATGTAACACATTAGATTGGGCATTTCCACAGTGAAGTCATTTTCATCTCTAATGACGATAATTGTGATAATTTGTATGTTCATGACCTATGTTAATAAGAACCTCACTTTATGGTGGAACTAATTTTGAAAAAAAAAGCAATAAAGAAAAGAATGGAACATCTCTAAAAATATTTTCACTTTTCGATCTAGATGTATGGCTTCTCCTGCCTCATCTGAATTTAAAAGGATTGTGCGTGCAGTTAACACAATAACAAATATAAGGAGTTGAGAAGTTGGATCTGTGTGATTCCTTTGCCAGTCAGTAAGGCCATGATTGATCTAATGGATAAGCTGTGAATTCATATTGTATTCAAGTTTATTTTAACATTCATTTCCCAAATAGATGCACGTATTTTTCTTGGAGGCTTTCAACGAAAGACTGTCTGTCCCTTCTAGATATAGAAAATTTCAAAGAATCATTATTTGACCTGAGGATACGTTCCCTTCTCATAGTCTTAACTGATTGATTCCTGATTTTGAGGCTGCCGTCACAATTCTAGACGTCCCAGCAATAGTAAATATGTCTGATCAGCGAGTGAGGTTTTATTCTGCATTTCTGAGAAGAAATGAATTTCATGCAATCCCATGGGACTTCAGCAAAACTTTTGATATAATTCTACAAGGAGGATTGATAGACAAGTTCAGAGCCATGAGCTTCAAGGAAATTTGGTGAAATGAATCCAGGATTGGTAATATACAAAACGGTGGTGTTGCATGTGTTTATTTTTTCTGACCTGACATTTGTGTCATGCAGGTTGCAGCAGTCATCGTGTAAGGCACAATGTTGGTTGACATACACGTTGGCAGGACAAACAAGGCAAGGGATAATGTACTGTTTTAACTGAAGAAGTAAGCAGAATCAGAGGAAACTTGCTGTGCATTCCAATCATCCCTTAAAATCGTGTGACTGTTAACATAAAGTGGATAAGAAAGCATATGGGATACTGCCCTTTTCCAGCCTTGGCACAGACTTTAATAGCTAGGAGGTTGTGCTGTATCTGTATAAAATGTTAAATATGCCAGAGCTGGAATATTGTGTGCAATTCTGGGATCCACATTATGAGGTAGGATTTGATTGCAACAGAGAGTGTGCAGAGGAAATTTACGAAAATGTTTTCTGTGTTTGAAAGTCATATGTATGAAAAGAAATTGGATAGACTGGAGTTGCTTTTTTGGACCAGTGGAGGCTGAAGTGGGAAATAGTTATGATCTGTAAAATTGAGTGTGATAGATTGGGTGGAGAGGAAGGCACATATTGCTTTGGCGTACATATTCTATTCCTCTAATATTCTGCATCTATATAGTCTGGAATTTTAATTATTGATTTCTTCATTTCTCTTTCTTTTCCACCAATGATTCTACCTGTTCAACTGTCCTGCTCACAATTTTCTGGAGGATGGTCAAACTCATCTTTATCTCAGATTGTGCAAAAGACCCAGAGAGGCAAAATACCATATAACAAAGCTCCTCTCATTTTTTTTTCAATTGGAGGAATGTGAGGCATTAGTGGCAAGACTGGATAGGTCACTAGCCTGAAATCCCTGCAGCTTGACAGGCGTCTGTCCCACAATTGCCATCCAATCCCAAACTTTTTGGGGTGATTAGCGGGTGGATAATCAACATTTGACCAGATGAGACGATACAACAACATGTTTATCCACTTTATGAACACATCTTGTACATGAGCTGGAGGCAGAGCAATACCCTGGTGGGGAGGTTTACGAGATCCACCCTGGAGGATTTAAACTAGTCTGGATTGGGGTTGGTTTCAAAACTGTAGGGAGATGAAAGAGAAGGTTGAGACTGTACAGGAGTTAATGAGAGCCAGTTAAATGGCAGAAAGCAGTGTTGGTCATCCTTGTCCTATACAGGGCAAGAAGGTGAGTGGCAGTCAACATCTGGGTTCAGCTGCATTTATTTCATTGCGAGAGGCCTGTCAGCTAAGGCAAATGAACTTGTAAATGGATGAGTACATGGGGCTGCAATATTATAGCTATTACAGAAACATAGCTGAGGGGTAGGACAGGACTGGCAGTTCAATGTTCAGGGGTACAGCTGCGATTGGAAGGATTGAACAGCTGACACGAGATAGGAAGGAGTTACATTTTTGATTAAGGAGAACATCACAGCTCTACTGAGAGAGAATATTCTTTCGGCCACATCCATTGAATTTATATGGGTAGAAATATGCAGAGAAATAAAAAGGGGGAGATCACTTTGATAGTATTGTATGATACAGCCCTTCCACTCCCAATCTCAGTGGGAAATTAAGGAACATGTGATGTAAGGAGATCTGAGATAGCTGCAAGAATAATACGGCTATAACAATAGGGGAGCTTAACTTTCTTAAAATCAACTGGGACTGCCAGAGTGTTAAAGGCTTGGATGGAGGGAAATTGGTTAAGTGTGTTCAGGAAAAAAGTTCGCATGCAGTATGTAGAAGGCCCTCTTAGAGTAGGGGCAAATGTGACCTCTTTGAGAAATAAGGCAGTGCAAGTGATGGAAGTGTGAGCAGAATAGCACTTTTGGACAAGCAACCATAACTGCATGAAATTTAAAAAAGCTATGCAAAAGTATGGGTCTTATCCATGAGTTAAAGTTCTAAGTTGTGAGAGACCAATGTTGATGATCTTTGACAGGAACTTTCAAAAGTTGATTGAGGGAGGTCTTTTTCAGGCAAAGGGACGTCTGACAAGTGGACATTTTCAGAAGTTAGTTAATGGTTCAGGATCAGCGCATTCCTGTTAGAGTGAAGGGTAAGGCCAGCAGGATGAGGGAACCCTAAATGAATAGAGTTATTATGGCCCTGGTCAAGAAAAGGAAGGAGGCACATGGCATGTGTAGGCTGCTGCGTTCAAGTAAATTCTGAGAGGAGTTTTGAGGAGTTTGCAGTACACACGAGAGAAATCAGAAGGGTTAAAAGGGGACACGAGATGGATTTGGCAGCTAAGTTTAGAAGAATTCTTATGAAGGGCTAAAAAGTAACTAGGGAGACAATAGGGCTTCTTAAAATCAACAAGGCCATCTGTGAGCATTTTCAGGCATGAATGCTAGGGAACTTGAGAATATAAGTGCTGATGCCTTGAACAGAATCCATGCTACAGAAGTGGAGGTGCTGAAAGTCTTAAAAGGCACTAAGGTAGATAAATTCTCTGGACGTGATAAAGCCTATTCTCAAAGTTTGTGAGAGGCTAGAGAAGAAATTGTGGGCCCCTTGTAGAGCTATTTCTATCATCAACAGCCTCAGGGTGTAGTGTCAAAAAGATTGGACGGTGGCTAATATCATGCCATTATTTAAGAAAGGTAGCAGGAAAATGTCTGTGAACTACAGATCGATGAGCTTAATGTCAATGGTGGGTAAGTTAGAGAGGATTCTGACAGACAGGATCTACTAATATTTGGAAAGTCAAGACTCATTTGGGATAGTCAGCATGGGTTTGTGCTTGGGAAATCTTATCTCACTGACATGTTTTTTTTTGAAGAAGTGATGAAGAAGAGTGGTGAGGGCAGTGCAATAGACACTGCTTTAGCAAGACCTTTGATGATACTGCATGGTGGGTTGTTCAATAAGGTTAAATCTCAGAATCCAGGAACCGCGAACCAATGGGGTCCAAAATTGCATTGCTGGTACAAGACAAAGGGTGGCAGAAGAGATTCTTTTTCTAACTGGTGTCCTGTGATCTGCAGTGTGCCATAGGGCTTGGTGCTGGTTTGACTGTTTTCATTATGTTTAGAAGTGATTTGGATGGGAATTTAGGAGGTATGCCTAGTGATTTTGTGAATGACACCAGGGTTGGTGGCATAATGGAAAGTGAAGAGGGTTATCTCAGGATACAGAGATGTCTTGATTAACTGGACCAGTGGGCTGAGAAATGGCAAATGAAGTTTCATTTAGATAA